>NW_024962260.1:6114155-6714155 GCF_019238085.1 Lagopus leucura | reverse complement strand
CATCCACTCCTTCCAGTGCTGAAGGCACTGCTTTGTAGCAAGAGACAAACCTAAGCCTTTTCTGCCTTGCTCAGCTGGGGATGAGCAGGAGGTGGGAAAACACAGTCATACATTTTTCTTACGGCACAGGCGATGTAAGCCAGTTAACCACACACAGCAAACAACCTGCTCCAAAACTTTCACTTACATAATGGCAGGATTGAATCCTGTGGTATTTTCTCAGATAATTTTGCTTTACTTTTTCCAACTTAGATTGGAAGAAGTTCGATTTTGGTTTTTTAAATATCAATTCTAAATCTCTGGGTGCTCAACTGCCGTTTTCTTCAAAAAGCTGAACATCTTTAACTGGAGTTTATTCTCATCTTGTCAGAAATGCTTCAGCCCCGGCTTTATTCTGTACATGATGAGCAGAGTGCTCCCATTGGGTGCCCACTGTCAGGGGCAGTGACCTGCACCCATCCTCCTGTACATCCAGAATGGTGCAGAGCTGCAGCCCTGCTCACAGACCTACGAGTTTTTCTCTCCTGCAGATTTTTTATCCATCCTGTACCAGATGTGGCGATATTTTCATACTCACTTGTCACTTTCTCCATAGCTGTCTAAGGACGATGTTGCAGAAATTACACAAATCACCAGCGGGCAGCCTGTGAAAAGGCAGAGGTCATAATAGTTCCAGTAAACCCTGCAAATTCAGCCAAACTTTGCTTGGACAACAGAGCAACTCAGAGCAATTTTAGAATTAAGTCTAACTCCTTCTGCAGCTGTTGAATGCAATATATTTTAATCAATTAATGCTGGACAAACAAAATGACTTTTCAGTAAAGCACTAATTTAACAAGTAAACGGAATTATTGCTAATTCCAGTGAGAATCGTAGAGCTTTTTCAGTTCAGTTGGTTTTCTTAGTATGATTTCTGTCTCTCACTATTTGAACAGTGGTATTCTGTGGAGGAATACCAAGTTTATTTTTACCACCTTCCCCCCAAGTAAGCTCACCTTGCTCAAGAATTGAGAAACAAATGAGTTTCTTACAGGGATAGTGGACTAGCAGGTGAGAAGATAGAAACAGTGACCCTTAGTGGCCTAGAACACTGGCTCAACACTGAGAAACAATTATGAATAGAGCAAAGCAAATTAGGATCCCACTCAGGTGCCAGACCAAGATTTATTTTAATATAAATATGTAATAGCCCTGCAAGATTTCTGAGCTTAAAGTAGATGATGCTTCCAGATAGCTTGTGACAGCTCCAGTATGCAGCATCCTGCTCGGTGGAAGAGTGCTTGATGGGATTACGCAGGGATTATCCAGAGGCAGATGAATATGGCCCTGCTGCCAGGGATGGCTGTGTGCTGCTGGCCTCAGCACTGTCCTGTTGTGCCACTTAACACAGCTTTCCAGGCAGGGAGCTGGAAAGGGAATGAGGGCTTTTTTGCCAGCAGTTCTGAATGTAGGGAAACCTCATCCCTTTAAATATTAAATGATTGTCTGTTAATCCCTATATGATTTAATAAAATGTGAAGGTTTAGGTTTCTGTCATCTTGTGGAATTTAATAACCGTGTCCCAGACAGAGTATTATACGTGATAGCCTGAGGTTTCAGTTTTCTTTTAAATTCTTCAGGGTTTCTGCATAAGGTTTTTACGGAATTTTCTGACAAGCAATTTCTGCTTAAACTCATTGAGTGTTCTCGTAATCTTGTTAATCATCTTCACAAAATTCTGCAAAACTTTCTTGTAGTTGTAGAACAGTTATTCTTTGAAATAGTATTTTTGCTCTTTAACGCCTGTGCCTGGAATCACCTTGTCGTTAGAAATGGGGAAGACGCAGCATCCGCAGGCGTTGTTTGGTCTTCCACTTTGAAATTCACTGGGAGGATTTCAACAACCTTGGAACTTGCTCCTGTTCTCCCATGCTTGCCCAAATATGGACTTACTCCTCAAAAGCATATTTGTGTAAGAACTAAGGGAAGGCAAAATTTTAGTTTACATCTGTCTGCTTAAGAAAGGAGAATCCCATATGTATTCGAACAAAACCAAGAGTATTCAACATAGCAATTGTGCACTGATGTAAGCCTGTCTGCTGAAAATTGCTCTGCCTTGGTTTTGTGGACTACCTGGACTAACAGTCCCTGGGCTATGCCTTCACATCCCTGACCACAGACACTGTTGGTTGGCACTGTTTATCTGCTGATGCTGTCTTCCTTCAACAAGCAAGCTCTGCCTACACGTCACAGAAGCAAAAATACATGTGTCTAACTCTCCTCTACACTTTCTGCTTGCAGTTTTTTTTTCCCCAAAAGCCAGATATTCAAAGGATTTACTGTGACATCAATTTTAAATGGCAGCGAAGAGGAAAATTAAATACAAAGTTCTTTTAGAAGATAATAAAACTTAGGCAGATGAAACACAGGGCAGTCATCTGCATAAAAAGACCTGTTAAGACAGGGGTAGTAAAACGTTCTGCAGCCTAAAGTGCAGTGGTTGCTTTTTCTTTGCACTGACAGGGTGTTAAATAGTAGATACATCAGATGCAGCATCGAGGTTCTGTTACAGTGAAATGAGACCCTTTTTGCATTAAGAACCAATCTTTCAATAATTCCATAGAAGTTGAAATAAAACTATATTTAGCCTAGGAGGATAGTAAGATTTATTCTGGACTGAAGAATTCATATGGATTATATATTATACACAAAAGTAAATGTGTTTGCTTAATCTTTTGTCAGAAATAATTGTGTAAGAGCCGTGTAGCCTGCCTCCATAATAGGAAATGTTGATGTTGCGCTGGCACTGGCTACCATCCATGAGAGAATTACGGTTATGGTTCTTGACTGTATCTGAAAGTTTTCTCAGTTAGCAGATGCTGCAAATATGCTCACCAATTCTGCCCAGAATGGCTATATTTATGATGCAATAGACCATGCATTCCAGAGCACAGGATCAGATGAAAGTGTTCTAGTACACGTTTCTGGCCGATGATCTACGGGAGCGGTGTCATCTGCATCTCTGTAGTCCCAGCACAATACAGTGTCACCTTTAAACGGGACAAATAATTCCACACACCTCCCTGTGCTGCTGTAGCTTGAGTTGTCCAGTTTAGTTTAGTCCAGCTCCCCAGGCCTGCTAATTTAAAGCTGCCTCCCAATCTCAGAATCAAAATACAGCCTGCAGTGTGGGCATAAACTCTGAGCAGCTGGGCACAGGAAGCCCAAAAGCACCATCTTTGCTCAGATAGAATTCTCCCTAAATTCAGCCCAAACACAGTCTCAAGCGCAGAGCCTAAAATGAACATGAGATAGATTACCAAGTTTCCCTCCTCTTCTTCAGCATCAAACTTCACATCTAATCCATTTGCTTTGTGTTTTTGAAGGACTAACAATAAATTAAATGGACACAAATAAGTACATTCCTTTCTAATACTTAAAAGATCTAATTTACTCAGTGGGGAAGAGTATATTCTCCCATCTGTTTTGAAGAAGTTAATTTTGTATGATTTCCTTTTGCCACATTACACTGTATCTATCTGTGGATAAATCTGGGACAGCAAATAAGGAAGCTTAGATCTTTCGACAGCTTAGAACAAAATCTCTATTCTAAGGTGGTCTTCAAAAAAAAGGAAATTGTCAGGGATTGGAAAACAGGTTAAGGTCAAAGTGCTGCAGCAAAATCTTTAGTATCACAGCCATTATCATCAGCGTTTCAGATGGCTGGTTGGGAAAAGTTTTGTTGCAATAACCTGTGTATGTTACACCCAGTCACCAGGGCAATAAAGCATTTTTTTTCCCAGTCTGTCTCAGGATATAAAAGTAGAATATTATCACCTTCCTCAAATTGCTCTTTTGAATTACAACTGCAGGTTTTAAGGTAATTTTAGCACTCTTGGGACTAAAGATAATATACAGGAACTTCAATCAACTCTGCATATTTGGTATCCTGTCTCTCTGATTACTGTGAAATTCATTTTATAGAAGTTATATCTCTCAGGAGCCTCAATAGATATTAGCAGATCAATGGTAGTCAGTGGTGAGTTCCTTGTTCCCAACTCCTGTCAACTCATGCCTCAAGTTCCAACTTGTCATTAATAGTCTCTGCAAACTTTCATATATATACACATAGACCAGAGCTTCTGCTTAAACAAAAATAATGTGTCTGAGTTTGTAATTTGAGGACTGGGGATTCACATTATTCCAGGTCCTTTGAGTTTGCAAAAGTCAAATGCAGTAAACGTTTCACATGAAAGTAAGGAATCAAAAAATGAACTGTTGGATCACATTTTTATAAGATCACTTTTTTACATATGCTTCTGAATTTAATCTTATTCCACAGTGAAGAGACTGAAAGCAAGCAGCAAATAAATGCTTACCCCATCCAATTCCATAATAATATAAGTGCTTGCTCTCTTCTGACCCAAATACTTTGATCACCATACTGTAGAGGTGAAATCCTTCCACCAGCATCCATGCAAAAGCACTCAGGAAGAAAAAATGAAGGAGAATGGCCAAGATCTTGCAAGGCACCTAGATTAACGACAAAAATTAATAGATACTTCTTTGTGATGCAGTCATATTGCTTTTGCAATTTTTTTATCATTATTTCTTTTTACATTTACACTCTAGGCTAAGTCACTGGTTAGAAACATTTTTAAAGAGCAAAGCACTAGAGGACTTAATTTCTCGAAGGCATTTTGAGATAGCTTCAGAGAAACAAATTTTCTTCCCTTATTTCACAAAATAAAAATAAAAGTTAAAAACGTACATTGCTAGAGGTGCTGTGGAAAGCAAAATGGATTATTTGTATGTGCATAAGCAAAACTTTTACTAACGTCTACAAGATATTTAAGAGTTCAGACCTGCAATTTCAATATCTTCTTGCCAAGTCTGTAGTGAACATAAAAGAATCGTGGAAGTGGGAGTACTGTGCAATGCTCCCTGTTCTGTAACGTTCTTCATAATGGAAATATGACAACACACAAATTAAATCACGCTGTATTCCCACTTCTGTCTGTCCAGGTTTAAATTTTGAAAAGTTTCTTATTTTCTGCCAGTAGTAAAACTAGCAGAGATTTCAAAAAATTGCAGTAAGCTTTAATTGGCTCCCAAGTCCTAATTGCTGTGTGGTTTGCCTAGTTTACCTGCATGTTTGAGTTCTCAGTTTCCCAGATTCCAAAACATGTATCTGCTCCATACAAAGCCATGTTTGGCAAGAACAATTGCAATTACGGCGAAGAACTGACATTTTTCTCCATAGAGACCTTACAGACATGATCTTTTGGAGGACTACGTGCTATCAAGTTTCTGGAAGCAGGAGCAAGTACAAAAGTTTATGCAATGGAAAAATACCACGCATAAAGCAAGCCTACCTGGTGTAAACCGGACTATCTGCTCCAGTGTAAACTACTGCATGTGTTGAAGTGAAATAAATGCCTCAAGAGAGGAATTCCATGGTGAAGGCAATGCATCGAGAAGTAAAAGCATCCTCCACAGTTCTGCTTACGCTCACCTCAGTGCTTATGGCTCACTGTGGACTAGAGGAAGTGTAGCTTGAGCTTAAGGCCCAACTTTTCCTTAAGGACTTTCATAACAGCTCTACCAGTTAATCTTCAAAGAGACCTTACATTTTTCTCTAAGTCTCCTATCAGCCTACCTTGTGTCAACAGTAAAATATAATCCTTTCTTCTTCCCCAGTCCTCACATATTCGCACAGCACAGTTCTCCTTTTTCCACAAACTGCTTTTGGAGAACTCTCACTATGAGCTGTTTCCCTCGTCATGCAGTAACAGAACAGATATGACTGCCAGTGGGCTAACCACACAGCAATCTCCTTTGGCTTTCTTTCACTTAAGGTACATTTTAAAGGTGCTGAATGAGCAGCAGCTGTATCTGAGGTTTGCACCCTGCAGCATCCCTTCTATCGCACCTCCAGAATTTTGGAGGGGTTGCTTGCATAATGTCCATGGGAAGGGTTTTGTTGTTTTCATGGTTTCACGGCCTCACCTGGATGAGTCACAGTGAGGTTCCCAGCTGCTGCAGTCAGTGTGCTGAGGATTCATTACCACTAGAAACCAGTTTGCTTCCACAGCGTTCTTACATATCTTATCAGTTGTTCCCTTTGTTGTGTCTGTTTAGCTTCTCTATGGTGGCATTTTGTTCTTTTTGTGGATATTTTAGGACTTTTTGTACAAATGAAAGTTAAAATGTTAGAACTTGATAGCATAATGCAATGTAAAGGCTTCCAGTATGTTCTCACTTGCACTCAGCTGCTTCTGTGCTTGTACAGGGACATTCCAATGCAAATCCACTGTGATTAGATGTATCAAAAAACAGTAACTTTGGTTTTAATTTGTGTAAGTGAGATCTGTAAGCATTTAGTGTTTCAGAATGTTCTATGACATACAGCTAAACCAGATTTGCTTATTGTCCACAACTGTAAAAATCTTTCCACTTAATTTTATCATAAGGCTGTGAAATCCATTTAAATTCCTTTTGATTTCCAGCAGAAGATTAGTCCACAACAGTATAATTGCAACATAAAGCTGACTTACAAGCTCCCCTTCTCAAATGGATGCCTTTAATTTTTCAAGTAGCCAAGCAATATGCATCACAAAACAGCAAAAAAAAAATAAACAAAGTGCAGTAGCAGGAGTCTGGTCTGCATACAGTGCAGGATAATACTCATTCTGCATTTGTGCCTTACTTACTTTGATAACATCCTTAAATGACAGAATAATAAAAAGATCTTCCTGGATGTATTAGATAGATCAAAGTTCTATTCACAGAAGTAGAGATTTGTTAATAGTAAGTTAAAAATTACTCCTACGCTATAGAAGGAAAATTGCTGTAGTATAAATTGCAAACAATTAAATGTTACATCTGAAACTACGAGGGAAATACTGTATGCCATATCTGAAATCAAAACCTAAATATCAATAGGGGTGGAGACGGAAAAAAGATGATGAAGTCATACAAGAAAGTGATGCCAGCTCATGGCCTGTTTATACAATGCCATTCCGTATTGCACTGTATTTCCTCAAGCAAACTGGTACCATTTGTCCTCCAGAGCAGGGCACTTATAAACTGTTTAGCACTAAATATACCATCTTTGACAGATGCAGAAGATTAAGTTCACCTCCCCATGTACATATTGCCTCTCTCTTTTTGTAAACTACCATTTAGCAGTCCGATTACAGCAGCAATTAAAGGTATTAAAATTGATGCCCAAGCTGGTGAGAATTGAGCATGCAGAAGGTAAAGATGCAAGACTAATAACAGGATGAATCACAACACCTCTGATCCCTAGAGGTTATAACAATAAAAATAAAAGTGCAGCAGAAACGTGCTTGGTGCTTTTCAGCTTCGAGATCTTTGTAGAACTGTGCCCTACAATTATTGTTGTTACAGTTATTGCTGAAATATCCAGGGATTCTGCGAAACGTTTGAAAGCCTGGTGCATGAAAAAAGGGCTTGCTTTCTGGGAGCTGTGGTTTTCAAAAAGAAAACTTCACTTGTAATCTCCAGTTGTAAACATGGTGGACATTTCAACCTCAGATATAATCAACTGTGGAAGAGATCACTGTCTGAGATGCGTGCACAGATGGACAGATGGATCAGTGGATGGGTAGACAGGTAGACAGACAGATAGATCCTTTGCTGCTCTCCACTGTTCCATTTTCCATTTAAATCCTTCCTGATTATTTTCTCCCTTGCACAATATCTTACTCAGGACCTACCAACAAAAGAGTATGAACTTAGATTCACAAATTGTTTTTAGATCCTCAGGTAGTAATAGCCTATGTAACATCAGATATTGTTGTTATTTATAAACTTAAGGAATTCAATTTGAGATGAATATAAATGCAGACCTCATATTTATTTGCACTGGAAAAAAAAAAAAAAAAGATTAATATAAACTGTTGGAGCAATGGCTGACCACAATAGCAACCCATTACAAGTTTTCCAATTACACAAGTCAAAAATAGAGCACACCTGAGGTTTGTTTTAAAATCAGGCTTTGTTTCTGCCTTTTTCAGGTGGCACATTACATTAACAGATCTTATGTTTAGAAATAGTAATACTACCCTACCTAAAATTCATACAAAAATTTCCAATACAGAATTCATACAGTTTTCAGTGGATGAAGTGGATGAGATACGCATAAACCTTGTCAGGCAAAAGTCAGTTGATCCATTTGAACATGAAGCTCCAACTTCCTCATTACTATCGTGACTTTACCATTTGTTGGGCTCATGTTCCCTTCTGTTCTGCAAAGAGTCAAACATGGACAGATACTACGATAATGCTATTTGAATTCACTGAAGGCTTTATCCAGTGTTGTGGGATGGCATTTTTTGCTTGGCATGTTAAAAATGGCAGGTCTCACATCCAATAGACATTGTATGTGGCATTCATACCATGCACAACCCTTGCAAAAATGTCATTGCACTGTCTCACTTACTGTTCCAGGGCTGAACTGAAAACTGATGACAAGCAGGATCTGAGCTACCAGGACAGCAAAGGACAGGTTGGCATGGATATGATAGCGTTGGTTGCGGATGGTGCTCACAGACCTGGCAGAAGACAGAAAGGTATGTGAACAAAACAGTATTCTGAGATGCATGAACATATTTATGACTCATCAGAAATACTTCTGTTTGGCTTTTGGTTAATTGTTCTGGTGGAGTGCCTGTTGAGCACTTCTTCCACCACGTCTGGGCTCCTGTATATTTTGTCACCATCCCAAAAGCAGTAGAAGTCTGATTTGCACGTTAACTAGCTCTGCTAATGAGCTTTGACTGACTGTTAACAAAGAGCTTGATTCTAAATGGTGCTAAGCTGTCGAGGAAATCAGATCTGTGCCTCACAGAAAGCATTCAGCAGTTTATAACACATAGCCCACATTCTGGCACTAAGTTTCTGTTTGTGTTTTGTTTATATTTGCCTGCATTAGAAATAAGGTGCACTTCTGGGTTTACCAGTATCAGCTTTTTAGCACAGGAACTATGGCTTCATACACATATGGATGATGCCTATCTTGACAGTGCACTGAACATGATTACATTTTTTGAACCTCTCTCTCTTGTCTTTGCAAAAACTGGCTGGAAATTTGACAAGAACACGCTTTCCTGGGAGTATTCTGACCTTTTGCTTCTGTAATCATCCAAAAACAGGAAGTAGGAAACAAACAAAAACATTTATCCAAACATTTCAGGTCTTTTGCATAAAGAAAAGAACATAGTAGAGAGAGGCTTTCTTGTTCAGCATACTGCCTGCCAGCCCCTCCACTATCAGAAGACCTAGATCATTCGGCTGCATGAATGGCACTACTTCCTGTGCACAACAGTACGAGCTTCCATCTTTTATTATGCTGCATTGTGATGACTTTTGTAACAGCTGGTGCACATTATGCATGCCCCCTTCAGCAGGGTGGCATAGGCTCAGCAATGCAGCTGATGTCTTGCTATTAGCCCTGTACTTTCAGCACAGTTTCAGCCACTGCTCTGTTAGAAAGAAGCGAAGAAGGAGGCAAAAGGAAATATTGATGCCCTAAAATTAATTCTGAAAGACAGGTTGTCCTGCTTGGTACCAGTGGCTTTCTAATAAGGAACTTCATGCAGTCACACAGTGGAACATCATTCCCCAGAAGGCAGTCAGGACTGCCCTCCTGGGAAGCAGCCTTCCTTGCCAGTACACAGAGTAGCAAAGAACTTGCCAGATTCCTCTCCACTTACCTCATGTTCATCTAACACTACATTGCAAAATTTCACTTCAGCTGTCTAATGAGGCCCTGCTCTCCAGTGAAAACCTAATCAAATTATTTTTAATTGGTAGTTTGAATGATTCTGTATGTAGGTGGGGTGCTTAACAGTGTGATATTCAGCCGGATCCAAGCTCTCTTTCCAAGTATGCTCAAGGAGTTTTCAGCCCAGCTGCAGCAGTACCAGCTCTTTCAGCTCATTTTCCTCTCTAAACACTAATATCCAGTTCTACACTCAGACAAAAAATGGAGCAGATCGTTCCCCTTTGCCTAGCTATGCTAATAGCACAGTGTCAATTAGGCAGACATTGGACTTGCTTAGGGTGGATTTTGCCGCACATTACACACTTACTCCAAGTATGACCAACACATATCTTGAGACTTGGAAGTAATATGGCTATTGGAACAAACAAACATTGCAATCAGTTTACTTTGTTTAGCAAAACCTTTTTCCTAGAAACTGGCCTCTCAGCATGGTTTGATGCATAACAAGCAAGGAGACGAGAATCACATTCCTTGATATGATCCCAATCTGCTGCACAACCTTGGATGAGTTGCTTCACCCCTTGTTAGGTTTTCTTTTATTTGTTTAGACAGAAAATTCTATGAAAGCTTTTTTCCAGAAATGTTTGTATCGAGCCTAGCTGGGCCTCAAACTCAGTAGTCACTACTAGAACATAAATAGGCAAAAAAGGCCCTAAAGCACTCATGGCAAAAACCTTCACTGTGCATAACGCCCTCAAAGGGGCTGCTGTGTCACAGGTGTGAGGGTGCAGAAATTCAGGGATTTAAACATGAGCCACAGAGTGAATTTCACACTTCATTCTCCTTAGCAACACGTTAGAAAGCCAGCCTAACAGAGAACAAAGGTACTCAAAATTAAATGTAGGTCATGTGGTGTAATAGTACACAGTATTTAGGAAATAGAAACGAGGCAGCTGATGTTGACTGAGCCTTCCTTTCCAGACATACCTAGGCAGTTTATAAATACACTGCTTTACAGGCAAGATGGAAAGCAGAAAGTACTGCTTCTTTCACCCCAAGCAATCCAAAGATTGTTCTGCTGGGGAGATCCTGTGGTCATTGCTGATCCTGTACTTGCCTTGAGCTTCTGACAAGCATTCCTACAGCCTCCTTGCAAGATTCCTGAACATGGCAAAACATGGAGGGCTTTAAAAAAATCTAAAAATCTCTCATAGCATGAAAATAGCTTGCTATATAGGGACCACCCCGTTTTAGGAAATTAATTTAGAAATAACCAGCCAGTACAAATACACGTGCAGAATCTAATTAAGGGTGTTTGAAAAATTAGTAGCCTTTGTTTTATTCTGGGCACCTGAAGGGATCCAAACCAGTGACCAGAAAGGCACTGTTTGGCTTTCTGTACCAGAGCAGCTCAGCACATATTCAGTTAAAATCACTCACGACAATACAGCAAATGTGACCAGCGTGATCGTCAAGCAGAAGATGGACAGAGCACAGCCAATGTAAGTGATGGAGGAGAGGGCCACCTGGTGTTCTCTTGTTAGCTGTACACAAACAAAAGAAAAAGAAAACCTTTTAGTTGATTTATTACACCACCAAACCACAGCCCCCCTGCACGTAGCATTTCCTCTTCCATATACAAGCTGATGTTCATGATCATTCACTGCTCTTTCTAACATGCGAAATGAAGAGCTGTCTCTGAATTGTAGTCACACGGCCAGGGAATCCACATGCCCATGGCATTTTGGTTCATCAGTGTCCTTCATAAATCAGTATTTCCTCAAAATAAGTTTGCTTCTTCACGGCAGTGATAGAATCAAGAGATTGCAGCAGCTTATTGGGCTGCACAAACAATATTTAGCAATGGGATATTTCACAGCTTGCAGGGCACTCTGCAAATGCTCTCATGCTGCAATAATTTACATCATTGTGCAAATACCAGAAGTGCTTCACAGTGGTGAGAACTGACAAACCAAGATAACCCATAAATCATGGGCCATTTATAGCCCACTTGTTTTGTTTAATGTATCATGTTTTCAGTGCCTGTTGAAGGAGCTGGACTAACATCCACAGCATGGAAGACCAGAGAAAAGACCCAGTAAGAGCAGCCAGCATGTAAACCTTTAGCTTCAGCCTCTGTTTTTACCTACAGGCACCTTTTGTAAAAGTAATTCAATTTTCAGACATTTAATCTGTGACTCCTTAGTACACGGCACTACAGTTCTTGTTGAAACCTGGACAGATTCAAAGGAGGAGCGACATTTTGTTTTCACCCTCCATCCTAAATTAATCAGCAAGTATGCCTTAATTTTCCATGCAAGCCCTCATAGAAGAGTGACAAAAAAAGCCACACCTAGCAAAGGGAGCCAGGCGGTGTTAATATATAATAAGTAGAACAGAACTAGGCAGGAAGATTCGTTCTCATCTCAGAAGAATTTTCAAACATTTCTCCTGACTTGAATTTGGACAGAGTTGACATTTTCATAAAATGAACATTTTGGGGGGAAAAAAAATAGTCAAAAAGTTTTCATTTTGATGTTTGAAATACTGTGTTCTTATTTCACTGTAAGTGAAACTCCTAGCTGAAAACTCATTCAAAATATTTATTCATTCTGAAAAACACTGAAAGGAATGATATTTTTTCCAAATTTTTTAAACAGAATATCTGATGAATAAAACTGATCCAACTCATAGTTTGGAATTTTCCATTATTTCCACACACACACATTATGTTCCCCCCACGTAAAGTATTTCATCAAAGATATTGACCTCATCGGTTCTACTGATAAATTTCCCCCTGAAATTCCTTTTAAAGGAGAAAAAATAAATGCTATATGGCTGTGAGGACAAAAAAATCATTTTAGATAAAAGCAAAAATGATGTGCTGTATAGATATGTTTTTCCTGTAATGATCCACCAACAGCATCAGCTCACGTGCAGTTTCATGGCAGAACAGATTGTGGCTCTGGGCAATCTGAGGACTATAAGTGATACAGCAGCAGCACTGAAAGACAACTGTTGCTATGGTGTTACTGCTCCTAGGAAATATGCTCTTTCGTAGTTTTTTTCTCCATCAGCTGAAGACACATTTCTTGTCCCTGACTTGGACAGCATCAATTACAAAGACAAAAGAGCTCGGTGTGCTGGACTATCTTAAAACGTCCACATAATTTCTGTGTAACAGAAGCCACATATAGCTCTTCTTCGCAGATTGTTCCTGAAATAGGAATATCTGGCACAGTAAATTGGGTAGCTTGAAAATGATTTCCTCATCAGGGATATTCATGTCCAAAATGAATGGGCCTTATTCCCTGATTGCCCTGATGCACATCCATTTCTATTGCTATGGGTGCTTTGCAGTTCTCCAAAGAGAGAAGGGGAACAGAGGAAGCTTTCCTGGCTTCAAGTCACTCAGGACTCAGAATTTCTCAGCATTTTAAGGCTTTCTTTCACTCCTTTCCCAACAATGGCAGCCAGAAAATGCTTTCTCTGGGTTTTAGCGCTGTCTTCCTCCAGAAAACAGTGCAGGGCAAGATGAGGTGTGAATCAGACGCTCCCAAGTGAAGCCTGTATGAGCTGGAAGCCACAAATAAATAAATAAATAAAAATCACTCCTCAATAATCTGTAAATAAGTTATTCGAATCTGAAACAACTTACATAGGTCCCTGCATCTGTGAACTGGAAATTGCTCTTGCCTCTGGTAAACAAAATCTGACAATGCTCTAAGAATGATGTTCTAAAATCAACACCTACACCTGTCTGGTAACAACTACTGCAAAAGTAACATCATTGAAGTTCGATTTCTCATCATGCATAGTATGAGGGACATAAAGCACAAAGCATAAAGTAGGTAGTTTGAATAATTTTTTTGTTTGTAAAGGAAAAGGTAGAGCCCTGTAATAGCTGTTCTCAAATCGAAGAGCCAGGTTGGAGCTGTGCAATAGTCCCTGCTCACATTGGCTGCAGGCACTGCAGCCAACACCTTTGGGTGGATGATATAAATTGTGAAGAAAGGATACAGCATGAAGAGGCCTGGAATGATTTCCAGGGTGTGCAGCTTCATTTCTGCAGACAGTGTGGGAGAGAAGAGAGTCTTTGTTTAAAATATCAGGTCTCTACTAACTTCTCACAACCCAGCTATTACAGCACAGCTAGACAGTGTGTGTTTATGTTCATTGTAAGGGATAATAAGCATGCAGTTTTTTAGAAATACCTGTACTGTCAAAGCACTGTGTATCATCAGTTGAGAAACAATTTCTTATAAGTCCCCATGCTCGGATGTGAGCTAATTTCATCCCACCTCAGCTTGTCTTTCTGCAGTTTTTCGGACTTAATGCATGACATGGAATACAAAACACTAATTTGGCATGATTGTATAGTCAGCACAAAAATGCTAATCAGGCTGTAATGCTATTACTAAAGGAAATAGCATTAAAAAGTAGCCAATAAAACATTGAGCAATCTGTGAAGTAGTCCCATGAGCATGATTCTCACACTTGTCCCAATCTACATCAAATTATTCTTTGCTTTTCAAAGAATTTGCTTCTTTGAGTGCATAAGGTCATCTTCTGAAGTCTGCAGCAAGCTGAAGCACTAGGAAGCAAGTTCATGCAGTCATGAGTGTTAGTAATCACGAACACTGTTAAAAAAAACCAGATGTTTCTCAGTTGCAGCTTTGAGAAACTGTTACATCAGAAATTCATACTCCACATAATCCCCCCACACCCTTTTTAGCTTAGCCTGTGACAGCCTTTACCTTGCACGTGTCACTAATAGTGTGAAGAGAGATCTGGCAGTTTCAGCACTTACACACATCTGAAACATTATAGACTATTGCCTTACCCCACTTCTACCCTGTACAAGAAGTTAGTACATTGCTTGACAATTTTATTTTGGAAACTCACAGACAACCGGATGGCCTGAGAAACAATCCTGGAAAGACTACAGTTCAGACTCCAAATATATATTTTTCTTTTATGATGTTGTTAATAACGAGAGAACGAGTGACACCTAACTCCTCAGTTTAAAAATAACTGCACAGGAAGATGAAAATATATTATTATAATGGGATGGTACTTTTCATCTCCAGAGTGCTTGGAAAAGGTCAGTTGAGGCTGAAAGACTTGTTCAGTAGGTTATACAGTGAAAATTGTTTTGTCTGTATATAGATCAGAGAACCTATTTCTTTATGTAATATTAACAAGCAACCACATCCACCACGAGGCAAAACAATCTGTCAAAAAGCTGAATGTGCTATAGAGAAACAAATTATCAACAGATCAGATCAGGGCATCTGTCAGGGCTCTCTCTGCTCAGCATCTCCTTCCAAGTGTTTCTTTGTTTCCTGTGAAATCTGTACTCCTATTCCTGTTTTTCATTCTTCATCTGCCAGTCAGTTGATCCCCATTTCTCCTTTGCAGAAGGTGCACCAGAAGGTGCACTTTTAGCTTTGTCTAGAGAAAGGATATTTTTGGGAAGTACTGATCTATGCTTCTGTTTTTTACATACTGCGTAATACCCCTCCATGTCTGCCTTTAGAGGCAGCACGTCAGACACAGGGCTGAGTTCAGGAACCTAAGAGGAGGCTTGTTACAGATGAAAAGTTTTGTCTGTATACCAAATTATGATTTATGACTTCTCAGTTCAGCCACAAAAAGATGATTTTATGTTCTAATCTTCTGTTATGAAAAGCAATTCATCTTCCAAAAAACAGCAATTTTTGAAGCAAAAAAAAGTTTTACAGCCTTAAGAAATGAAGCCTGCATTCTAAGAACTATATCATACCTATGATTTGTACTTTAGAGTGTCAATTACTGGGATAGCACAGAAGTGATGCATTTATATAGCATAAACATTTTATAAAACCAACTTTATTTGTTTACTGGTAGAAATGCAGGGCATGAACGCTGTACTTTGCCATAAGTTGTAGCATAAGAGCAAATGATACTTTCCTGGTCTTCTTGGTCAGCTTTCCATGTCAAAGAAGCATTACTATCATGAAGTAATGTGCAATAATGTACGGTTTTTGCACTGTTTACTAAACTGGCTGAGATCTGCCATGAGATATCAGCCACCAGCCTGGTCTGAAATCCACTCTGTAATCCTTTTGCAAAGGCTTGAAATGATTTCTGATGAGACGTTTCTTGGGGGTAGGGAAGGGAGGAGAGGTAGGGGTGAAAAATTAAGGTTCAGCCAACCCTCTTGAAGCTGCACCTTTAAAATGCAATCTGAATCCAATTAAGAAAAAGATGAATAATTAACTTTGGCAGCCTGAGTGTTTCAGAGACATTAAAACGCTGGCCTTGGCTGATGAAGCTAATGGTTTTAATTGCCTCCAGAAAGGCTGCTGAAATTCAATTTCAGTCCAGTGAGGCCTTTATTTATATATTAAATAATAATAACAATACAAATCACTGTTTTCCTTCAGCTTGCCAAGCACTTTGCTATGTACATAACATTACGGTTTGTTTTCTTTCAAATTAACATCTGTGTTTGGCTCAGGAGGCTCAGGCACGACTCTGGTGGGGCCACACGTATGGGGGCTGCACAGTCATTACTCACATCGAGAAAGTCTCACTTGATTCAGGGTCTTCTCTCAAGCCACAGTATATCAAATACCACAGAAAAAAAAACCTCTGAGCATCATGCCCTGCACTGTAATCATCTTTATCAGACATTTCCAGCAGAATAGCTTTTGAATTCCCATTCTCTGTTAACTCCACATCTCCAAGTGATCAGCAGTAAAATGCTACAAAGGGGACTTTTCAGGCTTTGAAGGAACATTTTTCTCCAGCCAGCCCAGCCTTGTGGCTGCTTATTTAAAACTTTTCACTGTGACATGTAAAATTTAGAATTTTCCAAATATCTCTGCCGAGGTGTTAATTAGTATTTTTTAAAGCCTGCATAGACTTTTAAAGTACTTCCGGGCAAGATGTCCTCAAACAGTGGGTAATCTGCTCATTACAAATCTCACCCAGCAAGACATTTGTTCAAATGAAGCCTGAAGGAAGCATGATGGGGAGGAAGGACTCAAATTGTGAAGTTTGGAGATCAGAAAAGCAGATATTTGTGAATCCTTCCTCAAGTCTGTGCTTGGGTAACAAAAAGCAGTGCGTTTTTCTGCCTTCTTTCCAGGGCTAAGACTTTCAGTGGTCATAGAAAAATGGTTAAGTGTTATGCTTACAGCAGATCATCCTAAGTGAATCTGTAAGAGTAACTTTTGCCCATGCACCTCAGATTTATACATCTGTTCTCTGCTTTCTGTTCCAACAAGAGCTGTTCTCCAATTAACAGGCTAACCAAGCCATGAGAGAGGCTTACGAGGAGAAGAAAAGCCAGTGTGGGTCCAGCAGCACTGGAAGGCCAAGAAATGATGGCCTCTTGCCAAACCAAGGCTATGAAATCTTTTAGAGCAGTTGTGGATAATTAAATACCCAGAGCCCAGCACAGTTCAATGAAAATGAGTATGTCCACCTCCCCTGTCCCAGCCCTGGGCTCTGATTCAGAAATGCCTGTTTCAATTTGGGGCTGCAGCAGCTGTGGAGGCCCCAGGTGCCCTGAGCTCCCCGGCAGCACACTTTGGGGGGGGAAGGGACACCCAAGGTTGGCAGCTGGGGCACTGACCTTGCGAGCATGGGAGGATGGAGTTCAGTGATGTTTAGCAGAGAACAGTGATGAGTAGAGGTGTGGTGTTGTAATATTTTCATACTGCGTGGGGAAACCCTTTAGTCAGCAAGAATATCTAACTGCCAAGCAGCTCGGTGCTTTCATTTCCAACCTAGGAAGAAAGTCTATGCTATTTTGTTAAGTATTCTGATTACAAAAGAGTCCTATTTCATGCTCCTCAAACAAAAGAGCTGTTTGACCATTAACGCGTTCTTAAATATTTGGTTCCTCCAAAATAGAAAGCAATTTTTTGTTCATTTCTGCTCAGTGAAATTCAGTAATTGCCAAACAGTTCTCCAAGGGATGTCAAGGGTTTTTGTGTTCTGCAGCATTGGTCCAACTTCTTCTATGTAATTCTATGGGATTAAGGACAGACCCAGAGAGTCTCCTATTTCCTCCTATCAAAATGAACAGAGCTGCGCTGGCAGAGGAACAAAGGAGAAGAATGAATAATGGCTCTGAGTTAAAAATCAAGATCGGTGCTCCATTGTCAGGAAAGATGAGCATGGGTGCAGTACAGACAAAGACATACAATGCAAAGTCACTCTGTGAGCACATCAGGGAGATCCTCCATGGGGGCAGCACTGACAGCAATAAAATGGAGGGGGAAGTGGAGAGAGTGAGAAAGAGCAAAGAGGAAAGCTTACAAAGTGATGTGAGCGTAAACACAGGCTGATTTATCTGTGTTCATCTGTGGGGAAGGGCTGTCTAAACTGTCTGTGGAGATCTCTTCAGTTAAATAAACTGTCAATGGTAATAAACAGGGACAAAACATTGCAATGCCTATCTGATTTTTAAATATGCAACGCACAACAAAATTACTGCACTAAGGCACTATTCTTTTTTATGTTCTCAACAATGAAAAACATGCTGAGAAGAGTAATTACGTTAAAATAACAAAACAGCAACAAACCATGTTGCTTCCATTTCATCATCCCATTAGAGCACACAATCTGAACCACAGCAGTCTGAAAAATTGAAGAACAAAAGTTATCATTTCAGACTGCTGTTTTAACGTCCTCTGAGTGCAATGTTTGATTAATAGCTGGAATATTTGATTTAGGAAAATATTGCACCAATCTCACAAATTATACACTTATGCCCAATATTTTTTAAGCATTTGACAGCGTTAGGATGTTTTCAAATAGTCTTTATAAACATGAATAAATGCACTTTGTTCTTTCTCAGTCAGGCATATGTCATCAGAAATTGCTCACAAAATCAGCTATAGCAGTGGAAATTAAAATAAAAACACAAATGTTGCCCCAAATAAAATAATGGGATTTCTTTTCTTTTGTGCATAGAAGCCCATACCCAATTCTCCAAGCTTCTGAAAAACCCTGGGCTCCCTGGTATGCTACAGGTTTTCTATAGATCCATCTGCAAGATCAAGAAGTTCTACATATTTTCCCATTCATAAACTCTTCTCTGTTCTCAGGCCTGGTGGTGGGCATCTTCAACTGCATTGTTTGATCTTCACTTCTGTATTGTGAAACAAGATCTCCAAATGGGATAAAATACAGTTCTTGCTAGTTCTAAAAATGCAGAAAGCGTGTCCAATAAGATAAAACCATTACTTTGTTGTGAATGTCCATGCACATGTCAAGTAGTCATTTCTACACCCTCAGTTGAAACAAGACAGAAAGAGCAAAGCCCCTCAGGTAAAACCAACCTAAAAGAATGGTCTATTACTGCTGTGTCCAGTACTGCTCACTTACTGGAGAGGGACCCAAACTTCATGCTCTATTTTTGCCGTGGGGACAGTGATTTCTCTTTTCTAAGGCTTTGGAACTCAGGCCCCAGGTGTCCACCATGCTTTTGCTGCTGAGATGACATTTTTGTGGCAGATGGTACAAATAGCCTGGCATGCCCTGTAGTAGTTGGATCACTATAAAAATAAAATTTGCTAGATGCCTGTCATGTTTGCTTGGCAGGAGCACAGGACCCCACTGACTGCTGAGAGGAAGTAAAGCTGCCCAAATAGAAATAATGGCATCTGGAGTGCTTTTGAAATGTGGCTTGCTCCATGTTGGATTTGACTCCTGCTGGCTAGGAAGCACTTTGTGACATTCCTCTGCATGACTGTGCAGGATGAACATCACCCACATCTCTCCTCCTGATGTCAGCTGTCCTTCCCAACCCAGGCGTGGGCACGTTCCTCTCCAGCAGGAGGTACCATTTGTTGCAGGTTGAGATCTACCCAGCTCCTGTGCAAGTGGAGGGTGCTTAACTGAGGGAACATCTCATCTCCTGTCCTCTGCTGTTCCTATTTCAGGTTCAAATCTACAACGAGGACTGCAGTACTTTGAGAAAACCACCAAAATATCACTCCAGGTGCTCTCCACTTGCAATTTTTCCAAAAGAAGCAAACATATTTCAGTTTAGCTATACCAAACGAAATGGCTTATTTATTTTTCCTACCACAGCTATATTAATGCACCTTTGTCTTCCAAAGTGTAGCACTGCAGGGCAGCTGGCAATACAGATGTGCTCTGACAGCAAGAAGGACAGAGTGAGATGAAAGGTGCATTCTGCAGGTCAAGAAAGGACAAAGACAGGCATGAATCCCTGAGAGTGCAATTTCAGCAAGAATTTGCTACATGGGACTTTTTTGCTTTTTCTCAGTTTCCCCATCAGAAGGAGGAGCATAAACTAATTGGTTAATATCTGCACATCTGCTCTGAGCATCACACTGACCTGTTTTGTCAGAGTGGTGTTTCTGTAAAGGTCTCAATCTTACTACATTGCCCAGAGTTTTGAAAAGGCTTCTCAATAGTTTCCACATTCTGATGGTATCCTGGCCTTAACTGCAACCTCACAAAGGCAATCAAGGGCTGAATGTGTTCCTTCAGGAACATTCTTCTCATCTTTAGTCACATTTTATCTTGGATTTGCTTATTTATTTAAACAAATTGATTGCCACAAATCTCCAAAACTCCATGCAAATGGTATGATAAATGAATCTCGGTAAGCAAGTCTAATTCTGGGCCAACCATAACAACAGAGTGCTGAAGACATGGATAATTTTGGCACTCCACGTGGCCAGTTCATCAGCAGGCTAACAGGTCAGTGCCAGCCTGTCATCTGAGTGCCACATGTTTGTAAGCTTTTCCACTGTTTTTTTTCATTCCTGAAATAAACTTGTTACAACTGTGACTCTCCTTCATGTCTGAAAGCAGCTAACTGCAGACATGGATCTCAGGCTCATCAGCAGTATTGTTAGTACTGCTCTTCCACAATCATGGCAGCTTTAGTGCATTCAAGTTGTTGCTGAAACTAATGTGAAATTTGAAGTAGTGTTCAACTACACTTGTAATCCAAACTCAGTTTCAGGCTAACTCACAGCATTCAAATAAGTTCTTCTCCACGCACTGTTGTGTAGTGCACCGATATAAAAGTGGGGGTTAATTTTCTCACATTGAAGTTAGCATTCCAGAATGTAAAGCTTTCTTTTATGCACTCTCAGTTTCTTTCTCTGAAATATTGGGACAAATGCTCTTATGTCTCAGAGCTTCTACCTACCTACTTTCTTGTATTTCTGTTTAAATTAGGCCTACCTGACAGTCTGCCTCATAATTGCCTCTAACAATGTCAGCATTCCTTGTCTCAATACATTACAGGTTTTCAAGAGAAAGCACTACCAGATGCCAGATATCCTACAACTCTGTTCATATAAATGTCCCTCTGAAAGAAAATAAAATCCGTATGACACGTTGTGATTCCTCTCCAAGCCAGATGCACTGAGTATTTACCTAGATCTTTTCCTTGACATAAAATTGCAATGATAAAGAATCTTGAGAATTTATAGTGCTCACAAGTGAATTAGGGCAGTGTTAGCAGGAAGGAAGGCATGAGGGCAAAATGCATCAAAGCTGGTGGGTCTGAATCATGCTATTGTTCTAGAAGTGGAAAAAGCCAGACTTGATCATGGGAAGGGACAAAGAGTCAACCAAGGAGATTCTTGCTTGAGTTTTGCATAACTCCAAAGAAAAAGTCACTATCCTTGGTAAACAACTGTCATCAAAACTCAGCTCCCTGCTTGGTTAGAAATGCTTGTGGAAGGTTATTTCTGAGGAAAGTCACTTACTTTCAGTCTTCCTTGCTTAGAGACACCTCAGCTTTTTCTGAACTAGGAGAGCACTTCATGCTGTCCTTTGAACAACAAATTCTCTTTGAATACTCTCAATGCCTAAAAAACACTTATGCTTTTTTTTCTTAAGCAAAAAGAAAATCAATCTCTTTCCCATGGAGAAGGGCCAAGTACATCAGAACACATATCACACTGAACTGGTCTTGAGCATTCATGGATTTCCACATCAACGTTGTTCTCTGTCAACCAATGCATTATGTTAAAATCTGGGAAAAAGATGGATATTAAGCTTTCTATGCATCAGACTATCTTGGTCTACACATCTCACATGAGATTCTACATCAGTTTTGTTTTCTAACTTACCATGAACAAGTAAAACAGCAGTTCAAAGACATTTTACAAAAATTGAAACAAAATACTGAAAATAGAACCAGTAAATGACTGTGAGGAACTGGACAGTGCATTCCTGTTTCCTAGTTATGCATTTCAGGTCTCTTTAAGATAGTCTGACTCAAAAGGCTTTGATATAAAATGTCTTTGATCTCTAGTGACTAATACTGCATATTATTAAAACTTACCCCAACATCTCTTTAATCATAACAATCTCACATCTGTTTGTTTGAAAGTTATGCCTTTCAGAATTATTCCCTAATGGAAAATCAACTAATCTTTCACCAGCATTTAATTGGTGGATGCCCTGTTCAATTGTGCTAAATCATTTAATCTCTGTGTACTGCTCTTTAAAACAATTTTAATAATACCATATTTCTGCCATTCTATTTTTACCTCAGAAGTGGGAAGTTCTGTAGGCAAAACTGCATTTTATTGTGAGCACAAAATGTTCCTCAGAAAATGATACTTAGAAACGAGCTGGGATCATCAGGTGCTTTATAAGTCACAAGGACAACAAAGGATAGATAAAAACTGGCAGACTGAACAAGGTGCCCTCCCTCTTCGAATGACTAGACCAGTACAGAGGACTCTGGGAATTAATTAAGTTATTTGGATTGCAGACCATTCTGTTCTACACCCTTACCCCAACTGTGATGGCATGACACCACGTAACTGGGATAATCATGCAAGCAGTTGTGCTAACAGTGTTACTGAATCAGTAATTCCTAGTGGCAGTTATGAATCATTCATTCCTTGAGAAGTCTTTGCTGCAGCTCAGTGGGATAGCCCTGATTACCCTGAGCTGCAAGCTCACTTTTCTATCTATCTGCAAGAACCTCTGAGCTGCCATCACAAGCACAGGCAGCTCATCCTGCAGCAGCAACTAGCTCAGGGCTGGGCTACCATCTAAAATAAGAGCAAATCTATCATTCAAACCAATTAACAGGAGCCTGAGACGTGGCCCGCTAGTCAATGCATCCACACCAACCAAGCTGACAAAAACCCTCTAGCTGTACCACAGAGGACACTGCACTTGTTAGTAGCACACTGTGATAAATGTGACACTACGACTCCTACTGTCCCACTGCAGCTCTTCTTCAGTTGTTAATTTACATTGTTAGGATGGTGTCTGTAAAAAGCTGAGAATGTGACTGAGAGTATAAATTTGACAGACAATCAGTATAAATTACTTTAAATGTATGGTCTGTAAATTATTTATATTATAGATTCATTATTTATCAGCTGGGAGTTTTCCAGAGCAGAGCTTTGTCGCTGCCTCTATAGGATCCTCCCTGACAGCAGCACACCAAATAAAGCAGTAAAATCATATTTCTCATGCTCATAGCAGTGCTGGCTGTTTGCCTGCTAAGACCCAGTAGAGGGTTGGCTTTGCCTGGTGCTGAGCTTTGGAGAGGAATTCCTTTGGGAGGCACAAGCCAGCACTTCACCTGCAAGGAGCAATGCTGCCATCTCTGAGGAAATCTGTAGGCATCACACAGCATTATGAAGGCAAGAACATGTTTGGTGAGAAAAGTGATGTGTTTATCATTAAACTCCATTTCAAAGCAGAGATGAGTATGAGAGTCAAGTAGAAAGTCTTGGTCACGTTCTGGCTTCAAAGAAGTAAATCTGCTTAACAACTCTTTGGACAGAGGAACTGAGCATAGAGAAACTATACATAAGGGGTTCACTGTCTAAAACCTCCATTGCTTTCTCACACTTCTACACAAGTCTTCACTTGGCAAGGAGGTGGAGAAAGAGTAGCAGAGAGGCACTTGAAAAGCTGGCAGAGCAGATGATTGGGGCCAGCTGGCAGCAGTTTGCTTCACAGGGAGTTCAAGCTTGGCTGTTCAAATTCTGCAAGTCTACTTAGCAAAAGCCTTGAACAGCCACATCTCAGCTATCTTGGTCTTGAAAATGAATCATCAAACCCAGGCTGGTCTGTGCTATGTTTTCCAGTGCTTTTCCTACCTACTACTTTAAGAAATAGTACTAATAGGGTAATAATAACATACAGTACTTCAGGACTCCCACCTACCACAGAGATGTATGCTCCATTCAGTTCCCAAATGTTTTAGAAAGCATACATAGTCCAGAAGGATTAATACAACATCCCAGCAAACAAGCTGTGGATTAAATCTAAATGGGACCAATACGAGCCCAGTTGCAATCACTTACTGATGTGGTGTGTATTTACGTTTTGTTTCCAGCAGTTACTCCTTTGCTTAATCTCACCTTCAGAGGCACCACTTGCATCAGAATGGCGAAGTTAGTGAGGTGGTTACAAAGACACACAGAGTAGTTGAGGTCCCCGCTCTCACGCACACAACCTTCGTTAGACCAAATACCAGTTCCATTGCTGCAAAGCACACAAAAATGGCACAGTCTCTATCAAAATGCATCTTATTCAGGTTAGTTTGACATGTATTGTACTGTACAGGAGATATAAAATTTGAAAGCCATTGTGGGCTTGTGTGCTCATAAACACTCTTAGTGTCCTCTCAATTCCACCATGAAAATAAATAAGGAAAATATTGACCAAGAGGGCCTAAATCATACCCCTATCTGAATGTCACTAGAGATTACTTTCCAGTTTTATAACTAATGAATAGCTACATTTCTTCACAACATTGTGCAACTCACTTATGGCATTTTCTCTAGACACAGATTTCTGTATTTCGAGAACTATCATATCAGACAAGTCAATAATCTTGCAGAGACTCAAAGCATATTGTATCTTCTGTCTTTCTCTTATTCAGTGTCCCACTTGTCCTAACAAAGAAAGTAATTTAGACTGATTGAGCGTGATTTCTAGTGAGCTGCCCATGCCAATCGTTTTTCATCATTTCAACCTCTGGGACAATGAGAGCAGCTCCTGCTCCACCGAGGATATGGCTGGCCTGGCCGCATGGCTCAATCCCAAGGCAGCAAGGGATGTGATGCTCATAGTTTGCTTCCTGGAGCCAGGGAAAACCTGGAAAGCCTTGTGCTGACACAGCCCTGCCAGGAGTCCTATGACAGAGCGGGAACATAGAAGCTGCATCTTGGTGGAGTTCTGGGCAACGTAGGTCACTGCACTGTTTTTAACTGCTTATTATTTTTTATATTATTTTGGGTCCTGAAGCTAGACTGAGTGATGAATATTTTCATCGGAGCTTATTTTACAATAGGTAAAATAATCATCTTTCAGTCTGTCCTATGAGACCTCCTTGAATTCTCAAAGGGAGCCTTCTGCACATTAGGAATTGCTTATTCTTTAACTACCATCCATCAGGGAATAGGAATATCTTGACACAAATGAAACGCATTTGGAAGGATAGACTTTGTATTTCAGTTTCTATCCCAAGGCACAGCCTCAAGGGCCCAAGCCTCAGTGGAAAACCACACAGGAACAATGCCCCAGCCAAATTAATTTGCTTCAGTAAAATCTGTTTTGAATTTATTGTAATTCCTGAGTAACCATAACGACAATTAACTGCTAACAGCTGGGACAGTTCAAAATCCTTGAAACAAAACTTTAATAAAACAATTACAGTGACCTTCCCGTGTGCATGCTGGATAGGACAGATCACAGCATTGCAGTCCTTTGCTACACCAATTAAGCTTATATCATTACAGCACAAAAAATATTAATCTCCATAAAATTCAAGATTCAGAAAATACTTTTTGTGTTTTAACTCAACAGGAGCAACGTGCTCAGAAATTGAAGACAGGATAAATAGATTCAGAGCTAAAAAAATAAAAAATAAAAGCTGTTGCTTTTCCACAGATCCCATTTTCTGAGTGACATTTTATTTATTTACCTTTCCTTTTCATTTGCATTCAGGGGCATAATGTTTCTTCATTGCATGCATTGGCCAAAATTCACAGCTCTTAAATACTGATCTCACATAGCATTGTGAAACAGGCAGAGATCCAGTGAAACCAATGGCTCTGCTGGAGGCTTGCCATCTAAAAACATCCAAGTGTCTGCCCAAATGGGTATATGCATAAACCATCTTAAGCAGGATCAGTATCAGTCTGCATTTTAGTTTTGATTCCATATTTTTCAAGCTCTCAATCCCCAACTTAACACAGGGTCAGTGAAAAAAACCAACTCCTAGTTATAGTAAAAAGCCACTGTGAGATTGTATGCGTTGTAAACCAGCGCCTTCATTACTTTAACTGCTTCTATAAATGAAAGAAATCAAGAAGAAGATAGGCAACGTAAAGCATCACAAATGACATGCTCTTTGATTTAGCCAGGTTAAAGAGCTTAACTTGTATCACAGACCTGTAGTCCAGAAATGCACAGTAAAGATGGACTCTGTTACTCTTGTTCAGTGCTAGGCTGTATTGTCTGGGAGCCTGCAAGAAGGAAAAAAAATAAGCCCTGAAGGAATGTTTTAAAAGAACCAAATTCCAGTATTCAACTTGTTCAAGTTCTTACTGTTCTAGTAACTGCATTTTCCAGATTAACCCACCATAATGAAAGGAAATTTTTTCAGTCCTCATGGCTTTAGCACAAACCCCATACATGCAAGGGCTGCTGTTGTCTAGAGTTTAGACAGGATTAAATTCATGTCACTTGGAGTCAGAAATTGACGTCCTATTTAAATAATAGCAAAACAGACTTCCCTGTTGTACATAAGCAAAGTACAAATGTGTGTGTCATTTTTACAGCATGTATTTCACTTCATTGGGTTTTGTTCTCTCTAATAAAAATCTCACACTGTAAGATGTATAACACTGAAGTACGTTCAATTCAATGACCAACTCACAAACATTTTCTTTCCACAATACCAATTATTTTTAAATATACAATCAAATTGAAGGAGCAATGCTATAATCCAAGATCTTATTTTAATAGACTTTCGCATTATGACAACATAAATTTTATCTTTCACAAACAGATTTCGCAACACTCAATCTCATCCATTCAGAAAGGATGGAGCCCTCATTCTCAACTGTTACATCACTTTCATGTCAAAATCATTCAAACAATATTGGGATGAATTAGTCGTTTGTAACAGATAAGACACGCAAACAAGAGGTTTCCAGGATCTGTTCTACCCTTTTTAATATAAAAATCCCCCAAGTCTACTCTGTGTTTAATCCTACCTTAGGGCTGTTTCATTTTATTACAAGCATCTTCAACATAAATCCCTGCTGAATTAATAGACCTCATATCACTATAGCGCAAGGTCAATACTGCTGTGAAACTGTAACACAATCAAGAATTCTTCTCCTTGTTTTAGAGAAGAAAAACAACAAAACAAACAAAAACCCAACCTGCTGAAACTTGAGCAAGTACAAGAAGTCTTTGAAGCAATTCTCTTTCTCCTCTTTCTCCTCTCCCACAAACCCAAGATCATATGTCAGGCACAAGGTAGCACAGCAGCCTCCTTACTAATCATAATGAAGCTTTTCTGCCCAGCCCAGGGCATTCACGCTGGAATTCCACACACTTCAGGTGGCTGTGCTGTAGATAAAGCCATTTATTTCTTCTTAATTTACCTCTGGGTAACGTAAATGGAATTTTCTTATCTACTTAAGCAACATCTCTGAATAAAACTTCTAATTCCCTAACTGACCCTGGTTTTCCTAAGATTTCATAGGAGAAACAGCTGAGATTGCAGGTCAAGTACTCCCAGAAGCTGAGCTTTGAGATGACAGACTGTCACCAATCTGCTGAGAGTCTTTGTTTTCCTCTTGCCACATCCTGTGGCCTCCTTCCTTGACGGGAGCAAATTAAATGGTAAAACTGAAAGTGTATGAGACCAAAACTGAATGCAACCAGACAGAGGAAGAAAAGCTGGCTGCTCCTTGTCTCTCTCCTCCATGCTCAGAACACAGATTGACCCTGTTGCATTTTAGGAAGTTGCTGTATTTGAACCTATGTGTAATTCCAGCCATGTGGTCTGATGACTAAGTGCCCTGACAAGGCACAATCCCACCTTTTGCTTCTCAGAGCATTTCTGAGGAGTTCAGAACCTGCAGACAACTAATGATCCATAACCCACAGCTGGAAAAATGCCTTCTGCAACTTCAGTTAACAGCGAGTTGTGTTGGCAAAGTTCACTTTGTTTTACCAGCTGAAAAGGCATGTAGCATAACATTTGCCTGTTGTGCTGTACAGCTTTATGTCTGTCATGACATAGCTTTCCTGAAGTGTGTAACAGAAAGCATTCATAGTCAGCTCGTATTACGAATTACTTCACTTTTATGACAGACAGATGAGCGGCAGTTTAATAAAAAAAAGAAAGATCTGCTGTAATAACAAAGATTTTACAATAAGTGTCACTTCTGACTTGTAAAATATCTCTATATAAATCTCGATTCTTAATATGCTAAATGAAAAGGGCACCGCTGGGTCAGGATGAAATCAGACGTAGTACTTCAGTTGTGTAGCTTTTCACACAAATAAATCCCAGATGTATGTTTTCTCCTCAGTGTCTCTGGCAAGGGACAAATTACTGTTTTTCTCCATCTTTGACTCTAAACACAGATGTCACCAATTAGACAAAGAAGCACACCAGGGGAGGCTGGTCGGATTGTCCAGAACTGTGTGCAAACTCGCATTGACAAAAACTAGATATCCAACACGCATACAGGAAGAACCCACACTACTTTGTCTATTAATTCTCTTAAAGAATGTGTTGTCTTGTTTTGACACACACAACCAGGCCTCACCAGTGCTACTCCTGATAATTGCATAGCAGTCATCTTCTCGGACTTACAGGACTACTGGTCTGTAACAAAACTGTCAGCAGAATAGAAAGTCACACAGCCTATAAGAAACTGGCTACAACAAGGAATAAGCGGATTTTCAGCAGCTCTAAAGGACTCTGTAATCTTTGAAAAAACAAACTGTGTCTCAATACTGTATCTCTAAAGTTAAACTGTGTGTGACGGCTTATACGTGACTTGGATCCTGCAGCACTGAGAATATTGATTTAATATCATTGATAACAGAGAACTTAATATGGAAGTAGGCTTTTGCACTAAGAGATTAAGTCACTGGAATGCTTATAAAAGCCTGTGAAAGGACAGTCTGTGCATCTTTTAGTGGTATGGAGAGGGAAAGTACTGGTACACTATGTAAAATAGGGTCTGTGCATCAGTTCTCCATCATTTCAGTTCTTTATATAAATTCTTCTGCATGAAGAGGGTTACATGCTGCAAGATCAAAAAAGAATTACATTAAATAAAGCAAGTATCAGGATGGTGGCAAGCAGTAGCCAGGAACAGAACCCATACTGCTGAGAAGCTCAGTGCAGACTTTGTTTCTCTGATGGACCTGGTAGCTTGGGGAAGTACTGTCTCTATTTACACCCCCAGCAGAAATACAGCTGTTCTGCATACCCTACACTAACCACTGACTCTCAGTAAGTTAGTAAGATTTACATGCCAGCCACAGAAACTCGCTGTATGTGTTGAGGATATATAGAGTATTTGCATGGTGGCGATATGGTCCTTAAACAGCTGGGAACTAGGCACAGGTCCATGGCTGGGGGAGGATGAGGCCAAAAAAGGAGGGCAGGGGACTGAAACGACTGCTGGAAACCTTCAGAAAAACCTAGTTGCAGGAAATGTCATGAACAGAATTGCAGAAGAAAAACAGTCAGCCAGCTGCTGCTGGGGAGAATTGCCAAGGAGGAGAAGCCAAGCAGAGGGTGGGGTGAACCTTTGTGAGATTAGCTTTTTTCTCCTCTCCTCCCCTGAATTTAAAAAGCAAACAAATACTTAGTGGCCACCAAGGGAGGAGGGTGTGCACTTTCTAATTCAGTATGTATTTTTCTCAAATGTGAAGAAGGAGAACTCATTGGGGTAGTTCTGCCAGTCATCTAAACGCAGTAGCTCCAAGCCCAGAGGTTAGGTGTTAGACTTGCTCTTCTCCAAACACTGATAATTTATTCTAAGAATACAAATTTGGAAGTCACTTGACTTTGTTCAGAATTCTGCTTAATTCAGAGATTTTTGAAATCTTGTCATCTCAACATCCAAACACAACGGATTGTATCGAAGGTGTTGAGAAAGGGCTCCAGTACTGACAGACCACTTGTTTTTCACACACTTCACAGCCCCACTGAAATATTCTTACAGGTCTGTGAGACAGAAGCTTATTGATTCCTGTTTATGGATAAAATTAGAGTCTAAGCTACTAATTAGAGGATTTCTAACTGTTCACATCCTAATTGTTCACATGATCTATCCAGGACCACATGATCTACTGATTTTCCCAATTATACAAACTACTTCTAAGTACCTACAGAACTAAAGCTTTAAGGTACATCCATCTACTTCGTTCCATGGAAAAAGACAGACAGACAAAGAAAGAAGCAACCACCTATTTTTATGTTGGCTGTATTTTTCCAAGTTGTGAGGATACTGCGTTGCAACTGACTTAGATCACTCAACTATTTTAATTTAGAGTTTTTTGGACTGATTCACACCAAGATGTAACTAGCACACATAATGATAATATTGTTACAAACTGTAAAAAAAAAAAAAAAGAATTTATTTTATCAACAGGGAATTAGAAAGTGTTGTACATAAAATCCAGACCTTTAGTTGATGTAAATCAACTATGTTCCGTTGTAGCCAACAGATCTATGTGAGCATATGCTTGCTGAAGTGATGCAGTAAAACACTGTAGGACACAGGGTCAACGTGAAAGCTCTCAGAATGTATTTCTTAATGGTGCAGACATGCAGTTAAAAATAAATTAAAAAATAAATAACAGAAAAAGTGACACAAAAAGTGGAAGGCTACAACAGACAACAATATAAAGGAAAAAAAGCACAGTTAAATATCAGATCCTATGAAGGCATATGAAATTAAAACAGGTTGCCATATATAACTGAATATGAATTGGCTTTGAGTCTTCCTCTGCCTGAGGTTAAGAATAGTCAGCATTTCAATTTCCTGCAAAAATATTGTTAATCAAACACTACTGCAGTATTTTCCCCCAGCTCTCAGAGTTCTCCATTTGACAGCTGCTTTTTCAGGCAAGCAGTGTGAAAACAACAAATATAATTTTAAAAGCCCTGTGAGCAACAGACTCAAAAATCTTGGCTTCTTTATTCGATAGCATTTTTATAAAGAGGAAAAGAAAATGAGGAGGGAATGGACAAGGACATTGCCTTGGTACTCTTTCTCTGTTACTATGTATAACAAAAAAAGTTGGATTACTCCTGTGTGGACAGTATCAGAAGATCTTGCTATTTTTCTTTGAGTAGCAACTCTGCATCTCTTTAAATAAAAATGCCATCCTCTTTGCAGCATCCCATCTTTCTGATGGCACTGAACAAGGGGCTTCATGGAACAGCTGCCAAGACAACATCCAAACACTTTGCACATCTCATGTGGCTGTCAGGCTGTACATCTGCAAACAGCTGTTTATGGTCTACAGGAACTGAAACTATCACTTGGTGCTCATCTCCCTTCAGCTTGTCTCTTTGATCTACTTCAGGTTAGCTGCTTATAGCACTGATAGCAATGATAGCATCTACAAAAGATGGGGCTGTGTATCATAAATGCACTCTAGGTGAAACTGTCAGTGTTAAAAAATGAATAGCCCTCCTCTCTGGTTTTGAGTATTAAATAGCATAAAATTCAGTTCTTCCCAAGGAAGGCTGCCTAGATGTTGAGCAATTTTGGCAATGAAAACTGAGTGCAACCCTCGAGTTAAAACTACAGTCTCCCTAAACATGCATACACAGCTCAAAAATGTCTTTTCTGTAATTTTATGGACCCCCCAAAATCCCACTCTAACATAGAAGATAAATTAACACAGTACACCATCACTGGGTCAATATGAGGTCTGCACTAGGGAGCTTCTGAGCAAAAAGCACCTTGCTCACATCACGAAGCCACACATCCTCTATGGATGATACTTCCCTACAGTCCTCAATTTCAAAGATCTCAAAATTGCAACATCTTTCTTTCCTTTTTCTTTCTCTTTGGCCTGAGTGCACATGGGCATAGTGAGTGTTTTGTATGTATTCGCTAACACTGGGCAGTGACAAGTATTTGCATGCCAAATTCTTTCAGCTTGGATGCCAAAACTATTTAAGACACAGCACTGCAGTGTAAAACCATGCCAAACTCCCATTGACTGCAATTGGGATTAATAATACTCACAATATTGTTGTAAATTATGGTAATAAATGGAAAGCAAAAAGGATGAAAATAGCCATGGAAAGAAAAAGGTTTGTTTTCATTACAGATGAATAGAGTTGACTTTAATGCAGGCATGCACAAAAAGAAACTGCAGGATGAGGGCCTTTGAAATTCAATTTTGGCAGCAATCAAATTACATCAGTAAATGTTTAAAATTTTGAAATGCTAGTCAGTGGGAAATGGGGCCTAGCAGGGAAGCTTTTCCTTACAAAAGCATTGGTAAACATGGCATTGAACTGATAATCTGGATCAAAAGCTGCCTTAATGCTTGGGTGAAAAAATGGTTTCTCATGTCCCTTACAGGATTGTTCAGTTCCAAAGAATGGAAAAGTCACTCTGGGCATAACCTCCAACTAGATATTACCTCTCCAGCATTACTGAATACAACCTGGCTCCAAACAGGTCTAATTTAATTCAGGTAATTTAAAATGCAAGTTATTTCGCTCAAGGTGCCTGTGTCGAAGCAGTTACTCATTGCTCTTGATCCTTTTGACCTTTTGATCTCATACAACCTTTTGGGGCACTCCTGTAGCAATGGCACGTGTGGGCACAGCCCTACAGAGTGTGTTTCTGCTCCTCCCTTCTCCTCTCCCCTCCAGCACACAGTTAGAGCTACCAGAACTTCACACCACAAGCTCTGTCTCCATTGTCAGGGCCTGAGAACACTTTATCAGACTGTCAAACAGTTTTTCATTTTTTCATTTTTAGAGCTACTGGCACTGGAATTCGCTGAGAGGTTGTGAGCACAGAATCCTACCAGGTTGTTATCCCTTAACCCAGATCCCATCTATATCTTTTACTCTCTGAAGTCTTTCAACATGTCTGAGTTAGATGGACCAAGATAAAGAATTCAGCACAGATAAAACAATGATAAAAATACAAAATTATCCCAGACCTGGGCATTTGGTATGGCTCTTCCAACAAGTCATTTTGAGAAATGCTACTTGCCAAGGTTGGCAGTTAACACAAATTTTTGTCACTTTCATTCCTCATGTCCAAAATTATGTTGCATTTTGCTGCTTCTGCATATTTAGGCTCCTTGAAAAAGTTCTCTGTGCAGGTTGTCCACCAACTTTGAAATATCTATTCACATAAGCTCCTGGAAGCTTGCTGATCTTTTCTGATAGATGAATGAAATGTTACTTCACTTCTTCCCCACCCACCTTCCAATCAGCACAATAAAATAGAGTTTGTGGTCATGTTGGTACAAATCCACGACAACTTTCCAAAATTGCGTAGTGAGAAGGACTGCAGTGTATTTGTTGAGGCTTTTTGCTTCTTTTTGCTATGCCTTTTTCTGCTTCTCTGCATTATTGTATTAAAAATGCATTGCTTTTATAAAATGAAAAGCAGATGCTCCTTCCATACACCCTATTTTAATCTCCCTGAATTTGCTTAACTCATGTGAAAATACTGCTAAATGAAAACAACTGGTCTGATTGATATTGAAAAGGCTATTAAAAATGAACATATTTTCTAATCCAACAGAGCCATAATGAAAGACATAAACAAGTGATCTTTTCTTTTCCCCTGTTCACCTGTAGTATTTTGACACAGGCAGAAATATTTCCCTTTGCCATGCAATTATCCAGGCCTGTTGTAGAGCTCTGTAACAGGAAGCAGTGTCTAGGCCATGACAGGAGCTGTGACAGGGACCAGAAGGCAGGCACAAAGTACAATCCTTTAAAGGGATGCACTGAGTAGAACCAGTTTTAAGAATACTTTTCCTATTAGGTAATATTTCTACAGTTTCCAAAACAGTGCTTAAACTTTTCCTCCTTACAGCTTATAGCTTTTTTTTTTTTTTTTTTTTTTGTAAGAGAAACATTTGCATCAGATGATAACCATTCTAGTCACTAAGCTTTAACATATAAACTGCAGTTGTTCACAATCCCCTGGTGAATCAGGCAAGGAGAATTCAAACCAGAACCAAGGGGCAGGGGCACGCAGCTCTAGCAGGGATGGACAGCCAGCAGCACCCACCTGGGTTTGCTCCAACATCTGTTGTACAGTCTCTCATATCCCAGCTCACACATGCCTCGATTTTGGTAACTAAATTTCACTGAGCGTGGCTGCAACTGAAAAGCCTTGAAACAGAGGTTCAGTCTCTATGACTAACTTGCACCAATAGCAATGAGAAAATGCTCTGAATTCAGAGACAGCACAAAGCTACCGAAGCCAACAGCAGCAGTAAGTATCACCGGCACTTCAGTTTTGCATACTTGTTTGTCAATACAAAAATGAAGACTGGATGAGTAAACACCCCTTTCCCACAGAACTGGAAGTAATAATTAGGAGACCAATCAATCAATATTTATTCCTATCCATTGTAAAAGAGGCTTTAGATGCCATCAGAAAATCTTGCACACAGTGACCCATAGCTAGGCTAAGACAGATTTCCCGGTGAAGAATCAGTATGTATTGCCTTTTCTAAATATACAGAGAAGAAAAGCACAAAAACATCCTGGTTTTCCTATACAACAAACAAAGTCTGTGTCCTTATTTTGAAGAGCAAAAGGACCTTGACAGCCTGGAGGAATGAAACATTAAAATTTCAGGTACTCTGCACAATAATAACAAGAGCAAGCAATGTTTGTGGAATTATTGGGAATAACGCATTCATCTGTCTTTGTAAAGACTTCAGTGCCCTGCATTTCACCTGCAAAGACAAAAATAGCTATGGGAATGGGTAGCTTTGGGAGTCTGGGATTGCAAGAGGACTGCAAGAGACAAATATTGTGCACAAAGCAGAATTTGGTGGCCTTAGGAGATGATTGGACTCGATGATCTTATAAGCCAACCTACATGGTTCTGATGGTTTGGCAAGGGGGCAAAGCTGCAGCCTTCCTGAGCACAATCCCATCTCCAATGGACACGTCTGCATAAGGAAGGGCTTTGCAACCCCTGGTGAAGTGGAACAGACAGCAACGCAGCAAGACTTCAGTGCGTACCAATGGAGAGAGGTCTTCAAGGCACAAGCAGAAAATTCCTTATGGTTTTCTGTGTGCCCAGCACATAACTTAATAGGACCCTGGTTTTCTGCTGCGATATCCTAACATGAAAAAAAAAAATGTACTCCTAACGGAAAATGTTGGAGTCTTCAAACGTCAGGAGAAACCCTTCATCAGTGTCAGTGAGAATTTCATCAGGTCTGCATTACATGCTTTGAAAAATCCTTTTTTTAAGATGTTCAGTTGGTACATCATTATGCATTTGTACTGTCATCTTTGCTAGCATTTCTGTGCAAACAAAGGCCTACGTTTTAAAGGGCATTTTGAAGACATGATTTAACGAAAGCTTAGGCGAAGTTTTAATAGTTCACGTCAGAAACAGAGTAGAGGCTTAATGGTAAAAATATTTACCACTCAGTATGCCTGTTGCTAATATTTTTTTATAGGATTGAATTTATACGTTAGCATTTTCCATTCTCATTAAAATCCTGGCTACGTGAATGTTGAAATGCTCTGAAAAGCAATGCCTCACATTCTTTGTGAATTATATGTGGCAGACTTTGTTTTACATTGACCCTTTCAGCTCTTGTATCCCTTGATGAACTGCTAATCATCATTTATCCTTGCTCTGACTCTGCTAATCTCGGGGGAGCGGGTGGGATAGGCAGTCAATGGAGGCAATGGAGTATAAATAATGACACAATAATAATGAGTACAACAATAATAATGAGTACAATAAGCATTCCAGTTGTAATGCCACAACTCGTGACAAAGACTTTCAGAAAGATACAGCTCACAGCCCTTCTACGATAAGGCTGTTGTAACCAGACTGGAAAATATTACAAAAACCTTATGATTGCTTCAGCCCCGAGATATTCAGGCCCACTAGGTGAGATAAGGGAATGTTTATTTTGTGTAATCAAAAAATCACTTGGATTCGGGATTCTTGTTTTTATTCCCCAATTTATTTTCCCCACATGACTTTTCATAGGTCCTTTCCTAGCTCTGTTTAATTTCACACCCATTTTTCTACCTATTTGTTGTGTAATGTCTCAGAATAAAATACATCTCCTGAATCTTGTTATGCTTTGCGCAGCGGAAATCCAGCTAACATATATAAAAACCAGAGTAAAAGCCTGTGTTAACACACAGCCTCATACTGTGGCATTTTTTGATAAGCAGCATTGGATCATCTGAATACCTCATTAAGTATCCAGTGAATGCAGGGACTTTCTTCCCCTGACAAATCTCTCCCCAAACTCCAGATGGGAAACATAAGAGCACTGTTTCACTTGCTTTGTTTCTAGCAAACATACAACCACAGACTAAAACTGACCTGAAAAAGAAACCAAAACAACAAAAAAGGATGTTGAGAAAAATATGTCTTCTATCATTTTAATAAACTAAAGCTGCTGTCTTAAGCAACACGATCTGTAATTGTGACAAGGATCCCATGGCAAACAGTGCAAGCAGAGGTGCAGGATTGCTCTGTTAGATACTGCCCAGACCCAGTATTAATCCTCAGTCACAGATAAAAATCCTTTTCTGCAACACTTCCTGAGCAGGGCAGCACAGTGATGTTTCAGGCCCTCTTGTAAGGCTCTGTGAAAGGCTCTTTCCTAAACCTTAGCATTCTACAAAGACATCATACTCTCCTGTCTGGGTCTTTCTGCAACTAAGCTCGTGGTTTTCCATGAGCTTTTTTTTCTCTTCCTATTTCTATTGTGAGACAAAAGTCCTCTCAAGAACATTTACATTTTTCTTTCTCTGATTTGAATCTTTTTCTCCCGTTCCTGTATTTTTGCCAAATATGAGTTCTCTTTTAGTCTGTTGCATGAATGGGGATGAAATGCACACAACTATTTAGTTCAGCGTCATTTTTCACTCACCGGAAATGTCAGGGTGCCAGAACTGTTTGGTCTGTGCATCAGCCCCATTCAGTGAATTAAAAGCCACTAGGCCTGCTCTGTTAACTAGAGCTAAAAAGTTGAGTAACATGAGACCAAGCCATTGAATTTGTGTTTTGAATGACAAAATGGCAGTCCGTAGAGCTTTGCGTGTATCTGCAGGCATACTGCAGACAGGGGCACTGTTGATGATATAACAGAGAAATAGCCAACTGGTTTAAGTTGTGGCCCAGCTCTGCACTGATGTCTGCCTGAGAGCAGCGTGCTGCGGCTGCAGGGCTGGCACAGCCACTGCCCTCCTCCAGCTTTCCACTGGGGCACAGTGCCTGACCAGCAGGCACTCTCGAGACTAGGTTTGCAGTAGTGCAATAAATGCAGTGCTCTTGAGTAGCCAGGAAGTTCAATTTTTTGGATATGATTTCTTTTCAGCATAACCAGGATATAATTTTTAAAGTAGCAGTATGTTTTAGCCCCTTTGCAAAGAACACCGACTTTTCTCATATGTCCATAGGCAGAAGTTTACATGAACAGATCAGAAGAGCTGCGCAGCTGAATCAGTTGGGCAAAGCAAACCTAAAGCTCAAGATGAAAAACAAGTCAGGTATTACTGCCTGATAACCCATTCATCAGGGAAGAGCACAAAGTGCCACATAAAGTCATCTTCAGCCATAGATTTGAATACATTCAAAATTACTCAGCTCCTACTTTGCACTGTTTGCCTGGAGCTGTTTTTCCATGTGATTCCTGAAATCAGCAATGAGTCCCTCTGGAAACTGATCTAATGGTTTGAAGAATGTAGCTGTGGTAATTGGAGCTTGGCAGTCTTTTTCTGCAAAATCTCCAGGCTCTCTTGTTGATTATTTAGCACAAAGAATGAGAAATCTCATGTTCCTCCTTCACTGGAAATGCTGCTGCACCCTCTTGTTTTCTCTGACTTGCTCTTGAGCGAGATGTCACCATTTGCTAGCCTGGCTTTTTAAGCATCTCAGCAAGATGCAGTGGCCAGTAGTTGAGCAGTATACCAGAATCCAACATTCCAGTAAGCTCCTGTGTCACGTGCACCCTGCATATCGGTTGGCATATTTTCTTTCCTTGTTTTTAAGTAAAATTTATTGCTTAAATAGGGGAAATGCTTTTAGACATAAAATAAAACTATAATCATATGCAAACAGAAATGGCTGACTGCACAATTTAATTTGCTAGGATAATTCTATATAGCTTCTGAAAAAAAATACAAACCAAAAAGGAAACGCCATCAGCAAACTGTGGCATGACAGCAGCTTTTGAAGGCAATCGTTCAGCTCCTACTGAACTTAAAGGGAAACTCCGTGTAAGTGCAGTAGGTACAAGGCACAGCATTTCTGTTCTGCTGAGAGTTATTAATAAGAGGGACTGCTCAGTTCTAGGAACTCTGTGTCTTAGAACATACTAGCAACTATTTCAGTCTCATAGCCATGGAGCGTGGAGATTTCATTCTTTCGCTAAATGTTATTTCTGGAAAAAGACCTCCTAGCATCCATGGGAATTTATCCAGAGGGGTCACAGTTCCAATAACGACATTCCTTTTGTAGTTTACAGATACCCTAATAAATGTTTGATGGCCTTAAAAATAAATGTGTTTTCTAATAAATGGATAATGATCAATCTGTCACAGAGTCCAAATAAGTCAGGAAATTCCTTCCAACTACTTACAGTGTTAAGGCCTTTTAGTGTGCTTATAACCAACAATGACACATGCTGCCCACATCTATTCCATGTCTGTGTAAATTACTGCTCTTTTAGGAATCTTTTGAAGGTGATTCATTAAAATAAAACCTTTATTTTATTAAAAAACAGCAACAACACCAACAACCACAGATGAAATCTTCTTTTGCAAACACACGATAGGTAAGATAGGTAATTCAGAACCAAGTATTCAGTTCAAGTACTTCTAAAGACAGAAGGAGAAAAAAAGAGGAAAAAAGTCCATCCCTGATGAGATATAATTAGATTCTCTTCAGTGCAGTAAGTTGGCATCAATGCAGTGGCATCTATGCAATCACTGGAATTCTTGGACAGCCCTGCACACAAAAAGGCTTTGCTGTGGATAGTGGGAACATAACACAGAGTCTCACAGGCATTCTCTCCTAACTGTAATCAGAGCTTTGTTACAGGTTTTCATCACATTTTCCAATAAATCATTAATATCCGTATGTTCAACCCTATCTGGCTATGAAGTGAGCATTATTACAGAATGTATGGCTTGATCCCAAAGCTATTTAGGCCAGTTAAGGTCTTTATTTGGATTTAAAGGAGTTTTGGACCGTTGTCTCTATCATAGGGCCAGTAAAATTTCTCATTGACACCCTCAAAGATTTTTGATACTGACAGATTTCATTACTCAAAAGTGCCATCAGACCAGGAGCCTTCCAGAACTGGAGCCCTTTACAGCGCAGTGGTTTGGCTTGCTCTGGGGATACATTTTACTTGTTGCTGTTATTCAAGGTTGCACTGTTTTCTAGCATTTTGTTCTTAATTGACCCAGATGCAGGCAGCCTTAATACATGCAAATGTGAGCTGCTATATTCAAAAAGAAATCTTTGCCTGGAAATATTCAGGACAGAAAAGAGTTGCTGTATGCAGTGCCTCCTCTACCCCCCCCCCCTCTGCCTGCTTAATCTCTTCCATGGTTTCCAGCTGTATCCTCTCCCCAAAAATACAATCTACTTTTCTGTGAAGAGGAATGTGCAGCCTTGCTGGAAAAAATTTCAACCACCTGCATTCAGACTTGGGATTGTAACTAGAGACTGATCCTAGACCACAGAGATATGAGTATTGTTCCCACATGAATCTCCCCATGGAAGGAAGGTGTAACTCAGTACAATTATGCGTGTATTTTGGGCTGCAACACTGTAAGAATCTTTTAATTAGTCACAGATACTTAGAGAATGCAACATAACCATGTGTCATAAGAACTTGCATGAAAAAACAACAAGAAAATATGTGTTAAGAAGTCTGAGGTACAAATGTACATAATCAGGTGTACACTGAGTAGCTATTTGATAACATACTGAGGGTTAGACGCAATCTGTATTGCACATGCATGTCTTATGCTAGAAGAATCAAGGCTATGGAAATACTATTTCTCCTCATATCCACATCCCACCTGTTCTGCTTGTGGCTTCTCTTTGTTCCCTACCCTCAAGGACTGAAATCATAAGAACAATCAAATTATTTTTAATTTAACAGGAAGAAGAGTGGAACTAATTCCAGCCTTAGGCAGTCCTAACAGCACTAATCTCTCTCATCCTTGACGTTTTGTATGTAAGTCAGACTGCAGCCAGATTGTAGGGCTCCACTCTGTTCTTTTCACTGGGTGCTCAGTGGAAGCATGGTAAAATATTGAACAAGCTAAAGATAAATGAAAGCATACATAGTAACATACTCCATGGAACAGAATTTGCGTAGATGGCTATATATGTTCTGCAGATTGCAGCATATGTCTGTGTGGTGCAGGGATATTATAGGTTACAGCACTCGCTAGACTTGGATTCTTTGACTTCAGCTGTCAAAAAATGACATCCCAAATACCTACTTTTCCCTACTCCTTCTTAGTAATTAACACAAGCAGCCTTTAATGTATGTTGCACCAGGGGACTGCCGTCCAACCGTTAATAGCACACGGCCAATGAATGTAGCAATCATGAGACTCTGCATGGCAGTCTCTTGTTCCCCAGCATCAATTACTCACACAGCTCCTCTGACACAGGCTATATAAAGCGGTTTGCTGGCATGCTAAGGGCTGAGGCAAGGTTTAAAATATCTCCAGAAAACTATATAACACGTGCAGATTTCCCACAATTATAAGCAAGGGGTTTTCTACTCGTTCTGATTATAGCCTTTATAATATTCTTTCATTTAACAAAAAAAAAAAAAAAAGGGGAGGGGGCTTATTTTGTTTTGTTGTGGCTTAGCATGCTTTTCTTAGAGGGTCATTTGATGGAAGCAAGTGAAAATGATCCTTCCCCTTCACTCCTTGTGGTGATAGAAAACTCTTTGAGAGAGTGCTTCCATTTTAGGCTGAAACACAGTACTCAAACAGAACTATTGCCATCTAATTCCAAGGTCGTACATCTAGAGTGGTGCTTTTTACTGTGTTCTCGAGCTGAAAGACAGAATGTTTTTGGGCACAGCACGAAGCTGCAAACTTAAAGACATTCTCCGGACAATGCCAATAGCATTTTGGCTGTGGTTGGAAACTGCACGAACACATGGATGAACACAGAGAGACAGAGCCTCACAAAATACATTCTGCTCACAGAACAACCTCACTGTGATTAGCTTAGGCTCAAGTTTATTTGATAGTAAAGAAGGACCTTATCCAAAAAAAAGGGCCACAGCTACAAATATTGAGTGCACAAACAATCTGTGCTCAGTCTTTGCTCATCCTATTCAGAAGCCTGATGAAGTATGAAATTACCTACAGGAGGGCTTTGGATTACTTTCTCATGCACAGACACTGCAAAGAAGAAAATCACATGCATGCTTCTCCATCAAATTGTTTCTGTGATGTGAAATTACCCTTTTTCTAAGTTCATCCATTAGATTAAAAACTCTTCAAAAGGTGTTTTCCTTAAACTTTATATAAAACTTAAATACTTCCCTTTATGCCCTTCTGAGTAAAGAGGCAACTATTTTAATTTTTTTTGACTTTTCATTTTTGGTGTAATGTGGGACTGGAAAACTAAAACTTTCGTGGCAGTTTGAAAATCGAAGTAAGGAAAACTCCACATTTCCTACACTATTTCCTTGTGTAAAAATGCACGGGGTGATAAAGAATTGCCTCATTGGGGAGGGAATAAAAAAAAAAAGAAAGAAATTTTCAAACCAATTCAATCTGGGTCTCATCCTCATGGTTTTCAGCTTACACGTAACAGAGTAAATCATTAATTTCAATCACCTTAATTCTCTGCCCAAAAAATATATCTTGGCATCTGAGATGTTTACATAACTACCGTACATTCCTCAGTGTGCTGACACAGAGACATCACCCCAATCTGAAGCAAACAACAGAACTGCTTAACATGTTTCTGGATACCCTACATGCTGTGAATCCTGAAGGCACGTTTATCACCTACATTTGCAAGGACATTTATGTCATTTTTCCTTTTGCACATTTTCCCTATTGATATCTTACTGCCTTTCCCAAGTTGCTCTTCCTCCAGTGTTGAGAGTTTTCTTTCTGATTTTAGTGTTGAGAGGATCAGATCCACCAACTCTGTAAACCTGCAGAAGCAGTCCCACTTAGGGTAATGATTTCCAGAGATGCTCATTAAAATAGAGAAACCAAGCTTTGGATTTTTGTTTGTTCATTGGTTGGGGTTTGTTTTGATAGATTTGTTTCATGGGTTTTGTTTTGAGTTTTAGAGCATGACAAAGCATGGCCTGAAGCCAACAGTGTCATTTATTTATCTAAGACATCTTGTTGTAAAGGGCTTTTGTCGTTTTTTAAGAAAAGGAGAGGGGAAGGGAACAAAACTTTTGCTTTGAGCCTGCTTCTATTACTTCAAGTTTCAACTCTGAACAACTTGAAGGCCAAACTGTAGACAACTAAAATACAGGGTTTCTAAAGAAAATGCTGACAGCCTCTGAACTATAAAAGTTATGGAGAACCCTGTAATAGTAATAATAACATCTTTCATTTATATATAGCACTTTTTCTCCCAAAACATCTCATAAACTGTAAGTCAAACAATCACATCTGTAGCAGTAAAAAAACCTGAAATCAGAAGTATTGTAAACTTCTGGGTTGGAGAAAGCTTCCACTCCCAGTTCTGTTGCTGGCCGCCGCTTTGTTTCCTGTAAAATTAAGTTCAACTAATCAAAGTAATATGGCAGTTCACCTGGTCACTAGAGCCTTCCCCTTTCACTGAATGAGAAGGGACACGCAGTAAGAGCAGTCGTCCGGGGCCTGGAGTGCTGAAGAAAAAAGATATCCCATAGGTTGTGAGTTCTGAGCAGCCCAAAGTAAGACCATAGGCGTGGGCTGTAACTCTGAACCTCCAGCTCTTGAAATTTCCCTCCAGATTGCTCAGGAAGGAGCAAGTCACCACTATAAAGACATGCAGGCTCTTTATCTGAGCACATAATAGTTTGGAAGGTGAAAAAGATACATTTTTCCAGCAGGAAGTAGTGAGGGCGCAATGACTTTCCCAGTTTCTGTTAAATCTTTCTGTTGAAATGGTGACTTCAACAGAAGAATAGATTTTCTCCCGAAGACCAAAGTTGCAATAAATAATAATAATAAACATATGTTAATCCTACACGAATCTTAGAAACTAAGCACATAACTACCTGGGAAGAACGGAGGCAATGTCTTTGATGTATGCTATTTCCTATCACAGTATGTGGTATACAAGAGGTCTAGCTAAAAGTATGACATGACTGAGAAAGCAACTTTAGACTGAGTTAGGCAGTATTTTTTGCATAACAGTTCATTCTTCAAGGATCCTACTAGCAAGTGAAATAGCAAACGTCTGATTCAAATGTATGATGAAAAATGGACACAATCCAAATAGAGAAATATTTGTGGCATATGGAAACCAGCAAGTATGTGAACTGCCCAGATTGCTTGCTGTTAGTTTGTCTTGCTTTTATTTTAAAAAGAAGTAAAGAAAAGATATATGTAAACAGCCAGCTCCTGGTCTCTTCGGAGTCACTGGAAAATTCACCAGTAAGACCAGAACAGAGATTTTGGAATTATTTTTTGGAACATAGGTTGGGAAATTATTGTGGTTCTGTTGTTTGTTTGTTTTGGTTTTTTAATGTATGTATTGAAATTTCAAAAGATTATACATTATCTTTCAATTAAAATCTATCAATCGTGCAACTGTAACGCATACTATAATCTGTTCCAAGTCTTATTTCTATTGTCCCAGTATGCCAGGCACTGTGCACCCACAGTTTCAGCTGTGAAGAGCCAAATATTTAAATAGAAAAGAATGTTTAAGATAAAAAAAATTGATCATATCCATTTTACAGATGGGGAAACAGAGGCACTGGATTATTATAAAATATCTCTCCTGGAATTTGACTCTGTAATCCTTCTGGTTCTCTCTGGAGTCTTTCTAACTTGGGATATTCTAAGATTCTTGAGATAATTCATCATACTACTTATTTCATCTGAGTGGAGGATCTACCTTTAAATAATCTGTTTAAATTTACACACCAGATCCAAAAATTAATTTTAGATATCAAATGTTCTGTTAGTGTAAAACTACCCTTTCACTCTTCCTTTGGAATTAAAAGAACCCACTTCTCAGAATGGCAGCAAACTAGCCATAATGACTGGGGGAGCACAGCAGCTCCAATCCTGAAGCCGCATATAAAATGCCAATACATTCTTATTCATATTTATCCTTACAGAAAGCAGATTTTGCTGCTCAGGACTGTAATTGTGAATGAAAGCAATTTGTACATAATCTCAGTAATGCTCTGGAAAACTGCATAAAACAAATGAGTATGTACTAAATAACTTGGACAGAATGTCATCCATGCTTTTGCCTCAAACCAAAGAGTCAGTGTAATGTGTTACACTTTCTCAGAAAGCTACCAAGTGCATGGCTTTCCAGAATTTGCAAGTGTCAGGTTTTGTACTACAGATGAAGCCCCTGTGCCTGCCTAAGATCAATACGCTCAGCTTTTCTGATGGCTCAGCTTAATCAAACTGTATCACAAAGCCTATTTACAATTGAAGTGGGCAGATCACAAGAAAGGGATAATAATGAGGAATGGTCCACTGGCATAAAGATGAACTCTATAAAAACCAGATCATTCCCAGTCCATTTTTTTCTTATTTTAAATTTAGAAAGCTCAGAAATCTGGGATGCTGCTTCAAAACAGCGTGGTTTACTTATAGCATCTCTGGAACTGGTCTCACAGGCTGCAACTTCCTCACTTTCATGGGAACGATGGTTGCATGAAATTCCTCACAGTGCCTGGTTAGCCATGAAATGCCACATGGAAAGCTTTTTTTCATGGTATTTGCATTCAGTTCAAACCCAAATCAAGAAGTGCAGAGTCACACTGTGTTTTTAAGCTAGCAATATCTTTCTAAATCTCATTAGAACTTAGGTGCTGTTTGGTTCAGAGTTTGAGTAAAAGTTTACATCACTTCTCATTTATATTAACTGCATGTAAGCTTCTTGTGCTTTGTTCTACAGTCATTTGTGTAAGGCTGAAGAATCCACAAGACCTTCAGGGTTTTCTGAAACAGCTGTGTTTAAACTTTACCCTTGTAATTTAACTTGCTGGCCAAAACTTTTGTTTGTGTTAGGTTTTTCTATCCAAATCTTTTTTAGTACCTTTCCTTGCTTGTTATAAGACAGTCATTTTTGTGTCAGCTTTTTTTCCGGCTCTTGGCATTCTGCATTTCTAGAGTATGAACAGATACACTTTGAAGAAAGGTCTTGCTTGATATTAAGCTTAAGAAAAATGAGGATTAAACAGAAATTTAAAGGACATTTTAATAGAAAATAAGATCCATATTCTGAACTCAGTCTATGAAAGCCAAGTTCTTCCGAATTCGGCGGGTGTTATGGCAGTTTGCACTCACTGAGCACATTGATCCCTGGGCAGCACATCTTGTAAAATATTACAACTGTTTTAGTTTGATGATTTTCCTCAGATGCTTCTATCAGTTACCCGTCACTGGGGTAGATTTTTGGACAAGAGCATTTACCAGAAAATAAAGAAGGCAGCCTGGTGTGGACGCCTTGTACCTAGGCTTTTCAGTATAGTTTGAAATGGTCAAAAACAAGACAAAATCTCATTGTAAGTAAGGGCACAGAGACGGTGATTAAGTTGTGCATAACGCACTTCTAACGCCCACGAGTACGGGCTTAGCACTAAGTGCAAATTCCTTTTGTTTTTGTCAGGAGCTATTTTAGATTAGCTAAATGACATTTCATGATTAATTATTTAAACGACGTGGAATGTGAAATGAACACGTATCCCTTTCTGAAATAAAAGAGCTCAATTTTTTATATCAATCGAAATCATTCTGTCTACTTGAAAGGGCAAATTACAGCTTGATTGTAGGCCAATTATTCCAGTGGATCACTTGAATGACTATAAATGCATTCTTTTATTGGCAGTATTTGTCATTTTAACAGCGACTTTATTTAATTAAAGGATACAAAATGTCTCAGATATTTTAGGTCAAAAAGTCATTGAAATCACTCTAGTGCTGCATATAAACTGTTGCACTTCTCTGGACTGGGTCTTTCAGACTTTGAGGCCTGAGTCTCACCTCATTTATCCAATGAAAAGCAGTTCTGATAACGTTCATGGAGCAGCAGAGCAAAAAGCACAGGCACGAGCCCATAACTGATCTTAATGTGTTGTCCTGGTGTCAGTGCAGCAGCTTGTAGCAGCGTGCCCACAGTTATGCAGAAAAGTGATGCACTCTTAAAGAACAAGTATGGGCTCCTCTGCTCTTATAGTCTAGATTGTGGTGAAAAAATTCAAGCAGAGTTTAAATTCTGAGCAAGAAGCTTTCTCTCTCAAAAAAAATGTTATATATCTAAGGAACAGCGATGCAGGCCTCATTATAAAGAGCAGATTAAGAAGGCTGTGAGCTCTGGGTTATTATAATCTGATTAATATAATAGCCTACTTTATCCAGCTCCATAACAGGTCAGAGCAGATTATTGGGAATACTTCATCTGGTTGTGCTAGCCCACTGAGAAGTCTTTCCAATGGCACTGTCTCGCATTAACTTCAGATGAAAATGTTTACTGTGTTAAAAATAACCCTTTCAGCATTGAGAAGAAAAATCCCTGTATTTGTGTTTATCTTTTCATTCTTCACATTTTGAGTCATGTCTCAAGATCAACTAAAGGAGGCCTTATTGTGGTTCCAATGATATAAATTCTCCAAATTTATGCCAATACTTTTATTTGTCATATTTATTGGAGCTGACATTTTTCTGGAATCTATTCACACTCTGACTTATGAGCTTAATTGAGTTTCATTTGTTTTGCTGTTTAAAATAAATTAAGACCAGGGTGTGGGGAATTTATTCCTCTCTCGTGATCTTTATTTTCTAATATTTTGCTATGTGAATTTGACATTCAAGTCACTATTAAATCATGCCATCTTATTAGAAAAGACCTGACCTAGCTATTTGAAAGATTCACTTCAGTTACTATTTAATTCAGTCCCTATAACAAAATATGGATTTCATCTTATTATACTCATGCTAGGGATGAGGAACTGAAGCAAGAAGACAAAGTAAATTAGTCTTTGCCTGAGATGCAATGGATACACATGGGACTAACGTTCAGTCTACAAAACCTAATCTTAGGTCATACACGCTCATAAAAAAAGCAACAGCAGAGGAAGAGGAACAGTAGAGCTTGCCAGAGAAAGTTAAGGCTTAAAGGACTTTAGAAAGCTGTAAAGAAAACAGAAAACATAAAAAGAATATGATAAATTATGCACTCAAAGAATTCTAAGTTACAAAACATCACAATTCAGGAAAAACTTTTCCTCTGATACTGCTAGTGCTGCAAACATCTGTCATGTGTCTAGACAACAAGATTTCTGCCCTTTCCTGATGGTCCTCTGCAGATATGAGCTGCTCAACAGAGGCTGAGAAGAGAATAGGGTGATGGGGGTGGTTACTGCCTCTGCCTTCCACAAAGCAGGTGCTGAGAAGCTGTAGGAACCTCCTACATGGGCATATTCAGCTCCACTTTTTTGGAGTTAAGGTTCATTCATTTCTGCCACAATCCAACCACCAATGAAGCTAAATCCAGTTTACATCATGGTGATCCTCCAGACTGAGAGAATACCACTCAGGTGAAATGAAAAAATATTAACAAAAATTATTAGGGAATGGCAGTGGTGACTGCTGCTAGTTATTCCCACAGGCCAGACACTCATTCCTCCTAGAAATGAGTTGAAGTCTTAAAGAGAGAATTGAAAACTCATGATAACTCCCTGTAAGATTTCAGTTGGGGTGGCCAATTTCTGATGAGACTGTATTGATGAAAAGTCAGTTCAAGAAAGTTGCTATTTAAAAGCAATTCTATCCTATGCCTTTGAAGCAAAGTTTGCTATTAGTTGAAGAGAAGACACTAAGCAGTCCTGCAGGAGGAATAGCAGGGTGCTTCAAGGGCAGTGCAGACAGAAAAGGAAAATGTCGATGGGCTCCAGAACATTCTCACTAACTATTCTTTTGCTCTTCTTTTAAATCATGTTTCACAAAGTTTTATGAATCCATTTCTATTAAGCTACAGAGGATCAGACAAAACCAACCCCAGGATAACACTTGAAAAGAAACTGGATTTATGTGTGGGAAGAAACAGGACCACGATATTTTCTACATGAGATTTCTCACCAGCTATTGATTTCTGAACTAAGCTTCTGAAGTTATGCTCCACTCTCACCTGATCGAGTAGGTCACCTTCTTCAAAAGCCTGTTTAGTGTACCTTCCATAGTGACTAGTTTCTCCTCAGCTTTCAGCTTGCCCCATTTTCCCCATCTGTCTGCTCTGCTGCAGTCACTTCTTTTCATAAAGTCCTGAATTTTTTACTGCTCAGTTCAAGCACCCACCCAATTTTCACCCCTTTCTTTATGTAACTGGTAAACAGCAAATTTAAGTCTTCCTTTTGATGCCTAAGATCACCTTAGACATGCTTGTCAATTCTGGGATTGTGCTTCTCAATATTCTGGGATGACATTAAATGTCCACTTACCTACAAAGGAAGGCATATATACGAGTTTTAGGTTGTTAAGAGAGTACAGGAAGGTGAATACAATTAAAGCTGTTGATGCCTGCAAACCCCAGAGGGGAACATGAGTACTGATCACTGGAAGTGTGTCCAAGTGCTGACCTCTACGTACATTTCTCTTTATTATGCATATTTGGTCTTGTACAATTGCTGTACTTGACTAGGTTTTATTTTCCATTCTATTATTTCTTCAGTCCCATCTAACTAGAAATTTTATACAGATGGCATTGAATACATTGATCCGTCTGTTACTTAATCAACCCAGTCCTGTCTTGACAGCAGGGATTGATTACATCATCCTGCTTCTCCTAAACTGTCTTGCCTGCTTAAAAGTTCCTGAAGAATCCTCCCACAGTGAATTGCTTCTTTATCCCTCTGTATAAAATTCTGTTATACCCAAAGAAGGCTGTAAGACAAGCACAGTTCATTTCATTTTTATTCCATGTAGGGAATGTCATCTTGTTAGCATAAAAGCAGGTGTCAAATTTATGTCAGGCTAAAAAGAGGCTTAGTATTGTTCTGGGAAAACATTCTAGTAAGACTCAGTCTAAATTTGGCATATCTCCTACATAAAATTATGAACAGACTTTCAATATTTATCTTCTCATCCTTAAAAAGTATGTATAGGATACTGTTTCTATGGTTTGCTTTCTAATTCAAGAATCAAGTTAGATTAGACATTTACCATTCTTGATACAGAGACTAGATCCTGGTATGCAGTACAGAAATTCGAATTTTGATTTCATAGACCTATTAAGGAAAATCAAAGATCACTAGAGACATACATAGCAGCAAGATAAAGAGTTGATGTACATGGTTTTGTCTGTTGGAACATACATATCAAACCACATACGTGCTGTGTCACGGTCGATGAGGAGGAGGTAACAGTGCCACAGTACACTGATCTAAAATGTCTGTTTCAATATAAATTTCAGTTGAATCTGTCATAACTCCCAGAAAAACGGAACAAAACACAGATGTCAGAAACCTACAAAGAGTACTCAATGTTAACCTAAGAAGACATCTACTAAATATAATTGACCGTGTCAGCATGTGTTGGTAACGAGAGTGGGGAGTAAGAAAAGTTTTGGAGATTGTCATAGCAGCACAGATGCAGTTCCACTATTCTGAAAAGGAAAACTAAAATAAAACATACAAATAAAAAAAATCTGCTTTTAAAATTATCTTCTAAGCTGAGCAACCTAATCTTAGTTCAGACTGAACAGGAGAAGCATCACTTCAGGAGCTTGCTTAAATTGTTTCATGAAGTACCTCTTAACTTTCCTGACAGTGAGGTGCTGCAGTGACAGAACTGCTTTCTTGGGCTGTGCCATTCCCTAGTAACCAGCCTCAGACATTTCCCTAGTTCTTTTGTTTTTTAACAAAAGGAGGAACAGAAGCAGAAACCTTATGTTATTGAGGGCAGAGGCATGGTCTTATTTTTCTGCTTTCCACCAAAGAAAGAGTTCTGTTATTATTTGTTAGCACAGAACAAATTATGACCACAGTTACGTCAATATAACATATTTCTGAAAATCTTATTCTACATGCTATCATTTAAGCCTGAACAAAACAGATGGAGCATCTGCTCACATCAGGCTACTATATTTTACATGTGTTCTTCACAGTTATAGAGGGCTCCTACAGAGAGCAGACAGTACTGAAATGCGTTTTTTGCCTTATTTATCACTATGTCCACACCTGGCAATGTGGGAAACAGAAGTGACAAATAATGAAGTTGTTTGTACACTGAGTAAAAACTCAGGAAAGACAAAATATATCATCAGTGCAAAGGTATTTATGGAAGCATTCTCAATAGCGTCTGTGCATTTCTAGAATAGCTAATTACTTCATCATGAGCAAACAACCCATTTGTCTAAAGAAGTGCTCCAAATGAACACTCTTGAGCTCTTTAGAATTTGCAAAGACAGTAACCATCCAAAAAAACCCAAACAAAACAAGCAAAAAACAGCATCTTAGTGCACAGAGAAATGTGAAGGAGCACAAAAAAGAAACAAAACCAAACTCCCTGTGTATGTGACAGGCTACTGCTTTCCTGAGTAACTTCTAATCTTTTCATTTAAAGTGTATTTTTTTGCTGTGTTTTAAACAGCAGGTGCACATGTAATTGAAAGTGGTTGGTTGTGTCAAACAAGATAAGTATTCCATGAGATTCCTTAAAGACCTAACCTATACCCTACGAAAGAGAGCTGAATTCACTGATCTGCCGGAGAAAAGTCCCACTGACTGCAAAACAAGAGCGCCCATTTGGCCTTTCTCCACCACTCTTGATGAAATCATGCTATCTAGGGGCTAGTATAGTTCCACAGATGTGCTTCTGCCTCATAAACAAATGAATGAGGTGCCTTGGGAACAGGAGCTTTAATGCACTAAACAGATTGCATTCTGTTCTGCCACAAGCAAATAGATGGCCGACTGAAAAACTGGTATCTTCATTTGCAGATATTTCCAATTCTTTCCTTGCACCAGGCCACCAACATTTTCATCGCAAAACTGGTTTCTTCAGTTCCTGGAGCTTAGTCCAGATTTAAGGGTTTTGGCCTGAAGTAGGAGGGAACATGATGGATGTCCTCCTACCTGCAGGCTGGTGTAGGTAGATCTATACATTACACAAATCTGCTAATTCTTTCACATGATTAAGAATATAAAAATAAATAATAGTAATAAAAGATCAATAAGATAAGAGATTGATTGGAACAGAGCCAATTTTATCAAAAGGGTGAAGTGCCTGTGTGAGAGTTAGGCATTACTGCCAGCCAGAGCGCCCTTCTGCAAAAGAAGTCATAGTTTCTTTCGCAAAGCAAGCTAAGAAGTCTGTTTGATGGCAAGGGCTGGGAAAGGCAGAACTTGGCCAAATTGAAAACAGGCTGAGAAGACTTGCCCTTATTGTTTTTCCTTCAGACCTGAAGGAGAAAAAATGAAGATGACAAGGAAGGAAGCAATAGAAGCTGTAGTCTCCATTTGGAAATTTAAAGGTTTCATATGCCCTAAGAGACTAAATAAGAATGGCAGCATTATGACTAATGCTTCCACATCATATTTGGGCTGCATGATCCCTAGCATTTTCCCAGCTTTGTATTAAGTACTCCCCTCCTTTATCCTTCCTAACCTAATTGAAAAAAACTTAAATTTTTGTATCCATGTCCCACATTCAACCAAGAGCCTCCTGAGACCTCGCATCCTGGAAACATCCTGCAATGTCTGAAACACTGGAAATCTTAAAATCCTTTGTACCTTCGAGAGGATCTGTCGTTATGGTTCTAACGGGTGGAAAAACAGTGAACAATAAGGAATGGCTGATTGCTTAAAATTCACTGATTATCTTGGGATCTTGTTCTTTTTTTCCCAGATGTTTAAGCCCAATCTGTCTGCAATTTCAACACACCACCTATGAATCTGACTTTCTAGCCATAATGGGTGGTCAAAAAAATCTGTTAAGAAGGGCAGGATTATATTACAGTGAAAAGTGCTTTGTTCTATAGACTCATCCCAAGCAACTCAGGTTTTGAAAATCTGATTGGAAGGACCTAATACTCATACAACTTCTACGCTGCAAAAACCCATATCAGGTCATGCCAACAGGAGATTTCAGCAAGTGCATTCCTTCCCCAGCCTGGCCTGGCACCACCAGGAACAGCAGCACTGGAAGGCACTGCCTCATTGCTAACATTTTCTTCAAGTCTGGAGTTTTTGTAGTTGGCATGAGCAGTGCAGAATGAACCTTGGAAAATACTTGCACAGATTCTACTGAGGAATGGGCTGCCAGGACTAAATTATAAACAAAAGTGACTACAAATAAAATATTATAACAGGTTGTGGGGATCATTAGATATGGTCATTTAGCATCTGACTTTCAAGATATGGTAGATGAGTAGGTGGTAGATACGAGAAGGAGAGGAGGACTCCTGGCTGGCCTGAAAGTTTATGTGATATCCCAGGTGTGATCTGCATTCCTCCTCTTTCTATCTCCCCAAATTACTTCTCCTTGACTTGGCACCTAGAAAATCTGGTCACCTTAATATATGGTTGGCAAGATTTCAGTGTAAAAATCCACACTGACATCTGAAAGTGATCATTTTACTGCCCACTCTGGAGGAATGCATCCCCACAAGAATAAGGAATTTTATGAGTGTTATAAAAAGTTACTGGCACTACAACATATTATTACCGGGGTATAAATTACCGATCTGCACAGAGGCCAGCTGGGATAGCATCCAGAACCATTCCTCTGCTCTGAAATCTGCATGGGCAACTACCTCCCTTTGTGGCCTTCATCCTCAGTGTCAGGCAGCGTATTCCTCCTCAGGAGTGATGGATATAAACCAGAAGGCAGAGAGGTGTGGAGCAGAGAGCTCTTACATCACATACTAATTGTAGTACAACTGTGGCAGCATTCAGTGTTGAGGTCACATTTGTCCTGCTGCCAATAAATGAAAGTTAAAAAATTAACATAGCTTTTCATCAAAAACTACCAAACTTGCAGTAATTACTTTGCTTTACTGGGGTAAATTAAACTGAATATACACAAATATATGTAAGTACTTAGATCTTAAAATACAAGACACTTGGATTCTCATCAGGTCTTGTATTCCAACTGCACAATCTTTTTTCTCCAAAAGCTCTGAAGTTATGTATTTTTTAAGCCTATACTTTCTTAAATCAGCAGATGTTCCATGACAGAGAGGGCATATATATTGTACTAAATGGGAAATATTGATATCTGTAGTGTCCCTCATATTCCTGTGCCAATCATGCTAGAGCTGTCCCACTGAAGCTGTTCTGTACCAGTGGTAGCAATGCGGAGGGAGGGCATTTTGCGTGGGGCAGCTTTTTTCACCTTTGCAGGAAGCCAAGAGGCGCAGGCAGACATATACAGTGCACAGGTAACACAAATGCAATTTATGCCCAGTGAAAAGGAGAAGACAACGGAGAGTATTGGCTCAATCGGGTCCCCTACTGGTCCTTTACTTTGAGAAAAAATAAGCAATATCCAATCCTATGCATTGAAAGTTGTATAACTAAAGCAGCACAGGACTGAGGATCCTGTGACTTATACAAACTACAGGGACTTGATACATCTTTATCTCCTGTTTAGAAAATCAGTACCATGAAGCGATGGCACAAAGAATTTTGTCAGACAAACTGCAGCTTGAAGTAAAACAATCAATCTGAATGCAGGGAGTGTCATCATTTTCCATTAGTTTGGAATCTCCAGCCCTGTCAGTAATCCATCAGTGGCTTTAAGACACATTTTGTATTTCAGGGTTCTGTAGCTCTGGGCTAAAAAGTCACATTTGTGGTGCAATCAAAACTTACGATTTGGTGCAGACATGCTAAAAAGTATGGGGAAAATTAAGGATTTTTATAGGCTTAAGTACCTTTTTCTTCTGATTTTTTTTCCTCTATCTTTCTATATGTGTTCACTAGCTTAAATATGGTGTACTACAGAAAACCCAAAATGTGGCAACTTCTTATCAGCACGTACTCCAAATTGTAATCATTAAAACAAACAGATCTCCCTATCTCACCTTCAAACAAGCAGGAATTGTGCAAGTAAAGATAAAGCACCACACCTAGCAAGAAAAGCAAGATTCAGTATTTCTGCTTACTCTGTAACTTGAAAACGTCCCATCAAGTTTAGGTAAATGTGGGTGCTGCTGTTTTTATCTGCTTTAAAAACGTATTTATGCATTGGTTAAGACTATTATATAAATAAAACCTTTTCCACATCAAAGGACAAAATCTTGTTAGATCTTCTCAGATACAATAAGGAGTCTCCAGGACTAAGATGGCACAATGACAGCATGGAATAAGAATGAATTCAGGATATTTTATGGACTTCCAAAGTAGCAAGTAACTCTTTTCTTTTTATATTCAGAATTTGGCTGAGTTTTTTGCTCTTTGACTGTAGAGACATTCAGAATATATATCTATTCTGAGCACTTCAGCAACATGCAAAATTCAAGACACCATTAGCTGTGACAATCCCTGAAGTCATGGATTATAATTTCTCTGCAGAAGGAGCATAATTTTAAGTCAAAAGTCACAGTTAAACATTTGGCTTTTTGAAGTCTGCCTTCCAGGAAAAGTCTTTAGAAACCACTTAAAATTTGCTGTTCTGCTAAATATTCTTGCCTGTACATGTATTTTCTTCTGGCTAGTTGATAGTTACAGGGAATAAACATTAAGTGATTTTTTTTTTTGCTTAGGTGGAAGAATATTTATAGCCACTTTATTATTATTACTATGTTTACTGAGCTCTAACTTTCCCCAAGAGAAAGTGAAAGAATGACTTAAAATATGTAAATCAAGTTCTGAAATACACAAAACATTAAAGTGAATTTGAAGGAAGTAAAAATCTAATCAACAGTCTGCAGACTGTGCAGGAAAAAGAATAGGCATATACAGTAAAGAAATATACTATATACTGAAGTTGCTCTTTTATTCTCTGGAGTACAGACTTTACCACAAGAATAAAGCACTGATCCCCTCTAATTCATTTTATAAAACTTACTGAAACTGTTTCCATTCTTCCCTCAGCTTTGGAGTTTGCAGGATATGTTTGATGTTTGCGTGGTTAGCTGAGAAATACATGACGTGGCATCACTTAATCCAAGGATATTAGAGGAGCGGGGTCTCACATTCCTTACAATAAATAGCCAGACTTAATATCACATTTACAAGGAGTTGGTACCTTCCATGCTGCCTACAAAAGATCGTGTGGGACTTCTGCAGCAAATGGTTTGCACGCAGCTTCACATTTCACCTTTGCCAGCTGCCCATTTCCATGCTACTCTTCATTCCTGTACGTTTTAATGCTAACAAAGAAAAATCTGCTACAGAAAAGAAAGCAGAAAATTCCCTGCTAGACACGTGACATACCTCTAGTTAGGATTTAAGGGTGAGAATTTCATTGTCCAGCACAGGCCTTTGCTTGATGCTGTGGCTGACACGCTTGTGTGATGACTCCAAGCAGACACATGCACGTGCAAGGTGGGTGGCTGCACAGAGAAGCACCTTCTTGCTGCTCTGTATGAATGCGGCCTGTATCAGTAAGCATCTTCAATGCTCCTGCCAGTTTGGCTGCAAATTCCACAATAAATGAGCCTTGAGCATCTAACTGAACCTCACTTAGCAAAAGCTTTGACCTGAAAGATCAAGAGTTAACCTAATCTTATGAGATGCTGAGCTCTGAAGAGAACAGGAGTTGACAGCACTCGGCCTTTTTGCAAGAGGACTCAGTCCTGCAGAGAATGCTGAATTTTTGCCTGTTTGTATCACACTGCCGACTTTTCCCAAGAGCAAAGTAATGCCTCTCTGAAACAGAAGTGGTGTTTGTGCCGTGCTTTCTTTTGCTACATTAACTTATTCCCTGGGTGACTTTCTTCCTTCGCCCACACCTCTTTTACCCCTTCTAACAGTTTAATTCTTGGCGGATTTTCAAGGCAAATATTTCAAAAGAAATATTTCAGTAGAAATATTTCCTTGAAGGGATTTACATAGAGCCCAACTGCTTTGCTAATGAGGAATGTGTGATGCTGTCACATCTCCTTAGCGACAGTTTAGGAGGACTCAGTGCTGCACAGACAGGACCAAGAAAGGGAACTTTTTCACCTCCTCTGCCAGTCATCAAACTTCAGCTCAAGGTTTAATTTTAAGTGTCAAAGCTCATTTGTGCCAGTCTGCCACAACCGTTGCAAACTTACTGGTGGCATTAAATGGATTCACAGTAGTCACATTTTTATGTATTTTAGTCAGTTTTGGAAGTGCAGTGGCTTTACAATAATGCCTTGAGAGCCACTGTGACCATGCCTGAGGTCTTCCCTATAGACATTCCTGACTGTGTACTAACTGATATCGTTGTATTAACTTCTGTGAGCTCCTGCTGCTTGAATCTACACAAGACTGTGGCCCCACTTAATGTTTAGTCAGGTTTTATAATCAAGTTTTCTCTCCAGCTTGAGCAAGAAAAAACAAGACTGTCAGACTAGAGAATAGATCATCACAATATAACAACAGTTCTGATGAATTTCATTAATTTAATATTGACATATGTCTAGGGGAAAAGTTCTGTATGAATCACAACTATTACCATTTATCTACCATCCACAAATTATTTCTAGGTTTGAGGGAAATGAAAAAAGGGGATTCCTTCCAAATCTGAAATTTCACAACTTGTTGAGGGTAAAATTGCCATCCCTAATAACGAGTGAAAACCAGAAAGATTTCGTCAGTGCTGCTGAAAACATTGCTCAGGAAAACCAAATTCCCTGGTGTGTCTGATGCTTTCTCTATTTTTTTTATTTCTATTTTTGCTGGCCATTCAAACAGTAACTATTTGATATAAATTGTTACTGCACAAAGAAACAAGGAATGAAAAATACAGGCAGCAGTTCTTCTAACGTTGTAACTATTGAAATTATTTAAAACATCCTTAGACTAATATAAAGTCCATCATAAAAACTGTTGCCAAAAAGCAGCATAATTCACATACTGTACCATGAACGAATCCATTTCTTAAGTGCTATAAGATATTGTTTCATTTGTTACCTTATTAATTAGAAATCTCCTTGAGGATTTAGCTCACACATCCACCAATTTATAGCCACAGAAAAGTGAAGGAAAGTGTCCGTCATGCACGGCTGCCCTGCAGAAATGTCAGATCTTACAGATGCTTTTCACACCGACTGATACTGCATGTCACAACAATTTCTCCAATTCATGGAGAAAAAGCACTGTGTATTTCTGCAACCTCCATCCTTCCTCCTGTTTGTACAGAGCAGAGGTCTGCAGGTAGCTCACAGTAACATCTCCAAGCTTTTGGAAGTACCATGTTATTTCATTCTCACACAGAGCAAACAGACTGAGTCATACTCTACAGGATCAAATATTTCACGGCTCTGCATTGAGCATGAATGCAAATATTGGACACAGTGACTTACACTGAACTAAAAGTTAGTGACTAAATATTTATATCTAGATAATAAACAACTATGCATCTAGGGATTATTTCCATCCCAAATCCGTATATTATCTGCCAACTTACATCTTGTCATCCCAGCTCAGTAAATTCTTCCAACAGTGCAACATGCAAATAAAAGCAGTAGTCTAATTCTATGATGATGGCATTGTGCCTCCCTTTTCTTTTTTAGTTTAAATTTTATTTTTTAAAAAGGTTAATATTCTGAATTAGACTTTAAAATTACTCCAAGATTTACTTACTGCAAATGATTGGATTTCTATTTCATTTTATTTGTTCATGGGATTTTTCTGTTTATTGCTTTCTCTTCACTCTCTCATTTATCAGCACCCTGTAAAACACAACTTCAGCACAGCACTCAGCAGTGTGCTTGATCCAGATAACATGATTAATCCCTGTAAAACACACTGCAAGTTTTTGCTGTCTCACCTAAACTGTGATGCTCTGGTTGTCATGCTGAAAATATTATGATATAAGCCTTGCCTTGGTCTAACGTGCACTTTTTCCTTGCAAGCGTATGTTAGTTATTAAATGATAGCTTGAACAGATCAAGATTACTGAAATTTATTGTGAGTCACTGCAGAGGAGGAAGGTATGCACAGCTAGCTTCAGCATGAGTCACTGAAATGCAGATCCTCTTGGCTGGCCCATTCTGATAGGAATCTTGTTGCTGATCCAGCTTGTGTTAGCTTCTTAAGTTGGGAAAGGCTCTATTTTTTATTTTTTAAAAAGGGAAAATCCCTCCTTAACAGCCACACGTTGCCTGCTGAAAAAAAAAAACAACTCCGAGTTCCTATTACTGGCTGTTAACATCATTATCTACTTCTCTGTTGAGAAGCATGGGGAGTGGAGTTAGAATTTCTAATGTAACAAGTGGTGATGGGAGGAGAAAAAAGCAAAACCAGAAAACTGCCATCCACGGATTTCTTTCAAGTATGACTCCTCTGACATTCCTAAACTAAAATTAACACTGCTTTCTAAGCCAAACTTTCTATTTGTATTGCGTGGAAAATAGAGGGATTGTATTCGATTGGTGGTGTCATGGGCTTAGGGATACTGCTGCCTCAGATGGATGGAGGGGAGCTAAACATCTGGAGTCAGAACTGAGGAGGACCTAATGCTAATTCATTGCTGCCTCAATGAATTGCACTCCATTAAGCCTAAAGGTCACCTGGAAATAGGCATTTTTCAAAGATGCTATTGCTGGTGTAGCAATAATTTGGCACAGCGTAAAGAATTTGGAAATTCCATCTACTTATCTAAACTCTGACCGTAAAAAATGATAGAGCGGTTACCACTTCAACAACTCAGCCAGTAACCAAGACAACAACTGACAGAACAGCCTGTGCTCAGATCCTGGATCCAGGTAGAATCAGACAGAAATGTTCTTTTCTGTCTGCTGAGATTTGCTGGTGTTTTGCCACAGCGAAGACAGAGGGAATATGAAATTACAGAACTAGGAAATCGTTTAGGCTGAGAGACATCTAGGGATCACCTCGTCTGAGCACCGTGCTGAGGCAGGGTCAGCTCGATTTGGGAGAGCAGGACTGCTTCCAGTCTGCTCTTGAATCGGACTTGCACCTCACAAAACTTGAACCTTTCTCTTCCCCTGAGCCATGTGCTCCTTTTCATCCTCGTGCTGAGGAAATGAAAGCAGAGCCTAAGGCCATGTATAATTTCCAAACAGGTTATTTTCCCCACAAACTTTCAGCTTCTCTTTTCCTTTATGTATGTTCTGGCAGTTTTGCACTTCCAGAACTGTTCATATATTTATTGTTTCCCCCCAAATGCACACCTAAGCACGTTTAACATCTTGTGTTTGTCCTGTGCAACAGGCGGTGCTGTGGCAATTCTCTCTCTCAGATACACACAAGAAATAAGATGGAAAACTGGCTTATGAGTAATTTACAGCAGTTAGGGAAAGCAAACTTTACTTGTGCACTTCCAAAAGCATTCCACTACTTCGTGGTGCCCTCACTTGTCACAATATCCCCCTCAAAGGGTAAGGACTCATTCACAAGTATTGAGGGCAACTCATGACAAATGAGTGATAACACCTGCAGAGTGCTGCAGCTCCAAACACTAAAGTCAGCTTTAACACAGAAAATAAACTTTCTGTGGGTTATAACTCACTGCAACGCAATCCTCATTATTACAGCAGGCAATTGTAAATGTGCTTAATGAAAAGATGCGTTTTTTATTACTGCGCCGTTGTACATTTCAGAATGGATTCTTATGAGAAAATGAGTCCTAGGATGTTTCTGTTAATAACATTAACAATACAGAAGTATTGCTGTATTGTTTAGAGATGTCGTATATCACCATAATGACTATTGCTATTTTAAGGTTGCCTTGGAACAAGAAAATTAGCTGTAACGATGTTCATTTCTCATTTGAATTCAATTGATTTTCTGTACTCATTGTAGCAAAGATTTAACTTATGTAAGAAAGTACTGAACTGTGTATTGATTTTTAAATTAAAAGCTTTTATTGTTTTTTCCTTTATGTTTAATTGTGAAATACCTTGTACGAGCCATAGTTTTAGTTATACTGTATTCAAATTTTTCTAGCAAAATCTACCCAGTCAAAAATTATGCCTTTATTCTTCAGATGTGAGCAAAAACCATTGTTTTTCCACAATCAATACATAAATTAGTCAACACTTAACTTGCCATAAAAATAAATTGACTCCACATTGATTTGTCTCTCTCATGGTAGCACTAATATTTATGTACAGATTGGAACTTGTTCTTCTCTCATTTTATTTTCCTATCAGTAATGTTAAACAAACGCTGGGACATTGCATGCTGCTGGGCAGACAAAAGGCAACAGGGAGAAGGATCCTGTCTGGGTACATTTAGAGGCAGCTCAATCTCATCACCTCATTAAGAGCTCAATGAAAATACTCCTTAACCTTTTCTCAGTCTCGGTGATCGGCAAGAGGACTTTCAGCCTGACTGATTGTCTGACTGGCAATTTCAGAGAGACCTGGAGAATTCTGGCCTACTGGAAGATTTAACAAGCAAATTGCTCTGTGGAATTATAAATGCTCTCTGAAATCTTGAATCAAACGTCAATACTCAGCTCACGGACATCTTCTTAAAACTATTTCCTAGAGCAGACGTGTTTCATTTCACTGCCTTTTGCTTTCTGTTGCTCATTGATGGGCCTTCTTCCTACACTCACAGGAAAAAGAATAAAAGTCTTACTGAGCTGTGCCAAGCACCGCTACAATCATTGCAAGAAAACAAAACATTCTCTTTTCATTTCTCACATTTTTCTGTTTCTGCAGTCCCATGGGCTCCACTGGGGTGGCAATATCTGAATCAGTTCAATTGAAGGAAGTTAGCGTCAAGCTTAAATTTTCATAGCGAAAGCTATTTGTTTGGATTTGTTATTTTCTCCTTTGTGTTATTATTCTGCTTTCCTCTCTGTTAAAGAGAGAATACTAAGTGAAACTAACACAGCTAAAGGATGTTATTGGTATCCTTATTAAGTGTTACAACCATTACTATTTGAAAAGTAAGAAATATTTTAGTGCTTAAAACACGTTTTTAAGCTGGATTTCTTGTTCTTGGTTTAACAGCTATATTTGATCATAAATTTCTATAAATGGTTTGACTGTTTTTAAAAGAATGTACGTATTTTAACACAGTGAAATTGCAGCCAGCATTCCTTTTGAATTTAAATTCTACTTTTACTTCATCAACAAGCATATGGAAATGGGTGAGACCAGAGTGGAAGCATGATAGGAGGGACTTGTGCTGCTATAGTATAAAAGGCTTCAGAGACATCCTGTCATTTCACAGTCTACTTTAATAAGTTCAATTAAATTTACTTACATAAATTACTTAAGAAAATTTAAGTATGTAAGTTCACAAGTTGCCTGAATTTAAACTGTTTAGAAGTATTCCATGTACTTCACTGGAGACATTTAAAATCTACAGCAGTGCAAGAGAACAGGCCCACTGTCATCTTACATCAATCCATTCATCCATTTCTGGATTTTAAGCATACCTGATAATTAAAAGCAAGGCATAAATTGTACTCACAAAGCCATAGGTGTTTTAGGCAAGCAGGATTCCTAGCAAGTCCAATGTGTATACCGCTTGTAGAGCAGAACTTCCCCGTACCTCTTAAATTTTTGACAAGTAATTGGGTGGTACCACTTAATTAGACATAAAAGCCAGCAGCATATTATTTCTAATGCTGAATAGGGTATTAATAACAGTTATCTTTTTAAATTAAATCTGCTGTTACAGATTAAGAAGATGTAAGAGCAATTGCAGCTTATATTGCAGACTGTGTAAGTTTTTTGGTCCGAGGCCAAAGGTTTTAACCTGTTGCTGTTATTTTGCAGGATTTTGGAGCACAAAGTAGCAGGTCTTATGCTAGATTGATGACAATACTCTCCCCCAGCCTCCCAGCTTGTGCTATACTTAGTGTTCAAATGTAGTCTAAATCAAACCCCACCCAAACCAAATGATCATGTGCTCATCTGTTTGCTCTTAACCTATAATAAGAAATTATCTTTGGAACCTAAGGCAAAAACAAGCAAACAAAAAACCTATGGAGACAATTGGGATGCTTTTCTTTTCTTTTCTTTTTTGTTTTGTTTTGTTTTGTTTTGTTTTGTTTTTTAAGTAAAAATAGATGGTTTAAAAATGCTACTGTGCAGTGTGCTGTGATGAGAAATGTGACATTTCTATCTGCATTCAAAGATCCCAGTAATCTTCACAGAGAACAGGCATAAAGAAAAAACAGTAATATTTGATCATCTGCTGGTAAATCACAGCACTAAAAGCCTGAGGAGGTATCTGGATAAATAAATCTAAGTGCACTTTATAAATGATCTTCACGTAATACAATCAGAGTCCCACTGACCAGTTCCACCTCTTTGAGACCACCAGGGACATTCTGGAGAGTCCTCAGCTTGGAAAACATCAGCTAACAATACTTTTCATTTCTATGTCTGAAGTTTTTTCCTCATATCTTTTTCCCCATCTCCTCCAAATTTGCACTAAGACTAACAGAAATAACATGAGGTGCCACCACCTCAGAATTCAAACTACTGTTCTCCACTTCCACTGATGAGACAAAAAAGTCTTTTTCTCTGAGAGTGAGCAAGACCAGCTATTCCTCTAGTTTCTTATTAGAATACATTAATTGAGTGAATTTTGCATGGCCTACTGAAATCAATCAGTTTGAATACAGTTTGTCTTGATGTTTGTCAAATTCAGAATAAGAGTTCTCTTCTGTAGAAAGGACAGGTGCTAGATCAGAGTTGAATCTGCTCCCTTCCCAATCAAGAGGTGCTCTGCTCATCATATTCAGAAGGGTTGTATCTCGTGGTTCATTCATGAGAACGTTATATTAGTGTAGAGAAAAATCAAAAGCAGAAACCATGAATAAAACATTTTCTGACAGCTCCAGTGTGAAAGCAGTCATTCACTCTGTTGCAAATTGCACAAGCATAACCATAGAACAAAGTATGTAGAAGGTCCTAAAACTATACTTCTCACTTCGTAGTCTTTTTCAGTACATGCAGCCTTTTGCTGTGATGGAAACAGAAGTCATTTATGTGTAATGGCTGGAAAAATATAATGTTGTAGTCACAAATGCCATCCGAATTGCTACTTAAATTGCCCAGAGAAGTTACAAGAAACCAAGAAATCATCACAGACACTGAAGCTTTGAACAGCCCTCAGGATAGCCTAAACTGAGAGTTTCCATTTTACTTACCAGTACGTGGGTGAGCTGGATGGTTATAAGAGGAGATCCTGACAGGTTGTGGGACAACTTGGGAGGAGGATCTACTTTGATAGAGATGAGATAACTGGCTGCTGAGATCATATAGCCTTTGTAAGCAGCAGCTTCAGCAATCCTTAAGAAGAAAGAAATATATTAGATAAGTAGGAAAAGAAAGCCTTTTTAGTTCATGCTAGTATTGACCTCTTTCAACTTGGCCTGGGAAATGTTGCTCCTGTCTGAAGCACCTCTTGGAATAATGTCACAGTAGTGAATTATCCAAGCACCCACTTTCCCAACAAACTGCCTCAACCAAAGGGTTGTTGAGAGAGTGAAAGAGATCATTAGGGAGACTGCAGTGAAGTAAGGAGTATAAAAATAAACCAAGCAAAGAAACACTCGTGCAAAGAGAATAATTGAATAATTAAACATGCATACCAGTCTGAAGCATACCCTGGCATTGTATGCAATGAATAGATTACATATGTTATGCATATATTTAGAAACAATTTATAGTTTTACTTTGAAAACAATGACTATTTCCAGTAACATTTGTTAGAGAGCAGCTGGGGACAGAGTACAACAGAGGAAGGCCTGACTAAACATCTGATTAGCCCAGGTGACTTGTTTTTTTTCCTGAGCTGTATAGTTCTGCAGTACATGGTAAGAACATTAATTTCTGCCTTCAGGCCTTCAGCTATAACTTACGACTTTCACATTTCTGTGCATTTAGGAATAACTAAAATCTATTCAGCTGCAGTGTAAAATTTTTTACACTATCAGTAAAAAAGAGTGTGCAGCTGTAAAACATTTTCTGTCATTCAACTCTTCGGCATATGAATGAACATTAATTACAACGAAAAATTAGAGCCAAGGTGAATTAACCATCAGCTTGGGCATCCAAACAAGGCATACTACTAGAAAGAGCCGTATTTGAAAGACACATTAAAAACTATCTTATATCTGCCACCTTTTTGCAATGTTTTCTTGTTTTTTTTGTGGAAAGAAGAAAAATGTCAGATATTAAAGTAACTTCATTCAGTTCCTCAGCAAGATCAAATAAAACAAATCTCATTTAGCACAACCCCAAGCATCAATTCTTAGTTCTGATCAGGAAGAAAAATCACTATAAGACATTAATTCTTATCCCAGTAACTAGAATGAGCAGCCCCTATTTCTTCATGTCAGTAAGAATTATTGCACACTAATGACGCAGATCCTTCACAGCCACCTGCTAAGTGCCCTTTTTTTAAGAGAGCAGGGAAGGCAACAATGCAATTTACTACATGATTTTAAAATGCTATTTAGTAGTAGTCATGTCATTATCTCAGTGTGATCAATCTGGTCATAAACCAGGAACCTTTACCCAGGATATCACAAATGATTTCCCGCGATCATGACCTTCCATGTAGCTGTATGTAAAGAAAGGAAAGTAATCCCTAAAATGAATGACAGCTGAGATGCTTCTTCCTTCCTTCTGTTGTCGTACATAATATGATGAAAGCCACGGTATGGAAAAGACAGAAAGTGTGACCTAATCTAGGTATGTTAGTGTAGATCAATTGAAAACATACAGTCATACTATCTTAAAAGAAAAGTGTAATGATCTACATGAATGGCCTTGCAAAATTCTGTGGGGATCTCTCAGACTGAGAAGTATATGGGTCTCCATTTACTTTATCTTATCTGCTAACGATTTCATTGGTGCAGCATATAAAACAGAAGGTCTTTTAAGCATTGCCTGGTCTCCTGTTGTAAAATTATCTTACAGGTTTCCAGGATTCAGATTTTATCTATGGAGGGATGTTGTTTTCTTACTTGTTTCATTTAAGTGCAAACTTTATCTTTATATGTGTCAGGAGAAAAGATGTAATTTGCCTTTTATAAGACAGATTGAAGTTATGAAATTCTAATAGCAGATCTGATGAACAGAAAGGGAAGACAAGGAAAGACAAACGTTGCCATGGGAATCTATTTTATTATGGCATAAAATAAAGCATCTAACTTAAGATTTAATCTGACCCTAGTTAATGACTACATGTCGTCAATATTGCAGAATCAGGATCAAGGCTCATAATTTATTTACAGTCGATAAAGACACGACTGCTGTAAAGGTAATAAACAAGCTGTTACAGCGTGAGAGGTCTTAGGTACTTACTTGGTATCCATAGGGTTGATACTATGAAAGAAGTAGTGCATGTTATGGTAAAACATGCCGACAATGGTAATCCAAGCTGTGAAAAGGAAAGAGGCAACAGATGTAAGCAAGAGACTTTTCTCTCCTAGAATTACAACTTTATTACGATCTTTGGCTTCTGTAACAATTCTCATTATTGAATTCTCAGTATTTTTTAAAATAAGTGAAGAAGTAGAAGTTAGGTATTGAAATAGAAGCAGGCTTGCCCTATGCAGCTGTACTTCCAAAATGAGTAAGTTGTTAAGTACTTGTTTGTCCTTGTAAAACTCCTACATGTCACCAGAATGGCTGCATGGCTTATGTAGTCAACATCTCAATGGTAGCTACAGTAACTTCAAGGCTGTTTAACCTCTATGTACATTAACATTAGCAGTTTACAAAACTTGAGCACAGGCAACTGGTTTCTGCTTCAACTGCCTGTTCACTGTCTGCATTCCAAGTATTTATGGGTTCTTCAGCATCTGAGAGGAGAGAGGGATGTGTATTTTATAAGTGCCCTTTATTATCCCTTTTGCTGGGTTCCAAGGATTTATAACGTGAACTGCTTGAGGCGGAGCAATAAATGTTTAGGTTAATTCTTTGGATTGTGTCGTTCAGCATAAGGCTGAACTTGTTCAGAAGTGAGTTTTGGCTGCAAAACACCCCTGCAGAGTATCTGCAGCTGACTTTGCATTGTGTGAATAAGGAACCAGGCTTTTTTCAACAGACACGACCAAGGAAAAGTCTGTGTGTGTGTCAGTTCTGTGGATTGTGGGTTAGGGTACATAGGCTGGATTTTCAAAGACTTAAGGATCCAGGTAGATACTTTTGTAAGCAGATTTCTTCAGTTCTTGATTACATCACAGAATCAGGTTAAAACATTTTTATTTTTTGATTTTGACTGAAGTTTCGGATTTTTGCCATCTTCTCACTTTTTGAGATAAGCTAAAATTTTAGCACAGGCATGAATTTCTTAGTTCTGCCCCATTGCTTTGACTGTTGCTCACATCTTTATTCTGTTTCTGGATATGCTGTTGCTTAGCTCTGTCATTTTATAGATAAATTTCATTAAAAATGTTAAAACAGATTTTGCATGGAAATACAAGTAATGAGGGATCTGGTAACCTGAAATTTCTTAAAAATAACTAGTTTGGATGAATAAAAATAATTTAAGAAATGAAGGCTTTTCTCACATAAAAAGACATCATCATTAATAGCTGTCTTCTCTGCAGTCTAGTTGTGTTATTCAAGTTGAATTCAAGTAATAGGAATATTACTCAAGTAAGATGAAGAATTCTACCACGTTGGTCATTCATTAATGTGACAGAAGAGCTGTTGTTGATTTAGAACTGGTATGATCAATTGGTCATTTGTAAAAGTAGGGCAAACAGAAAACTGTTTTCAAGCAGAATTATTCTTGAATATTTACATACTCCTGCTCTCCCTTTAATTTTTTCTTACCTCTTTCTTGAAAAGCTTCACTGGGAATAGAAATATAACTCTGTCCTCGAGATGGAAAGCGATAATGGGACAAATTCAGAGTCTTGGAATGCATTTTGGCCAAAGTGTAGTCTGTGTGAGAATCCAAACAAAAATAATGACAGAATCAATTGCCTTTATTACAAACTTCGTGAGTATGTAGCTTTGCTTTTCTAACAGCTATTGCAAATCTTGACTCTAAAATTCCATATGTTTGCAGAAAGTAGAATAAATTCCTTGCAAAGAAAATTGCCTTTTCTACCCAAATTCTTTATGAGAGGAAAGGCAGTACGCAGGGTGCTAGTATATGGTGGATCACTTCACCCATGCTTGAAAAGCAGATTGATAGCACCATCTTCTATCTTCCCTTTCCACTGACATTTGAAAGTGTAATTTCAGAACACTTTCATTGAGAATTCCAGTGTCCAAGACAGCTTAGGGAGTATGTGTGCAGTGATTGATGGTACTAGTGACTGCTCAAGTGAGTCTCAATGAAGTAGAATAAAAATGCTGGAACAGATCAATTACCTTTGCTACCTGTAGCAGATGAAATTAGGTTGAGGATGCAAAACAGTGGTAAAAGAAAACATTCTCCTGAAAGGTTTAAACTAGACTCCTCTCCCCAAATTGAAGTTTTCTAGTATCTGTACAGTTGCAAGTTGCAAGCACTGAATAAAAGCTATGGGCAGTACTTTAATTGCCTACTAGTATAGTCTGTGCTGTGCTAAGTCTTTCGTATAGCTTTATTGGGTTCGTATGTGAAATCATTCCCCAGATAAACTCAAGAACTTCAAGTGCAGTTAGAGATGATTACTTCTGAACTTTCTGCAGCTGAAATGGCATTCAAAAGAGAGAATAATTTGTTCTGATTTCCTCTTAAGTGTTAGCAAAGTAGAGGGGCTGCATGCACAGAAGCATTCAGGACACCCTGACAGGCCAAACAGAGAGAACAGCTCTGTTAAATCCTACCTGCTATGGATGATGTACCCTCAACAGTTAGAGACATCGAGTTTTCTTCCAGATTGCATGTCATATGCACCATCACACTGTCAATAGTTTGAATTAAGCTTCCAAATATGTGAGCAGTCTGAGAGAAGAAGAAAGATAAGGCTCTACAACAAGAAAAATTGAAGTTCACAGCACAAAATGCCAAGGTGCCATGATAAATTCCTGTGTAAGTCATTGTTTGTCTGTCCAAAAAATCGTGTGATTTTCTCCATAACATTTTCCACATAGAGTGGATGAAATGTTATTTAAAGTGATGTCACACAGAGCCTGATCTTGTAATATACTATGTTTTATGGAGCATCTCTAAAGGACTCTTTGCTCCTATCAGCATTTGTCAGTTATATTCAGGATTCAGAAAAATGACATCAAGAGCAGAACAGATTATTTTGGCAATATTTAAAGACTTGGATCAGACACTCACTGGGACATGATTTTAAACACACTGTAAACCAGCTCTTGTTTCATCTATACTAGAACATTCCCCAGTACAAAACTACGTGGGAAGTGTTTATATGTCTCCTAGAAAACAGTCATCAGAGTGAACACATGTTTTAATGTGGAAGAAATCTACTTGATTTGATATTTCCTTACACAAAAGGCAATCTAGGAATCTAGGATTTTAAGCTAATAACTTAAATCCATTAGACATCTATATGTCTTTCTTAAAAGTGCCTTAGGATTCAGTAACACCCTGATTTACATTAGTAGTTGTCCTCCTCACCCATTTTAAAAGCTTCCTGTTATGAAATTTGCGTTCCCTTAAGATTCAAATAAAAAATCTCAGGAAATGCCTGGGAAAGTATTTTTCTGCATTCAAATTCAGACGGGTGACCAGAAGAGAAAGATCACTGATGCAGGTTGCCTTTCCTATGTCAGATGATAGCTCTGTCAAAGTTTCACTCCACTGAATTAGGGAAGTGCTGCTACGTCCCTCATGTGTTCTGAAAAAAGTCAAACTACAAAAAAATATGCACACACTAATTACAAAAGTGAAAGGCTCAAAAATAAAAAGCTAACTTTGGGGCAAGAGAGGTTAAATACTGACTTCATTGACAATGCTTGTTATTTTATAAATACAGGTTTAGCTTGTTTCTTTCATCCGGAAATGTGTGGAAACATACATATAAAATTTACCTACTTTAGCCTTAAAAACCACATCTATTTTTCAATTGTTTTGGAGAGGGATCTTTATTTCAAATACGCAAATGGCATAAGACCAAATAAGTCATCCTGCTAGTTGTAGCAGGAATAGAGGCAACCAAATTCTTTACTGTCTACTCTAAGTCACACATCTGAATTAACCAAGAAATCAAAGCTCATTTCTCTTACCTCAGGTATTTCAGGCCAGTTGGGTAATAGCAGAAAGTCTTCAATAACTTTTAAAAATGCCTGAAAGAGTGAAACAATGTAATTTTGTTTTTCATCTGGTACACCTCCTGGCAGGCACACAAGGCAGATTTCTTGGATTTCCTTTGGTTTATTTTAAGATTACAAACTTTATTTTTCATTCTAGCCAGGTTCATCCCCACTGCAAGCATTCCCATCGTGTTTTATGTAGTATTTTAAATTAATGGCTTATTTATTAAAAGTATCACCGCTACGAAGCTCACAGAGTACAATAATTACATGTAATGTGACAACAATGGATCTTAGGGGAAAGAACTTATTTTCCTAGTTTGTCTAAACTCATATGACATTAGAATGCCTCTTCATCTGTGATTACATATTTCGTCAGCACTGCATATAAATTTGGGCTCCATCAGCTGCTAAATTTGATTATTTCCTGCTTAACTTTTTCACTTTTGTTTTTGAAGTCAAGATCCATCATGATGAGCACTGTTCATGATACAGACTCTGTCCTAAGGAGTCTTGCTAACAGAGATAAATGCAAGGAGGAGATAGGGGGCAACAAAAATGACCAAAAAAATCAAAAGAAAAATCACATTCCTGCTTAAACATCTCTTTCACGTACCTTAAAAGCATTGACTGAATATAAAAGTCTCATTGAGAAACACAGAAGAAAGCAGCACCAGAGTGTTTTATGAGCACATTTTTATAAGCAGTGAAACACAGGGCAGTACCAGAGCTTTTCTATAGCCTTTTACTTCTAGCAACTGCAAGCTCTGTGCTGCCTCTCTGAAACACTGAGTGTGGCATGCATAGAGTTTATCTGAAAGCCAAGACCCAGCCCAGACTGCTGAGAGCTTTCAGGAAGCATCTCTTCCCAAGACTCAGCAGCACTTCAGAATTAACACAAAAAGGATGTATTAGACTGCTAGAAGAGGAGGGAAAGCAGGAGGACTGGAACTGCTAGGCAGAACAGAATTATAACAGAAAACGTGAGTAAGATTTGTCTAAGCAATACATTATGTCAGTAATCAGACAGCTTATTGCATATCACTTACATCAGATTTTCTTGTGCTGTGAGGCATATGACAACCAGTAGAGAGATGCCCTTACTGAAAATAGCATGCATGCTTGGTGCTTGTCTTTCAGGGAATTAACTTCAGACAATACAGAGCCTATCAGTCAGACAAGTGACACAGTCTGTGTGTATGAACAGAACTCTGATGTTGATTTCCCAAAACAGATTTGCTAACGATAATCATCTCCCGCTTTTCTGTCTGCACATTACTTTCACAACTCACAAAGCAACAGATAGTGTGATTGAGCAATCAGATCACAACTGAAATGATGTGGGCGGCAGGTGTGACATCTGACAGGACGGTGTGCCATTTTCAAATTAGAGCCCACACAAAATTTTCAGCAAAACAAAGGGAACAGATAAGAGATTTTTAGAATGATTTTTGCTCTGCATTAAGTCGTGATTCACAAAGGCCAAGCTTTACATTTTGTTAAACCTTTAACAGAAACTGTCAAATGCCAGCTGTGTGTTTTCAGAGGCATTTATTTATACTGTTGGTCCAAGTAAATAATCCTTGTCACCCTGGTATTACCCATAGGCTTAAAGAAACAATCCCTGGTGAGGCCAGAGCTGATGGTTACTATAATAGTATTTTACCCTGCTGAAATCAGGGAATTAGCTGCCCATCATATTACAGAAGCCTTAACTTTATGTTAGCAAAACGGGCCCCTTGTCATCAGTTCAGACCATGGAAAATGCCCTACACTATGTATGACATACATTGAGCACACAGCTGAAAAAATTAATTAGAAATTATTTTCTATTTTTCTATTTGCTGTTTAACTAAATCTTTAATGTCTAGTCATTGTTCCAAATATCTATAAAACTTAAGCATTAAATACACATCCCCAAGAACTAATGGACTATTTTCTCTGGTTGTTGGCTCACTGCCTGCTATTCTCTAAAACTGCTGCTGCTTACTTCATACGTAGATTCTGCAATCTGCAAAAACTTTCATAGCTGCATTCCATATTCCACCTGCTGGGGAAATTTGAATGTTATCTGGATCCAGACACAGAATTTAGAAGTTTACCTCTGTCAGGCTTAGAGCAGTATTTTCTGACAAGGATTTATTGGGCAAGCTGAATGAGACATTCTCCAGGTATTCCAGCAGGATGTCAGAGGAGTGGAAGTTGCCTCTCTCTTTGGTCAAATTAGTTATGATGGGATGATAGGCGTTTGTAGACAGCTGCAAGAGAGAGATACAACTCACCAGCTCATTCCAAACAGCAGATGCCATTTGTGATGTTAGTTCAAAAGGGAGCTAAGGGGCAGTTTTCAGTTCTCCAGGAATCACAGTAGCATTTCTAAGCGGTGCAACTTCAGGGCTACCCATAAGCATTTCTAGGGCCAAAAAGTCTGGGTTGAACACTTCCCAGCACACAACAGAACCTGCTAATGGGTGTGGAGGGTTGTTTATTTGTTTATTGTTTCTGTGTTGGTGCATTTTTTCTGTATTTTGAGGCACAGCAGACAGCTGTAAATTACACACAGGAAGTTACACGGAGTAAACAAATAGGATAGTCGGAATTTACATGTATATGTTCATTTGTTCATTAGCAATTCAGGTCCTATCTGACATGGTTTCCTGAAAGTCTAAGAAGTAATAAAACTTCGGCACTCCAGACAGCAAGAAAGTGGAAATACACAGGAATAACTGTGTGCATGTAGGCTGCCTACAGCTAATTGCATACAGATGGCATATGAAAAATAAGAGAAGTTATCAAAACTTTTTTGGATGTCCTCCATCTTCAAAATCCACTGAAATACTGTTGAACAAGTTTCTACTTTTTTATACAGAGGAATTATTTTTATTAACTTTGAGTTCCTGTTGTCTATCCAACATTAAGAGTTCTGAAGCTCTCCCACCTTTCAATGCTGGCTGAAAACACTCCCTATGCATATCTGAAAGCACTTATAAAAATACTCAAGTACTAAAATAATTGTCACTAATGATATCTGTAAAATGTAGATCTGTAACTCTGTATTTATAACAAATCCTCGTGTTTTAGAAAAGAGTTATGAGGACTATCTTACCACAGGTTTTGGAGTAGTTGTCATTGTAGACCATGAAAGAGTTGAAGAGAGCAAAAACTGCACACCTGGGGAAAATTCATACACAAAGGAGTTGAATTAATTTAGGAAAAGTAAATTTTAAAAATCTCCATATCTTATCAAGTACAGATAACATATTGTGGGCACTTCTGATTCATTCCTGTGTGGCCGAGTTCTATTTGTCTATATGTGATTCTTCTGCATCATATATTCTTCAGCATAGGGACTGAGAAGATACAGACATTGAAAACAATCAGAATACTATCAGCCATGGGTTCCAAATGCTAATGTTGTCTAAATAAATATTTATGTCTTGAGTCTAAATTTCCTGAGTGGCAAATAAAATAGTGCAAATTCAGAAAGACTGTAAAAAAAGCTCAAAATCAATGAAATATTTCCATTACTTTGTCAGAACTGAAGTATCATTCAAATAAAAGAACATGGGTAGAAACATTGGCATATTAAACCTAATGTGGCATTTTAGTTTTGCATAAAGCAACTAATAGGAGTCAAGGAGTGAAAACAACTTTCAATAGTAGCCAGAGAATATTGCACATAATGTGGCTGCTCAGTGCTTTTAAGTTGATTTGAAGCAACAGTAAGGTTGCTATTAATCAGACGGGCTTCAGCAATAAATATCACCCCCTAGAACTACACCCACTGAAAATTACCATATAAGCATGCCATAAGTGATCTGCCAAGACAGAAAGAATAAACTCCATTTGGAATGGTTTTCAGCTGCTCCATTTTAAAAAATATTGATTCCTTTTCATGCAAGAGAATTTATGGGTCATTTATGGGTAGAGAAATAAAATTTTCTTCTCAACTACATCTTCCCAAAAATTTATGTTTGCCCAAGAGTATGGTATTCCAGCATAATCAAACAGTAGTGGAATATGCTGTGCATATTTTTATCACGGGTCCGAATGTCATGTGATTATTCATTCTGTTAAAGAACAGGCTGTCCTGTAAGTTTCTTATGTCAGAACACATTAGTCCAGTTTCATCACTGTTTTGAGATCTCCAAGCTCACTCAATAAACAGATACCAAGAATAACTGATTCACTGTGTTGATTAGTCTTGCGATGTCTGTTACTGCCTCTGAGAATGTCCCAGCTTTACTCCTAATTCCAACTGGAAATTAAAATAAATAATATCTAATCAGTCCGTTACTTTGTGAAAAATCAAAAGCTCAGTATTCCACATTTCTCCAATTCAGTTTAACACTTCAAAATAATATTGCCTTTGTACTTATAAAAAAAATAATACATGATGCCCCTTTACATTTTAATTCCCATGCCTCTAGAAAAAAAAAAAATGCACATCAAGTTTTACTTTCATTTTAGATGTTAGAAATTTATTTTAGATTTTTCACAAAGTTCCTGATGATCCTGAAGGCATTTGAACCGAGGCTTTAAGAAAATTAAAACCAGAAAAACTTGGTAGAACGCAAATTTCAGTAAACATTCAGCTTCACACAAGGTCACAGCACAGCAAGGAGGTGTTAATGTACAAGTCAGGGAGTTCGCTGTGTAACTTTCCAAAATCCAACAGGAATGGAGTAAGAAGATATAGGCAAAATTCTGTATAACTCTTCAAAAATTTAGACTTTATACAAATCATACTTCTCTAGATACACAAAGACGATTGCGTTGATTTGAAAGCATCCATTGCATTTGAATTTAGCAGCGTAGTGTTCTACCCTAAATCAAGGAATGTGTTTTGTGTTATCTTTGAGTTGGATACCGTTATAGTAACCCTAGGTTGTTGCGAAAGATAAAACAGCCAGATACTAGAACCATGTTTCCAACATGACCAGAACATTATAAACGTAATAAAACATTTTAATTAATTTATTTAGATTTTCAAACATGGAATAAAAATTTGTACTATTTCCTACCTTAAATGAGGTATCTGAGAATGTTTGAAGTGTTTCCATAAGAATCGCTTCATAAAGCATAAAACTTGAGCATGATTTCTGTATTTTGTGTTGCAAATATGATCTGCTTCATTATAGACTAGATAAAGGGTTTTCTTTTCAGTGGTTTCAATTCTATTTTATCCGTTCTATATTTTTTCTGATATACTGTATATGTAAGTTGATTGCCATTATCAAACCTGGATCTCACAAATGCACACATTCTCATTTACAGGTTTGCACCTGTGCTGTGTTATTCAAAGAGTGTCCATTGTGAAAATTGCTCCCATGGGTTTAAAAGCACATGGGTAATTGAGTGTAACTGCGTTAGCTCTCAGTAACCTAATAAGAATTAATGAAAATAGAGGAACCACCGGCTAAGCTGAATGTTCCAGATGCCCCATAGCTTTATTCCTGAGAGGGACATTTTCTGATTGTTACTCACACTTTACAAACTTTTGACTGTTACACTTAATAGCAGCAGCCTCTCTTGTACTGAAAAGTTCATTATGAATATCTGTAGCACAGCTGACATATTACTGGCCACTGCCTTCTACGTTTTTGTTCAAATCCTGATTCCTTTTTTAATTTATATTAAGTTTTAGTAAATATCTTTCTTTTTTAGTTCACAAAGCTATGTGAGTTATTAAATCTTTGTTGCTCCAGGAACTGGAGAGATGAGCATTATTATCCACATCTGTTGAAATATGCTAAGTGAGTTCCTTCTAAGATTACACAAGAGTGTTAGAAATCTGGAGTCAATATTTCTTAATAGCATTCTGCCTCAAGTCTAATTATTGCTCTTCTTCACTGAATCCCAGGGGATACAAAAATGGCTGCAGACTTCTAATCTTGGTAAACTTTTTTGACATTTTTAAGGAAGAAGAAGCCCAGATGAAAACACTGCGTGTCCAAAGACAGCTGAATATTTCAGTACCTTTCACAAATGCTTTTTTTCTACCTCTGAAAAAAACTATATTAAATAGCTGAAAGATATGAACACAAATCCTACACGCTAACCATTTTTAAGACAGCATCTTTACAGAACATGACTTATGGCAGTAAGAGTGCGCATACTCACCAATAGCAGCTGTAAAGTACTGCTCAATTTCATTGGGGGTGAGTGCCCTTTCCCATATAATGAATTCATCAAATGCTCCATTCACATAGCGCTTCGTTTGATCCCCTTCTGTTCCAGTCAGCAGATTTGCACTGGGGTCCCCATAATCATAGAAAACTTTCCCATCTGGATCAGTTGTGTTTAGAGTTCCATTGATGTAGACCTTCAGTCCTTCTCTTGATTTCCAAGTGAAGAGAATATGAGTCCAGTAAGGACCTAGAAAACAGTAAGTCACAGCAAAATCTATGAATCATTTCCATTTAGTGCCTCTCCTATTCAGTAAGTTTCTGCTGACTTGTGCAATGCTACGGAGAAGTATAGGAAGTGCTAAAAGTGAATTATGGAATGCTGATGTCATGTATATTAATCTTTACACACATGGGGAAGCCCATATTTTGGCAGAACGCCTGTTAGCTTTTGTCTGAACTCTTACTGAGGCTCTCTGCAGTTCCATAAATTACACTTGCTAAGTGCTATTGGCCAAGACTTGAAGTCTCTTCAATACTGTCTCAAAATTCAGTTCAGCAAGAACTTCATAAAGACCGCAGGAGCTGGAGAGCAGGCAAACAGACTAATTAAAGCTGCCACACTTTCTTTGTTACAGTTGAAAGGCTGAAAAGATCCTACTCATTTTGACTTGGATTGAATAACCCACAAACGTGGGTTTCTCTTAAAACAAGATTTCTAAACTGATTATAAAACTTTGGTACTATGAGCTGAGAAAGTCCTATATTCCCAGTTTGCAGATAGTTAAATGATGACAAGAAAAAACTTTAGTGACTGTCACTGGCATTACTCTAAGTCCAGAATTTGTCTCAGTCACTAGGTAAGAGTTTCCCAACAATACAAAGTTTAGCAGTAAGATATGTGATGTACCAAAATGCTTCTTAATACCATGTCATGACATAAAATTTGACACTTAACAGTTGACAAAATGAACAAGGCACTAAATATCCAGTTAAATCATTACTAAATAAAGTCATTATTTTGGAGATAGTAGTGTCCTGTACATGTATAGATTTTAGAATATATGGAGAGACTAACCTGTGTTCCTCACCCAGCTGTTTCCATCTAAGCACCCATTAATCTACTTATGCCAATAGGAACTGCAATTCAGAAAACTGGAAGGCAGGTCTGAGTACTGCTGCTGAACAGCAAATGTTGTGTAGTTCAGTATCAGTGAGTTAGCAGTTCACCTTTCTCTCACCTTACCCCCACCATGAGAATTCAACCACAGAGCTCTAATTACTCCTGTGTCCACATTTTCCTGATAATGTACCGTTGGCTTGTAATGGCTTGTGCCATTACATCTCTCTAATCTGTCTACAAGAATAATGTAAAACATAAAGGCAAAAAAAGGTGAACATACCTGGTGGACTAAAACTTGCTTTCCACTTCATCATTGCATTCCCACGGGTATAAAATTCCACTGAACCTTCACCTTCACTTGAACAGATTTTGAAACCACTGGAAATCACTTGCCCACCAGAGGCAGGGGGAAACTTTGTCTGTTGGTCTTGAGTCTTCCAGAAAAAGGAAAACGTTACTCCTGATGGAAGGAAGCAAGAGTGGATTTTTATTGAAAATCTTCCATACTCACTGTGCTTTATGATGCTTGAGTAGCTTCATGAGGTGCTGACAAAGTGAACACTAAAGAAACTTCTCATTATGCTGAAAGACTGAGAAAAGAATGTTCTTGTTTGTAAGATACTGGGAATGCTCTGGTGTTATAAAAATAAATTATTCTGAATATTATATTATACTATGGATGTAGAAATAATATGACTTGCAGATATTTTTTTTACTTTCTAGTGGTATGAAAATATATATCAGAAGGTACTATATGTATCTGACAATATGTCTGCATTGGAATAATGTATTCTCTTTTCCACTACCATGTAATAGAAAAGGTATCTTCTCTATGAGTTTCTCCTTCTTTCATAGAAAGTTAATGCATAGCTAAAAAAAATAATCCCATTTCAGGTTTGAAGAATGGCTTAAATCAGTAAAAGCAAGAAAAGTCAGTGTTAGCAACAGTGTTTAAGATTAGGGACTTCTAGAGGTTACATATGGAAGGATCAGTAGTAAATTGAGGTTTTTTACTTTGACTAAATCTAAAGTCTCTAATGTAGGTATTGATACTGACTGGTTGTGTCCTTATATTGATAGTTGCATACAGCTTAATGTTCTTCTATAATCAGCGTGTCAAATCAGTGCACCCTTATAACACTGGTCATTTTGTGATCTTTACCCAAGAAAAAGAAAGGGAAGAGAACAGAGGGAAGAGAATTTAAGTGTCTGTGGATATGGACAAATGGATTCCACAAAATCAGAAATTTTAAATAATTGTCTCCAAAAATCAGTTTGAAAAAAGCATTCCTGCTGAAATACCACACATTTAAAACATAGTCTCCTAAATTTCACCTGTAGGATGACTTATATTTGTCACAGTTTTGTAGCACCATTAATCTCGGTGCTAGATGAAAGATTTATGGTAGTGTAAGCTTATTTTTGTTTTTGTTTGAGTTAATTGTATAGTAGATCATTGATCTGAGCAGTTAGTGATTACTCGTAATTTCAAATGCAGTTAGGAAAAAACTGCATGGTAGCAGAAATGCTGATTCAGGGCTTGAAGCACCTGGTGGGAAGGCAGGGCCAACCCAGGGGAGCTCAGGTGCATGCAGTGGTTGTGGGTTGGCAGTGGAGGCAAGGGTATCTTACTGCAGATTCCTGCATGCCTGAGGCCTTTTGAAGGTAAGCAGTGTCTTTCTTTTATTTCTGTGTCTGTGGCTGTTGTGTTTGAGCAAACCCTCACTTACTGCAGCCTGGGACCATGCTGCTGTGCTGTTGTTGTGCTTTCCATTGCATTACACACATTTTCAGTAACCTCTGCTCAATTGTTTTAAAAGCCAATGAAGAAATGTGTCATGCTGGAATTTTAGAGGATTCATTACATTATTATTAACTTATGTAATTTGATAGTAAAAGCTAAACTGTTGAGTTAGTAATTAGTTCACTAACCTTCAGGTCCACAAACTTCAGGGTTGCTAATGCAGGAATTTTGATATCTTCCAAAGAAGAGAAAGGTAACTCCTTTCTTTTCAGTAACATAAATTCCTTTGTTCACCATTCCTTCTACAATGTCTAAAGGAAAAGCAAAATATAGCTTAACACTTATGTAAGTCAAAGATTCTTGGAAACACGACTTTTAGCAGGCTTGTACACTTCCTTAATTTTTTTCTCATCTACAGTTTTTGTTGTTGGTTGGTTCTGTGTTTTCTTTTCTGATTGTTTGCTTTTGAAGAGTCATACAATATAATTATTTCAAGTTTGTAATAATTATATTCTTCACCCCAATTCTTGCTTAACTAAAATGTATTAGCAGAACTCATACACCAAAAACAGAACCCAAAAATCATTATTTTGAACTACTCAGAACAAACACTACAATTTCCAGACTTCTGAATGCTGGGCACATCATGCAACTATTTCTGTCTTGCTGTTAAGTAGAGTTGGGCAAAAAAATCTTTAATCAATAAAAAAAATAACAATATTTTTTCATTTTTTGAAAGGGAAGTTTTGTGATCAAAATCCACTTTCATTATATATGAATATAAATGAAGTATACTTGACAAACTATACTTAAAAGACAGGAGAATATCTTTTGATCATGCTTTGGTATGACACCACATGTATATATGACTCATAAAAGCTACTCTCTTGTCTAACATGGGTAATGATTATTTGTCTTGTGAGTTACTTGTGTTCTCTGCTTTAAGAAGCACTGTTTATTCATTCCCTAGTAACCAAAGCACATGAGGCATCCTAGTACTCAGAAAACCTGACACACATTTACCATAGGAAACCTCACTGAGTTCTGAGAGTCCAGCTGGTGACAGGAGCTGTGCAATGGCTATGAAGATTCAGTATCTTGGTTTTAAGACCCTTCTCTGTAACTTCTTCTGACCAAAAAAAAAAGTCTAAGGGAAACATCAGCACTGAGCACAGTGTCTTCTCCTCTGAAGTGCAGAAATTGTCATCTAGCTGCTGCTTGATATTTGAGAACTGAATGACATTATAATGGAAATGAGAAATGCACAAAAATGGTCTAGAACACCAAAGGGGTGGGACATAAAGGATTTTCCTTAGTATTTATATGTGTACATCTGCCTGACCTGATGTAAGACTTTGAACAGTGAAAATCAAACTGGGCCCAGGTTGATGCACAGGCAGTGCTGGAGTCAGACTGTGTGTCTGGAGTGATAATCAGAAATAGAGTTGTCACTGCTTCAGGGTGGTGCATCCCCTCCTGCAGTGGAGACCTGTGTGACAGGGAATATCACTTTCAGAACGTAGGCGACCAGGAGGAATGAAGGCAGCCATACTGGCCCATCTGCAGGGTAGCACCACTCAGGAAGGCAGCAGATGCAGCATGTGGTAGTGCTCAGTGAACACACCCAAATGTTTTCTTAGTTCATCCCAAATCTCAGTGCAAATACTAAAATTCTCAGGTGTGCTTCCCTGCTTTTAAGCAAGAAGTCATTGAAACAGATGAGAATTCAGTTCTTTCTAAAAATTAGAGTAAGTACTATGGAGGGAAGCAAATATTCCTGAGTTTGTCATTCTGGCTAGATTAATATTTAAATAAATACCATAAAATATTGCATTTCTGTTTCCATTGCATTTCCTTTGCCATTTTAATGTTCGTGCTGAATGTGTCTTACTACATGACAACTATGCAAAAGTTCTATAAAGCAGATAAATGGGGGCTGGAAGGAATTGGGGTCACTTGACATTTGTTACAGAGTTCACTTTTGCCAGCATACTTTAAGAGAGCAGAAAAATAGTGGTTTATCATTCTAATATAGGCTTCTTAGTATCCAAATGACTTCTACCATTTTCATCTTTCTCCTTAGATTAGATTTTCCAATGACTAGATGTGAGCTGATACTTAATCTTTAAGTGGACAACAGGTCATATGTCAATTGTACAAGTATAAACCCCTGGTGACTTCAGCAAGTGGCTTTGGTTACATCCACTTAGTTTCCAGTCTGGCAGGTTTCTGCATGGAATGTTGTCATTTTCTGTTCTTCCTCTAATATGCTACCACGTTGATGGGGGGAAAAATCATTAAAAGGCTACATATCTAAGATTAGTGCTAGCTTTATTGTCATTATTAATATGGTAATCAAACATGTAATAATTGACAAGATTACTTCCAGGAGTTACAAATTGACTTGCATTTGCCTTTCTTAACGTGTCCTTTAAAAATAAATATGAAGTGATGATAAAGTGTTTTGTTTTTCAAGGTTAAAAAAAAAAAGCATTTGTTCTTTCATGATCCACTGAAATGTTATCTGTTTCCCCTACACCTAGTAAATAGTAATTATAGTAAACTATTAGTAAATATAGTAAATATATTTATATATTAGGCTTTTGAGAGCTACTGGGGTCCATCCTTCCATGGACTATTTATTAAGGGGATGCCACTTCTAGTAATTTGAAGTAATGAAGTAATTCTGGTAATATTTTAGCAATGTTTTTTTTGTTTTTTTGTTTTTTTGTTTTTTTTTTAATTTCAGTCAGTGTAAGCATGGATCTTTACCAACTGAGCAAAACTCAACTTTGAGTACAGTGTTACAAGAACCCTCCAAGCCTGAGCAATGCACAACAATAAAAACGTAAATCCTCACCTACAGTTGCAGAGAAGTTAGAGTAGGCAGAGTCATTGGTATATACAAAGGTAGAATTATGGGAAGGAAGCACAGTGAAGTTGTGGATTCTTAGAGCTGGGTGAAACAACAAAAAAATAAGCAAATAAGAAAAACAATGAATAAACACAATCAGTAATGATTTGACCAGTTCATATCTCTCAATTTAGCTCAGATCATTAATGTTGGGCAGTAGCCTTTAAAACTGTCGTATAACAATGTCTTACCAACAATCTGTGTGGATGTGAATGCTGTGTCCCTTTACTGCATGATTTAAATATAGTATCACTAAGACCACTTTTCTTCCTGGCAGGAATACAAGAGGAAAAAGACAACAGTACAACTGCACTTGGGTGAAGGGCTCTGAATACAATCAGGTCAGTAATAAACTCCTGTTATTTCAAAAATCATTATGTGGTGAAAAAGTTACGGTATCTCAAGTCACTTGTCCATCTCTGGATTTCCCCAACGCAAGAGATACATGGATATATTGGAGCAAGTCCCATGAAGGGCCAGAAGGGTGATGAAGGGATTGGAGCATCTGGCACACCAGGGAGAGGGTGAGGGAGTGGGGTTGCTCACCCTGGAGAGGAGAAGGCTCAGGTGTCTTATCAAAGCACATAAACACCCAGTGGGAGGGGTAATGCCAGAGCCTCCTCGGTGGTATTTAGTGAACAGATAAGAGGCTATGGGAGCAAGTTGAAACACGGGAAATTTCATTTAAACAAATGCTTTTTGTCTAAATACTTTCAATGAAAAATTACAAGGGTCAGGTGCTGAGTAGCTTGCGAAGAGGAATTGTTGTGTCTCCATCCTTGGAGAAATCAAAAACCTTATGGGACACAGCACAGCCATTGACCAGCATACTGTCAACAGGTCTGAAAGGACAGCACCAACGCTTGTTTGTATCTGGAGCCATTCCACCTGCTGTAGTTCTGGGAGCTATCAAGTTAATTTAGGTATCTGACAATAATTTTTCTTCCCCTCCCCACTTTGATATTTTGAGAGTATCTTTCACACTAATTGTTTACCCAGGGTGGGTAAACAGAGCTTGATGGAAAGCCTGTGTAAGTAAATAGATGTGCTGATTTGGGATTTAGACCATCTGGGCTCACAGGAGGGGGGGGAAAAAAAAAAGGCAAATTCTCAAAAAAAAAAAAAAAAAAAAAAGTGGAAAACAAGGGGTGAGATGAAAACCTGAACGTGACCACTTTTTTTCTTTATTTGATGTTTTTCAAGTTGGATGTTTCCCTTCAATTCCTTTTACTGCTTTTATTTTTGAGATAACTGAAAAAAATAATTTATTGACGCTGCCTCTCACAACACAAATACATTGAGAGATATAAATCTGGCTTCACACACAATGACTTCAACAAATAAAATGGATTAACATGACAGACAGACTATGATGCTTCAAGTATTTAAGAGAAGAAACATGGAATGAAAACATTTGCATGAAATTATGATGAGTGGAAAAAACAGGACTAGCATAATAGAGTTGTGTAATCAGAATGGTATCAAAATCTAGCAAATTGTTACCTGCATTAGATTATGACAATTAAACTTTTCTTGTATCAAAGTCAAACGTCAGAGAGGTACATAAAACTTCTGTACGCAGTGCAGAAAAAGAATTGTGCTGCAGGGAAAAAGATTTTTGGCCACCACGAAGTGAGACAAAGTCCTCAAAATCTTTTTTTTTTTTTTTTTTTCCCCACCAGGATCAAAATGCTGGCTACTTATAATGTTATTTTACACATAATAGGATTCAAAGACAGTTATTCATGTAAGCCAGTCTTATTCTTCTTTGTGGGATCAGGAACTTTTATATATTCTAATTCACTCTTTCATGCTACCATTGAATAGATTTCTGATTTCTGCTGAAATAATGTGATTTAACAAGTTTCAAAAAATAATCTTTCCAACACTGTGCAATTATAATTTGTCCAACAGCTGTAATCCATGCTAGATTTAAATATTCCTCAATTGCTTTGAAAACAACATGTTTGTAATAAGAATGTCGAAACAATTTAGAAAATGACATTCACACACTTTTGAAGAACTTGCATCTTAACTTTCTGTAGATCGAATTCTGGTCCTTTTAGAATTAAGTGGGGATGTTGCCATCAGCCTCTAGTGAGAAAAGAATATTGCCCAGATTTATTTCTGGTCAGCTAATTTCATTCCTTAGAATAATTCCTGGAAGGATGGGTTGAACAGTCTAAGTTTAAAATACTTCAGGATTATGGAATAAGAGGTTTAAGATATCTACAGATTTTTTTTCTTTACTTAGAAACAGAGATTTATGTTCCCATTTATGTATAACAAATAGCACTAGCTCTGCACTTAAGTAACATTTTTCATGTAAGATTGTAAAGGTCTCCAACTCTTGTTTTAATCTCTTGCTGTCATATTTCTGCATAAGAATACTATGGTCACCAGTAACAGTACTGCAGCTACTCTTCACTAGTACAAAAGTGTAGCTCAGTGGCCAAAGAAGTCAGCACAGTGTGGTAAGTATTGGGGAATGTGTGTATCAGCCTAACCTACAATTGGCTAAAAAGTCTCAAGGGAAAACAGTTCTCATGTGGAAACCACTAAAGCACTTCTGAGCCTCAGAAGGAAACAGAATATAGCAGCAAATTGCTCCCGAAAGGTATGACCCTGCAGGTTCATAATGCAGCAGTGGGATATTGTGGTTCTGCTGAAACTGCATCAGTTACATCACTTGGACATTCCTGGGAAGTCATCTCTTCTTTCCAAAACATCAGGACCAGAAAACTGCTGAAACCAACCATTCTAATATCATTCCCCATGAGTTCTTGCAGTTCTGACAACTGACTCTTTCCAATCGGTCAGGGTTTGGCTTTACCAAGTCTGTCAAGAATTTGCTCAACTGGGAAGGAAAAAAAAAAAAAAAGCACAGAACAACTCTTGCTGTAAGAGGGCTTTTAGAGAAGTATCAAAAAAATATAAAAATGATTAAGAAGTATTCAGATAAGAGCCTTGCACTTCTCTTTCTATGGATACTAAATGTGATTTTTCAAAATTGCCTGTAGGGTTTAGGCATTTAACTACTTCTGAAAAGTTAAAAAGAACCAAGCGTTTTCACTGCTGGCATAGCCAAAGATCTCAGTTGCTGAGCTTATTTAGTGCATATTATGCATGTACAAAGTCAGCTAATAACCATGTTATTTCAGTGACCCTCTGGATCATGAAAAAATTCACTTTATAACCTTAACAATGTATATTCAGAATGCCTGAGAATGCTCTGCAGAACTCAGCTCTCAGATATAATATCACCTGAACATGAAAGCATTGCAGAAACATTAACTTGAAATCTCAGCTGCTGCGGTAAAAGAGCTAACTGCTCTCATTTCTCCAGCTCACTACTTACAGACTGCACAAATACTTATGTTATTGCCACTGTCAATGAATCCTTTGTCTACCTCCATTCGTATCCCGAAACTCATGAATTCCATCCACGTCTTCCAGCGGCCAGTAATGGGAAGCTGATGAAAAAACTTTGAACCCTTTCAAGGAAACAGATGAAGAAGGTGTTATATCTCTTGTTGGACCGTACTTTAACGAGTTTCTACAAAGGAGAACTATAGAGGAGGTCAATAGGTCAATTAAAACAAGATATATTATCTGCAATGTTTGATAAGCAAGACCATGAATCAAAATGGCAGGGGAGATTAAAGCTGGATATCTGACTGACCGCTGTGGAAAACCTCTGCTTTTAGAATTCAACTGCTGGGTTTTTTTCCTAATTATACTTAAAATCTGTAATCATTTCTGATCAAATTTCTTCAGGTGTATCAGGCAGCGTTTGTCAGCACCAGGTGAGAAGTTGTTCTGATAATTGCAGGGTTTCACCCAGCTTTTTAAACATACTATGGACAGTACAAAGCATCAAGAAGGGAATGTGGAGGGGGAACGTTTCGCCTTTGTAGAACAATTCCTCTGCTTCTGCCTCCTCCATACAGGACTCCAATACCCAACTTAAATTGAAATTGAGAAGATGCTGAAGAGTTCCAAAGACTCTTATCCTGTTCTCAAAACTGACAGAAAAACCAGTGCAACACTGCCAGATGATATTAATGCAAGCACTTTTCACTTTTTTCCTCTTCTGAGGAACAGTAATCAGAAATGAGCACTAGCACAGAAACGAGCACTGGTGTCTCCAGGTAATTCACACAGTGACTGAGCATATAGCAGAACTACGCCCTTTAATAGAAGGAATTTGATCCTCCCTAAGAGAAGCGGTTCCAGATTGCTCAGCTACATGGTGGGGAGGATGCTTGTGGCCTTTGTTTCCCTAAACGTCCTCCTTAACACCAGATATGCTGACAAAAAAACCATCTGCTGGTTTCCTCTGACAGATTTAGCAGTAGAGCCTAATCGATACGAGTCAGAGCAGTTTTTAGGAATTGTGCTTACTCTAACCTGAGCAGAAGCGGGCAGTCCAATGCAATCAGATTTTGTGTTCATGTGATGTCTATTCTAAGGGTGTAGCATTAGGAAATGTAGGAAAACATGGATTTTTTTTTTTTAGCTGCAAGAAATCCTTTATTCTGAAAATAATTTAACCAGCTGTGCTAGGAGAAATTGATCATCTCCTGTATGCAGGGAAGTTTTAGAGGGTTGATACAGATACATGGAAATTTTACTGTGAATACAAAATCATGGCACGGGATCCTGTTAATTTGAGTTAATCTTTTCTTTTTTGGGAGAGAACAAAGTGAGTACTTAAAATCGGCATTTTTGATTCAGATTTCCATCAAAGTGATTATTGGGTGCTTTCTGGTTCTCCCTTAATATCCCTACCCTCAAATTAAAACATACTGAAAGCATCAAGCATTCTCTTTCCTTCTCCCCTCCTCATCTACATTCATTCAATGAAGTTCCACAGATTTGTTTCAAAAATACGATCTCCCTAACCTCCTTGAACTCCCTGACTGTGTTTTTTAATACTTTTCATAAAATGCCATTGAGATACAGCTCCATCCATCCCCTGGACGATGCATGAAGGAGAAAAAAAAGATAACTAGCTAGCTTCAAGAAAACCTCTCTGCCTTTCACATCTTTGTTCTTCTGATGGATATTTAATATTGAGTTTGAATTGATCTAACAAAGTGCAACTTTAACTCCCCAAAACTCTTACCAGTGAATAATCTTATTAAGGAAAATGAAGAGCAAGTGCATCGTCAAGTGTAGGAGTAAAGAACTTCTGGGGTCTCCAAGAGAAGTGAAACAAACTTACTTATAAAGTTATACTGAACGTGTAGTTCTTTGCCCTTCAACCAGTTTGTTTGTTTTTGTTTTTACCAAGCAAGCTTTCAAGAGCCTCAGAAACAAAGAAAAGTTTCTTAAATACCACTTTAACTGTTGGACACCATACAAAAGCTCCCAAAACTGTGTGCAAAGTAAAACAAATCACAAATAGTGTCCTTTGCCACTTAGAGACTTTCTTTACTCTAAAGAGAGATTTGAACAGCTTGCCCATTTGACAATTATTCTATCATTTTTTTATTCTGGATACAAATTAGGTTTCAATATAATGGAATTGCAGGGACAAAAATTTTATATGGCCTAAAGCTTTCTAGTCAAACCATGGAGCGATGAACTCTTGTGATGATTCTCATCCTCATAGTATAGTTTCAGAGCGGAGTATAGTTTCAGGGTTTAGGAGAGGAACCTAAGACCGAATGGAAGTATAAAACTGACAAAATTCTTAAACATCACAATAAACACTCATAGATCTGAAAGCACGGAACAATATCAAGCTTTGATTTTGTAAGAATGAATGAACATCTTTGCTTCTCTTCCAAATGGAATAGTACCAAAGATACCTAACAAACCGTTCCTAATTGACCAGGAACTACAATTGGCCTATCTAACTGGGAGTGTTTGCTGTTGACATAGAGATTTTCCCACATAGAGGGAACGTGAGTGTAAATAGATGAGATAGAGATGCATTTAGGGGTTCTGTGGTCACACTTCCTTTGGATACTTGAAAAAGACAAAGAAAAGCATAGTTGCTAACAAAAGGAGAAAACTACTGGCAAGGTAGGAGAATAATGACACAGAATAAGCATGCACAAAGCCAAATCTGAGAATTCCAAGCAGTCCAACTCAACTAAGCTGTGTGTGGAAAGGCATGCTGAGGGAGGAGGGTGTAGGAACCTGCTTTCATTTACATAAGCCATATCTGGGTACGTGTTCAGTTCTGTCTTCAAAGAGTACATTCTAGCTGCTGTTGACGTTAGAGTGATGAATTTCTGTGATATTAAGAGAAGCCACATAGGTAACCTGTGCTGAAGGACTTCCATGCCATCCTCAAAATATCTATTTTGCAGAGCACAGAACATGCCTGCTGTTTCACAGTGTGCTTATCTGCAAATAACTCTTATTTCATTAACATTTACTCTTTGTATCAGGGGAAAAAAAAAAGATTAAAATTAACAGAAGTCTTAGAAAAATATAGCAAAAGAGAGGAAAACAGACAAACAAGGAAAATCTCTGGGAAGGAGATGAATTGATGCCAGAAATGTATCATGATATGGCATGAGTATTTTATTAATGGCTGTAGTGCAGTTGGTATCAAACAGATTCCTAAGGAGAAGCTTCTAAGAGCCTTACATTTTGAAGCTGGGAAAAACGGGCAAAGAAAATGGGAAAGCAACCAGAGATGCAGCAAAGAAATGAATCTCCGAGAGCCATGCGGCTCGTCGGTGGCTTTCCTAGCTGCCAGTTCTGAACTATATAAAGCCATGCTGCTATCCCTCTTGCAGCCCCAAGAAAACTTCAGAAAACAAATACCTATTGCTTTGAATTCAGCTTATACGTGTATAGTTCTTTCAGTAGATAATTACTCTGCGTTTAGAACAAAAGCACTTCTGAATTGTTTACAGTCTCTACAAATTCAGAAAGCATCATTCCCACCTACCTATCCCCATAGATTTGTGCTACAGACAAATCTCATATAGCTTGCACCCCCAGTGAGGAAGACCGTTACCCCCTTACTGGTTCTATTGGCCAGAAGCCTGTCATCCTTATCGATGGGAAAAGAGATGGTATTTCTTAGTCTGAATGAAGGTAGAACACGTAACTGGTCTGAAGTTACTGCAATAGCAGACAACATAACTCCACATCACACTGTATTTTATTTTGAGCGTAATTATATATTGTGGAAACTTAACAGCACAAAGCAATGCGTGAATTGCAAAGCAGTAAAATTGTACTTGTACACCACCATGAGGCTTGAGGTTAAACTATTTATATAAACAGAAGGATTCAGCAGTTACACACACAGACCCCAAATAAGCTTTGAGTGAGATTTTCTGCATTGAAAACAGATGAGAGATCTTTAAAACACTCTACAACTGATTTTAACTGAAGCATGATGGCTAGGAGGAGGGTAGATCACTTGATGCTGTGGCAAAGTACACAAACCAGCACGTCTAACTGTAGATCAAAGAATTAAAACACTGAACACAAGAAGAGAGAGAGAAAAAAAAAAAACAGCCTGTGTAGAAATCTAGTTCAGAAAATATGCTCTAAAACATAATAATAAGCACTGTATAGAGAAATTCCCTATCAAATACAAGCCATTTTTCTTCAAACATACTGCTGTGCAGATGTTTAGCAGATAGGCTACTGAATTTTTACTGCCTAGGATGGTCTGATACTTCGATAATTCAGTCTATTGTATTTTTACTAAAGAGCTGACATTCAAATGTGGGGTCACTGATTCTTGGAGCTACTAAACCAATGAAAAATACAAAGCAAGAAAACAAGACAGAGTATGCATACTTATATAAAAGCATGGTGTCATAAAGTATAAGTAAAACATTCCTTACCTGGGTGTTCGAGTAGCTGGGAATAGTTTCCGTACACCTGCACATAAAACATTTTATAATGAGACATGGTGAGGCAAAACTTGCTAAGAGGGATCCAAATATACGTCAGTGCCGACCGTATTCAGAACATTACCTGATTTTTGAACTGCAATAAAATCAGCAAAGAATAATGACAGCAAAGCAGAGATAATAAATTCTTCATCGTCTATTTAAGGTTAGAAGTACAACCGAGATCAAATTCCTGCAGGTTTTTAATCATAAGCTTTCCTTAGCTACTTTTTGTATTAAAAGGGACATTTTCCATGTAGGTTCAAGAAGTCTGTTCCTTCAGTGATGGCAAATTATCCTTCCGACCCTTTAAGTAGTATTTGCTTTCTTCACACTTTGATCTCTTCATTTAACCATAAATAAATTACTGTGATTGCGGAAGAATTAGAAGCAACGTGCATCGGATCCGAAAGTTGTACCGTTCCGTGGAAAGAAGTCAAATATTTCTGCTAGAATCTGTGCCAAAAAGAAAATATCTTGTTTTCAACTTTCTTCCTATGGTTGTCTTTTCCTTTCAATTACTTTCACGTTGTCAGAGATCCGAAGCCAGTTTTGGTTTTGCTAGCAAGAAAATGTACTTCCTTATAGCGCATAAAGCATAGAGCTCTCACTCTCTCCCTGGGAAATGAACTGAAAAGACTTGCTAACTCCTCTCTTGTCCAGCTCACGTTTGCACCTCCATCCCAGATCTTTTTGGGTGGAGAGCAAGTCTGAGTGATGTCATGCTTTCTTCTCAAACTTTGTCCCATTCTGGTACTCTATTTATATCACGTTGCTGCTGTCTCTTTTCTGGGTCCTAACACCAGCCAGCTAGGAACAAGTGGAAACAAGCTAATGTGCCTCAGCAAGCAGATTAAAGAGATTACAGCTTTTAGCAATCTGCACATTCAAAGAAGAATCAAAGCCAGACCAATTGTTCCCAATTCAAATGTTTAAGAACAATATAACAGATTTTGGACACAAGTCTTTGAAGCAAAGCTAAGAGCTATTCATCAAAACAGCAGACTGTATTTGTTTAAAGGAACATGACCTTTATAAAAATACTGCTTTAAATCACACTGCACTGAGGGATTAATATTACTGTGTACCTGTCAAGGAGGGGAAACTGCAGCATTAAGCCATTCTACTGATTTTCTCAAAGATGCACAGCACAGCTAGTAAAATAACCGGGAAATCCCTTCTATAAGAGCCACAGCAGCGTCATTGCCTTTATTTTTACCAAAACATAATTGCATTTTTAAAAATTATATATATTATATTATATATTATATATATGTCTCCCAAATTTGAACTTACCTTCAGCCCCTGACACTTACTCGATCAGCAAAGCACTGCAAACACAGAAATGAACGCACACAAAAGATGCAGATCGATGGAAAAGTGACCACACGACCTGTTTCCATGTGTGTGCCCCTGCCCACGATGGCTTTTCTTCTGCCCATTAGCGATTCCCCTTCCCCCACCTATTTAGTGGCTCTTGGTCTTATCTCTTCAGGTGCCCTTATCAGCCTATAATGGCCTGATTCCTTCTATGGCATTTACCCTTCCTTACTGGTACATTTCATGGCATTTGCACCAAACTCTTGGGTTGAACCAGCTTGTTCTGTTTTTGTTTTGCTTCTTTCTATTGACCCTTTCTATAAAGGTTCTGTATTTGGAAGCCCAGCAGGTTGGCCTTGTGACTGTTTAGCCAGCTGGTTCCACAGCAGTATAACTGAACTTCTGAATATTCTGGTGGTAACTCCTTGCCACGAACTGAGTAGATGGAACTCCAGAGTTGAGGGATGAAAGGAACTTTATTTAATTCAGGAAGTTGCACAATACGTATCTCATACGGCACAAATTAACTTGTGTCACCAAAATTAATGATAAATCTTCAGCATCACCAAAATATGTATCTTTGGTTTGTAACCTCAATTTGGAATTTTAACAAAGTAGTTTTGAGAGTTTTTAACTTCAGTCCATTCAAAAATGTAGTTTCCCACTCAGCTACGCACAGTGTGGCTTCTGCTTATTTTCACTGAGTTTTTGAAATGTTGCTTTGTTTTGCAAAGATTCTTTCCCTCCCTCCTGTTAGCCAGAAAATCCTCTGTAACCTGAAAGTAGAATTCTGTGTAAACCCCAGGAATTCCGCATCACGTACTGACAAGTAGAGCCACCCTTAGAAATAATAGAAAGTTGCGGCTAAAAATCAGGAAAGCATTAAACTGTAAAAAGAGAAGGACAGGAATTTGAAATATTTGCCAAGAGGGGCCTGTCAAGGGAGAGAATATGCTTACCAAAACAATTGTGAGAATCCAAGCAAACATGCTCACTGCCAGGAATTTTTGTGGAAACAGCAAATTGCAACCAGACATCAGAGATTATTTGCAGAAACAATTTCTAAACACATTCGTATGATCCTCTGGAAACCTGATCTGAGAAGTCACACTGCTCCCACCACAGACCAGAGGTAGCACTGGGCACCTTGCATGCAAACCCAGTCGCTGATCCAGCGCTCAGAAAACAAACAACCGCAGTGGATTGCTCCTGAGTAACCTGCAGATAAAATAATGTCCCTTTAAAGTACTTGCACGCCAATAAGAGCACAGATATACAGCAGGTAACTGTGCGCAGCCTGTGCTCAGCAGCTGAGAGGATTCTCCCCAGGACAGCTCTCCCACAGCAGCGAGGAAGGGAGGAGCTGCGATCTCATGGTGCAGCAGTGCTGGGAGGGCTCCCAGGGCTCTCCAGATTATCACATGCCCCAGGTTTCTTTTTTCCTCTTTTCCTCCTCTTTTCTTTGGGTGGGGGAGGAATGCGGTGGAGAGGTGTGTGGAGGGACACAGCACTTTCAGTCAAAAAGGTTTAAGGAAAAAAAATCATAGTTTATGTTGGTGATATCACTTCCCACCACGTTAATGAGTGTGACTTATTACAGGGTGATTGAACTTTGAGTTTCAGCTTTCCCTGTGCAGCTCTTGTTCCTTCAGCATTAGTATGTTATTAAAACAATATTGGTAAATGCTGTGGTTGCCATTTAGCAGGAAATGTAAAACACTCTGATGTTAAAAATCTTTACTCCTTGCCATGTGAATACAAACAGAGAGAATAAATATTTAAAGCATTTATTGTACAGTGCAGAAGACAAACATTCCATAATATGGTTTTCTTCCTTTATTTTCATTGGAGTCATTAACTCCCCACGAGAGATCTAGTGCATAACTGGGATCAAAATGTTTTATCAGACATCTTAGAAAGGATTTTAAGATTAAATCTAAATGCTGGGTTTTGTTAAACTTCTCTGATAGCACAGGCTCACATGCCAGTACATATTCAGGATTAAAATAGCTCCCTAGTCAAACTCTGTCGGTAACAGAGATTACTAACTAGGTGGTTGCAGCTGATATATCAACACCAACCTGCTGAAAGTTGTAGTTTTAGTGCCAGCTTGACATGGAATTCCTGCATTTGTGGCTGTAGAACTGCTGTTACTTAACTTCAGTTACACAAGAAGTTGTTTTGTAAACACAATCATCTGTCCTTTGGCACAGAAGACAGCCAGGGCAACTCCGCTGTTTCTCTTGGAGCTGTTCAGATATGTACATATGCACAACTTGGTTATATTTGCACATCTGCAAGGAACCTGAACAAAAGTTTGTGACACACGTCTCCATCTCAATGCAGATGTTCGTACCAGTGCAGCTCCGTTCATAATGAGCATGCTATTTACTCACTGAACTTCAAAGCAGAAGCAGTTTTTACAGAGGAATGGGTCACCTCTAGTGGTTTATTATTCTTTATGTTATGTTATTCCAATCTGGAGTTGGTGTATTCCAGCTGTGTTTTGCCATGATTCTGTCACTTTTGAGGTAGTGGTGTTTCTATAATTGCCTTCCTCATTTTTTTCCATCATAGGCAAACAGTATTAATTTTGATGAAAATCAACAAGTTTAAATCTTCAACACAGAGCAAAATATACATATATATCCAAAGATCAGTTCTAATAAAAAGGAATAAAAGCAGCGTTTTCTAGATGTTATGGGATAGTACTATGCATACAAACTGTGTACAGTCATACAAACTAGTTTTGTCTCCAAGATGTACACTGCCTGTGGAAGAACACTGATATGGGAGGGCACAAATGTTTCACTAGCATGAGAAGCAGTTGCTAATAAGTTCTGTACATATCTGTGGCCGTATTGCTGTGATTAACAGTGGGATGATCCTTGATGATATGCACCTTCTCAGACTGTAATCCTTTAATAGTGCAGCTAGAACGCTGGGTGAGAGACTGTCAGATCTAAGACAGCAAGCACCTTCACAAGTTCTTTTTGTGGCCCCAGCTCTGGGTGAGATCTCCCTCACAACGGTCACTCAAATGCTTCTCAGGTCAGCAAAGAACGACATCAGCTATGAAAAAAGCTTGGTCTGTAGAACAACTCCGGCATTACAGTTCTTATTTGCGTAGTGCCACATTAACAGAGGACGATGTAAGGGTGGCAGTGGCCACCGTGTGATGCAAGTCCTTATTTTATGTCAGTTAGTAAAAGATATTTTGGCAAAAAATGAGAAAGCGGAACTCACACTCATGAAAATATTGCATGAGATTTTCCTTGAGCTGATTGTGACTAAAAGGACAAACAGAAAACTCCAGACTGAAGAGAAAGCAAACAAACAGAACTCCTGGAGCTAATTCAGCAAGGCTCATGCTATGATGAAAAAATATTGTTCTAATTAAGAGAATGAGAATGTTCTGAGTTGATGCCAGAAAATAAAGACTTTTGGCAACAGAATTTAGAACTAATCAAATGAATATACCTTTATAAGGCTAATATAGCGTTATGCTGACTAACTAATGTATTCTTTTCAAAATCATTAAGAGCCTGGAGATTCAAAGACCAGCTCAGAAGGTGAACAACATCATATAATAAGCCATGCATTTGAGTTTTCTTTAAATAAAGTCCCACTTGATGGCTGTAGTTATTGGATTACTCTTTTTTTTTCCTACTTATCATATCATCCTACCTGACTTGTTTTTCTGTGGCAATTCCTTGAACATCTCAATCTATATACCAAACAAAATAGCTGATTTCTTTTTCTTTGCAAAGTAGCATAAGCTTTTGTGGAAAACCTGAAGATTTAATTTTGATCTTTAATTATCTACGCCTTAATGTCAACACAACCTTACATTAAATTTCCTAATCATATCATAAATAAAACACACAACTTTTTTGCTGTAGTTGTTTCATAAATATACATAATTAAACCAAGTTTTCTTTGCAAAAAAAAAAAAAAACCCTGCCTCTAAGAACTGTATTGTTGGCATCATACAGGTAATCAGGCTCTCTTAATTACAAACGTATTTCATCATAGTAAAGTTCTGTCTTTGGAATGTGTGCCAGTTCTCCTCTAACAGTCTTACCCAGTTCTGTCTCACTCTTCTGGGTAAAAGTAACCATGAAAATTCCATTTAGCTGCTTTGTGAAACAAGTTTATTGCCACAAATGAAGTTGACCTACAAGGTGTTTCTCAGCAAAAACATCTGAGCCTATTATAAACATGCATATTAAAGGCTTCTCCTTCTATGGGGAATAATTCACCTTTTGTCTTTTGTAGTATCTTACGTTAGATCTAAGTGGGAAAAGCAATGAGAGTGGGAACAGAAACCAGAGTGCTAACTTAAAAATCACAGTAGCTTCCAAATTCACCTCCTTAGGATTTGAATAGTCTTCAAACCTGAAATGTTACTGATTAACTTGAGAGCATAAAATCTGAATTCCACAATACCTAAACTTCAGGTTTCCTAGTTTTGGGTACTGGGTCTTGGAGTTTTAGCCCTTCATTGACAGACAAGGGTCAGTACATGCCTCACATCCTGACATCAATGCTCTTTCAGGCATTGCTGTCCACTTTAACTGTTACTGGGCTGGTCCTCACTCTGCTAAAATGCTTAATAACCTGATGAGAGAAATAGCTTCTCTTGTAGAGAACCATGTAGTGAAATTCTCCGCTACCAGAAATCTCTCATTTCTGTCTTCCTCCAAACTGCTTTTTTGTTTTGGTTTGGTTTTTGTTTTCATTTGTTTTTTGTTTGGTTGCTTTGATATCTAATTGTGGACTTCCATTAAGTATAACTGTACTAATTAGTTATGCTTTAGATCATTGTGTTAATAATCATCACTTTGATGAGAACTTTGCTCTATGATGAAGTATTTATGTACTCTCCATGCCTTTTCTGGTAGATCAACTTGTACGTATACTTTCTTCTTCCTACAGTACAGTTTCCTCACATTCCCATGGGTTCAGTCCATTGCAAGTGTCCTCTCTCTTGTGGCTCGTTGCTTTATCTTATCAGCAGTCTAAGCTATACTTCTAAAGGTGCCACATTAGTTTTGTGCCACGCTGCCTTTTCTTCTCCCATGCAACAGCTGCCATTGATTCCACAAGCACTACATCAGCCAGGAATTTGCCAACATGCAGTCAGCCACATGCTTATTTTTCCCTCTGCTGCAGGGACTTCTGCTGCACTGCACAGAGGTGGTTCTTCACATCACCAGTATCCCAGTATCCAAGCAAGGTAGCGTTCTCCAGCACGATCAGATCAAACTGTCACAGGGCATTTCTTCCAGCTGTGTTTCAAATCTGAAGGCCTGAGCAGGGAAAGGTTTGCTCCCTTAATTATAATTATAATGAATTTCTGTTATTTAAACAAGTCTTTCTTTAATTCACTCTATTTCACGTTTGGTGGATTTAACTGAAGATGAAGGAAAGACCCAATGAAAAGCACAATTATTTTTAGCTTATTTTACACCAAGAAAATGGTGTAGAGTGTTATCCAGCTTTAAACGTCTGTCAGTTAAGAGCTAGTACTGCTGCCAGCAGTCACAGCCATTTGCTACTCTCAGTAAACCCACAAGCACCCACATCACTTCCTCCAGGAGCGCTGCTGTGAGTGCAGCCCGCAGAGTATTTCAGTCGAGACGCTTCTGTTCCATCGCAGCAGCTGCAGACAGCGCGCCCCATCCTGTGGCTGAAACCGGTACCTCAAAAGCAGCTCTCATCTGCCATCAGGTTTAAGCAAAACTGGATTTAACGTGTTCTCAGGTGCTACGCAGCCTACGTGCACATTGCCAGCAAGGCAAAACAATTATGCAGTAACCAGGATTATTTTTTTTTAAGGCTGTGTCAGATTTGATCAGACTGAAGTTAATAACTGCTCTTATAACCTGATGCGGCGCTCATTTATCAGGCAACTTGTACACTTCTGAGTGGCAGAAGAGGCATTTCGAATGGCTTTTACAGCACAGCATTCAACAACATAATGCACTCATTTACTACAGTTTGAAACCAGTGCTTTGCACGTGGAAACCAGTTTTATTATATAAATAAAACAACCAAACCCAAAAGAGGAAAAAAGTACTGTGTCCAAAATCAAATGGCAACAGATAATGCAAAAATAAAATATTTTAAAAGTGTTTTAGGATTGCTTATTATTATTATTATTATTATTGCCCTTATGTGTAGGGCCATGTGCATTTGCACATGTGTATGTACCCATGTCTGTGCATGCATGAGCTCATGTCTGCATGTGCGTGCCTTGGTTTGCATTCACTATTTTGTAACCTAACAAAAAAAAAAAAAAAACCTGTCAGAAAAGCTGACTTTCTTTTATAGCCTCAGCATAAGCAAAATACACATTCCCTCCAGTGCTTTTTTCAAGAGATATCATGATGTGAAGTCATCAGTCTGTTACCACCTTTGTGTAGCAACCCATCAGCAGACAAGCAGTTCCTGGGATGGTAACTTACATGGAGGACTTCAAAGCAAACAAGAACCATATACATTATTTACATGATTTGCTATTTTTGGTTCTGCATTTTATACAGAAAACCAAAATGAATGATTCTGATGCTTCAGAACGCAGTCAACAATTTTACCATAGACATCACTACGTATCACACAGTAGTTAAAATTTTCTTCTTTTGGTCACTAGCATAAGAAACTAAACAAAGGTAGGGGCTTCCTGTTTGTGACTTCGTTACCCTTACACATTCTTCATTTCAGCTGACCTTTAACAGTGTGTAGTAGAAATGCTGAGTCACAGCTTGAAGCAGTGATGGAGCACCAGATGGGAAGGCAGGGCCAACCCAGGGGAGCTCAGGTGCAGGCAATGTGCCTGAGTGATTGGAAGGGGTGGAGCCAGGATCCAGCCTATCCCAGACCATTTAAGGGTTGGCAGTAGAGGTAAGCATATTTTGCTGGAGATCCCTGCATGCCTGAGGTCTTCTAAAGGTAAGCAATTTTCTTCCTTTGTTTCTGAGTCCATGGCTGCTGCATTTGGGCTTATCCTTACTACCCTGCTATCGTTGCTGTGCTTTCTATCATATTATAGTGTTACAGTATTCTCACAGAAATAGGTAACAGAATAAATCAAGTCCAATGCCTCTTAATTTTATCATTACAGCTCCAAGTTATTAAGTCCTGATTTCTTTCAATGTTAGAAGCATGATTTCAGGGACAGTGGATCAAACACTAAAGCTACTGTAGATGTTACATGAAACATTTTTGGCTTTTTGTGATTTGGATTTTTGTTTTCTTTGAATGACAGTTGGGAAACTTTTTCTTGCTTCTTTAATGTTTTGGTCCCTTCAAGTAAACAGTAGGAATGTTAGATTATACCAAAAAATAAATTACCTTTCCTTCCAGTGAATATCTACAGACACCGTTTCAGCGACAATCTCTAGAACACTGAGATCTGGGGGAAGTGTCACTCACTAAACAATCTGTTCTCTTTGTAACAAACTGAGAGGATTACCCACACCATTCAACCTTTTAAAAAAAAAAAACAACACTAGAATCTTGGTATTGACAATACAACTTTTGCTTCAACATTCATGCAGTAAATGAGTAATTAAGTATACAGTGAGGCTGTGGCTTGACTCATCACTGAGTCATTGTAGGTCTGTTAAATAGGTTCATGACATTAAGCCTTGCTTTCAACCATGGAGTCCTTTCAAGCTCAACTTTACAGGACTTGTCAGTCAGTTAAGTTTGCTCCAAAGCAAAAAGTCTTTTTTGTTTTTCTTCTTTGCTGGTAAAGCAATAGCCTAAAGAAGGGGGACAAGCTGCAGACAGAGGTCCCCAAACATTACAATCACCATGGCTGTCTCCAGAGCAGTGGCAGAAAACGTTACTGGCCTAGGACAGCACAGTCACATGTATACTCCTCACATCAATTCCCAGCTTGAAGGGCTTCTGGACACACAGAGATGGTTAAAATTGTTCCAGGGCACGTGCAAGAGCTCCTTCACGGGATGCTCACATACCAGTTTGAGCCAGGAAAAAAGATTGCTAAAGGCAGGCTTTCAGATCAATGGAAAGACAAAAAAAGAGACAATTAACACACCCACATGAAAACCAACTGATGAAAGGCAGTGCAAGATTTATCTTTTCAGTTGTTTCAGACATTCACTTTGATCCCACTGGAGAGGCTTTTAAGGGCTCAGACAACTATTGCCAAAGGCCAGGTGAGAGAAGGGGCCGGTACTGCCAAGTGGTTTCAATTGAATTCCAGAAGAGAAAATACTTCTCAGCACTGCTTTTTGTAGCAGTTAGCTTGAGTATGAGCAAAATGGAACCATGAAAAGGAGGGAGAGGGGGAAAGATGGAGGTAGTTGAACTATAACTTCCAGACGTAGGATGGACAGACTTTAAAAGCCCAGTAGAGTGAAGGGTAATCTTAAATTTCCTAAGGAGACACTCAACCCTCCTTCAATTAATGATACAGACGCAGCAAAATGTTTCTTCAGGTATCCAACTTGCATGCTGCCATTGCAGCTTTATTATTTATTGCACTTTATCCTACTTTTGAATGTCAGAACTGATTCTAGTCTAACAGTAAGGTACCCAAATACCTGAAACAAGGTGTTGGAGTGGGAGAACTTAGAAGTGATGTGTAGCAACATATCAGAGCCCACATTTAACCTTACACAGCAGTTAGAGAGGCAGAACAAAGCTGGTATTGCAAGGGATTCGTCTCACATCACTAATGATATGATAATTAAATAGCTTAAAACAATTTTCCTCATTACTTGACTAAGTAATCTTATCTTGCTTAAGCCCAACTATTGAAAGGCTGCAGAGCTGTAAACCTTTTACAATTTTAACAAACTGCAACTGAGGAAATTGCACATCCACATCAGCACACCTGCATTATTCAACCAACCATTAGCAGCTAAATACAAAAAGGAAAGTGTAATACTGCAATGCATGCATTTAATCCCACTCCTGAAGCATTTCAAGTCAGGTTTACTTTGCAGGACTACAATTGCTGCCTACTCCTAAGTTTCTGAGGACTCTAACATTTAAGAATCTCACAGTCACATCAGTTTTTAAGGATGAGCTATCTCACTCTTCTTTAGAAGTCTTTAGCTGCTTGGTAATTCAAAGCCTAGCACCTGGGTGGAGCAGGGGAGTTGTAGAGATTACACCACATACACTATGAAATTATACAAATGTAACTCATGCTGTATTCTTTTCCACCCTTCACTATCACCACAGTGTAATTACTTTGCTGAATTACCTACACTTCTGAAGCAGTGTATTTTTGTGAGATCACTTGAAGGCTTCCCCACCCAGTAAGTCAGCAGCAGGTACTCAAGCTAGCAGTAGCAACCAGGACACACACCAGTTAGTAAACTCTACAGAGAAGAACCTGTAATACGAAGCTGAAGCAAAATGATGCAGCAGGAAGTTCCAGTGGGATGTTAAGTCAAAGTTTTTCTTTTCCCAAGGCAAGCGTGACATTCCTCATTTCCTCTGCAGTCTCAGTGCTTGCAATCTCAATTTTAAAATCCCACAGAACTTAAAACTTACACAAATTATATAATATTGTTCTCAAACATTTAATAGTCAATTCTTGCTGATATGCATCAGAATGAAGTGTTAAGAAATGGTCAAGTAGGAGTTATGTATACAAACATGCAAGTTAAAAGGAATGAAATGCTCCACTTTATTAAGAAACAAAAAATACAAAACTGAGGAGTTCCAAGGCTTCACATACTCAAACACTACTGAAAAATGGTATTTTTGTTTACTGGTAGTACTAATGTTGACCAAGATTAATCTCTATAAATGTTGATGTTTTCCATCATTTGTGCTGGAATAAGCTAGTTTCAAATTAAGAACTTGGTGCAGTTACAGTAAAGTCCAGGTATTATATGGGGTTTCAGTTAATATGTTGTTCTTTAGCCAAGAGCATTTTAAGCTCATCTACGACTGTCTTCTAGTTAGTGAGGTTTAAGATGCTTAGTTTAATCAACTATAGCTCTACTGAATGATGCTCCATGCAAAGATACAGCTTGTAGTCACTTAACAGACCTAAATGTCATTTATTCTTGGCTACTTAAGAAAACAGCTCTGTGAAGGCATGTTGTAATAATGCAGTTAAAGTTAAGAGACAGTATCTAAAGGTAGCATATGCCAGCTGAACTACATACTTAACTCTCAAGACATTCCTCAGAGCACATAAACATTCCCACTCAGTGTGGGTCAATTTATGCTTGCTGGCAGTCCAGCTCCACACACCAGTCAAGTGTTCACTGCTTTAGTTTTACCTGGCAGTTAGTTCAGCTTCCTTCAGATGCTTTAGTTATATGCTTCAGGAAATGAAAGGTTAACTGTTAGCTCTGTTTTACTAAGAGGAGCATAACAAAGGGAAGAAAATATTAAGAATGCAGAGACAGACAAGCATTAGCCTCAGTTAAAAGACACCTTCAAGACTTTCTAACAACGCATGAAAATTCACTTGCTTAGAGATATTTGAAATACAACTTTATTATCTAAACAAAAAAAAAAAAGAATGGGAATGACAGAAACAAGATTAACCACATAACACTTTGATGTGACTGCAGCAGTCTTATATTTGAAACTCAAAAGGGAAAGTAATTGCAGTCCAAAAAACAGCTAAATATGCAGGTCCAAAATTATGAAGTTTTGTTGTTTTTTTTTTTTTTTGTTTTGAACTGCCACACTCACTCCGAAGCCCATTCATCTCTTTCAGCATCCCAAAGATTAAGCACATGTTCTGCTCAGCTAGATAATAAAGTGGCAAACACGCTGCACCACTGACATCACAGGACAGTTGCCTATAAAACTAGACTTCTGACGCTGGGCTCCAGCTTCATCCCTCACAGGTCATCATCTTCATCTGGCAGTGCAGTGGTTTGAGCAATCTGGAAAAGAGAAGTAACATTAGGAATCGTTCGTGGTTACTTGCCCCAGGAATCCAGATACTATCTGCCAGGTAATCATTTGACTTTAGCACTCTTCCTCAGTTACCTGTAAGTCTTGCTCATACTGTGCTGCCAGTGCTGGGTCCATAACAACTTCAGGTGGTGCAAGAGCAGGCATGGCAACAAATTCCAAGTTAGGATCTCCAATTAGCTTCCTAGCAAGCCAGAGGAACGGCTTCTCGAAGTTGTAGTTACTCTTGGCTGAAATGTCATAATACTGGAAAAAAAAAAGTATATTTAATACATAAGACTATTTACCACCAATATTAGAACATAATAAGACGCACAGAATCAGCTCTAATGTCTTGGTATTCTTTTTAACTTCATGACTTCTATGCCCTCAGAAGCATTTGAAATATGAGAGACTAGAAATGTGGTTTCCATACCAATAGGCAGAAATTGATACTCTTAAGAAACAGTGTGACCAAAGATGACTTCTGGACACAACAGCACCTCTACTTTTCCCCTGTGACTTGGGTCTAGTTTCATCTTATTCCTAACTCTGAAGGACTGAACAGCACACAAATGCAGTTAACAGACTTAATGAATCTGTAATCCTGCAAACTCATGCCATCATACCTGGAGATTCTTCTTCCTGTGGAAGACAATGGATTTTGCCTTGACTTTTCTGTCCTTAATATCCACTTTGTTGCCACACAACACTATAGGGATGTTTTCACATACCCGTACCAGGTCTCTGTGCCAGTTAGGTACGTTCTTGTAAGTAACTCTTGATGTTACATCAAACATTATAATGGCACATTGAGCTGTAAAAAAAAAAAAAAAAAAAAACCCAAACAATTACATCAGACAAGAAAGCACTTTCTTATAAAATGGAGTGGGAAAGGGTACCCACAATAATCACTTATTGGGGCATCAGAATTAGCTTTTCTCCTCAGTCTCACAGTTGAAAATACACTGTCTGCCAGATCAGATGCAGGAAGATCAGGGTGCAGGAGTCCACAGAACTCAGCCCATGACCCTGTCCCTGTCATCTTAACTTAAATGCCAACCAGTTTTATTCATGCAGCTGTCCTCTGAACATTCTGCTGTTGTATGGCATGAATTACACAAGGGTTACGAAAGAAAATTCACCTAAATATCTGAGAAAACCATCTTAACACCTACTGAACTAATCTCAGCCTATCGAGGCTTTCAGATAAGTTGAGAGCTTGTAGTTCACATCTCAGAATGCTCCTGTCCAGAACAGCTTGCAAAACAACACTTGATTCTGATATTTCTTAAAGAAAAGTCAGTCTTTAAGCCTCCCTTCAGAATGTTAAGAGCTATGCAGGTGACTTAAGTACTCACAAAACAGAGCTTGAAGATAAAGGACTATCACTGCATCTTTAGAAAGGCAACTACATACACTTGCTAGAGGCTTGAACTTCTTTATACTATTTCAAGTTTTACAGTTTGTTTCTTCCAAGTCTCTGCACCAGCACAAGATACTAATACAGGCAATTTTTGCTCACTTAAGCACACTTATCTCTTAATCACTTAATTTCATGAGAACTATCACTTAAGGTTCATGATTACTCTCCAGTGATATCAAAGCAGCAGCAGACTGAAACTAAGTTTTAGTACAGAAACTTATCTGATCATATTTATACAGAGTTTGAAAACTCATAAAGCAACTCACCACTCAAAGCCCCATTGAAAGCTTTCGGAGGGGTCAAACTGAATAGAATACAGGATCTCTCTACATATAAACGCATCTTACCTTGGATGTAATAGCCATCTCGCAGACCACCAAATTTCTCCTGGCCAGCTGTGTCCCATACGTTAAATTTAATAGGGCCTCTATTAGTATGGAATACCAGAGGATGAACTTCAACACCCAACGTTGCTGCAGTGATAGGAAAGAGCACTCAGTAAGTTGAGAACTATACTTTCAATTGTAACACACTAGATCTCGAATATTTCTTCAGACATACCTACGTATTTCTTCTCAAATTCACCAGTCAAATGACGTTTCACAAATGTTGTTTTACCAGTGCCACCATCACCAACCAGGACAAGCTGTTAATACAATTGAAAAAGAAGGTCAGAGCGACGTACTTTGTCTTACAAAATACTGTAAAGCAAACACTGAAACTCCTGACCAAACTCAGCTGGTCCTTATAGTTGAGAACTAGAACACATTGTCCATACAGTTATACTAACATACAAGCATCTCAATTACTGGAGGAAAGAACTGTAATCTTGCAATTGGAAAAAAAAAAAAAACAAAAACTGTTTTACTAACAAATGAGATATACTGGATGAAGACTGTAAAAAAAAAAAAGTATCAGTCTTCCATGAAGCAGTCTTAATGACTTCTGGCCATTAAGGTAACAACTCTACTCAATAATGCTCTGCCCCCAGTAGTTGATACAACATAAAACAGTTGCTCTAAATAACTCTTAACACTTTCTTTATTGCTGTGAATATCACTCCATGCAGTCAACACGTTTTAAATGGCGCTTTATGTAAAGTTATTTTTATATAGAGCTGCAAATAGCACCAGATTGATAGTGGAACAGAATGTTGTTGTAAAGCAATGCAGCACACAATGGGTTAGGCACACTGCTAAGAAGTCAGCACTTTAAAACCAAATCTACCATCCACAGCAGTTCTTGAGAGTTGTTCTTGCTACTCTTCCAAAGGAAGAGGAAGAAAAATACAAAATTAAGACCCCTTACCTTAAACTGCACTTGGGGCTCTCCTTGGGCGGCCATGCTGGGTCTGCAGGGGAAATGGAAGCATGTGAGCTCACAGAGGCGAGCTGGTTCAAGGCCCCGCCGGAAGGGGCCGGCCGCCGCTTTCGGCTCCCAAACCGCCTCCCGGGGCGCGTGCTTCGCGCGCCAGTCAGCGGCCGTCGCCGCGTAGGCCGAGCTACGGTCCGGGCCGCCGCTCCCCTCCCCGTGCGTGGTCCCGGGCCTCGGATGGGGCAGGAAGAGTCTCCGGGCCGCCCCGCACGCGGCGGGAGCGCGCGGTAATGGCGGCAACGGCTCCCCGCCCGGCCCCGGAGCCCGTAACGGAAGGCCGCCGCGCCCCTCGGGCTTCCAGGCTACGAAAACGGGGCCGAGCCGCGGCCCCCGCGGGGCGCCTCAAAGAAAGCCGGCCTCGCTCCATAGGAAGCGACGCCCCGCGTGACTCTCCCAGCCCGCTGGAAAACCCTCTCGGGCGGCGGAACTCGGAACTCGTCCCGCAGTACTCCGAACGCGGCCCCCATCCCCGCGACGCCGGCCGGGCCCCACCGCATCATGACTGAGCAGCGCGCCGCCTCCCCTCCCCCCGCGGCCGCCTGGGCCGTTGGAGGCCCCGCTCCCATTCTCCTCCCGCCCGCCCTTTCCTCCGAGACGGAGACGGGCGCCGTTCTCGTCCCGCACCGCTCCCATCCAGGGGCGGAGGCCAGGGCCACGCAGGCACGGCGCCCGGCGCGGCACTCACGCGGGCCCGGCCTCAGCTCGACTCAGCCCGGCTCCCGCAGAGCGGCCGCTAACGGAAACCGCCCCCACCGCCCCATTCGCGGCGGTCCCGCTTCCCCCTACGCGGCCCTACAGAGAACAGAAGGACGTCCCGACCCCGTTACCTTTCCCGAGGCTTCTATCCGCGTCGCTCCGTGCCGTGACTGGGCGCTGGAAAGATGGCGGAAGCGCGGTTCAAATACCCGGAGAGCGACGCCGCGCGGCCGCGGGGAGGGGGAGGGGCCGGCGTCACGTGGGCGGGCGGGCGCGCCGCTCGGACCCGCGGCGGCCGTTGTTGGGCGCCATTGCCGCGGCTGGCTGGGCCGGCCCGGTTCCTCAGGATCCGGCGCCTCATGTCCGCGCGGCCGGCAGCCGTTGGACCACGCGGCTGCCGCTGGAAAGGAGGCGGCTGTGCAGTGCTTGGCTCCGCGCTGCCCCGTAGCATTTCTGTAAACCCTCACATTCAGAGCGTAGCAGAACGAAGTTGTTCGTAAACTCTCTTTGAAAGGACGGAGCAGATGCTTTGCAGAGAGCGATGCATTCCCAGTTTCTGGCTTCACACTTGTGTCCGTGTGCTCTGATTTTTCCCCTGCTGTGGTTAGGCAGTGTTCGTGTGGTCTGCATAATGCCGGTTGGAGCATCCATAATCTAGAATTGATGGATTTTTAAACGCCTCTGTCCTGAAATAACACCAGTGTTATTCAGTGGTAGATGTTACATGCAAGTGCAGCTTATGTCCTGTCCATCTCCCACTTTGTAGCAAAATGGAGAGAAAATCTGCAGGAGCCACTGCACTTTGCTCTACATTTTGTTTATTTGATAGCAATTGAATCTTAAGCATTGCATAAGATTTTCTTTGTTGGAAAAACACTGTCTTGCTGAGCTGGTTGCTTCTTTTCTTTTTTCTTTTTTTGGACAAACTGGATTTTTGGTGCTTGTTCTGTTGGTGTTCTTTAGCACGTTTGCTGATCACCTCCAGGTGCTAGGAAGAATATGGAATATGTTTTGGAGTATATAGCCCATACATTTTCCTCAGCACAGTAATACCTTTATAAAACCCATGTGAATTCTACTCTTCTTCTTGACTAATAGGTGTACATTTATAAATAGGAGCCCACAAAGCCATGTTAATGGAGTTTGGCAGTTTTTAATATGAAAACTTCCAGGGAATAAAAAAATCAATCTCTAACTTTGTTTGCAGAATGCTCAGTGTACTTCACAAACTTCTCAGAGTAAGAATTTATAAGTTAACAATCTTCTCTTTCAAACATGAGCAGTAATACTATTTGATACTTGGAATAAGTAAAATCAATGGCTAAAAGTCCCTTACCACAAGTCTTGAACTCCCGTCAAATATTTGCAAATTCTTATAAATTATTGCGTGGGATCCAGGTGTTATCATCATGCAAAAGTCAGTGTTCAGTTCAGAGGATGTACAAAACACCTGCTCCTGATAGCTTCATTCAGGAAAGGCAACAGAATGCTTCCAAAGTGTTCATCAGCAGTGTTAGATCACTATCTAAGAGATTAGCCAGCTATCACTAGATGATCAGCAGAATAATTACCTTTAAAACACTTCTACGTGACATTCCCCATATCTTGATTTGGGTCAGCCATGAACAAACTCAGCATCTCGCTGAGGCAGACAAGTGTGCAAGGTAAAAGGCAGACCCTTCAGTAAGGGTGTGAAGGTGCCCACGAGGAATGGTGCAAAAGGATACATTCACAGAGCTGAACGGTATCTTAACTTACTGACTGCCTTATTAGCAGGAAACAAAATCAGTTTGTAAACTGTGACAAGGACAACATGTGGACATATCTCTCAGGTCAAGCCGTGATTGTGGAAGCATCTCTGGAATAGGAGCTCCAGCAGGAGCCAAGGTCTACGCTGATATTCAAGGCAACACCAGAAACTGCACTGAAAGGTTTGAAGGGAGGTTAGTGACTTTCAGCACGGCAGGCAAAATGGATCACACGCTAGTAATAGCAGTTTACGGTGCTGTAATGAAGTTTACATTTGCAGTCTAACACTAGAATAAAATTCTTTACTGCTTTGGGGGTCCTATCACTGCAAGGCAATGCTTTTCAACGCCTTGTAGCTGAAGAATTACAAAAAGTGGGTGCTCCATCTTCTGCTGCAGGAGAGCGTGCTTCTCCTTTCCACTCAGAAACGGGTCGCTCAGCTGCCGCGCGGTGAGCAGCAGCCCGTGCGCTGCTGGGACTAACCGTGATTTTGAGAAGCCTATCCACGTCTAACACCAGAGAAAAATTAAATGAAATGCAACGACATGGCAACGTTTTACAACTCTCTCCCTCGCGACAGTCACGGTTTCTTGAGGGTATATATTCGGCAGCACTGCCGCCTCGAGAGCGGAACCTCCCTGCGGGTCACTGCAGTACGGTACAGCCGCGCGCGCCCCTGCACACGCACGTACGCTTTCCCGCCCATTCTCCCCACGGCACAACCCCGCCCCCTCCGCTCGCGCAGCCGCAGATCCCTTCCCGCCCAGCATCGCCCGCCCGTCGCGTCAGAGCCAAGGCGGGCTTCCCGGTGCGGCGGGTGCCGCCGGGGGCTCGTAGGCCGCATGCGCGAGGCCTCGTAGCGTCACTCCGGGGCACTGGGGGCGGGTGTGCGCTGCGCCGTGGGCTCCGGTTCGTCGAGACGTCGTGTGGGGAGGGGTCGCAGCCGCCGCCCCACGCACCGCGGAAGGAGGGCGGGGCCCGAGCGCTGGGCCCGGCCTGAGCGGGGCGGCGGCGGCTACGGTGGCTGCTGCGAGCAGGCGGCGAAGGGCGAGCGGACCCGCGGGCGCGGCACTCGGCGAGGAGCTGAGGCGCCGCGGGGATGAAGGACCGGCTGGCTGACCTAGCAGAGGTGAGGGCGGCAGGGGCCAACATGGCCGTGGGGCGTAACGGTCGGAGAGGGGTGCGCGGCCCGGGCCGCCGCAGCGGCGCCACAGGCGTGTCCTCGGGCGGGAAATGCGCGGGCTGCGGGGCTCCGGCCGCGCCGAGCGCGTTTTGCTGCCCTGCGGTGCGGGACGGGAGGCGTGTAACCGGCAGTGCGTCGGTCCAGCTCTCCGCAGGGTTTATTTTGCCCGTGTTGACAAAATGGAAGCGTGGCGTGTTTATCCGTTCCCTTCCTTCCCTTCGTTTTTGTTCTGGAAACGACGTTCTGAGAAAGAAAATGGGGTAGTTAGAGGGAGGTGCGGCGATGCCTCTCATCAACAGGATGTGGCCTGGTATAAATGAAAATTTTCCTGCATGGCTTTTCACTTTTTTTTTTTTTCTAATCTGAGAATAAATAGAAATAGTGAACACCAGTGTATGTTGTAAATGCTCTCCCTTTTTGGTTAAGTGTGGTATTTCTTTTAGAAGAAATAGAAACTGAAGTTTACACGTTGTTAGAAGTGGTAACGCCTTTCTTGAGCCCTCTTTTTGAAGGGGAGAAAAATGTTACCTGTCAGTTCTTGTGGTTTATTAAGGTATAACATTGTAGCTTTTTTATATTGTTGTTAATACATTGTATTTAGTACTTAAATAGTGTTAAAATACTTGCTGGAGAAAGAAATTGCTTGCCTGTAACAGTTACTATAGACTTCAGGTAATACTGCATCCCCTTTGCAACTAGAGGAAATCATGCCTTCTATAGAAGGTGGGAACCTTAGTGTTGTGCTGAACCTGTTGGCTGCCTGGTACACCTTGACTGTCAGCAAAGGAGCAATGTCGGTGCTCTGAAAGAATCTCTTGAAACACGTGTGGTTTGAGTGGGGGAAGTCTGGTGTCTACAGATTTCATGACACCTGGGGCAACACCTCTGCAGTAGGAAATTCTCTAATAAGTATTTAAGGAGGCTTAGAAGACTTCAACTTTAATGTGGGACCTACGGAGATCAAGTTCAGTTTCCTGACCTCTTCAGTTTTAACCAAAAGTTAAAGTATTGAGAGCATTATCCAAACGATACCTGAAGACGTGGGATGTCAAACCACCATGCCAGGTTGTCTGTTCTAGTTTCTAACCACCTTTGTGGTGAATAACTTCCTAGTGCCTGATCCAAACCTCCCAGGTGCAGTTCTGTGCTGTTCTTGTGTAAGCTGACATCAGTTCTATGAGAAAAGAGCCCAGCACTGCCTCTGCTTCCCCTCCTCGGTAAGCAAGTTATAGGGAGCTAGGGCATCAACTTAATCTCCTTTTTCTCCAGATTAGATAAACCAAATGATTTGAGAGTGCATAAAAACGCATTAAGTAGTATTTTTTACGAGTTAAAGGTTGCTTGTTTAACAAAGGTAATGAGTTACCTGGGACAGGCAACCATAAAGATTTACAGTGTCCTGAACATTGCTTCCTTATACGCCGTTCAGTTCTATGAATAATGTGGGAGTGCATGTGTAAAGCTATGGTGTGCAGGGGCAGCTGTGAATCTGGTATTTGTGACTCTCAGACATGTTTCTATCCCAAATAACTTCAGACAGCACAGTTTATTTAGCCTGTAAGTTCTCCGTGCAATTTTTAAAGGTATTGTAAGTTGTGCATGGACAGCAGCTAAGCACCTGCTGCATTCTCAGAGTGGAGGTAGATGGGGTGTGGTGGTGCTGTACTTCAGGAGCTGATTTCACTGCAGTGTTCTGCTCCAGTGTGTCAGCTGGTTGGCTCTGACTCACTGGGGTGGTGATGGTCAGTTCTTTTTGTAGCCTGACACAAGAAGACAGCTCATGATCTGCAGTGAGAATGACTTTGAATTGAATTCAGGGGCAAGTAAAAGTCATTTTTAAACCAAAAATCTGTTCTATTTCAAAATTTAGTAATTAATTTGGTAAGAGTTCTTGAACTAGCCTTACTTCTGCCATTATGGAAGGCATGCATAATGTCAGAAGTTGAATAAAGCATCCCATCTCAGCTGGGAGCCGAGAGAAATATTTGCCCAAGTATCCGGATTCTGTCATTTAACCCCACCTTTGAAGAAACTTGATATGTTTTGTATGTCTGAATGTTAGAGGTGTATGGCCCAGATTCTCAATCCCAAGGTCAAGATTAGAGCTGCCAACAGACCATTAGCTTGCTGTTGGCATCAACATGAGACTTTTTTTAATCAGTTCTTTTTGTAATAGTACTTATTCTATAGAGATAAGGCTTAGGAATATGTTTCTGCTAAATTTCATCTTGGATGGACTGTGCTTGTCAAAAGAACATGTCACTTCAGTTGAAGAGTTAGTGAATAAGCTGTGTCTTAGGTATATGATGATTTAAGAACATAAAGAACAGAGGTTGACAAGTCATCAGGTGTCCTTCAAGCGCTGATGTTCAAAGTAGACAGTACATAAATCTTTCAGCAAATTGTAGAGAGCCAATTTATCTGTCATTCACGTCACTGCAACCAAACATGAAGCGAAGTACATGTGGGACAGACTGCAGGCTGCCTGATGGTGCAGCTCAGCTTCGTTGCAGCTGCACTTGTACAGACAGGACTTGGGAGAAAGACTTCATACCTTTTGTTTGATTAAGATTGGCTCAGATGTTTAGTGTTTCAGTAAGATGTGACCACAGAAAAAGCTAACATTTAATCTCTTAACTGATACTATTTTCTTTTTTTGTTTGTTTCATTATCTAAATAAGTTCCTTATAAATAATTAGGAAACATTTTTTATTCATTAAATGTATGCAGAAGGTGTTCTTTACATAAATGGTGAAAACAGACATCTTTTAAAATGTAGCTCGTTGCCTGATGGCTGGTGGCTTTTCAGCACCACAGTCTTTGATATGAGCAAAAGGTAAGTGACTTCTTTTGGGCATAGACTATCATTCATTTTTTTAAGCAAGGTTAATTTGTTGCAGCCCCTAAGGATGAATTCTTTAATATTGTCGTAAGGATCATCTTCCCACGAGTAACTACCAGAATTGATCATGGAGTGGTCAAGGAGAGCAATAACATCTCAAGTCTTTTATTTCAGCTGGGACACTGGGCTCCTATGAGCATGAAAAGCAGCTGATTTCTGACAAAAAAGTTATTGTACAACTTAATGGACTCCTTGGCAAAGTGTAAATGAAAAATTTACTTAAAATTTGGAGTACCCCTGGTAGATTTTATGCTCAAACCATCATTGAATGTAACTTAATTAGACAATAACAAAGTTTTGACATCAGCTGATTGTGAAAATCCTTTAATATTACCTATCTTGTAATTAGTTTTTGTAAGGTGATAATCCCTTGTCTGTGGAACAATACAGTGATCTTGTTCTAATTGGATTCAGTGCAGTTCAAGCAGTCTGTGCACTACAGAGGGAACTAGAGAGCATGAAGCTGGAACTCCTTACTTCTGTCATGCATGGCTCTCTTCCCTTGACCAAATTTGAATCTATTTATATCAAGAAGCACTTGTGCTGAGCTGACTCATCGTTGAGGGAAGTGCCACTCAGGGAATGCACTGGGCTGAGCTCTGGAAACCTGCAGGAGCCATCACTGGGAGCTGCTGCTTGGCTGGCTCCTGTTCCTAGTGTTTATCCATTATGTAATGCATGAATGTTTAGTGTAACATAACTATCTCTAAATTGGTGTTGAGTGGCACCTTTGAAAGCACCCAGGGGTGAAAGTAGTAAATAGTTGTTGATAGCTCTTTGTTCTAGCTTCCAGTGTTTGAATCATTGCATCACGTGTCAGAAGGTCATCAATGCACCTCTTAGCAGCTCTGTGGATATCACAGAGAAACTGTGGAAACTGGATATGATTTGTTGGTTCATGTGGGATTCACTGTGGAAATATCTTTACCAAGTGAGAGAATCTATATATATTTATTTGCAAAACTATATTTTAATACTTTTTATGACAGGGAATGAAAACTGCAAGGGCTCACAGACTGGTTCTGTCTCAGAGTTGTTTACAGAGGAAGATGTGCTTTAGCTTCCTAGTTTTATAGTGGTCAGGTGACTTTCGTTGACCTCTACTTATTTGTTTCTATATTGCAGTCCTCAGAAGAGGAACAGCTCCTAACTTATCAGACTGCTGACAAAAACGTATATGCAGAAGCAAAAAAGAAACCTTAGTGGTGTCAAAATAGTATCCTGAGCTTTCGTATTTTTGTTACCTTTTACAGTGTAAAGGAAATGAAGATGGAGAGACTGTTGTTGTTGAAAAAGACCATTTTATGGATGACTTTTTCCAACAGGTAAGATTTTACATACCTTTCTGCTACACATGACTTAAAATTTTCTTTGTTTATTAATTTCTGTTATTTCTGTAAGGTTCTGTTTTAATAAATAGTGGAGGCTCTAGACTGTGATTTCCTGTGTGCCACGCAGCCCCCTCCTCAGTGTTTTCCTGGATTCTTTTCCATGGTGCATGAAAGTATGAATGTGGATTTTATTGTTTTGAATGTAACGCTGTTTAAATGTCCACAGGGAGTGATTGCAGTCTGAAGTTTGTCAGATATTTACTACTGTTGTGATTGAATACTTCAAGATTTTTAGTACCGAAGATGTATTACAAAGACCCAACAACTTGACATGTGATTGTTCTAATGCTTTCACTGACATATTTCTCTTCTTCTAGGTTGAGGAAATTAGAAATAACATAGCAAAAATAGCACAGAATGTGGAAGAAGTGAAAAAACAGCACAGCATTATCTTGTCAGCACCAAATCCTGAAGGGAGTGAGTATCACTTCTTCTAGATTTCAAGGATGTGTGACCAGATAGCTGAAATAAACAAATTTGATTTCAACCCGTCAGAGTAGAACTCAGCATTTGTTCTCAACACCTCGTAGTCCAAGGCATGCCTGTGCTTTAGGCAGGTTTTAGTGAGCTGGGAAGAAAAGATGCAGAGGTATTTTTGTGGAGTAGTTTTTTGGGGACCCGATTCTTATGTTATGAACTTCTGTTTTTAATTTTTTTTCCTCCACATCTTCCTTATTTGTGCACGGATGTGTGTGTATTCTTCTGAGTGATTTCTGCTGATTGCTTTTTTTGCTTGAAGTCATAGAATCAATGATCATCTGGTTAATGAAGCATTTGTCTGAATCCTTAAAATCCATGGTACTTGCTAACTCATCTGGTAGAGCACAATTTTAAGCACAAATGCAATAATGCATGTGTAGTGTGTAGGAACATGACATTGCTTGTGATGACATTGCTAGTCATAGGCAGTGTCTAAAGACTACTTGAATGTTTTTTGAGAAGAAAACTTTCTGATACGTTATCAATCATCAATAGTTCTGGACTTTTTTTTTTTAAGGAACAAAGGAGGAACTTGAAGAATTAAATGAGGAAATAAAGAAGATTGCTAATAAAATTCGAGCTAGGTTAAAAGGTAAGTTGTGGGGAGAAGTGTGGGGAGAAGTACTGCCGTCACTTGTAACACATTCAGGATGCTAGCGGTAGCAGTGTTACAGATGTAATGCATTGCAGCTGAATTTATAACCTTTAACTCTGTTCTGTTTCGGTATGTTGGCTGGTCCTCAGATCTTAAAAAAAAAAAAAAAAAAAAAAATTAACTGTTTTAATCATTGAGCCCTGAATATAACATTTCAGCTTTTTGCATCTGTTGATACAGATTTGGGTCTTTCATGGTTTTGAGCTCCATAACTCAACATATTTAATTACTGTTGGTATTGGAGGAGAGAACTGCAATGAACCATGACAAGGGCTTCTGTCCCCATACATTTTATGTGCTTCTTTTTTTTGTATACATACCATCAGGACCTTACTCTGTCTCTCTCACTGTTGTTGTGCTTCCTCCTCGTTGCTTAATATCTTGCTCCATGATGTCAACATTATACTGGAACCCTGATAGTGTTTTTTTGCAATACCTGTGTTTTCTTATTATTTAACCTTCTGAAAATAAAAAAAAAACTTCCCCATTCTTGCCTAGTGATGTGCAGCTTATGTCACTTACGTTATTCTCTATTTCATCCTTCCTTAACACGCTTCATAGCCGATAAATACCAGGTCTCAGCACAGCCTGCCTACTCAGGCAAAGAGCTTGTTTGCAGAAATAACCTAGAAAGTACAAAGTAATTTCTCTGTGTAAAAATTTATTTTGTGACTGAAATGTTGTTTTGGGAGTAGTTCAGCTGCAAAGAGGCAGACCGTGTGACAAATAAGAAACTGCTCTATAGCATCTTGTATTTGAAATTTCTTTAGGCCAAGTAATTTTATTGTGAGTTTCCCCATAGGTGTTCCTTTACCTCTTCAGCATAAGTTTTGAAGTATATTGATTCTTTGAATATTACTAGATTGCAATTACTGTATACTTTTGTTCTCTAAACAGTTAGATGTGGTGTTTATCACTTAAAATGTAAAAGCAACTATTTTGTTAGATGTTTTTGAGCTGTCCACAGAGTAAGCAGATACTAGTATGACTCTACAAAAGGTATTGACATAATTACTGTTTTAAAAAAATAAGTTACTTAAAATAGATATAAATTTAACTTCCTTTCCCCCTCCTCACCACCACCACATGCATACAGAAAATGTGCATGCAAGAAAAGTTAAGTGTGTTCATGTGGTGCTTGTATATGAAAAAAGTAAAAACGTGTAGTGTTTACAAAACAACTTTGAGCTGCACTGTGGAATTCACACTATCTCATTACTGTATTTGCTCTGCTGATTCACACTATTTTTGTATTTTCTCTTAGCTATTGAACAAAGCTTTGATCAGGGTGAAAATGCGAATCGAACATCAGTGGATCTCAGAATAAGAAAAACTCAGGTATGATAACAACAAATTTAAAGAAAACGAAAGGATGTTACTTAATCAGAGAATAAGTTTCACTTTCCTGTTTCAGAACTCCACGTTCTGTTTGATTGAAATTTCGATACCACTTTTGATTGTTGTACAGTCATATTTGCTCTATTAAGAAAGAAAATAAACCTTTTTGCACATTTTTAAATCCTGAAAAAAACAGCACTCTGTATTAGCTCACAAGTTTGTGGAGGTCATGACGGAATACAACGAGACCCAAACTCTTTTTCGAGAGCGCAGCAAAGGTCGGATACAGAGGCAATTAGAGATAAGTAAGTGACCTCAATATGCTTTTTTAAGATAAAATAAAAATAAATATTGTATTGTTATACCTCCCTTTTTTCTTATTACTTAAAGGTGGTACTGAAGACCATGCACCTTGGCTTCTTGAAGCATGTGAAAGGGAGAGGAAAAGAAACATTTCTGTTACAGAATATTAAATAAAAATCCTTTATTTCTTAAATTTTCAGTCTTGTGAAGGAAACATTTAGGTTGCATGCAAAAGCTGTGTTTTCAAGATAATGAATGTATTCTATAGTGACTGTTATGAAAAGTCATTCAAAAACATGATAATCAGGAAGTCATCCTTCTCATGTTGTGCTGTTTGTGTCAGTAAGAATCTGTTTTGGTTTTTTTTTTTTTTTTTTGAAAACTCATCTGCAGTAAAATCAGTAGTACTGTTAGACATACTGTAATCATCTGTTGAATGATTCACCCTCTTATTTCATTAGTGATAATTGTTGATTCCTAAAGGCCCCTAACTTGGACCTACAGCATCTATTTCAGAATATATCCAAAGCGCCCATAACACCTTGTAGCTGAAGTTAGACTTGTGAATATTTCCCATAAAAGCAAATACATATTTAATGAAAAGTGCAAACAGAAAAGTTAGCAAATTGTAAGACTTCATTTCTGCTTCTCCTTTCTTTTTCTTTAGACTTGCATACTGAGTATGATTTAATTTAGCATTTCAGTGTAATTTTTTTGGTAAATTAAATCCTTTGCTCATGTTTCTGAGGGAAGGGACCCTAATATCTCAGTGTCTTTTAAGTTAATGTCATAATGAACTAATTTGCTCCTTTAGCTTTTCTTCAGCCCTAAAAATTTTAAGGGAGGATTTGCAGCATTCTTGGGTATTAATGTAATTAGCATTAAAACTGTAATTTTCATCTGTTAAGATGAAGTTGAACTAATACAAATCCTTAATCTTCCTATGTAAAAAGTTGAATAACTTGAATATGCAGTGTAACTCAAGACAGTTGCATCCATCTTACCACTGCAATGTCTAACAAGCAGTAGTGAACAGCGTAAGTTGTTAGGTGAAATATGAAAACTGAAAATGAGGGTAGTCTCTAGGTAGTAATCTTCTCTACATGGGATTTGAATGTAACCTTGGGTTAGCTGCTGGAGTCTGCTTTCTGTGAAGATTCTATCCCTTGCCACAGTGGCTGGTGGGAGGGAGGAAGCAAATCAGGTGTCGGTGCGACTTGGTTGCGTAGGTAAATACTGAATCTTATGTAAATACTCTGAGTTCTTCCTTGTGCAGAACACCCAGCTGGATTCAAATGTGTGTTGTAAACATTTCTGATCAAATTCTTCAATTTGACCAAAAAAACATCAGGAATTCTTCACCCTACTTTTGAATCTAGTACATTTATCTGGCTACTACTTGATATTTTCTGTTTTTTAAATGTAAGGTAGTATGTAGGTATATGCCTTTCATTTATTTCCGTGGAAACTACAACAGATACAAAGAGTGCAACAACACTATTTGATAGAGCAAATTCTCAGTTACAACACTATTTTTCTGCATAGTTACCACTATTAGCTGTGCATTTTTTTTTGCCAGCTTTGAACAGGAGCCTGAATGTAGCTCTTGTAAATATCTGCTCTAGTGGAGGTAACCCACTGTTGCCACTGCTGAAACTCACCATACACTGCCTCTCTGTTCATCCATGAATGTCAGTGTGTGCAGTTCTTTCTGCACAGATGAATTCAGCGACACACCTTTGCTCCATTTGCATTCCCTGTCAGATGCCTTCTTGTCAGGCTGCCACTCTGCTGTCATTTGTCATGTGGCAATAAAGGCATAAAGGAATATTGGCAAAAAGGTTCAGCTTCTCCTGCCACCGACATCTGCCTCTGACATCATGGGCCTATATAATAAACAGGAAGCATTACTTTTGGATTGGCCCTAATACCCAGTAATGGCTAAGTATTGCTTTTTTTTTTATCTTAAAAAATTGCAATACAAGAATTTTCTCTTGTTATCCTTCTGCAAAATTGTATTCATTAATATGTGATGTTATATGAAGTACTGTTATATTTATTCTAGCTGGAAAGACCACCACTGATGAGGAACTGGAGGAAATGTTAGAGAGTGGTAATCCTTCAATTTTCACTTCTGACGTATGTATTTCTGGTCCAGTCACGTCAATAATCTGTTCTGTTTGTTCTGCTATTTAGAAGTGTGTGTCAATGCTTAAGTGCTTATGTCTGTATCTTTTGTTCTACCAAAGATTATATCAGACTCCCAAATAACTAGGCAAGCTCTGAATGAAATTGAGTCACGGCACAAGGATATTATGAAACTGGAGTCCAGTATACGGGAGCTACACGAAATGTTTATGGACATGGCTATGTTTGTTGAGACTCAGGTAAATGAACCAATTAAAATACATTTACTGAAGTTAGATTTTTTTTTGTCTTCGTCTTTAGAAATGTGTGGAAGTAATGCAGATCTGTTTCTTAGTGTTTTTGGGCCACAGTTAGAATATATGAAAGTTCATCACTAGGATTTGTGTTTTGTTTTGAACAAACGTACAGTTGAGATGTACTGATAGTGTGTGTTTTGGATAACTAAGCCTAGAATTTCTTTGAATTTCTCACTGATATGGTGACTTGTAAGAATTAAACATAGCAAGGATTTTTACAACTCGCGTATAATACAAAGGCATGATTGTTACAATAAGCACAAGTATAAAGGGATCAGTTGAAAAGTAATTCTGTTTGTCTCTCATTTATGTTCTTTAACTTGAGGTGTGTGTAAACGTGTTACTTGCAATCTTTGTATACATATTAGCTAACTGTAGTATTTTGAACTTCTGTTCTTAGAGGTTTTTTATTTCTGCTCAAAAGTGAGAGGAATAATGCTCAGGAGAAAAACTTTCCTGAAGAGGACCTTTTTCTAAATTGAGTTTTGTTTTTAAGTCCTGTGTTGCTTTAATATTAAATACATAGGCATGGAAAACTGTTAGTAGTGTCCTAATGAGCTAGAACTAAACAAAAAATCACTTGTGCATCATTCTTTAATGCTTTGCTGTTTAATGCTGCTGATTTTTTTCTTCTGATGGACAGAAATGCAGGTAATAGACTTACTGTTACTTTTCACAATCCTCCATTTCATTTCTAAATTTCATTCATCATAATTAATTTGAATTTATGTATTGATGTTGTAAACACTTAGATAACCATTAGACTTTGTATCAAAATAGTCAATCTCTCTCCCCGCTTCAAAGCACCATCAGGAATGTGTGACTTTTTGGTATGTCAGTTTTAGACTGGACATCTGAAAACATATCTTTGAATGCAAGGTATGTTTTACCAGTCAACAGAAATACACCTCCCTTGCCCATGACCATCACTTCTTTGCTTAGACCTTTGAGCCCTTGCTTCTCATTCCCTTTTTTTCATTGCATATCAAAGCACAAAATGTGTCTGCCACTAATGTAAAGTATTGTGATTAAATGATGTTGTTATCCTGTAGCCTTTTTTCTCAGATTGATGGAACAGGGATCCTGGATGCCAGTAATAAACTTTTTTGTTCAACATTTAAGGGTGAAATGATCAACAACATAGAAAAGAATGTGATGAGTGCAACAGATTATGTGGAACATGCTAAAGAAGAGACAAAGAAGGCGGTTAAATATCAAAGTAAAGCACGAAGGGTATGTGGTCTTCTTGTGATTGTCCTAGTCAGCTAGTTAACATTGCGTGCTGTTAAGCAGCCTTCAATTTTAGTTGAACTTTTTTGTCTGATTCAGGTAGAATTAATGGATGGATAAATTAGATAGAAAACATTGGGTTATAGGGTTTTTGTTATAAATCAGTACATGGCAGAGGGAGATTTACCAAAGGATTTTGTGAACCAAAACAAAAACAGTGTGTTGAGTTTGTTAGATAGCTGTAATACTAAAACTTGGTTTTACTAACAGAGAAAGGAACTTCCTTTTATTCTTATGCCTGTTTTATTAACTATAGTTAAACGCCAGAAGAACCCACTTGTGAGCTGTGTTTTTTTTCCTTTTTGATCACTACATCAGTGTTAATCACAGTAACTTACATGTAAACACTGTTTAAAAAGGTTTTTTTTCTTATACCAGAAGTTTAGAAAAAATTTTAGCCAATTCAAGAATGTTGTGAGCTTTAAAAATGAATGGGGATCTGAAAACTGACTTTTAAAAATTGAAAATAAATACAAGTTTTAATGTGCATGATATTAAAATAATACCTTGTTTTTGACAGAAAATGTGGATTATTATCATTGTGTCATTGGTGTTGATCGTCGTAATTGGTCTAATTATTGGTTTGTCTGTTGGTATTCGGTGATGCTTGGGTAACTTCAGCATGCATGACTTCCTGCCAGTGTGGCAGTAAGTAACTAATCAACTACTGTTTTGTTCTGGTAACTTCTTTGGTGTACTAACTCTTAATATGCTTTCTGTTACTTCTGGAGAGGGGAGCAAACTTGACACTAATCGGTGACTACTTCTCACTCTCTGCATGCTGTAAAAGTTCCATGCATGTAGATGCTGAAAACTGACATCTAGTGGTGAATTGCTAAATTTACAGATTGCAGTTGTATTCCTGATGATCTGTAAACACAAAATGAAATGAGGAGGGGAAAAAAAAATCCCGCAACTTATTGTCTCAGTCCTTTGAATTTGTAATATATTTCAAGTTCACATCAACAGATTACATTAAGATACAGATTACAATTGGAACTTTGTCAGGTGTGGTCTTCTCTGGTTTTAAACAGAGCTTGCATTGAAGTTGGTGTCTGCAGCCATAAAGCTGGCTATTTTGTGTTGCAGAACATCCTAAAATGAAGCTCTTGTATTAATAGTAGACCAAATGAAACCAGATGCCAATGTACTTGTAAGAGAAAATCTGCAGAGATTCAAACCTGAATTTGAGGATGTAAATGTGAGAATTCTTTCAATCTTCGTACTTTTGCTATGCTGATCTACTTATCATAATAACATCTAGCCAGGCTAAGGAGATGGTAGTGATTAACTCAGAAGAGTCCAGCAGAAACTCAACTTTCTCTCTCTGGGGTCTTCAAAATGTTTATGAAGGACCATGGGGGAGTGTGTTCATTTCAGACAGCTGGTCAGGAATTCCACTGTCTGTACTAACACCATTTTGGTATGCAAGTTTTTCAGACTTAACACTAGTTTGGAGTTTCTTCTCACCTTTGGTTTATATGCAGATAACAGGCTTTACTGTACTGTTGCTGACAGAACAACATGATCTAACGTCACACCTCTATGCATATTCATACAACCTGTTAATTTTTGTGCAGCGCTTCTGAGCTGCTAACTATACAGTATTCTTAGTGATGGTTTGTTCAGTTCCCCTGAGTGCAACTGCAAAAGTTTGAACAGGCTACAAATATTTATCCAAGGTGGGCAGCTCTAGGCAGTGTTAGTATATTTGACTTTGATAAGTAGCTGTTTGTTGTGGTTGTTATTATATGTAATACTTACGGAAGTTGCATATGGGTAATAATTATTCTCAAAATAAAAATACAGAATTCTTACACTCCTTAGCTACTAACTGTGATTGTGTGTTAGAAAAGAATGACTGACAACAGGAAATCGTGGCAGTAAGTTTTATTCAAAAAGAAAATCTAAGCTTGAAATAGATACCGGTGTTATCAATTTGCTGTGGGTATGCAGGTATTTAAGTAGTTCTGTATCTGACTGGATGCTTCAATCTAAACTTCTTTTTTTTTTTTTTCCAGAAATTGATATTCATAATTATATGTGTAACTGTACTACTTCTGATACTTGGAATTATCCTAGCAACAACACTATCATAGCAAGCGTATTCTAAAAGCTACACGCTTCCAGAAGCTCCAAAAGATATCTTCAGTAAAACCAAACCTTTTTTGATAGAAGATGCCTTACACAGATATGTGATGATGACCTATCATTAATGGCTAAAATGAAAACAGTCACTCCTAATGTTTACTTATAAATGAAGATTGGAATGTACCAGGTTATGTATATTTTTGTCATAAACTATACATTGACAGTAAGACTGAAACTTGCTTTTAATCGTTTTGAACTAAAGCAACTTGGATGCTTTCATATTTCAGTGTTACAAACAGTTTCAATAGGGAGTTAAGATACTTGAGTTTTGACTGTTTGAATTTTTTTATTCCTATTGCCACTATAATTCTAATCACAATTTTTATAACCTTGCCCGTGCTGCTTCTAAGTTAGTACTTCTGTGAATATATTTTTAACTGTAGCTATGCCTCTAAATATATTTATTCATCTTAACCTGTCTAAGCTTATTACTTAAAGGTTATTTCTGGCAAGTGAGAAAATATTTTATCCTGAAAAGACCACTTTAGATATTTACTGGTCTGCCTCTTACATTACACTTCGAAAAGCAAAGATTTTTTAAAAAAAACTTAGCAGTTTTTTTTTCCTATACGACTGTGGCTTATTGCTTTAAATATTTCCTTGTCTTTATATTAGAAAATGTTTTCTGGTAGAAGTAATACAGAAACAAAGCACACAATTTGATCTTCATCAGGTAATTTTACGAATGGTCTTTGTGTGAAATAATAGTTCAGCCTCATTGCTTGCAGGAATGATAGAAATCATACTTGCTTCAATAAAGCCAAGTCAAGATTTGATTTGCAGAAGCTTGCTAATGTTGTGTTGTGAATAGAGCAGACGGGAAGAATAAACACTCAGAAAACTTAAAAACATAATATAAACTAAGACACTGATTTGTTACAAAATGTCTGTACTATGTAACGTATATGAAGTGTTTTAGTGTATATGCATCTGTGTTGTAATACTAGCTTGCAATACTTGAAAGCATGAAAGACTTCAAATGTAACCAAATAACTGCATTTAATGTTAAAGGTTATTTTTGTATTTTGCGTGTAAAATATTTGTAACTTGAATTTTTGATTTCTGATTGTTTAGGATACCCATGTAGATATGTAGATATATTTACACTGTAAGAGAAATAGAGGAAATTATAACATGTGACTTTTAAACGCGATTTGAAACAGTGCTTGTCAGTGTTTCCAGATATTAAACTATAACATTATTTGCAATAACTCAGATTAGAATCCTTGAACTGAAGTTTTATGGGAAGTGTCTGAGATCAGTTATTCGCTAAAATGTAATGCAGTCTTTTTGTACTTCGTAAAATTCAACCGAGTTTACAATATATTATGTATGTATGAATATCCCTGCTTTATCCGATTATACTGTGAATATGCTGGAGCTATTCAGATGTCAAACATTAAAAACTTAAAATTCTCTTTTGCAAGCCAGCCATAAAGAAATTGAAGAAATTAACTTCATTAATGAACTTTTTTTTTTTTTACTTTGACATCCAGAACACTCACCAATGGTTGTGGGGAAGTTTACGTGCAAAGTAAGGAAAGATTGGTTGCGTGTTTAATCATTCTAGGTAATATATTTTCAATTCCATGGTTTTCTAGATTTTTAAAAATATTAATTATTTATCCAAAGTACATTGGGAAGGGAGATCAATTCCATTCAACAGCTGGTTGTCTAAAATAGTGCCCCAAATCCAGTCATGTCAATTCTTTCTTTTTTAATTAATGATGCAGTACTTCGCCCACTAAGAACAGAAATTAGAATGTAGCACTCCATGCCTTTTTATTTTCTTTTGTTATATAGCTGCCTCTGTTTTAAAATAACTTGTTTTTCACATAAACCTCTTCATTCTGTTAATATTGTGGAGAACATCTCTAGCCTATGCACGAATAAATTTATCTAAGCAAGTATCTTGTGGCTATTTTTATATTCATGATGTTATTGTGACCTTTGTGAATATTTCCAGTAAGTGTTTGAATAAGGCTGGTGTGCTTTTGCATACCAGCACACACATCAAACAACTGCTGTGTCTTATTCATTTACAGAATTCTCATGTAGCTTGATTAAATATTAAACCTGAAAAATAGAGCAATCGTATAAAGGTACTCATGTATTTTCAAAAAGATCCTTATAGAAGTGTATCTTCACTGTACTGAATTGAAATGATGACCTTGCTTGCCTACCCTAGCTTCTCAGTTAGTAAATAATTGAAACATTGGAATAGATTCAGAGTGGGTGTACAAGTGTGCTGGTTATCCACCAGTATCTTTTCAGTCACAGTCTGAAACTGCTTGTCAGTGTTTCCAAATATTTAAAATTTAGATTGCAGATTACCACTCTAATAGCTTTTTGCTGAGAGGGCATTGAATAGAGTTATCTGAGAGGTGATGTATACCCATTCTTTCTCCTCCAGCTGTGTGCAGTACTACTACCTCTCACCTGCCTGCTTGTCTCCAGCAGCAGTGGTGAGCAGGACCAAGCACTCTGCTTGGAGCTGACAGCTGCAGCCATGGCTTGGGAGGAACAGCTGCCACCTGCACTGGGGCTCGTCTTCCAGTGCCTTTTCAACCTCCTACTTGCATGTGTCACATACTGAGGTGGGAGCCTTTCTATGGTCAGTGCCATGGCAAAAGCAATACAATCCTCAGTGTAATATTATTTGAGAGGACAGAGTGGTTGTGCTCATTTTGTGGCTTGGGAGCTTTTCCAGAGAATTTTTAAGAAAGCGTGCCTATGGCTTCATTAATTTAATTTGATACAATGCAGTCTTCACATAGGAGTAAATTTTCTTAGCTTCTTTAGCAACCTCACACCAGTGGAGATGTGCATTGGGAGTAAATACCCAAGTACTTAGGCATTGGGAATTGATGAATTTGTCTGACTGTAAGATAATTGAGCAGGTATATTTGACTTAGGTGGGAAAAAAAGCCACAAATACAGAAAGAAACAGCCAGCTGAGCTTAGAGTAGGTTGTAAGAGAGAGCCTTCAGTGTTGTTTTTCTTTTTTTCCTATTTCAAATTTAACCCAATGTTAAATTGATTTGATACGTTCATGTGGCTTGATAAGTGACTACAAATAACCAGGCGTGCTTCTGACTGCAGTCAGTGGGTCAGCCTTTGCACCTGTGAATCTGCTCAGTCTCTTCTGTCACGTACAGTAGCTGTCTCAGTCGCACAGTGTCACTATTTTAGTTACCTCTGTCTAACATGTGAAGTCCTTCCAGACGCACAGTGGTGGTTGTGCAGCATTTACAAATCAGCTTTTTGGAATAAAAAGGCTATTTTATAAGCACTTATAACTAGGTTTTGGTGAACAAAAGTACTTCTCAAAGATTTTTTTTTACCAAGGGAAACATAGAAATGGTAAGTACTTACAACATAATTGTTTGCATATTCTAAAGAATGTTTTGATTGCATTTCTTGGCTGCTTTTGAATCCAATCTTTTTCTTTCATTTCTGTAAGTAGGAGAGGAAAGGAGCGTTTTGATGTTCATTAGTAAACAGTTCTTAGAAATTGCTAAGTTATGATATGAGTAACTAACAATATGTAGCAGACTGTGGACTGGGAGGAAAGCAAGAGTTATGCATAAGAAAACAAACTATATTTACTATATACAACCTTCAGAGAGAACATGAGAGTATATTGGCTCAGCCCATGCTGGCTCCAGTGAACTGAGCCGGACCACTTTAAACTAACAGAGGGCAGCTCAATTTAGAGAATATGTCAGAATGGAGGTGGATCAGAAGAGGTGCCATTTATATAACAGCTCGTTTTACAGTCCTCGCATGTAATTTCACAGGCAGCTTCGATGCATATTGGTTGAGGTAACTTAGTCTTACTGTACAGAGCTGTTGACTTTTTCTAGTTAAAAGGAGTTGAATTACATTGTTCTAACTGAAATCTGATTATATGTTTAATTTCAAACTACAGTCATCGGAATATACTTTAAATAAGACTATTAAGTTCAACAGTGATATGTTAGCATTTGCTACAGCAGTGCAGTAGTATCTTATTAAGTGGTGATAGTTTAATAAAGGAAAACAAGTCAACATTTACCAGCCTTCTGTTGTAATGGACTCTTACAGGCTTACTGTTAATCCCAGATACTCCATCATGTGGAAAATGCCTATAAATGCTGACCTTGCAGTAACACAGTAGGTAGTACAATGAAGAATGCTTCCTTGGATTTAAGTATTTTGAGTATGCATAACTGAATGCATACTGAGAAAGATCCCTTTCCTCTGTACTGTTCACTTTTTTTTAATGAGCACTGATTAGGGTTTGGAAGCTAACGTCTGGGAGGCATTTTCATTTCATTCTAGCCTTTTCCATGGTGAAAATTTTTGTTTAGTAGCACGTATTGAATAAAAATCTGAATTTTGCGGTAATAAAATATATTTCATGTCTATTACTGCAACCTTTACATACTGTAGGACTGTATCAGGGCATACATCGTCAGTCTAGTCATGCATATTTATCTAATATTAGCTCTCTAGCTTCTGCAAAACTCGTCTCCGTTCCCTCTGTAGGTTTTTACTCTGATTGGTTTTTACTGATTTCTCAAAATTTAAGTAATCATCTTAAAAATTAATTCTCTTATTGCTGATTTTTCTGCTATGTTCTTTTCTGTCCAAAGAATTGAATGATTACTAACTTACTCTGCAGACGTTTTATTCTTGCTACTTTTTTTAATGGACTTCTGGCAGAGGCCTTTTAAAATACTGGGACTCTTAGCAGCAGCCTTCTGCAGTGCAGCACACCTATTTGGGACCTGATCAGTGAAACATTTGCCATTTCTTCATGGTGTTATTTTAATTACCGGCAGTACTCACAGAAAAAGAGGTGAAAAAGAGATACTCTTCAAAATGCAGACTTTCCTAGCTTTTGAACCGTCTCACTGCAGATCTTAAAGTTTCTTCCAGTTTCTTCTCTTGGTCTTCTGCTTTCCTTCTGTTGATGCTATTGCTTTTAGAGACATTGTCTATTCTAATAGTGAATCTACATCATGGTATTTGTAGTGAAGAAAAGCAATGGTATGCATGCCTAGTAAACAAGGGCGATTACTGGTGACAGAGACTAATCTTAATTTTATCCACATGGCTGCCAGCCATCTTAGAAGTGTAAATATAGCTGATAGGAAACTGATCTAACTGCATCAGAAAGCAACTGAGGAGAAAAAATACATAGATTAAAAAATCAAACAGCTTTTAACCTTCTGAAAAGTTGTGGGGGGAAAAAAAATCAAAACATTCTGGTTCTAAGTTCATGCAGATTTAAACACTGCATTTGCAGCTTGCATCCTTTTGATTTTCCCTTTTGGCAGTTTGTTCACATTAGAGTCAGTGGATGGAATCTCAGAGGAGAATAAAAGCCAGTGTTTTGAAAACTAATGAAGTAATTATCCAAAGCATTATTTACAATGATTACTTAGAAGATAATGAGACCCTTTAATTATGTTTGTTCTGCATAGCTAGCTTTTCAATAATTCAGAGTACTACTGTTCAATTTCCTTTATATTCACTTTGCACATTTTTATTTGGAAAACTGTCACAGCTGTTTGTTATGTGTGAGTATGGGCCCTCATTCTGAATGTTGTTTGTCAGACAAGAATCACCTGCTCACTTCAGTTGGAGTAGGAAGCTTTTTAAGTTCAGTCTTCTCTGACTTTTCAGTGTAGTGTGGAACGAAATTGTGGGTGAAACAAAGCTGTGTTGTAGCTTAAAAGCAGCACCACTGTACAGTAACGTGTTAATCCAGTAAGTGAAGTTTGTGCTACTGTTTATCTCCTTACAGGTAAAGTTTGAGTTTAGTTTCGTTTTGGGAATCATGTTGATTTTGTTTGAAGCATAAGTTTGTTTGTTTTTAAATAGCCTTGCTCACTTGTCTATAAAAAAAAAAAAATCAGATCATTAGTATTTTAGCAGGTAATAAATATTTCACTAATATATTCATAAGCAGCCGTGAACTTGCTGCTAAAATAGACAGTTCTGCTGAAGCACGAGCCTAAATGCTACAGTCCCCAAGGAGATCTGTCTTTTGTCACAGGCTTTATCTTGGTACACCAATGAAGCACAAGCTCGCTATGTGCAGTGATGCTACTCCAGATTAGTAGGGCTGATGATGTAGTCACTGATGCCTAGAAATCAATAAGAAGAATGTTAATCTCAGAGAGGCTCCAAAAGCTTGGAGTTTGTCTGCTGGCAGTTAATTCAGACTCAAATTGACTCCTGTTGGAGTCTTTCCATCAACTTGGAGAGATGCTGCAAAGGGCAACGGATCTTATACTTACCTCTGATTACTTGGAGGCAGATATGCAGCCTAAGCAGAAGTATATTTTAATTAAACTGGAGTATATTATAAATACAGAAGAACAGAACCATGGTAGAGTAAGGTAGAAGTTAAAATCTCAAAGAGCTTATTAAGCAATATAGTTCTGTTTCACTTGGTCACTGTGAAATTAAATTTAAAAACGATGCATTCAAGTGGTGATTACATTTACATTACATTTACACTGTGGCCATCAGCCATTACTCAAATAAAAGAGGATATATGTCTCAGTGGCTAGTACAGAAAGTACTAGTTTCAAAGGTAAAAAACACTGTGACTACTCATTTGCAATAAAACTTTTCAGAGGAAAATGGGAATCTTTTGAGTTCCACTTATTTATCCTGTGTTATTTGGGTTATCTTTTGAGAAGTCCAACTGGGAAAAATGGGAAGACACTTTTTTGGAAGGCGTGTCAGATGTTGACCCAGCCTCCCTAGACCTTGGATTAAAGACACAAGGTGGGCCATGAATGTTATGGAAGGAAGAGAACAAAGGTGTTGAGAAAGGAGAAATATTTGAGTAGTATGTCTGTTGCCTTGAAGTTGTAACTAGTGAAATGATGCTGTCTGACTTCATTAAGTCAAAAGATCTGTATGCCAATTTAAGCTTCTCTCTAGGGAGTTGAAATGCTCTCAAGCCACTTTTCACCCTCTATTACAGAAGAAAGCTATCAGTCACATTCTGGATCATGGCTGTTCTGTACTGGATTCCCCCAAGGCAAATCAATCATTTCCAAAGGCAGCTAAGTCCTTGATTAAAGATCAAGAGGAAGACAAAGTAGTGAGTAACCTTTTCCAATCTAGGATATGTCAGAACTTGTTTGAAGGCTTGCCTGGTGTTTCTCGTTGTTTTTATTTATTTATTTATTTATTTATATTTTATTTGCTTTTTTGTGGTGTGATAAGTAAATGTCTAAAATAAGCATTTTTTTTAAATCTAGACATTAAGAGTTATATAAGAGCAATATAAAACCTTGTTACTAAAAGCTTTCTGCTATAGGATTAGTATGTGAACTAATTAATTAAAACAAGAACCTACTGCTTGGCACATAGTTTAGAAAGGGGAGATCAGAAAGCATCGTGTTTGTGAGCCATAACGTTATAACAGTTGCAAACCTCATTTGGCTACAAAGGTGGGCTATTCTGGATATACTGTGCCTGAAGTCACACACTCATTCTATGAAAGAAGAGTTGCTCTAGAGAGTGTGAAACTTCTGACAGAAGGCGCGCTCTTGATGTCCCTGGTAAGTCTGAAGTGAGACACAGATCATGTTTAAAGCCGAAGCTCACAGGCCCAGGAGGCTGTCACTGCCCTCTCAATCTGTCCCTCTTTCTTTCCTCTCTGCTGAGGACGTGCTTTTTATATCCACAACAAATAATTAAGGATTCTAGTTTAGATGTACTTCTCTCTGACTCCTGGGTGTTTGCCGATGGTCATCACAGAATGGTTTCCAGACAATGCCTTGTGGACCTATATTCAACTGTTACCCAATTTGTATATCCTTGTGACCTTATTACTGTCCCTCATCAATAGATTCTTAGGCATTTTTGTTAGAATAATTGTAGATCTTTTTCACATTCCCCACATTAAAAAGCTTCCTAAACTGCCTACGAAGTGGCACATCCATTTTAAAATAAATTAATTTGCATGTGTAGAAGAGTACATTTAAGTTACACCTACAATATAAAGCTTTTTTTTAACCTACAGATACTGCTCACAAGGCTATTAAAAAAAAAAAAAAATCACCTACAATTTGGTTCAGAACTGTTATAATGACTATAGCAGGTTCCCAGAAAGGACTTTGAAGTTATTTAGTAGCATAATGTATGATCTGCATTTCTGAAATGGTTGGATAGTTGACAGCCTACGTATGAATTTCGGAGGCTAATTTTAGGTTACAGTAATCTTGCCCTGCCTGAGAACTTGATCCCAGATGGTCAGGTCACCCACTGCCAGGACAAGTAGGGAGAATGGCCCTGATGCTCTGGGTCTGTGCAGAACATGACAGCTGGGCGTGTTTGTGTTCACTTGGTGCTGGAGCTGTTCAGGAGGCTTTTGTTAGTCATCCAGTTTTCCGCTACAGCATTCGGTGATTTTCCTTGTGATATGAGGAAAATTAAAAAGGTGGAGCAAATTAGGAAAAAAAAAGAAAAAAAAAAAACAACAGATAAAATCACAGGAGGATAAAATTCAAGTGTTGAAATATACTTTTAATTACAGCCGATATGTGTGGGATTTTTGTTTGTTATTTATTCCTAAGAAATAGCAGACATTATTGTGAACTTCAAGTGAGTTTGAACAAAATAAAGGCAAAGCCCCATTGCTGCCCTGTAATCCATCTGGATTTACAATCTTTGTACAGCAGAGTTGGGTTTTGCTGACAGGTTGGCTCTCTACATTCTTCTCTTTTAAGGTGGTTCACTGCTATAAGCAAGCACTGTGCTATGAACAATGACTCACAGTCTTGTAGGCCAGGATGCTTTTCTTGCTTTTTCCACTAAGCGTTTTTTATATCCTACACAGACATAGAAATAAGCGTTCTCATTGACTGCCCTATCATCTAGTATTGGGAAAGTAAATCTGAAATTATTTTGATTGCATTAAAATACTTTTTTTTTTTTTTTTTTTTTTTTTTTGTGATTAAAGAACTGGTCCATTGCCACCTACAATAAACTTTTTAAGTCCTGTGCTTACACGTTGATGTATATAACACTGCTACTCAATATAGTAACACGCAAAAGGAAAACAACTGACTTGTGTAGAATAGTGGTTATTTAAGAAAATAGAAATGTGCATGATGTTCTTATTTAAATGAATGATTTATTGCAGTTTGAGAGAAAGCCAACAGCTTTGTGAGGTTTCGGGGAACCTACTGGTTTGGAAATGGGAGCTTGGATTGGAAAATGGTTTTCATTTTTCTTTCCCTGCTCTTGGGAGGTGAAATAAGCTATAGGAAGAAAAAGGGGGAAAGAAGTTGTGAGCAAGGCCAGGAAGTAGCAGATCCCTCTGAGGAAACCTTCATTTTGTTTTTCCTAGTGGCGGTAGTACATGGTGCCAGTGCCAACCCTGCTGCTGTGCAGATTGCTCCCATTAGCACCAGCATTACCTCCCTTCCTCTCACCATCGCTGCCACAATGAGCTGTGCCAGCTCTGGCCCCAGCCAAGACCTTGTTCAGCTTTATTTCTCTTTGAATCTGGTTTTATTATACAGCAATCTAGTAGAGAAAAGGAGTTCATACTTGTCTGCAGCGCCTACATGGATGATGTAAATGGTCAAATTCAGTGTCCAGCAGTAACTTTCTGGAAAAGTTTTTCTAAAAAAATTGTTTAATTCTCATCAAAATGTTTTTAAATGCAGTAACTTCCCCTGTATACAGTTCTGTGCTCTCATCTCTCAAATATGTTTCCAGTTATTCTATATATTTGCTACCTTTTCTGTTTCTGTGTCGTTTGAAATGATGTTTCCCACTGGCAAAATGTCAGGTAAATGAAAGAGAGTAAGAGAGGAGGGAATGGTGCATTAATGGTTCAAAAAGGACTTCTGGATTCCTCCCAATTGTCCTGGGCTATAACTAGCAGAAATCATCAAAGCTAAAATTGTGACAGATGGTTTGTGCTTGTAGTACAAGTGGTTCTAATGACCGCTTTTGCTTCACAATGAGTGACTGCAGAACAGCTACTAGAAGGCTTCTTTTCAATCTCAAGCAGCTAACTGCTTTATTAGAAACAATTCACTTTTCCTTTATATTTGGGTTGTTTTACTGCTTTTTCCTCCTACTGTTTTATGGCAGAAGTTAGAGCATTTTGAGAGCTGGCTAGAGAAGAGAATTGACTCAGAAATTCCTCTTCTGCAGAGAGCCTCTTGTCTGCTACTATAAGGTCCAACGTTTCCCAAACATGAAATCCACTTCCCAAATGGTACAAAATGTCAAGTCATGATGATGAAATAGAGACAACCTGACTCATGATTAGAGAGAAAGGATGACAATATGGGTAGTGGTGTTAGGGAAAACAGATGACTTTAGTTTACTCTTTGGGAGTGGTCTAGGTTATCCTAGATTATTATGTTGTGCAAAGTAAAATACCATCTGCTTCACTGGTGCTCGTAAGACAGCATGCAGTGTGTGATAACAGGAACCTCCAATTTGAAATTTCCTTTAAACATCTATGAGCACAGGAAAGAGGAATCAATCTTCCTGAAAGAAGGAATCCTGACCTGGAATATGGTGTGAGGCCATTTCCCTGGCTCCTTGATGTTGTTTAGGTTTCCCAGGTCTATGGTGCAACACTTGCTCATATTGAATGTAGCACACCGTAAAGTTCATGTGATTTCAGCAATATCTTGTAATTTACAAAAGCAATGCACACTAATCTCTCTAGTATACTTCAAATAACAATGAATAATAATGCATATTTACTCTGTACCCTGTCTTTCTATATTGGGTAACAGCAGTGAGAACAAATGTCCCACGCTCTTTGTGCTTCTTTATCCCATTTAATTCCAGGGATATGCAGCAGAAAATGCACTTCTTTGCTAGAGCAATCTGATGGAGTAATACAACTTACCGTTTAAATGCATGCTATTTGTAACCCTGCTCTTTGACCCACGTTCTACAGAAACCTAACATGAGGTTCTTCCTAGAATTGACAAACAGACAAAATACCTCGCAAGGAGCAAAATGCTTCCAATAATGTTTCTTATAATCTGGTTTGCAGTGGTACCTAGTCTCCCACTTCCTAGCATTAGCACTATTGACACCATGCTGAGCACTGCACAGACCCAGAACTGGTGTCTGGGCTCTGCCACAAATGTATGCATCCACAGCCAATGTGTGAAGGGCACATCTCATTTGTCCCATCAGCCTTCTTCAGCTTCAAGGCTGTAGTTTGAATCCGGTGCTTTACTATGCAAGAGCAAATTTATGTAATACCAGCCAACTCACTGAAGTATTTTAGATGTGCTGCAATGCGTTTTAATAAGATACTGACACGTTACATTCTGCAGTCCAAAAAGGGCAACAAGAAAGCAAAACAGACACCTGAAAAGCTCCCACACTTCAGAGCTGAGGACAGAAGCAGACGGAAAGGAAGCTCAGTAACTCCTAAGAAGAGCAAGGTAAGGAGCTGTTACGTGTGTCAAGTGCCCTCGCTGCCGATTGCTGAAGCAGCTCTCAAGGCGTTGGCCTGAATCAGAGGCAAACCAATTTTGCTTCCATGCTATGAGTATTCTGGTTTAATGGTCCAACTGCTGTGCTGCCTGCAGTTTTACATGAAGGAAACAAGATATTCTCGAGATGCCCTTCCAGCTGAGGCAGTGCCCCATTTCCCCCCCACAGGAAGGTTTGCCCAGCCATGCTGTTATCAGCGGTAGGGAGATTCATCCGATGCTTGTTCCTCCTCATGTTTTCCGTGTGCTAATGGATCGGCTCTCCAGAGCTCTCAGTGCTTCTCCCTTCAGCAAATACAAACACGTTAAGATTGCTTTAAAAAAAATATAATCAATGAACGTTTAAGTGTTCGGCATCTCTCAGAATTTCTACTGCACCATTTACTCGACAGCTTTATGCTTGACTTTCCTGTTAAATACTCGTGCAAATGGAACACATCTAACACATCACAGCTGAATTCACTCTTTCTCCCTCTTTGCGCTCACCACAAAACAAACGGTTTCAGAGCGCCGCGTGCAGCGGGGCCGGGCGCCTCGGACACGTGAAGCGGCGGCGCGAGAGCAACGGCCGCCACGTGCACGGGAAAGGGCGGGCAGCGGCCGTGCAGCGCCGCGATGAGCAAAAAGGGCGGGCAGCGGCCCTGCAGCGCCGCGCTGTAGCACGTTCTTCCTGAAGGGGGAGGTAGAGGAGTTGGGAAGGAGGGGTGAAGCGGCTGAAAAGGGAGGGGGGCGAGTAGGTGGTCTTTTAATTTAGGTCTGTGTTTCTCACCATCCAGACCTATTTTAGGTGCAGATACTTAGATTTCTTGTTCCCTACCCTGCCATGCTTTGCCAGTGGCAATAAGTGCTCAGCCAGCCTTTGTCCCAGCCCGGTGCTGTTGAGGAATGCAGGCACGGTCACCCTGCACTGCAGCAGGTTCATCTGTGTATAAGTCTCTATAACTTAACGTTTAGGCTGGTTAACGTCAGAGAATTTTTTTTTTTCCTTTTAAAATTTAGATATGGCATCGTGCTGCTTGTGGGAATGTGAACTGTGCGTTAGAGCTCATGGGAGGGGTTTGGGCAGGTGTGGGCCGACCCTCGATGCTGCTGAGCTGAGGTGATGTTCAGGAAGGTATAAATGTAAATAGCATTAAAAAAATAATATTATTAAAAAAAAAAAAAGTTGTTGACTGTGGGTGCAGCTCAGGAGGGTTCACGTAATGCTGTGTGTTTGGCAAAGCTGTGCTCAGAGTGCCCACGTGGAGAAAGTAACCCAAAATAAACTTCCCACCCTCTTTTTTTTCTTTTTTTTTTCTCTTCCACACTTCCAATACAGAAAAATTAAAAAAGACCTGGAGAGATGAATAAGGCAGCAGCAGAGAGAGCTGTTCTTTGGTCATGCAGCTCAGACAGATCTCAGCAAAAGTGGCAAAATGTTTGTAGGGAAAATAAGGAAGCACTGCATAGACTGTGGGGTTTACATATCACAGAACTGAGAATTTAGTTGTTTTCTCTGGAATTAGGTGTGAATGACGAGCAAAATGTGAGGTGATGATGGAAGGGTTGTTTGACACTGCTGTAACTGAAGCCCTACAAGGCTTTAGATGGTAAGGTCAGTTTTAAGCCACGTTAACATTCATTGCAGTGTATGACACCAGTTGGAGTAAATTATTATTTCTACGTTAAAGCTGCACCAAGCTCGACTTAAAGGTAGGCTGCATTGAGAAATCAGCAGTTTCATCAAATGTTGCAGTGGTTGCAAGTGTCAGGGTGAGAGTGGAATGGATATGCTTATAAGCATGTCGTAAGATGTTAGCATTTTTTGACTTCTGGCTTAGACTGAGCTTAACTGTAAAATGAAGGAGCTTTATATGTAGCTGCCGTTGTATGCCAGTTGACAAGTGCATAGAACTAATTGCAGGTCACTACGTTTTTGCAAAGGTTTACCCTGATAACAGGTTTTGAGAAGGGTAGCTATATGTTACCAAAAAAAAAAAAGGCATTTGAGTAGTTTGATGGACATACCAAGACAGTCTTATTTCCTGTATGTTGCCTAACAGGTGGCTCCCTTCCCTGACTGAAGGGTTTGCAGCATGGTTGAATGTGCCTTTGGAATACAGCATCTCAGGCATATCTAGAGCACGGCTTCTAAGTGAGGCACGTGTCCAAGGCATCTGCAAGCATAACTCAACTTGTTATGTGATGAAGCACCAGTAAGCAACCAGAAATGGTGGTTAAACAGCAGTCCTGTGTTGCTATCAAAGTGGTAAATACATTGATATCTGTATAATCAAAGTGGTTGTGGCTTGCTGCCATTCACTGAATGAAAAAAAAAAAAAGCATGAAAGATTTTTTCTGCTTTTCACTTCTCTGAGTTGATCGGTTGAGATTGTTTCTTGCTCATTGACTGTATCAGTGAAAGATCTTAAAAAGAGAATTTTCAAATAATGCACTTATGTTATGATTTGTGAAAAATTTGAATTACTCTCCTCCCCCAGACACAGTTTTAGCAAAAATGACATAAAAATGTGTTTTCTCTTTACTAGGATGTCAGCCCTTCAACTTCATTGATGTTGCCATCCAATAGCTCTGCTGTCATCACAAAAACTATTACCAGAGCTTTTCCTTTAAAGCAGAAAATGCACTTAGTCAATGGTAAGGCCCATCATCTGCAAAATATCAACAAACAGTCAAAAAGTACAAAAGATCTGGAGATCCAAGTGCTGCAGATGGAGTGCGAAGAACTCAAAAATCGGCTAGGATGCTTAAGGGTAGGTTAAAATCCAGTTCTGATCTTAATACATAACTATGCCAGTAAACAGCTAAATCAGGTCATGGAAAGGTTATGGTTGAAGGAGACTCTGGACATCATCTGGTCCCATTGCCCTGCTGAGGCAGAACTCCTTAGAGCAGATAGCCCATATGAAGGCAGCTTTTGAAGATTTCCCAGGAGGAGATCCCACAACCTTCTGGGCAACCTGTGCCAGCACTCTGTTACCCACAGATTGAAGAACTGTGTCCTGATGTTAAGACAGAATGAGTGTGCTCCAGTTTGTGTCTGTTGCCTCTTCTGGCTCTGGCACCACTGACAAGAGCCTGGCTCTGTCATCACTGCATCCTCCCCTCAGGTATGTATTGATGAGATCCCCTGAGCCTCTACTTCTCCAGGCTGAACAATCCCAGCTCTCTTAGCCTCTCCTCTCAGGAGATGTGCTCCAGTCCCTCTATCAGTTTGATGGCCCAACATGTGACTCTTCCCAGTATATCCATGTCTGTCTTGTACTGGGGGGCACAGAACTAGGCACAGTACTCCATGTGCAGCCTCACCAGTGCTGGGTGGAGGGGGAAGGATCACTTCCCTTAACACATTGGCCATACTTTGCCTAATGCAGCAAAGAGATTGTTAGTCTTCATAGAAGCAAGGGTGTTCTGATACTATGTAGTTACCAAACTGTTAATTACTGTATTAGTAACGAACTCTTCTCAGCATTATCTTGTACTCATTTATATACTGTTACCTATCAGCAGCATCTTAGAGCCTTCTTTTACAGCAGCACATCATATAAGAGAACATCCAGTTCCAAAACGTTTGAATTGTGCAAGTTGTCCTGCCTCAACCTGAGCTATTACTGCTGGTCTTGATTAATAAGCAGAGGAGCTTAACTGCTAAGCATGAAGGAGTAGGGCAAAGTGGAGGATGTTCTGCTGCTGATGCTATGGAAGAGAAATCCCAATCTTCTGGTGGCAGAAGATTATTAAGTAAAGAAAGTCAAATGCATAAATACATTGCTAGAGCAAATATTATTGTTCTCCCAGAAATTCGGCTAAGAGAAATTCTGTTGCTATTGCCACATATTTGAGAAAACAGAAATTGAAATATTTGTCATTCAGGAAGGCCTGATGGGGCAGAAGCTGAGCAACACAGAAGAGCTACTGAAACAATCTCAGAAAGAGCTGTTGTGGCTTCAGAGACAATTATCACTTATCTCCACAGGAAGCCCCACGTGTGTTTTGGCAGCTAGCAAGGTGAGTGCTGTTAACAATTTTTTCAATTCTAACTCCCATTTTACACTGAAGTAAGGAGGGGAGGATTCATCATAATTTTGTCTGGTTTTATTGAAACAATGCACTGCTATTCTAAAACTGGTAAGAGAAAGGTAGGCCTTCTGAGTTGTATTTTAAATAATTGTTGTATGTAATTTGTAGGGACCAGGAATAACATCTGTGGAGAGATTGCATTTGGTCTGTGAAAATGTATGCACTCTTGCTATTAAAGTGGCACTTCCTAGACCCTTATTGCATACAGAAAAATGTCTGACATCTTTCTGTATATCAGCAGGTACGATCATTTTATCAGGATTGTTATTCTGGAAAGATTTCTTGGCGTGACATACAGGACTGCAATTCTGTCTCCTTTCAGCAGTGCCATTAATGTGCATTCCTATTTACCAGCAGCCCCTCATCAGCATAGCTGCATCCAGCCCTGAACAAGCAAAAATGAATGTCAAGCCACATCAGATCTGATGCTGATGTTTGGCAATATAAATTACTGAATAAATATTAAACTGTTTATGTTAACAATGACGTAACCTCCTCTAGTTTTGCTAAAATGTGAGTCCTCATCTGCCACGCCTCAGTAGGTTGAATATTTCAAGTTTGAAACCTAGATTTCTAAACAGCTGCCTGTGGTAAAGCATGTATGTTAAAATCCTTATACCAGTAAATCTTTGCTGATGGTTTAAAAGACTGTGTGCTATTTTTGAGTTATTTAATTTACTTGTATTTTCCATATTTTTGAACATGACGTTTCCAGAAAGGTTGTGGTAATGTATATATTTTACACACGTACCCCCACACACCCATGTCCAGAGTATACGTGCTTCATGCCTGCCTATGAGAAGGAATAAGAAGAGTTGGTTTTGTTCAGTGTCCTGTATTATGTGATTTTACAGAGATCTGACTTATTTCCAGGTACCTGGCATAGGAATTGTTTCTTTTGCCTGTACAAATGCATGTAAAGCAATGGAAATGTTCATTTGGTCTCTAGCTTAGGCGAGACAGATTTCTAAATTGTGTCACCTGGAATCTTCTGCTATTACTTGGCGTCACATGCTGCAGATCTGTATTTGTTGCAAGTACAGTGTGCGAGGAGTGCTGATATGGTCATACTTGGAAGGAATGTTTGGATTTAAAGCTTGCACATAGCTCAATTGAGGGAAAAAAATCTAACTTGCCAAAATAAGAATTGGAAAAATAAACAAACAAACAAACAAAAATACACCCAAAAAAACCAATTTATGCCACAGATCAGTATAAAAGTAAGGCTGCACTTGCCTGATGATCAAAGCCGTAATCTAATCTGGGAAGGAACATATGATCCTGAGTAGGAACAGCTTTTCTTTCTGAAAATACCAGAGTTTTGTTTTTTTCTGGGTACATGAGTAATCTCTGGGAAGGTCGTTTGGGGCTGAGATTGGCACAGGAGAGGAGTGGTCTCGGGTACCTTATTTTTGGAAGTTGGACCTCCCATTCAGAAAGCTGCAGTCTTTCTAGAATGTTACAAATAAGACATCTGGGGTCTTCCTGAACGTCAAGCACACATTGACTGATTTTTATCTGTTTCATTCCTACAACGGGGGACATTTTTTAGAGGAAACTTGTCACTCTGAAGATCACACTCTGATCTTCTGCAATGTACTTTAACAGAATTTAATAAAATAGTGCCTTGGGAGCACAATATTTCTTTCCTCTTTTAAATGCAAAAAGGAAAACACACTCCACAAAACTTCATATTTTCTTGATAATTTAATTTTTCTGAGCCTTAAGAATTCATTATATTATAATGAACTCATTCCCACAGTGGTCAAATTCTGAGTTAGAATAATAATTTAAAAAAAAAACAGATCAAAGTCAGATGTTTTAAAACACATTTATTTAAAGTATCCCATTAGAGTGCCTCCCTCTTGTTGCTGGGGAGAGGCTGGTGGCACACTCACAAGTTTTTGTGTGAATATATTGGATACGGCTTTCTTTCTTTCTTTAGGAGAGGAAAGACAGAATGGTTAGGATGCTCCAGGTAATCTGTCTTAATACCCTTCTGCATTTGAGTTTCTAAGCCTTCCATTGGGCAGGCTTGGCTGTGAAAAAAAATTGCAGCTCACATTTACAGTTCATTGGTTCGTGCCAGTAGGCCACAGATGACCTACTGAGAAGATCCTGTGATAGCATTACTTGGAGGTAAAATAAAATCTCCCAGCACCCGCCTCTCCCTGAGTCCTCCCTCACAGAAACACCCTGCCCTGATCCCACTTGCTGCTTGTCAGCTCCTGTCTCTGCTCCCTGCTGCTGTGTCAGGGTTAATACTATGTGAAAGAGAAACTGGCAAATAGGGAAAGCCATCTTTGTGTGCGTATGTGTGTGTGAGCACTGCTGTTTCATAGGCTCTGGCAGCTGCTGCATGGCTGATGATGCTCGCTCTCTCTTTTTCACCCTGCCTCCCTGCAGACAACTAATGAATCATTTCTAGCCTGAATACAAGCTGTGCAAACACACCAATGCTGCTGCTGCCGCCGCCGCCACTGCTGCTGCTGCCTCTCTCTCCAAGGTTGTAATCTGACACAGTAGACTGCAGAGCTCTCGGCAATGAATGCTGAACGTCGGAAGCACTTGATTTGAAGGTATGCTGAGATTTCACCTCTTCTAAAAATAGCTATTTCTGCTAAATGCTTTACAGGCAGACTGAGGGTGGGAGAGCTGCAGATTTGTATGTGTGTGTGTGTGTGTGTGTGTGTCAAGGGGAGAATTCTTTTTTTAGTTAGCAGTAATGCATCTGTAACTCTTATCAGAGGCAGACAAACTTTATTATTCTGCTGCAATTTGATGATGCCTTTCACTGAATGGTTTCTTGTAGGCGCTGCTTAGAATAATAAAATGTGTTAGTGTCATGCAGTAATACTAGGTAAAGGGATTAAATTTTTGCTAGATTATTCCATCCTCCCTCCTACTGATGTTTAATCTGGTGTCGTTTTCCTGTCATTTTTTATGGTTTCCTATGAAATAAATACTGTATTCACAGGTTTAGTGATGCCATGTTTCTTTCCTGTATTGGTGTCTGTGGGCAAAGTTAGCAATCATACTGGCTAGCAGCTTCCCCCTCCCCCGCAACCTGAGCCTCCGAGCATGGTGCATATCAGGGTCTCCTTTTGCTTTGCAGATGTGTATTGTCATGTCGTGGCAAAGTCATGAATCTCTTCCAAAGCAATGCTGTTAATTAAATTACTTGTGATGTTTGTCTGGCGTTTAATGCTAAATTAGACCCGCTGCAAGTAAATATCTCACTCTTTTTGTTGGAGGGAGAGATCTTCTGCAGCTGCACGTATGAACACTGTGTATACCAATGTTTGTGAGAATTATGCACCTGAATACGTAGAGAAGTACAGCAGCATTTTATTATTGGATATGCAAACAAATGCTAGTTCAAATACTAGTTATTATTAGCATGTGCAGGAATGCTGTTCTCAGTATTGGAGGGAAGACTGCAGTTTTATGTCGGTATTTTTCTAACCTCACAAACTGGCTGTCGCCAATAGGCTTGGGCAGACAAGGTATGCCTTTCCAATAGGAATATGATAATTGACATTACAATTGCATATGGTCTTAATACTGTTTTAACTGAGGGAAATGTAGGCACACGTTGAGGCTTTGGTTTTTCTTTTGTAGCTACTGATGCCTGTTATTTTAGTGGTAAAACACTGACTGGGGTTTTTACCAGTTGCGATACTGATTTTATATATAAAATAGCTCAGTGGAATAACTAATCAATGAGTCTTGTGACTGCATCTAGTAAATACAGAGTCAAGTCCTTAAATGACTGGAAATTTTTAGAAGAAATATATAAAATTACAGCCCTCGATATGAAGAAATTCACTGAGAGTGTAGAGACAGGCAGATTATACCAGGACTGCAATCAACAAAATTTGAATAAGGGCTGTTACTTAGCAAGGTTGAAAAGCTGCTTTAGGAAAACAGTGTGAAATATTAAAACAGAGGTCAATGATAGAGTTGAGGTTTCCAGAAATTAATTACAATAAAAAATAACAGCATACATGAACTGATGTGGAAGTTACTCCAGTCGCTTTTTATTTTACCTTTTTGATCCAGAGGTGTTACATTTTTATTAGAGAAAGGCTTTCAGGTTGACCCAGCTGGCAAATGAGAAACAGTGATTCAGATCAAATCTCACAGATGACAGCCAGGATTCATTAGTATGAATGAAGTATGAATTATGAAATATACTTGCATTACTTTCAGTACCATAAAGGAGGACGTTGGGTCTTGTTTAGATGACTCTTGGTTGTTTTTCTTAAAGATCCTGTGGTTTTGTACACACTACTTTCTTTTTAAAAGGAAAAGGCCCTACTGCAAATTAAACCAGGGAAGCGGTCATGCTGCCTGCAGACAAGACAGCAACCCTGACTTTTCATTGCTATATACCCAAATGGTTTCCAGCTTGATAAGGTACAGCATGACTATACTTGAGGCAGTGAACGGAGATGCAGTGCTATTGCATACAAAGTGATGTGAGTGTGTGTACAGGGAGCACCTTTCTGAGAAAGGTGTTGAATTTTCTGAAATTGTAAGCAAATGATGGCTTTAAAATCAAGCAACTGTCTGATACACATTACTCAGCTGTTGATTACAAGCTCCAAAATTGAAGCATCTCTCTCTATGTGGCCAATCTCGTACTGATACAAGCTCTGTGAGTACTTTTCAGTGTACGCAGGATATGTATCTCTTTGTATGTCCATTCATTCTATTTTACATATGTGTAAGATGTGAACACTCGTAATTTAGATTGCTGTGTGACACTGTGTATGAATGGAATGTTTAACCACAGAGGTGTTCATTCTGCTGATAGCTTGTTACACAAGTGCAGGCCTTTCTGGATTGCTAGGACTTGGAATCCGATGCTTCCAGTTGCTGGGTAATTCGTGTCCTCTGGTATTAAGGACTTTTCCTTTCTGTTAATCAAAATTAAATATCCGAAATCTCACTGGCTTTATTCTGAAATAGAGAACTGGTTTGTCATACATTGCTCTGTCCTGCCCATTCCATATTTACATTGAAAGAAGCGTGAGATTTGAGAGTCAAAGCTGTTCTTCATTTAATTGAAATTGTTATTGGCCGTCCTCGGTGCTATGAAATATATCAGAGCAAAATACCTGTTAGGTAAGACTTTTTTCCATGGACAAATTTGTGTTTCAGTATTCAGCAAAAGCGACTGACTAAAGTAGAATTTTAAGAAAATCCTTTGTTTGTTTTCCCTTTGACAGCATTATCTTGTCATGTCCTGTGAATGCTCTGATAAAGCGCAAACAGGTAGCGCTTCCTTTCTATCATTTTGCCAATCTTTCCATACCCAGATGCAGGTAACTGAACCCTATTTAAGATTTTCTGAAAAAATGCCAAGTACCACTGATGATTTTTCATCTGCTGCTGATCTTGTAGGCAGTCCAACACAGGTGAGAACTGCCATGAAGAACTGCTGACAGTAGCATATACTAGTTACTGCTAGAGTTGAAAACCATGTGCCAGAATCATCATTAAGAATAGAACATAGACACAGTGCTGGAAAATGTTGTCTTGAAGAAGCTATGTGTCATGAAAACAGTTTGTGTTCACCAGGCTGATTTGCACGGTGGGTTCTTGGGAAATGACAGTGACAACATTACTCTGGCAGAACAGTTATGTTATGGAGCAGGTGGTGAACAATGAAGTTTGGATATGGTCAGTGTGGGTTTTTTGCTAAATGTAACCATCTTCTGCTTAATTGCATGTTGGATATGTTTTCCTTTTATAAAGTATGATAGGAAAACCACCTGTGGTTGGCATTTTGATAAGGAAATCAGAGTGGCATGTAGGCTTGCATCTCAGCACATTGGCTTCTGCTTGTAAGATGGGACTTGCTAAGGAAATCAGAGCGTGATTTCCAGTTCTGCCACAGATTCTGTGAATAGCCCTGAGCAAAATACTTGGTATCTCTTGGGCTCTGTTCTCTTTCTGTAAATGGGAATAATGATGAACACTTTCCACTACATTCTACTTATTTTGTTGGCTTCAAATACGAGACCTTCAAACTGAAGTCTTCTTAAAACTTACAAATACCACAAGATTTATAAATCACTTATAAATCACTGGGCAGCCCACACTGTACGTTGATGATCTGTTAAATATATGCATATATATGTGTATTACATACATATATATGTGTGTGTATGTATGTGTGTGTGTAATTCAAGGACCAGAAGAATCTGAACTGATTTTGAGCTTTTTGGAATAACTTTTTATTTGATTTGCTAAAGTTTCTGTTGTGCTCATGGGTATGAAATAAAGAGCCTAATTTCCTTGATAGAAGCAGTGGTTTGGTAGAAAAATTTGCAGTGAAAAAGAGGACTGCAAGTCAGATTTCATTTTAATTTTTTAAATTGTCATTAGATTTTGTCTTTACTATTTTAGAAACAGTACAACACTTCTTGATTCTGAGGCCATAAGCACTGCTGTGCTGAATGTTTGATGTTGGTTGGCTAGCAGCAGCAGTGTGAATGTTATGGTGAAGAACAAAGAGGAAACCATGGGAAGTATGGTAGCACAGCAAAATCTCTCTTCTCTGTTTTCACAATTAGGAAAATAGCTTTCTTTTCTTTTTTTCTTTGAAAAGCATTCTTTATTTAAGCTTTTCGTCGGTGTGCCTTCATAAAAGCCTGAGCTGGGCTCAGTGCACTGGTGGGCAGCCTTCACTTGCACACTCTGCTTCCACTGAGGCCAGAATTTTATTTTTTTGTAGAGAAGCATAAATAACTTTTATAGACAGGTTCAGTTACATTTTTACACCTGATGTGTGGGGGAGGAAAAATGACAACAACATCTACTCTTGCCAATTCAGGAAGATAAGGAAGCCCTTTCTGAACCAAGATGCCTCGTTTAGTGCTGGCTTAGAAAAATCCTGAATTGACACTGAAGTTCTCGAGAATCAGGAAATTATTCCATAATTTCACCATTTGAGCCCCTGCTGAATATTTTTTTACCTCTTTTTCATGTACTTGAAAAATGTTGTTACTTCTGCACCCAATATCATGATGCCTTTTTACAGAAATGGAAAACACATCTCCAGTAAGTATATTGTGGGGCTTGCTTAAAAATACACTGTAGCATTTATCAGCAGGGACTTTTATAGAAATCTGTTGTAGTTTACACCAGGAAGGATTGCAGAGCACAGTATCAGCGTGCTGATGAGTTAAACTCTCCCTGAAGATTAATAGTTGATAGTGCTTAGAATTCAGCTGGATGAAGCTTCTGACTGTCACTGCCGTAAGCAATGTGTGCATATTTACTGCATTTTCCCTTTTCTTTGATAGTCACAATTAAAACTATGTGTTAAATCCTTCCCGTTCTCCTACTCCGCTGACCTCAATTCTGTATATAATTTAAAACATTACAAATACTGTTATTTCCAAGAGTATATATTTTTTCTCTTCTCTCCTGTTTACTGCTTGCTAATTAAATTTTGTAGGTGGCAGTTTGAAATCTTAGTGGGACATGTCACGTGACTGCTAATGCTCTGCAGATCTCTATTACATAACCTTTAAGTAGTTTGGGAAAATGTGCTTGTGTCATACTGGGCCTGACATAAGGCTCGGTCTGAAGCCAGCAGTCTGATAATGTTGTTTTTCATATAGAGAGAGAGAGAGCAACTGTAGAAATCTTGTGGATGGTTTGTTCTGGCACAAGATCTGTGCCCTCAGTCGTCAGGCCAATTTCCTTACTTCCCTGCAGTGCTTTGCAGTCTGCATTTTCTGCCTTTCCTTTAGCACAGAAGAGGGGAGGAGTTAGATTTAAACACTGACATAGCAGGTAATGATTACATGCATATTAAATGTAATGTGCTGAGATCTGTTCTCTTTTCCTGGTAAGTTTGTTCATTTTAGAGTTGAAGTGACCAGAGTACAGAACAAACACAGAAAACATCTTTATCTCTCTGACCCCTTCCCCTGGCTATGAATCTTCATTAAACTCTGGCGCATTATGCAAAATGAAAACATAAATCAATAGAGAAGTTAAAAAAAAAAAATGCTGTGCAGGGATGATCAATTTTTAATGCATGGAAATTCATTAGGTTGCTGTTCTGCAGGAGCATTTTTATAAGTGACAGCAATGTGTCCACTAAGAATTATAGCTCATCTCTCTTTTCCTGAATCAGCACCATCTTTTGCTCCTACTTTGCATAGTTTCACATTTTTGTTGCCTGAAATGTGTTTATATGCTATCCAGTGCAGCTTAAGCATTTCACTGTTGACTGACCAGCGTTGTTCCCTGGAGAAAAAGTAAATCTCATTCTGGTTTCTTGGCCAAGATGTGGGTCTTATCTGAGGCTCTGATACTTGATATTCTGTGTGTTCAGAGCAGGTCAGAGGAGATCTTTTCTACTTCAGCAGTTTTACCTGCTGGGAAGGCTCAGTGAACAGGGGCTCCAACAAAAGTTGCAGTTAAGAACTAGGAACAGGTAGTGATGATGTTGGGCAGCGTGAGTTTGTTCTTTGTTTTTTTATGAAGATATTTTGTAAGTTTATCATTTCTTACTGAAATGCGATTGCGTGCTTCTGCATTTTGTTTTGCCTGTGCTTTGTGATAGCTCTTCTCACTAAAAGCTCTTTACAGAGTCCTTAAGAACAATTAAAAATGATTTCTCATCATTTTGCAGATGAGAAATTTTCAAAGTACTTCAGGGTTTTTTTGGCTTAAGGTCTTTCATCTGGATCAGTGGTAGATGTATGGATATTGTTTGTGGAGCCACGTCCAAAGCATTTTCCACAGCATTGGTTCTGTTAATTAAATGTTGGATAAGAGGGGAGGAGGGATAAGTATTGATATTTTTTAAAAAGCTTCCTTTTTTTTTTTTTTTTTTTTTTTTCCACTTTAAATTAATTGACTGTTTCCCTATGTTGTACTCATAGGAAACAGTTAGGAAATTGATAACTACTATTTTTAAATTACTGCTATTGTGAATCATGGAGGCTATAGTCTGTCAGTTCTCCAAATGGCTGCTTGCTTATGCTGGGTATACTGAAACTACAAATGTTTCATTGCAGGTAGGGACTTCTGTTGTTCAGCTGCCTTAAATTATCTCAGTAAAGAAAAAGAAAGCTTCCTGTTTCTAGGCTACTGCCCCTCCACAACTAACATTCACAAGTAAGCACAAAGAACTGTCCTTGACATCAAATCTGCCTTGAGGATAAAAATGGTGTTTTGTTTGTGGTGTGTAACAATTGCCAAGAGGACAGAATTTTCATAGCAATCATGGATCTTTAAAAGGAAAAAAAAAAAATACAGATCTGAGACATATAGCACTGTGCAATTTATTTTTACTATCTGCAACAGCTATTAAAAGTATAATTGGTGACACTATCTAGGAAGAATAATGCATGTGCATGAGCTGTATTGCATTTAAAATTCCACGTTGTTCCAATTACTGGAGTTTCTTAATTTGTATCAATAACTGCAGGGCTTAGAAGATTTTTATTTGTAACGGCTCAGAGCAGCGTATCTTCTTCAGAACAGTTGTAAATCTTTGCTCGTGCATGAATCTTACTGGTGTGATCCACTGTGCCTGGGAAGTAACACTGGGAAGTAATTTTTATAGTCCCATCAAGTCTCCTTTGTGGAAAACCTGCAAAGTCCCACAGGAACATTCAGCTATCTCTATACATCATTATTGGATTGATAATAGAATACTATTACATAAATCATAAAAGCATCAAATAAGTAACTTAGGGAAATTATCACAACATCCTACTCAGTACTGCATATCACTTAAAATTACCACACATTTGAAAGGGGAGGAGAGCAATGTTAGAAACCAGTGCTGTTCTCCCTCTGCTAATCATGCTGCTCAGTCCTGCTGGCACCAGCTGTGTCTGGAATGGGCAGCCCTGGCCTCACCTCATGGGGGCCCAGGGCTCACACCTGGGTTCAGACACCTGTGTGGTCATCAGAGAAATGGAAAGTCCCTGTGCACACATATTTGCCAGTTTCTGACAGTAACGCATGGCTTCAGCTTCTACTTTCATGAAAAGCCTTCAGGATTTCCTATGGATGCTTTTGGGGAAAGATCAGGGGAAGATGGATATCAGTGGTGCAGTAGTGGTTTTGCTCCTTCCATTTCAGTAAGTAAGAGTTGTGGGAACTTCTTTCACTTGATTGATGTATGAGGTTCTGGTAGTAATGCTCCTTTCTAGAAAGGATCTTAACCTGGCTTTAAAACAAAGAGCTTAAAGAAGCATTCAGCACCAAATGCTTTTTAAAGTGAGTACTGTACAGTGCATGCTAAGGATAAATTGAATTTGCATCTGTAAACTTAGTAGCAGAACTTTTAAGAGTTAAAATAGCAGTTAAACCATGTCTTAAAATAAATACATGTGCCACGGTCATGTGAAGGGAGAATGCAGAGCAGGCAAGGATGGCAGTAGTTTATTTTTTGTAAGGATGGGCTTTATGGTTAAAAACTGTTGAATGCATTGTTGCATGGACATAGTGTTGTAGGTTTTATGGATTCGTGTGGTGCACTTGCAGCTTGAGTTTTCACAGGGCTTGCATACGTTGTCTTACTGCACAGGTGTTTTGTAAGAACGATTATCAAACCCATTTGTTTTAAAGGGAACATGATTTCTCCAGGTTTCTGCAACAAGTCAGTGTTAGAGTTAGTAAAATATATGAGAGGCTTTTACAATTTCCAGTTCTTTACTTTCCTGATGCAGAAAGTAAAAACAACAAAATACTAATAAAAAAAACCCCAGCCAACAGAACAACACAAAATTGTAGCAGTTGTATACACTGCGTACAACTGGTAGAAATACAGGTGCTTGTAGTTCCCTAAGAGAAGATAGCATCAGTGTCAGTCTTGCTGTGCAGATAGTGCTTCTTAGCCCTTTCCTCCCTACAACACACACAGAACTCAATAATAGGGTTATCAAGAAGATGTAATATGCAACGTGGCATGCACTGCTTAGAAATCTCCCTTTATGTTGCCACCAAATGTTTTCTTTTGATATCTCAATGAGAAGATTTCTTCATTTGTAATATTATGGGTCCCCCTCATATGAGAATTTAGTAGTTTGTAACATAAACTCAGTTTAATCACTTAGGATTCTGCTGTGGAGTTAACCTGAATTCAGTACTCCAAAGCTTTCTACATTAGATTATCTAGCTCATTATCAGGAGCTGAATTTATGTCTGACTACAAATGATTGCTAATGACTTATTCTTTTAGTTTGCATAGTACAGGTGTATGCATTTGGCTTTAAATTCTTCAGCTGTTTGTAGAGGTACTATGGGTTTACTATGACTGGGATCTGTCTGTGATGGTGGAATCTGGTAAATCTGCTGCTCCTACCTTAAATATGTATATATATATATATATATATATGTGTATATTTATATATATATATATAAATTTGATGGAGAATTCTCCTGTTCTAAGATCTTGCAGGGAAACAAGAGATCACTGATGTTTCTAGGGAATGGTTCTTCCTGAGAAAATCAGGCCAGGGTCTGTCTTTTTTATTTAGGATTTGGAAGAGAAAAGTGTATTTCAAGACTTCCTTTCTTCTTATGTGAACAGTGGCTGGATTTTAGCATACTATCTGCACTGGGAATTTATTAATATAATTACTGAAGCTATGTATAGTCAAAATATTAAAGGTATCGGGCTGACAGGAAGTGTAATCAATGTATAAAAACAAGCCCTTCTACAGCAGTATTAGCTTTTGCAGTCTGAAGCATTCTTAGTTTCCTTCCAGTACGTTTTTCTACACTTGCCAGCAGCACGTGCAAGTTGAGGACCTAAAGGTGATGTGATGTTTCTTTTTTGTTTAGTCATATATTCCAGTCTTTGCAGTAATGACATTCCTGCAGAAGTAAAGTAGCATGTGCACTGATCTGCAGTGTTAAAGGTGAAGAGGTGGAAGGTGAATGTAAAAATCGTATTCTGATTTCTCTGGTTGCCTTGTTCTCATCCTTAAGAAAGGATATAGCAAAACAAAGCTTTGTAACAAATCACTTAATATACTGTGGTGCTCCCTTTTACATACCCTAACGAGGATTTAGCAACCTATTTACAGACCTTACAAATCTGTCACTTGGGAAGTGAAACTTTCACAAGCTGACTCAGTCTCATTCTCTCCTTTCACCTACGGCTGTTTCTCTGTTGTTAACACCATGACATGATGTATTTTACTGATGTCATATACTGAGTGCATCTTGGCAGCCTGATCTTCTTACTTCCTACATTCCTTAGCGTCTTGTGAACCATGGAATAGTGGAGGGTCTACAGACAGATAGGTTACTGGGAATGTGAAGGCCTTTTCCAGAGGAATTAAAGAAGCTGTTCACGAGCCAACAGTAGCCTTGGTCTTTCCTGTTTTGTGACCTGATTACCTTGTTGTTGTTGCTGACTCTTGGAGAAAAGAAGCATCTTTCTCTGTACTTATGAATGAACAGTGCCCTGAACTTCTCAGCTGCTAACTTACTGATTGAAATATTGAATTAATGAGGACTTCTTGTTAGTCACCTCAGAACGTGTAAGGTCATACAGTAAATGCTATCTCAGCACATGTACCAGTAGTTAGAAATATGTCATGCTTGCTTAAGAGAGAGAGAAACCAAAAAAACTGTATAATTGTTCTTTATTATTATATCTGTATAATTTGAATACATTTGGGAAAATTTATTTCATGTCATAGTTTCTAGGTAGATGACCCAAAATTATTTCTATCTGAAAAAATGATTGTTTCTCAAGTGGTGGGTAGGACCTGAAGGTTGCAGTCTGGTGTTGATGCTTCTCTCCCTGATGTTAGAATGAAGCAGTCCTACTTTGTACTCCACAGGCTGAAAATCTCTTTTGATTAGCCCATTAGTGCATGGCCAGAATGACAGATTATTCACCTGTAGAGTTAAAGCTGTGGACTGCAGTGTTTTTGGAATGCAGGGGAAAGCCTGCAGTGCTCAGGTGGCGGTGCTGTAGGACTAGTCTGTTTGTTAATGTTTTTGGCTGCATATGTAGGCACAGATCCAGCAAGGCTAATGCCAGAGGACTTGCACTTGGAAGAAAAAAGCACAAAAAACTACAGTGCTTTTTCTCTGCAGGTTCACTTTCTGTTTTAGTGGATACATTTAAACTTAGTCATTAAATCATCTATAGCTATCAACAGAGACCAGGTACCAGGTGATCACAGAATTAACAGAGGTTCTGCTGTTTACCACATACGTTGTTGAAAGTAGGAAAGAATAGAAAAATTGTGGACTCTACAACAGAAGCTCAAGATGTTGTTTGTCGAGTGATAGGAGACTGTTTTTGCCAAAATTATACATTTTCTTTTGCCAAAATGGGGATGTCAAACTCAGATTATTTGGCTATTGAAAGGTACCAGCTGTTACCAGATGCCTTCTGGCTTTTGTTTGGGTTTGAGAATTCTTTAAAGAGACAAATCTTTAGCTTCTCTACAGTTGTTTATGTCAAAGGGAGTTAGACATTCTTCTGACTGTCATTGTCATATGAAAATCCTTTCTAGAAGATTTGCATTTTATGTTGGTAATAACTTTGGGTTTAAAGAGCTGATTCTTCTTAGAATTGTGGTGGTATCATTCTAGGACCATGCCAATAAGAAACGTATTGATTACACCCATGCAAATGAAAGAAAAATTGGTGAGGCTGATATATAAGGAAGGAAGGGCAAGTAAGAAGGGTAGGAATAGATAGTGTGGCTCATTTAATACCAAATCTGATGTCCTAAATTGTACTGCCTCTGTGTTGAAGTTGTACAGTAGTGGCAGAGTATAAAATATTGTTTTTAAAAAGACCAAAGCTTTAGCTAATTTTTGTTCTTTTCTTTTGGGAGGAAGTAGTTCAGTTTGCCAGGTAGTTTGATTATCAACTAAAAATAATGATTTTTTTTATATGTATATATTTTTTTTTACAATTTTGTTCATTTTTTTGGGCTATGCGCACTGTTACTTATCAGGTTGTTTCCTTGTGTCATCTGTCTGTTCTTATTTTATTATTCTGGTGATGTAGACTGTGAGATGTTTCTGTTCCATCGCTCTGATTGCGTGCCTGGATAGCCTCCAGTGCATCCTATTGTTCTTTCTTTGATCTGCAAGTGACAAGTGAGCTCTAATTTCTAAATTTATTTATTAAAAACTCTAAACAACAATCTTCCCACTCACAATCAAGTTCACTATTCTTCCAAAGCTGAATCTGTGTAATTAATCCTCAAGCTAAACTTAGCATTTTCAGTAGCATTTGCTTTCTACTCCCTGTCACAATGAGCATTGTTCGATCTGGCTAAGACTGGGAGGATATTTGAACAGAGATGAAAGGAATCAAATACCATCATTGAGTGGATTTACTGATATGGACAACTAGGAATCACTCCTCCAATTTCCATATCATACCTTTTACCTACTGAGATATTTGTATAATCTGCCATGGCTATGGCAATCCTGTGGCTCCATACCATTACATTTTATTCCCAAACTGCTTGCTGTGAATTTTTTCCTCTTTACACAGAGGCCGAATGAATTATACAAAGTCAGTGGTTAAGTGAGAAGAACCAGGAAGTTGATCTGCATTCCCTGGCTCTCACTCCTGTGCTCTGATGACAAACATTTATTACTCTTCTATTCTTCCTCATTCATCTTATGAAAGAGACGTCAGTCACCAAATATTTGTCATTAGCAGCCCAAACTAGTGGATCAAGCCTTATTATTGAAGGACACAGGACACATAGTCACATCTAGCCTAGAAAATAAGTTGCACATTTGCTTGATTATTTGAATATGATTAGAGCTTACTTTCCAAAGCAGGAAGTGTTTTGTTAGTTGAAATCAACAAGGTCTTGTGTAGTCAACCTCTTCGAGGTTTCAGTTTACCTCATCACCACCTCCTTGTTGTTATTCTGTTGTTACACTTCGAGTTGTTACTGTTCTGCACATCTACCTCATGGGGAAAATTAAAGTTTGAGAGCTCTTGAAGATAAAAAGAGCTCTAGAACAATTGTCAAATACCTGATAACCCCAGAGTATGGCTTAAAGATTTCTGTCCCATTTTTCTCTCTTCCAGGAGAGGGCAGTGACAATACATCAGTCATTTTGCAATGTTATGTTTAAAAACTGAAAGTGGGTTTCCTTCAAGATGGTAGACCTTGCGAGAGACCTGTCTAAAGCACTGAGTACTGGGATGGATTTTAATAAATGAGTTAAAGTGTAATGTAGAAAATAAAGGGAACAATTAACATATAATTTACCTTGCAATTCCATCCATTTCAAACATCTGGCTTATTGCAAGATAGCTCTTCAAATATCTTTATCTCAAAGTATTATTTAACCCATATAAGCATGTGATATTCTGTCCTCTCTAGTTATGGAATGGTGTTTTGTGTGACAGGAAGGTAATTTAGTAAATGAACAAAATGAAAATATTCTCTTTTGTATGTTCGAGGCATATTTGGGCTTGTGAAAAGGAGGGGAACACAGGCAAAGAGTGGCAGAGCCCTTGCACATCTTGCTGGTATGCTGTTGGCATTTGATTCGTGTTATCTGTCCTTTCCTGCAGGAAGAATTCACTGTAAGCTCTCAGAGTTTTCTTGCATTGCTTATGGTGTCAAACAGAATAAATTGCGTGCAAAGAATCTGTAATTTCTGTGGATTTCAAACTAGAGGGACATGTGTATTTAGTTTAATTAAAGAGACTAAGAGCCAGGAAGGAAGGGAGATTATGTAGCAAGAACCCTTAATCTGCTGAGATATTGTGCTGTTGACAGTAGCCAGTTAAAAGATGCAGCAGGTTCTGGAAAATTTTTTGCAACATGTCTCTGCTTTACCATACTTGCAGCTGCTTCTCCTCCCTTTTTTTTTTTTTTTTTTCTTTATTTCTTTAGAAATGCTCACAAAAATGATGCGTAGTTCCATCTACTGTTCTGTCATTTGATTTGAAACTATTACTTTCATCACTTTTTTGGCAGCTATTAAGAGTTTGAATTTCTCTTCTGTGCCTGTGTCCCAGACCACACAAGTAAGAGGTTACAGATCACCTTTTTGTGCATCCTGACTCAGATGTCAGTAAAATGCCATGTTTTGATACTCCTTTCCTTCACGTTTTCATGAATATTTTCATTTTCCTATGTTGTACATGCACAGCTGTCTCACAGCTCTCAACCTGCCCTCTCAAACCTCTCAATTACAGCTCCCTTGTAAGTATTTAAATGGCAGCTCAGCTTTCAGACAGAGTACACCAGTGCCAAAGATCAGGCCTTCTGACCTTGTCCAAATTTGCTCAGTGAAATAGGATTCCCCTGGTCCTGGGGTGTTATTGTTTACTTATTTCTTATTGTTTTCCTATTTGAAGAAGAAGTTTGCATGTGGAGCGGGTGTTGGCACTTCTCATTCTTATTGCTGATTTGCTTTTCGTACGTTTGTTCTACTGGCTCATAAGCATCACTTGAAAACTTTATCAGTTCAAATGATACTAGAAAGTTCTATTAGTTATGCATGAGAAAATAAAAAATATAATTAAAGTAATATATCATTTTGATTCTTTATTAAGAAATTACAAGAAATTTCTCTATCTGTAACAGGATAATTTTAAGCAAACAAAACAGAAGAGGAAATATGCCTGGACCAATGGGAAAACTTGCTGCTCTAGATTTATATATTTGATGTTTCATAGCTTTCTGCACTCCTAAGAGACCAGTTCCTGCTTAGCACATCAGAAAACTCAAGAATAATTTAAAAGCAAAGAGTATAGTAACAATAGCTGCTCACTTCACAGATAGAAAAGGGCAGATTTTGTCCTTGGCGTGGCAGAGATTTTGCCCTAATCTGAGCCTGAAAGTGAGTTTTGATGATCACAGATTTGGAGAGAAAGGAATGAGATTTAAAAAAAAAAAAAAGAGTCAATGTGTGGGGGGTAAAGTAGTAGGAAAAACCGAAATAACTCCCAAACTGTAAGATCTAATGATCTAATCTGTAGCAATCAACTAGATCATCTGGTGATCAGGAGCATATTATGGCTGTGCTGTCTATTGCAATGATGAAACATAAAACAAGCTTTTGGCTCTCTTATTTCAAATGTAAGAATTAAAGAAAAGAATTCATGTAGAGGAGCTAGTTCAAGGACAGACCAAGGCTATTTGGTCATTCCAATTTTCCCAGGCCACTGGAGACCAGCACTTGGCCTTTGTGCCTGGTTGAGGAGTTCAAATACTTAAAAGTTGATCTTAGCAACTTCTTAGGGACAGAGACAGGTCCTCTCCTGGCTGTGATCACATGCTCACCCAGTAAGAGAGATTCTGCAGGTTAATGGAGAAATGTAGAACTTCACTGGAATAGTACTGTTGTTGCAAAATTATTACTAATCTTTTCTATTAAAATACCAAACATCAAAAACACGGTGTTACGTTAGGTGTTGATATTGGGCAATTACTTATCAATGCTCCTCTGTTTAGAGGGAGGTCCAATAGGTGTTCCTCACCTTTTGAATGCTTGTGGTTAATACATTTCTGGAGTCAGTGTTTAGCCAGCGATTCCGCTGACACGTATTCAGAGGTAATGTTCTTGAAAAGTACGAGCACTGCTCAGCAAGAACGTTTCCATCTGTGTTATCAGCATTATTTTAATCCAAAATCCAAAACACAGCATCATTCCAGCTACTAGGAAGAAAACTATTCTAGCCAAAACCAGGACCTATGTATATTTAAAAGGAAGTATTGCTTGCAGGAGAGATTAACGCCTGCCAAATGCTATGAAAGCTTTGCACTGGCCTTATAGTTTTGGAAGTTGCTCTTTCTTTCTTAGTGCATCCATAAATGAATGGACGTAGCTATAGAGTTGATTAAAGAAGGAACATAATTAAAGGTTGTAATTTTAAAAAGTGGAGAAAATGACAATGGAGTTGAAGATTCAAAATGAGTCTGTGTGATGTAAAGGCTAATGGTGCTAAGGCAATAATCTCTATGAAATAATTGATGCTGCAGACATTTGTCTTTTCTAATAAGATTAAGGACCAGGTGGTGTGATCTTGCTAACTGACTGTTTTGTGACTTTGAAATATGAAGTAATAGTACAAACCTAGTGATTGTTTAATCCACCAGGAAACTCTCAAATCACGGGTCAAATACCATCAAAATATTTCTCTATTCTTAGTTGAAATAAGGTGGAGGTATTATTTAACTTAATACCAGAATATTAAAACAAACATATGTTGCATGGGTTGAAAGGATATCAGGAGCTGGATTTTCCAGATGGTATTTGAGATATTTTGTGAGGACAAACTTACCACTGCTGGTGCCAAACCTGCTTCTTAGACCATTTCTAAGATCATCATGGCTTCCTCAGACAAGACTCCATGTTTCTCTCTCCCCACACATTTTTTTTTTTATAACAGCTCCATGTTTCTAGTGAATGTTACACTGATGTTCCTCACCAATGAATCAGCTGTGTTGTGTTTTTCCTCCTATATTCCACTCTGAGAAAATATATCCTCTCATTTCCTGTAGCCAAGTACAGTTTTTAGAGTGCAAGACCAAGGAGTAGTGTACTGAAATGCTTGCTGTTTTTCTTTTTGAATCCTTCAATTAACAGTGAGCATGTTATTGAAAAGAGGTAATAATTTTGCAAGCGATTAAAGGATTTTTTCTTCCTCAAACAGCTATTTTTCATAATTCCTTAAGGCTTGCTTCTTAGAAGATAGCAGTATTAGGAAATCCTTTCCCTGTTGTAGAAAGCATGTTCCCTCTTCTCCAGTCTCTCCCCTGTTGCTGTCCATGTAACTTATAGTTAACCTCAGTTACACCTCTGTTTCTTTGGCCATGTAGAGCGGCTGGTTTAGATAAGACTTGGTGGTAGAAAAGACTTGTAATAAATACTGGCTTTTTTGCACTGAAAAACTAAAAGCAGAAATAATTGCAAAATGCATGGAATGTTGTTTTATTTTTTATTTGTTATTTTTTTCTGGTGGCAAGCCAGTCCAAAGAGCACAGTGTGTGTATATATGTGCGGTGTTTGGAAAGGTGGCTGCCTGCGGCCAAATTACTGCACTGTGACCCTGTCAGATCTTATAAACTGCACAAGGTTAGGAATGTGGAGGAAAATAAGGAACCACCCCCAGAAGCTGCAGACAGTTGTGCTGAAAAAATTATAGCATTCCATGTTCCCTTGGGCTTTGGTTTTGGATCAGTGCCAGTACTTTGCTGCAAATCTGGGAGGAACTGTTGGGATCTTCTGGAAGAAGAAGTGGTGGTACTGCCTTTTGGGTAGGATGCAGTACCCTGGCATTGTTTTTTTTATGGTCATAAAGACCCTATTACTTTTTTCATGTAATACTGTGCTTGTTTCAGCACTGGAATGCTAATTCATCAGACTTATTATGCAGACTTTCATCAAATCAAACTGCAGTAATTTCACATTGTTTTGGTTGACTGCAGTCTATTTTTGCTTTTACTGGCCATAAGATTCAGAAATTGTATTTCCTGGCATTTTTCAAGAACCACTGGGTTTTACATCAGCCATGCTCACTGAGCAGCATTTCAATCATGAACGAAATGAATTGTGTTTCTATAAGAAATTGTACATGAAAGCAGTTTCCACCCAAGTGAATGGGTGCTATGAATAGGGATAGATACGTGTTATTCCATACGTCCTGTGACATCTGTATGGAATGGGAAAGTATGTTATACTGCTTACTTAAATGTGGATCTCAGGTTCTGACAGTGAGGTGTTTCCCCTCTGGAAAGACTAGAATTTCAGAAGACCTTGGCATTTGTAACAAAATGGGATGGAGCCCTTCAGTCGTGTTTTGACTGCAAATCCTGTGTTTGCACGCCAAGCTTCGAGCACATCAGAAACTCCTCTGTTCTAGTGCAGCAGTGAGCCCTCATCTTCAAGGCCTTTGCCTTTAAAATATTCTACTTGCCAACGATGCAGTCCTTGCGGCGTTCTATTACTGGCAGGTGTGACTATGCTTTGCTTCCTTTGTTTTTGTTTTTAAGAAATAACGTGCCCTCTGAAAAATGAACTTTGATAAACTTATTGATCACATAAAGTGACCTTCTCTAAGCACATATTTCCTTAACAAAATATACTTGTCATGAAACAGAGTTCTTTAGCAGTAACCTTGCACCTTAATGAGTCATTCAGATAAACAGGTTCCAGTGAAGATTGAATTACAATGCTATTCAGCTGACACAAAGCAACCACTAGTTCTTCTCAGGAAACTCATGAATAAATAAAAGATGCTTTGCTGTCAGGCCCAAGACTAACAAAAATGTAAGGGTTCACGCTTTTCAGTGTGATTTCCATGCTCTACAGCCTTGATGTTACCATCAGAATTAGATTGGTGATGAAGATATTTGACATTATGTAAGTAAAGACATTTAAACATAGATAGAAATGTGGGGGTATGAGTGGAAATATCTATCATTAACTCAGAACAATCTGTTGGATAATAACCTATGATATTTAGCTTGTGCATATATGGTACAATTCATATGCCTTGCCATTTTGCATGTGAAGGGGCCATATACAAAATTATTTTTAGAATTCAATTTTAGTGAAAAATAAGATGTTTGAAATATTTCAAAGGACTTATTTATGCTTACCATCTACCAAAGCCAATGAATTTCTTGCAGGATGTTATCCATTCTGTTGCTGCATTGTTTTTTTTATCATGATTTCAGACCAGAGGTGTTTATCTTTACATTTACACTTTGTGTTCATTTTGTAATTACAGTTGAATAGTCAGTCTCTAATGTTTGTAATGAATAATGTGCTGCACGTGTGTTAATTCAAGGGACAGCCTGTTGAATATGCATACAAATCTACTGTACACATGCACTGCTCAAATACAGTGATGGTCATTGTGCATATTTTGGAAGTACTGTACAGAACTGAAGTTTTAGAGGTGATTTAACTATACCAGTAAAAGAACACTTTAATTACAGTGTTGTAAGTTGCATCTCATTATGTATTTATTTTTTAACAAACCTATTTCTGATCCTTTTCTAGTGAAAAATGCTCCAGCTCACCTATATGTTACTATCCACAAAGTGGATAATCCCATAGATATCCTTATGTTGTCGATTTTGACACTGATACACTAACAAGCCAAATTCTGGGAATAAGAGAAACAAATGTAGTGTATTTGTGCTCGCTTTTACATTGAGCTGATTTGTTTGAAATTATCACAGTACTGATATTGAGTTTTGTCTATTGCAGTAATTAATGGTCTTTATAGTGTTGTTTTATAATTGTAGTTCTCTTGGTAAGAAAAGAAGATGCTAAACAAAGGATTAAATATTTTTGAAATAGCATCAAATTCTCTAAAGATATGGCAGAAACAGGTGCCTCTTCAAATTATATTTCCTTGAAAATGTAGTGTGTTTGTCTTTAGAAAGGATTTTGAGAATGTTGTTGTTGCTGGCTCCTTCCAGAAAACTTTAAAATAGCAAACCTGAAGATGCCTCGTAAGTGCTTGTAGGTGAGCTGACCAAAAAAAAACCCAAAAAACAAAAAAGCACAACACAGGGTTTCTAATGGTACTTTGTATAAGGCTGATGTCAAACTTCAGTCTTTTTGCTTGCCCTGACATTGTCTTTAGAGCATTATTTCTATTATCCCTTTCAAGAAGTTTTCAGGGTAACTTGCAGTGAAAAACATGTCAGTGAAACACACTGTTGTAAGAAGGGTAAGTGCTACTCAGCTCATGCAAACACAGTTTAAATGAACTGGTCACTCATTTGTGTTGTTTCTTTGTACACAGTTTGGAAATGATCCATCATGCCTGCAGTCTGCAACTTCAGCATGCACATCTGATCAGGTTGAGTTTATAGAAGAGACCCAGATTTCTAAGTCTCATGTCACCGCATTAAATCAAGAGTATCATCACTGGCTGTTTTCAGTAAGTTCTGTCTCTTTCTCTTCCTTGCATGAGTTCTAGCAACAGCGGATTGGAGATCTTTTGAGGCAGATAGTTGAGGGAAGGAGAGTTTAGCTCCACCATCTTTATAACGTTAGATGTTGTATTGATTTCTTAGAGTATTGTAGATACAAATGTGTACTTAGGATATAATTTTAAATTTGAAAGGAGAATTTAGGAAAGGAAAATGTGATATAAATAGGAATTGGAGTGTTCCATTCTGTATACATGTACACAAAATTGCAAGATCCAATGCTGGAGGGTTGTGTTCAGAACAGTCCAGTCTGCTCGGGCATGTACATACATATGGACACTTGATTCTGAATATCAGCAGATTTTTCTGACTGGACTTCCATGTGCTTGCATGTGTTCTAATTTTCAAGCACCTTTTGTAGTTAAAGCACAAAAAAAACATATCAGAGGTTCTTTGGATATAACAACTATAGGATTGTGTTGGTGTACCAGAGGGTATTGGGGTGTGGCTCAAATACAGGGCCTTGGTTTCTTCTCAGATAAAATACTGTTATGTAAGTACAAACATCTTTGAATACATGAAGGGGCAAATTTTTGTTTCTTTTTAAATTCAGAGTTGTAGATGGAACACTACATTCTGTTTTCTGTAATTAATAGCTGTTTTATCTGCTTTTGCTTTTATTACATGAAGTATTTTGCTTCTTTCTGGAATGTAAAATTATAGTGTGTTTTTTTTTCTGTTTTTTGGGAGAGAGGAAGAGATTGACTTAATAACGAAAACAAAAGTATTGAGAAAAAGGGAGACAAACTTTCTAAAGCTTTTGTAGATGGTACATTGAACTAGTTGTGTTGAGCAGAATTTTGCAGTCTGTTTTCAGCAGCAAGTGCAGCTCTGCATGTAGAGACCTACTGTGTACACGGCTAAAACTTGTCAGTTGCCTGAGAAAGCTAAGCCACAATTTCATGGTTTTCCTTGCCATAGAAATGCTTGCTTAATCAGGGTACTTCTTCCCCTGTCCACCCCAGCATTATTTTTAGCACAGCTCACTGCCTTATGCAATTCCCTGTGCAGATGCAGAATCAGTTGTAATGGCACAACTGAGAACTGTGGCATGCCTGTGGGGAGGGAGCAATGGGCAGATGTTTGTTCATGCTGCTTCCTGCAGAAACAAACCCTGGCATTTAATAGTACATTGTAACAATAATGGAGACACATGAAAATTATTATTGGAAATTCAAGAATTTCAGGAATTGTGTATATTTTCTATATTACTTTGGAAACGCTATAAAAGCCCTAAGACACTTAAATCATTGACACAGGAAAAGCTTTTGATAAGTTTGGATCTCTAGATTGACTTTATTCTTAGTTTTTTGTTTTGTTGATGTGGAAACAGAACAATTGCTTCTGAATGCAAAGCAATGTGAAACTTTGTCACTTGGCAAGGAAACATCTATCATCTATTAGAGATTTACGTTTTTGGCAACAGCTAAGCCAAGTTGTACTTCAAATTTTTGTCTTTATCAAGAGCATAGTGTCAGATATTCATTTACACATACTAGTTCAAGATGAAGTAGCTTACATCATTCCTGTTCTGTAAGTTCAGAATTACCTGAAACAGAGTAAACTGAAAGTTCCAGAGCTTCCATTTAGGTATGTACTTGAGGGATTTATTTCTCAACCTGAAGCAGGTAGATATATGCATATATATATATTTTTTTTCAGATAAATACTGTCTTCAAATGAGACAGAAGAGCATTATTTGCTAGTGCTAAGCCAATTACGCATCTTAAAATTCAGTTTACAAAGCAGAACCTCAACGTTGAAACTTGTTCCCTAGATCTCTTCATGTCCCAACATTAGCAACTGTTGCTCTTAATTCTTTCAAAATGAAACAGATAATTTTATTAGTCTTGAGATACTGTTTATCACAGCAAACCTATTTAGTATGGTGGTGCCTCTTGAGTGACGTGTAAGTAATGACTGTCTTGATATGTTCTGCACAAAAAACAGAAGACTGTGTGTTCAGGGATAATGTAGTGCACTTATTACTCTTCAAAAAAATGTTTCCTAATGGATGGCTAGTGAACAACAGGGCCAAGCGTTTTGCAGAGATGCACAGTGAAAGCAAAATAAACAATAGGCTGCAGCAAAAGAAATTCTTATTAGATCTAAGCCAAATGTTCTTTCATCATCATTAGATGATGGACAAACACCAGGAAAATTGACAGAGAGAGAAGTAGGACAATGACAGTGAGAGCAGTAGGTACCTTGATGGCAGGATTATGGTTTCCTGACAAAATACTGAACAATATTTCTTTCATATTATATTTATTTGCAGTACTTTGGGGCTCATTTTAAGTTATGTTCACTCCTATTCACTGTTTAATTGCAAATATAATGCTTACAATTAAATAATTATATCTTATAATATGAATAATTAAATTATAATCTAAATAAGTTTATTTATATCAGAAGAATTTTTAGAAGTGCAATTCTTCTACTGTATGATTAGGCAATGGCTTCACTGCTAGAGGAAAATCCTCTAGTATTTTAGTAAATGAAGACCAAATATGTATATATTTTTAATCTACATACAAAAGTTTTTTTGTCATTAGCTTTCTGCATACATAAATATAGCAGACTCACACCAGTTACCTGTTAGTTACCAGGCAACAGCAGCATTTGACACCACCTGCAGCTGCAGTGAAAGACGTGCAGGTCCTTGATTGTAAATTAAAGGGCTCTGAATGTTGAACTAAGGTTGATAAAAAGGGCGTTAGTGCAAGTACATTGCCATTTTCACCACGGTAGCAATATGTCAGCAGAGTTTCTCTAACAGCATCAGTTTGCTGAGATATAACCATCTCGGACACACTCATGGTGGAAAAATTGTAATTACTGTATTCTTCAGCAGTACAGTTTTCTCTGAAGTAAGCTGTATTCCATGTAAGCCTTTTGCCTCTGTGCAAAGCAGGAATCTGTCATGATGGCTTCTGAAATATTTTCTTGGATTCCTTGTTTAATGAGGTGAGTGCACTAGATGTTCATCATGTCAGGCAAAACCTGGGCTGAAAGGAAAAAAGAAAGATTTTTTTTTTTAAATTCATGAGTATTATGAGCATTCCGTGCTATTCAGAGGTACTTTGCAGTCTCTTAATGATGGCAGAGCAATGAGGCTGGGTATTAATGAGATAGTCGGAGTGATTCTGATCACTGTGCTGGAGTTCAGCCTAGCTGTCTGGCTCTCTTGCTATTGTATATAGAAGTGTGTGTGACTGTATATGCAGCATCCACTTACAAGTGGCCACAGTTTGTCTCCATGAGGAGTATTTACTGAAAGTGGTGCACTACCTGTGACCTTGGTGTAGCTTATTCTGGGGAGGGAGCGGGGGGAGAAATTAGCCCCAGCATATCTTGTGATGTTTTTTCATACTCTTTCCACATGCACCCAGCTGTCTGTGAAATACTTACACTGCTCTTAAAGAAAGCTTGACAGGTGATTTTCTGTGTTTAGCGGGAAGGTTGCGATCTAAATGCCTTATTTCTGAAACCTACTGAGAGTGAGATATCATGTTAGGATTTCACTGAATGTTCCTATGAAGTTTCTGTACTGGTTAAGTTTTTACCTTCTTGAAAAAGCAGTCGTTTCAGACACATTCTGCCCGTTAGTTCACTGTTACCTGGAAGGCGGCGGGTGGACAAAGGAAATGAGTCGCGTCTAACAGAGCGAGGAGATAATGAGCTATATAAATAATTAGCAGTACATTTTATACACGTGCTCATACAGAGCCAAAAGCACCTTGGCCTGAGAGCATGATCTCAACAATGTAGGTGAGATTACCCATTTCAGCAAGACAGATGATTTTCTCTGTGCAGCTTTTTAGAATTCATGAAATGTTTAATGCAGTCATAAAGGAACAGAAGGTGATCCACAGCAAAGCACACTGCATTAAGACCACTAGTGGGCTTATTTTGAAATTTACTTCTTTTTCTTTTCTGTTACCTTCTGTAGCAATAGATGGCATGTTTCATATAGCTGCCATGAAAATTTGCAGATCAGTTTTCACGTGAAAGTCCACGGGGGGGGGAAAAAGGGCATAAAAATGTAACATATAAACAAGGAACACAGATGTGAAATGTACTCTACCATCTGTATTGCTTCAGTTGACAGAAGATAAAATCCAATACTGGACCCAAACTGGTCTTCCAGAGAAGACTGGGGGTTAATTTAGGTGGGAAATTGTCTTCTCCAAAAATCCAGGGCTATTATTTTTACTTTTATATATATATAAATTTTCATTTAGGTAAGAAAGTAACTATGGAATATCTATTAAGTATAGGATAACTCAGTATCTCGTTACTAACAGTTTCCTAGTCTACTGTAGGCAGGCAGAATTTTACTTTCAAATGTTAAAAAGATGTTAGACTAGCAGTTATCATTGTGTAATGAAACAAATTTCTGGCCACACTGGTTTGTTGTGTTTATGTAGCTGTCTGACTAAGGCATGTGACTTTATTCTTAAGAATTCCGCCTGAGCTACTTCTAGTACTTTAAAATCCTGTGTTTGCATTTGTTTATTCATTTCTATGCTAGCATTTTCTTCCCCAATTGCTGGCTGACTTCTGTACCGCTCAAAAAGGGCCTTTGTTTTTTAAATTCATAGTTCAATTTTATAGGTTTGGACTGGTGATTTGAACAAGTGTCTCTGCCTGCTCTTTCAGATGTGATGCTTGTTTGTTGCAGCTTGTTCCAGTTAAATAAGTACATTCTAGAATAGATAATTCCCAATATTTTGGCCACGCTGCTCCTGAATTATATATGAAGTTTTGTAAATATAATGAAACTTGAGAGTTATATATCCATCCTGGGTAAGTTTATTCTGATCAAAGCAAACCTCTGCAGGAAGTATGTATTATTTCTGATGGGGCACCCAATAAATGAAAGCCACTTGCTTTCATGAGAAGGGTGCTCAAGCCAAGGCAAGCCTAGTGACATTAGCTCAGTTCTTTATTAGATGAAAACAATCTATTCGTTTAACTGCACACTTAAAATGCACATGCTGTCTTTAGAATAATGAGTGCTGCAGAATTTAAATGTGTGTGGGTTTTTTTAAGGGTTCTGTGAAGCAGTTCATGGGGTGCAGGCCAGTCCTAGAAAAGCATCATTTCCTTAGATCATTCTCTCTGCAAGTAAAAATGCGAAGTGAGGCAAGGATGTATGCCAGCCAAGTCAGGCTATTAGTTTAGAGATATTATATGTATGTTGTGTTATTCTTTCTTACTCTCTTACAGATTTAAGTTAAGATAGACTGAGGGGAAAGTAGCCCAACCACTGCCCTGACAGTGCCTTGTTTTCTTTGTGGATTAACAGGGAACTCCAATCTGCAAGGCCGTCAATCCGGCCTGTTTTCATCAGCACTGGATCACTTTAAAAAGAAAAACAGTGCATGCGATTATCAAAAGCATTTCCATTTATAACACACTATGGCAATTCAGCTCAGATACCAGGAAATAGGAGTGTTATATATGAAAAGGATGTTAAAGGTAAAAATTTTAAAAATCTAAAACATACACAAACGTAGCAATAAAAGATAAGTTTCTCTGTCACTTTATCGAGATGTGAATACCTCCTGACACTGTAAGTGCAGACAGTGATCCTTTTACTTGGCCTCTCTGTGGTAGGTTCACATCACCAAAGACATTTGAAACGGCAGCGATTAGCATATTTTAAAGTTTCCTGCGCTGACTGCTTAAATAAATTTGCATTAAAGAAAGATGAGACTCTTCCTAATATTCTCTGCGTGTTGAAGGCTAAAAATAGTTCCATCAGTACTGTGGTTGCAGTTCTTCTAAATTTTAACAGTTTAGAGGAAAAACAAACACCACTCTTGAAAGGTTATAATTAATGAGTTGTGTTGTTTTTATAAGTACACCAAAATAACATGAAGAAATTGGGACAAGTAAGCTATTTTGTGCCTTTGGCATTTTGATGGTGAGCAGCCTAGCTTCCCACTTGAGCTGGGGGCGGGCTTTGCTGTTGCATGCTCTTAGCAGCTAGCCCTCTGCAACTGTTTAGAGAGGAACTTGTGGCATATACTTGAAGATGTTTGTAGAGAAAGCGAATTCACTTCTGAATTTACAAAGCAAAGCATTGTTACTCTGTTGTGTTGTAAGAAAATCTAGAATGGTGCAACTTTCTTTGAGAGACCATAAATTGTAATTAAATATTTGATCATAGTAAATTAAACTTCTATTAATAACGCAGAAAAAAAGTGAGATTTGGGAACATCCATTTTCCTGTTGTGCTGACAATACATAAATAAATCACTTGTGCCACATAGGGTGGGTGTGCATGTGAGCGAAAGAGAATGCAAGCAGGGTGCTGATGTGGAAGTAGAGAACTCAGTATTTGATAAAGCACTGAAGCTGTGTTGTGTGGAGGGGTTGTTGTAGGACTGCTAGTCACATTAGGTACTGCCTGAGATAAGAAAGGGACATTCAGAAAGTAGAAACTGCTGTTTCCAATGAACTGCTGTAATTGGAAATCCAGCTTTTCATTTTCTTTATGGACATTCTCTCTGCATTCTTTATTTCTTCAGCTTACCTCTTGTATTCAAACAATTACAAGTGATCCCATCCACATTATTATATTCTACAAGTAGTTTACCATGTCTATGCCCTTTTTTTCTTGTTTTGTTTTGTGGATGGGTGTTTTCTGAAAATAAGAATATAATAACTCTTTTTTCACATTTGATGCACACTCAAGTTTTGACATCATCATATTCATTAATATAAATACTACAAGAATTTGCTATTAGCCAAAGATTTTGAATGACACAAACACCTCAGCAAACTTAAGCTCAGTATCTTTTAGACTTGTACTAGGTCTCATTTTCACACTAGTTTCATCGTTTTTAACCATGAGTTTCCTTTAACAGTGAAGATGGAGTGTGGTCTTCCAGGATAAGTGCAAGTATCAGGAAGGAGCACATCTGTGTAATAATCTTGTCCATACTTTTATACAATTTTATACAGCAGCTTTATACAACGGCTGTTCTGAAAGTAACGCCTCTTGTTTTTTTAATGTTGGCCCATGATGTCAGAGGCAGCTGTTGGTGATATGGCTGTGAAGGCTGAACCTTTCCACCAGTATTCCATTAAATTTTGTTGCCACGTGACAGATGGCAGCAGATGGCAGTCTGCTCTCAGGTTGTTTGGAAAAAGAAAAAAGAAGATAACAAACTGACAGTCCTCAGTGCTGCAAAAAGAATCATTTGGATGTACAAGAGGCAGTGTGTCAGGTGTGATATAAATATGGATAGACGTCAGAAAAAGAGACAAAAGGATGATTCATAGTTTTGGGATAAAACAATGACAGTAGTAAAGTAGGTAAGCTGCTCTGACGGTTTTCCCCAAGGTATTCTGGCAACTGGTGGTTGTTTGCAGAGAGTTTGGAATATTTCAGCCTAGCTAAACACACCATGTGAGAAACTTACTCATGTTTTTTGGAATGGTTAGAGCCTCTGCGTTCATTCAAATCTGGCCTTGAAAGCTAAAGGTAAGAGTTTTTTATGCCACAATTTCTGGTATAACATTTTGCATTTCAACACTTAGAACTGCAGTACTTCACTGGTTGGCTGCTAGCAGAAAATGTAGACTGATTTTATTTTTAAAATAATCAAGGTTTTGTAAATCTCAGAATTCTAATGAAGGCTCAGAGCATAGCATATTTTATCCTTATGTGATTTTCTTAATCTCTTTTTTTTTTTCTTCTTTGGCTGTGCTCCTATAGAAAGAACTCTGCAGTCTATTGCCCACTGTGGGGAGAATTCTGAATAGAGTTAAAAGTATATGTGTATTAAAACCTTTCATCTTTTTAAAATTAATTACTTTCCATATTTACACTGTGATTTCGAAAGACAAAACAAAATATGCTAGTCACACACTGGTCTGTATTTACGTGCTAGTCCTGGGATTCATGAAGTAGTTTCTTCAGGAGATTTAACTGGAAGAGGAGGGGAGAGCCAAATGTATGTATTGAACTTCAAATCTATGGCCCATAACTTTGTAATGTCAGTAATAAGCTTCCTAGAGGCAGTTCCTGACTATATACTGCGAGAGATCTTGGATTTGCTGGATGTTGATTATATTATGGTTCTCTGAAACCTGTCTTCAGATGCAGCAGCTCTGCAGCAATATTAGGCTCCAGAGCTCCCTACCAATTTCATACCAAACTTGATTAAGTCATTAAATTGTAGATCATTGCTGACAGTAAATTAATTCTTAATCCAAGTCCTATTCTGCACTGCATTGAGAGACTTCTGCCAGGAGGCCAGTGGCTTGAAAATGGATAATTAAATTCTGCTGTAAGTATATTTTTTAATCCATCTTTCTCCTTTCAGGAGCTGGTGAACGAGTGAAAAACATTAATTAATACCTATAACATGGTTTAATGGTTTAAGCTCTGTTCCTGTCAGATTCTGAAATAAAACGAAGTGGGGAATAAGTAGCATACAAACAAAGTTGTCAAAAATGTATTCATGAGAGAGACTGTTTTTGTATGCTTGTAAGGAAAAAAAAAAACAACATATATATGTGTGTGTGTATATATATATAGAGAGAGAGAGAGAGAGAGAGAGAGAGGTTACTTTGGTAATATGGCACTATATTGATCTGGAGTTAGTGTAGAAAAGGTAAGTTAGAGATAAAAGACACCTAAATATAGGAGAATTAATAATAGTGGCAGTGTGTGTTCTGGGTGTTTCTGCAATTATGTAATTAATCCCATATGATGTTACTTTACTACTTCAAGAGGGAATACCAGCATGTTCATCATCTCTGGTGCACGTATCTATCTGCATCGGTTATCACACACAGTTTTTATTGGTTGTAGCATTGTTTGCAGGCTTTATTTGGTAGTGTAAGAAGAAATATGGAACCTTGTTTGCTCATTTTGTATCAGCACTATTCTCTCTCCATTGTTCTGAAAAAAAGCCTCTCAATTTTCCAACTTTTTGTGTTGCTTTTTCATTTTCTTAGAGCTACAGGAGAGTCCTGAAAGTTGGACAGCTATGACACTCATTGTTCAGATAAGGAAAGATACCTGCTACATTCTCATTAGGGAGAGCAGCAAGCTTCAACACATTGTTTTCCTTTGGTAAATACAGTTTCTTAGGTCTTAATGGCTTGGAAGTACTTCCAGCTCTCCACACTGGTTAAATTCTTTCATAGGGAATTTGACTTCCACTTACATTCTCCAAAGAATTACATCACAGGATTGAGGCACTCCCAGGGCTCAAATAGAAAGAAATACTGCAAAGAGGAGGCCAAAATTTTAACATGTCCTTTTGAAAAAAAGGTGCAAGAGAGCAAGGAGAAAAGATGTCTAGAGAAAGGATTGAGTTTGAGCAACCATGTCCACTTCTATCAGTTGCGTGTATGAGGTAGTGGTGTGTGTTGATGGTTATCTTCATTGCTTTTCTAGTACTCTTCTTAAAATGTTTTGATTGTTTGAATAATTTGCTAGGAGCAAAGAAGCAAGAAGCTGTGGGGATGTTATAACAACATTACTGTCTGGCTGTCTTTTGCCCTAAGTCAATAAGAATTACATTGGAGGTGTTTCTTGGCAACCTAATTGCACTACCTTGGGCAGTGCTGTGGGCTATTAACTCTTTTGTGGCCAGTTGAGGTTTTTTTAAACAGATGTTTTTAAGTTTTGGCAGCAAACATATCTGTGAAAGTTATCTGAAAGGGTCGTATAACACAGAAGATATCTGATAGTGACATCACGAGGAAACTTTCAGTTCTCTAGCAAAAATAATCATGAAAAAATAACCTAGTTCCATAAAAGCAATAATGCTGTATTTAACACACCTTTGCTTTCTAAGGTTAATATAGTTAATAAACCCAGAAGAAGTATAGAATTAATTTGAAGGTCCAACAGAAGATTGGGTAAGTTGTTCAAATTCTAGTCTGGCAAAAGGCCTAAGAGAGCCACAGAGAGACGAGGAGAGCACATAGATACAGCTTATCTCTCTTGGGCAGTATGCTGTATTTAATGATTTACAGTCTCAATTAAAGATCATAGAATTGCAAAGTATTTGACATTTGAGGGAGTAGTAAAACTAAAACGAATTAATTGCTTGGAGAGAAAAGCTTTTAAGGTAAGGACAAAGTAATTGATAGCTGGCTTTGCACATGAATAAAATGTGTTTACTTCATGTGAGGTTTGTTGTTTTTTTTTAAAGTGTTTTCCATTAGAACTATGAAATGATAGTGAGCAAGCCTGTTATACTGCTGATCTGTAGTAGCCTCATCGTTCTCCTAACTGACAAAATTCCACTAATTGTAGGTATGGTAAGAACATACATGTATGTATATATATATATATATATATAAAAGTATAGTGTTTTTACATTATATATGTAGAAAGAATTTTATGCTATAGAAGTATAAAATCATCCTATAAAATAATTAGTATATTATATATATGTATAAATGCATGCATATAAAGCTGTGTGTGTTTAAATTTTACAGTCCAAGATTTGCTGCTTCGCTTTCCAGCATTATTAAAAATTTAACTGTATTTCCAGCTGAGACACCTTGTCATTTTGAGAGCAATGTAAATGTTAGCAATTAAAAGCAGCTAAAAAGCGTGTTAAAACTCATGTAATTTTTATAGACTGGCTGACTAAATAATGGATGCCTCCTAGATTTTCTAGGGAGCAAAAAGGTTATAAACAAATTGTTTAGCCATCCTAGATGTCCTGTTCTAACATATTTTGTGTATTTGAAAATTGAGCTGATTTTTTTTTGAGTGAAATTATAATAATCTCTGGTGAGTCCCATGATGCTGTATTATGCCTGCCATGAAGGATTTCTTTTCTTTTTATGGATTTGAATGTGTAAGATTCTGAGAGACAGCTCAAGTAAAAGGAATGCACTGGAAAAGCATCTTACAAGATGAAGTTTTACATGTGCTGCAGTGACCATAATGCCTACACTCTAACTACCTTCTACAATGCTCAGAAATGAGTATTGTTTTTCTAGAAAATTTAGATCTAGTTATTGCTTTCTTAGAGAATGATGAAAAACTAAGAAAACAAATTGCCCCCTTCCTTCTCTTTTCCTAAAAGTAAATGAATAAAGTAAGTCGCAGCTGCGTGATTGGGTCAAGAGAGTTTTACAGGGCAGGTGTGAAGCAAGCTTTAAGGCAGTATTTCTTGACTGCACCACTGTTTTGTAGAGCTAAGCCTTTCTGCATGTACTTTACACACAGACCTTTTGTGAGGCTAAGTTATGCAATCTTGTTAAAACACCAATACAGAAAATTTCCAGCAGTTGTCTGTCCCACTCCCTCCATCCTGCCCCCTCCCAACTTTGTTGCTGTAATGATATTTTTAAGTTTTGTGGGCTTTTTAAAATTCAGTTTAATAATTTTATTTCAGTGCTATTTCTTGGATTCAAGCCTTGTGAGGGCAGCTTCTTGTCACATGAATAAAATGGGATTGACAGATGAGCTGGGACATGCGTACAGTCACCCTTTTCAAGATCTCGATTATTCAGATTCTGGAAATAGTTTTCCTGAAATAGGACTGCATCCTTATCTATAAAATGAATAAGACTGCAGTCCTCCCATGTAACAGCATTTTTAGCACATTACCATATAATTAAATTTAAAAGCAAGACAAGCCCTCAAGTGTGGTTGGGAAATCTTTAACTCTAGGAAAAAGCAGCACCATATTTAGTAAAGTATAAAGAGTAGCTGGGAAGGCACTGTAAAAAAAATTTTGTTCTGCCACACTGAAGTAACTGAGCACCATGGAGTGTTATGTAGGTGTGATATTTTATCTCGCGTAAAATGAAGCAAGTATTTAAAACAAAACAAAAATAAATCAAGGAATGGAAAAAAGTTTTGCTGTTGTAAAATACTGATGAAATACGAAGCTACAGGAGCCCTGAAAAATTGTGTTCGTTGTAATTTTCCAAAGCCAAGTTGCCAACTGTGATCTGTGAATCATTAGGAATCCTCTGGGCATGTTGCTGACTTCTCCATCTGGTTTCCATCAGTCGTGTCCTTCTCCAGTCTTCATAGTTTTAAGAGCATCTGTCAGTGAGGGAGAAGGGAGCTTGTATCCTGGTCAGCAGTTGCAGTGATGTGACACGGTTGTGAATGGGGTGGTCACAAAGGACAAAGGCAGTGGTGTGGTTCCACATTACTGCAAATGAATGAGTGGGTTTCTGCAAGAGGATTGTGGTTCACTCTGTGGAAAAGTGCTGCTTGCCTATGTTCTCAGCCTTTTAATGAGGTGAAAGATACAGACATTTGGTAGGAATGAATACTATATTTAACCAGATTGCACTTTAACTGGTGCCTTGAAAGAAACAGAGAATGTCCTTGTTTCCTTTTATTTTTTTCCCTACTCGCTAACAGCAAGTTAATGAATAAAAGTGAGACGGTTATTTCTGCTAGTGAAGAAAAACTTTAATATTTTTCTTTCCAATTTTCTTCCCCCGTGATTCCTATTTTGAATCTTTTCTGTTGAAAATCACAATAAACATTTTTTTTCAAGCGGGTTTGATTCAACTGACTTAAATGTTTCCCAGTCTGCAAATGCCTCTAATGGTTCCCAAGCAGGTTGAAAAACCGGAGCCTGGATTGAGCTGTTAGAACACATGCAGAGATCTGTGAAGAAAAATTAGCCTTTCTCACAGACCGTAAGAACAGTGAAAAGAAGAACAATGACAAAAGCTATTGCTGAACAAAGTGAATTATTTTTAGAAGCTTTATTCTGTTAGCTCACCTAGTTGAAAAGAGGAGCCGTTCTGTGCCTACCTATCTGCCTGTCATTGTGTACTGTAGATGCAGTGAGTACATGTAATAAAGGTTTATACAAAAGAATAGGAAGAGCCCTCTATAACTGATACGCTGTCTTCTCTTTTGAAGAATCACTGATTAAAGAACAGTGAATTTTAGGTCACAGTGACCTAGCCTTCTTTCATAGGATTAAATGTGTCTGTTGAACTCCCTAACACAAGCCAGTTGTATATACTGGGGTTTGTTCTGATCTGTATTTTGGGTAATTTTGGTAATATTTGTTTTTATGTCAGGCATGAACCAAAATGGTTTCAGTTCAAAATGAAAAAAAGAAATGTAGAATTCTTCAAAGGCTTCATATTTTTGCCTGTGGTTTTTCATAATTCTGTAGTAACTCTATTCATATAAGTGCAGTTTCATGGTAAGCAGGAAAGGACAAAGATTATTTGATAGATCCTTGTCATAGTCTTGATTATTTATGACAGTGCATTTTCTAGATTTGAAAGATCAGATTGTATGTATATAGTGTCACGGCCTACAAGTGATATGCTGCTATGTTCAAAGCTCTGGTCCAGCACTAGAAGTGTAAGTGCTGCTATTCTAATCTGTGGTGACTGTTCCCTGCTGTAGTAGCTATTATCCTTGTTAACAGTTAATTTTTGAATCTGCAGGACTTTGCTGTAACTTGCACATTTTCTTCCTTATGTTTTAAGCATCAACACTTCAAATGCAATACAAAGCATTTTACCTTTACCTTTTTTTTTTTTTGCCACTGAAAAACTTTCACCTGTGTGAAACCCTTGCTCTCCAGGGTTGTGACTTGCCCGCAGCTAGCAGTCTGACTGAATCTTTTGAGGGGGCTTTCTGTAGGAAATAGAAGCTTTATTCTCCTAAATTTCCTCTTCTTCCCACAGTCAGGCAATACTCAGAGGCAACAAAGTACTTTGGGAGTTTGTTATCACAGAAGCTTTTGCTTATCTCTTGGTGGGAGACCTGTTTTCTCCATTAACTTTTGTCTATAATTTCAGTTCACAGACTGGTTTGTGCAGTTCTGTTTTCACCGTAATTCTTTCTGAATACTAGTGAAAACTCATTGCATGGTTTACAATGGTTTCTAGCTGCTGTTGTTGTTGTTGTTGTTGTTTTCCCAGCTGGATTGATGCCCTATCCTAATGAATTCTAAAATCATTTCAATGTGGAATGTGTTCATCTTTGAAAGATATATTCTGTAGAATATTAATTTCAGAATATCTTACAGAAGTGAAGCTAAAGCCTATACGTGATAAATGCATGTAAATCACTGCTGATGCTTGCGTAAAACCATGAATGGTACTGATTAGCCTGTTGGGGAACTAGCAGTGCGTTGAAGACCCGTACCATAGGGCTACTGAAAGAGTTTAAATGGGAAGGTGGCAAGCTGTTCTGTTGCCAACTTATTTGATAGGTTGTTCTCTAGTCTCTTCTGGATCTCAAAAGCTTGGAAATCAGTTCTCTGAAAGTCCTGAAATGAAAGGCTCAGTGTTCCTGGGGTTCAGATTTGGATGGAACTGCCCTAGGGCAGCAATGTCAGGTAGACTGTATTTAAAACAAGAGCCTTTCCTTTCCTTACATTTGCACAAAGTTAGAAATGTGAGAAATTTTGTTCTGGACTGTAGTGAGAGCACAAGTGGAGAAGTTGTGATTCTTCATGAAAAGAAAAATCTGACGGTCCTGTATAATTTATTTGGAAAGCAATTTGAATGATAGTGTGGCGCTAAGTATTGTTACTTTGTTTTTGTTGTGACGCAGAGCAAGCGCCAGTGCAACCAGCAAGCTACAGCAGTGGCCTTGTACAGCTTTTTTTCCAGAGGTTTAGTGCCTGTGTTCACTGAAATCTGAATTGGAGTTTAAAATGAGGTCTTGCCTAGAGGAGATTATTTTTATAGTGTACATTTCACTGGACAGCAAAGCAATTACTTCCTAAATTTAGAAATTATTCTCTTCCACGTTATGGCAGGGTTGGACACGTTTTTGCATTTGAGCAACTTTCAACATACATTTTGCACATAAGAAATAATGCTATTTGACAATCTGGCAGAGTAGAGAAAAATATTCCAAATTTGTTTTTAACCAGGGCACACACTAGGAGTTTGCAGGTTTGCTGTGGCAGAACTGCAGATTGCCATAATGTTCAGATTGCCATCTTCTCTGCACGAGCATATCCCTTCACTGTGGGTTGTTTGGGACTCTCAGGGGAAATGCTCACTCCCTTCCTACACGTGGTTCAGCTAGCAGTGGTTAGCAGATTGAGTTGAGGAGACGGCATTAATGTCAATCCAGTTGTTCTCAATGAAAGAACAAAATTATGATAAGTCATTTGGTTAATTATGTAGCTAAAACCTATTTAAGGTGATACGGTCTTGGCAGCACCAAGGCTTAATCATGCTGAATTATGCTGAAAACTGTAAAGAAAAGGCCCAGATTCTGATCCTCTGAACGGAGCAAAAAAAGAACTGAATACAAAATATGCTGGCAGTGAGTTTCGTTTCCTCTGGTTAAATACAGTGTTGTCTGAGGGTTTGAAGGCTGCAGGAGCTGGCATTTGGTTGAGTTCCTAATCAAGTGGCAGTTTCCATTTTGACAAAGACTGAATCAGAATCATAAGTTTGAACAAATGGACTTAACAAGCTTGCCTCATCTGCCTGCTTTTCAGCAGAAAATAAAAGGAGAATGGTAACATGAATTTTCTAGTGAGTTATAGTACCAATAAGAGAGAAAACTCAAAAAATCTCACTTCTTTCTCAAATTTATTATACTTTTTTTCTTTTTTTTTTTTAGCCACCCAAAAGCTGTATATTAATTTCTCCTGACTAATTTTCTATTTTTTGAAGAGCTTCATAGTTTTATTGAGCAAAACTAAACACGGCATAGCTGCATAAAACCTAAAATGCCTAAAGGAAGATATGCATTCAGCAGATAATCTCCTATCATACATCAAATGATTTGAGGCATAGGTTTAAGATTAGTGATTTGGAGAAGTTTCAAAGAAAACAAAAGTTGTTTGACATTTTGCCAATGAATAATGATATTCTTTTCCTAGAATAATTTCAAGGGAGTGTCTTCCCATTTTGACTTGACTGTAAGTAGATTATTTATCCACAATGAGAAGAATTTAGGCTACATCTACTTCAAATGAATGATGACTTATGAGTGATAATTTATTTCTAATTCTGTCCATTCTCCAGCGTTTACTAGTGATAATTATGAAAGAAAGAAACATGGGAGGAGTTTGTGCCTTCTGCTGCACACTGGGTGGTAGTGCTATCAAGGGAATTTGAAGGGAAAATAGGTTATCTTTTGTATATATAGCAATTTTGATCTTCACAAGCTATTCCAGAAACTTTTTTTTTTTTTTTCTTTTTTTTTTTTTTTTTTTTTTTGAGAATCAGACAAAGAGGGACAGGAAGACTAATCCTAATAACCATAGTATAATTAATTTAAGACATTAAATGTGGAATAAAGTAGAAAAGAAAATATGAATCAATCAGATGGTCTGCAACATGTTTTCCTGTCAAACTCAATTTAGTAGTTTGCTGGGGCTTTATAAAATAGAAGGGTAAACCACTAATGGAGGGAGAAGATTGCTAATGAAGGGATATTCAAATTAAGAAGAAAGTCAAAGCATTGTCATTGTTTTTGAGATAAATGATAAACCAAGTCCTAGGTCCAACTCTCTCTATTCATGCCCTGCAGGCTCTAGAAGGTTTCTTGGAATCTTGAGTGAGAATGCATGTAGAAGAGGGAAAGAACTGTCTGTGGTGTCCAGTTATCCTTAAATGAGGTGCACACTGATATCATAGTTCACTAAAAGGCAGCCTCTTGGATATCATTTGCAACGAGGTGCTACGAAGTGGTTCTCATAGATGTATATTCTAATCAAAATATTTGTAAGAAAATAGAAATCAGTTGAGTGCTACAGGCAGTATAAACAGTAATTCCATGGTTATATATTTTGAACTGCGAAATTTAGGAGAAATATCAATATTGCATATGCTGTTATGCCTATTAGAATGACTGACATTTTGATTGTCACTGGAGCAGGGGAATCTGTCAAGACATCTGATCTCTGGAACCTCATCAATCTCAGGTACTCACTTTTTTGAGGCAGATGTCATTACTCAGTAGATGGGAAAAAAAAAGCTCCTGTTTTTAGAAAACTTAATGTGCAGCTGAATGAAATTTTCAGTTTCATTCTTCACTTTATTGATATCCATAGCAGTCATGATCAACTTAATTTAACTTAGTGTCAGTATGAGTTTCTGCCTAAATGTCATGTAGAGAAGCTTAGCAATGTTTACACTTGCTCATGGCATTTGTGAACTACAACATTACACATAGATGCAGAACAGTACACTTTATTTTAAAAATAGGGAGGGTAGATGATTGAATTATTGCTGCTGTCTTGGGGTCTACTTTTGTTTTTCTTGAGTTTTATTCTGAAAAACATCCTGATAGCCAGCCTTCCTGCATCCACTTACATTTACATCACCTTTTTGGAGTTCTTCATGTCCCTAGAAATGCTTCCTCATTTAAGAGTCTTTATTCGTAATAAGAGAAAAGTAAAAACTGTTTTTTTTTTTTATTAACACTGTGTTTTGAAATTCAGCCCATTGAAATTCAGAAGCATCACTTAAGTTTGTTATATGTTTATATTTAACTGACACTAATTTCTTTTGGCTTTATCAGAGCTAATTAGTTTGCTTGAGAAATGAAGATTTTTCAGAATGCCTTGGTTCAAGTAAATACATTGAGGGGGGAAAAATAGTAATTTAAAAATACTTAAATATGAATAAAATTATATAATAATGACATTTGTCATAGGTAGAAATACAGCTGACAGGAACTGATCTCAGGTGTCTGAAATGCTGGAAGTCTTGTGTAGTTTTTAAATGTCCTCCATGGATTTATTTTGCATACAGAATTATAATCAACTTGTGAGACATCTATTTCATGCTTCATGAGTAGATTTCAGCTGTAGGTTCATTTTTAATTGATGAGCTCAGAAATTATGCTAATATCCTCTACATATTACTTATATGCTACTATGAACCATGAGGCTTTTAAAATTTAATATCTTATTTTTTAAATTTCTTTCATTTTTCAATTGATGATTCATGTGGAAACATAGCTTTGATACTTTCTAGAAATACGAAACAAAAGCAACTTTTCCTTTTGAATCAGTAGAGATAAATTACTTGTGTTCGTTGTTTTCCTTAGTTGCACTGGTGCACAGCGTGCAAGGTTCGGAAATTGTGAAGTGATGAAAGCTCAGATGAAATACAATGGAACGAATCTCCATATTCCTGAAACTTAAACTGAATTCATTCTTCTTCAGATTTTGAGATAGTGTTTTATAAATGGGGGCTTCTCCCTTTCATACATCTGTGAATGGAAAAAGAAAAAATTGGTGAAGCAAACAGTACAATAAATCTAGCTTACTATTTATGGTACTGTTTGCAAACCTAATACTTCATATGAATAATATCCTTCATTAATGAAATCATTACTCCTTAATCTTTTTTTTTTTTCTTTTTTTTTCTTTTCTCCCCACACCTCACTGGCCTTTTCTTTCTTAAAACTTAGATACTGGTCTTCTGATTTGGGCTGTACACCTTTAAATTACTTTAAAAGCTCTTCAGTGGATCAAATAAATCACTCCATCAGTTATTTGAAATGTTATATTAAAAAAAAATTATCAGTTAAGCTTTGAACAGTCAGTAGATGTTAATTACTGCAGAGTCTTGAAAAACCTTCCTGATCTTGAGGTTTCTAGATCGATGTTGAACGACACCTGAACAAAAGTGTTGCTCAGATGAAGAGCTGTACAACTGTGAGAATGGAGAAAGCTGCCATTAAAATCTCCCTACGTTCTGTCGCAGAAGGCGCCCCAGCAGCTGAACTGTATTTGTTAGTAGTACAACCTGGCAGTGTTTTTCAGGAAGATTAAAAATCACAGTTTGTTTAGAAGTTAGCTTTGAAATTTGTAAGTGTGGGATCAGTACTTTTGTTAACATTGCTTTGTTGTGTAGCAGCTTGAAACAGTGCAAACACAACATTCCTTGTACACTTGTGTTCATCAGTATTTCACTTGTTTCTGTCCCTTGAGCCTTAACTGGGAACTTCCATGAGGTTTTCGACTTGTGACTGCCACAACAATTGATTTTTATGAACTGAAAAAACTAAATATGACAACCCCTGAAGTATTACTAGCATTGAAATTATTTGCTTTTGATCATTAATTCAGCATGAGAAATTTTCAGTGTTCAATTGTATAAAGTGGAATAGTATATTCCAGTAGCAGTGGCAGTAGTAGCATCAGTGCTTTGCTTCGTCCCACTGTGTTCTGAGAGTTCCTTCTGCAGGGTTTTCACTGTGCAGAGTTTAATTCTATTATACTTCCCCTGCATGTATCACGTGAGTCAGTATTCATTTTCTGTTAATCACAAATCAAAACCAGCTTGCGTCACTTTTCCTCTCCTTTGATTTTTCTCCTTAACAAAGATTATTTGCTAATTTGGTAGTGTTTTATACAAAAGATTAATTCTGTGCTCTGATTAGAGCGCAGCCTGGTTGGTTAGCTTAAAAGTCTTCAGAATTACAAACTGCTTTCAGGTCATTTATATTTTAGTGTAAGACTATGATTAAATATCAGCGAATGTACAAATTGCAACAACAAAGACCATGCATCTTTTCAAGATTTATGTAATACTACATGAAATAAGAGAGAGAAAGCAATTTTAAAGTTATATTTTGGATATGTATAATGCATGCTTGCATTAAAAAGGTTTTATGCTCAAAGAAATTAAATTTCCTATCACTTAGATTGTTTTAAGTGACAGAAGGCAAAAACCTCTTGCTGTCTCTGTAACTATTTTACACATCTTATAAATTCTGCGCTTTGCTGACATGTCAAGATTTTATCCTGGAAACAACTGTGAATAAACTTTGATTATTTACGTGAATATAAATGCTTTAAATCCTAGAATACCCTGGTCTAGTTCAGGAATTAGGAATAGAAAGCTGGAATACACAGTGAAAGCTCACAGAATCTTTCTGTTCAGCCTCAAGCAGTTAATCATTGACTTTTAAAGAATAAACCAAAATGTAAATGTTTACTGACATTACAGACCACAAAAGGCTTCTCTGCTGCAGGTACTTAGGGAAGCGTGAAGCTGAGCATGGCTTGCCAGTCTGCCCTGTGTAAGTAAAACTAATCATACCTTACCAAATTACCCGTTTCAGTGTGCTTTTGCCTCTTCTCATCTGGTGGCTGAGAGGTGTCATGCGTGCCTAACGCCCTCCCCTCGAGCAGCCCCAGGGGAGTGATGTTCCCTTTCCAGCCAGTGGCTAAAAGGTCAGCCTCAGCTGGTTAGGAGGATTAATTTTAATTTTGCAGTATGATGCAGAGCAGCATGAATGAGCAAAAAAAGAATCTGACTCTTTTTCTTTGCCTTTGTCATTAAGGAGGGAAGATGGATGCAGTCGTGTATACACAGGACTACTTTCTGAGTAAGTGGGGGTGAAATACATTTCATTGCTATCACATGTAACTCTAGGAAATGAAATAATTAGTGGCTGTGGGTTATATACACCTAATTAGTCACGTTGAAGCGAATTTAACTGATGCCAAATAAATAACATGTTTGCAAAGAGCTGGGAAATAGCAGAGAGAAGTCTGATTGCAACTTTAATGCACGCTTCGAGCATTACATTTATTTTTTTATGTTAGAGTTTAATGGGCAGGAAAATACTATGGAGATTTGATAAAACTTCAATATTCCACAGCTCTTAACTAGTTAGTTCCTTGCCTGAGTTGAGGCCTTGTTGATCCTTTGAGTTTATCCTAAGGAAAGTAGAATGATAAGTAAATATCTGCCTGGCTGCATTAGTTGAACTTAGTAAAGGGAAAATAATGAGAAATAACACGTTAGCTATGCTGTTCAATATTGTGTTGCTTTTTATAATATGTATGATGCTTGTCTACGCTCTGTTCTTCTCAAAGGTGCCTATAGAAATGCAGAGCAAATTTATGACAGCAAAATAAAGTAAGAATCTAAGGCAGTTGTGGTAGTTTTCAGAGGCTTAAAGACTTGCAAATTTGCATGCAATACCATACAGCAAGATTTCTGTGTTAGTATCTGGCTCTGACTGCTTTCATGTTGCTGTTCAGTGCCAGTCAAATCGTCTGTGAAACATTTCCAGAAGTGCTTGTTGCTGCTGGCTGGCTCTGTTTTTCAGGGGTGTCTCTAACCATTGGAAGAATCCAAAAACAATGAACATTTTTTGGTCTTAATTACCACATGCATCTTGGTGAAACACAAGCCTCGTGTATTCCTTCAAGGAATACTGTACAAACTATTGACATCCTCAGGGTGTATTTATAGGTATTTTCAATATTTTTTTTATGGTGATCATGTGCTGTCATCATGTCTGTCTGTGCTCTGTCAAATAACCTTTCTTAATATCTTTATCACTCAAAGCTGCAAGGAGTCTTCAAGCACTTAATGCTATTAAAAAACTGTAAAGCTACTGTCCTTCTTCTGTAAGCAAAGGATTATTGCTTCCGAAATTATGTGTATATTAATTACACTTAATTTTAGCAGTTTTGTCTTTTGCTTTGAAAGACAAAATATATTTAGGCAGGGACTTTTTTCTAATTGGGTAGAGCCTACCTTGGTGATTCTATGATTCTAAAATGAAATTTGGTCCTTTACTAAGATTCAAGATTGAATTAACCTTAAGAAAATTCAGAAAATATTGACATGTTTTTTGAAAAACAAAATCATTTTTGGTGAATTATAGTTTTCCTAGCTGATGTATTTTTCTTTTTCTTAGGAACAGGATGGGGATGAAAGGTTTTAAGGATGGCATTTAGCTGTAGCTAGTGTTGAGGAAGATTTTGTTGGACTACAGAATGATCACCATAGCATTTTGTACAGCTAGGAAAGCAGTGGTCCGTACCATTTTGCTTAGCTTAATGCATGATGTTATTTAGTGTTTGGTTTTTACTTAATTTAGTGCAAGTCCTGAAGGCTATAATCTCACCTGTTCTGAAACACAACTTTTGGAGCATGAGTAGCTGTTGATGAATAATACTTCTGATGCCTAAATCCTAAATTATTCTGCGTATTTTTCTTATGTTTGTATTGAAGTGAAAAATTATTTTCTGCTTTCAAGTCACTTATTTTTTTGTACTGTGCTAAACTTTTTGTAGGTTTTCAGAACTGTGCACAATGTCAAGTTAACCTACCTAATAAAATTACTGAGACAGCTGTGTCATTACTGCTGTCACCAGAGCTCACACTTCTTTTTAACATTTGTCTCTTTAAATTTCTTGCTTAAAGAGTTGGCGACCTCTGAAAACATCCTCAGCTTGTTGAGCTGGAGCTGGTGTTATGCTTAGGTTCAGTACATTTCATCCTTTTTTAGTGCCACAGGACTGCATTTTCCACCTGCTGGGGCATGATGTTGCCATGACAACAGCTGATCTTATTTGGTCTTCTCTCCTCTATGCATGATGGAAAGGAAAGCTTTTTGAGAAATGTTTGTGAAAGCTGATCTAACTAATTGCATTTTAATTATCAGTGAAATAGAACAAGAAGGCTTGTTCTATTTCTAGAAAAATAAGAAATTTCTATCATAAGAAATAGCACAGTGGGACAAACTCTTTAATCAGAGCTGACAAGATTACTCCATGTATTTCTATATAACAGTGTCTGCAACTGTTGTGTTAGCAGAATATTAACATAAATCGTCTGTAGAAGTCCTGTAAGGTGTTCCACTGAGATATCTTCAAGCCCACACTGCAATTCACCAGTCTTCTGTATGCCTTCTGTTAATCAGCAAATAGAAACCTTAATGACATAGTAGGTAATTAAGGAGATGCAGCAACCTTATCCCTAATGAGCTCCAGTGAAGATCAGAATTACTTTGTTCATGTGTTTCTAGCTGACGTGCTTTGTTTGTTCTTCCACTTGTGAAATCATAGCAAATGGAAAATGTGGACAGCAATTTCCTTCTGGATAATCACGAAGTTTGAGTGGAAATCCACACATTTATAGAAAACAGAAGGAAGAACCACACATTTTTAATTATTTTTAAATAATTGGCGATTTGGTTTGACATACTAAGGTATGTCTTTGGCACATCCATTGAAGTCAAGGCAATAGAGAAAATAAAATCACTACCTGTTGTAGATGTGAAACCAAATATTATGCCATATGATGGTAATATCAATAAGAAAATATTTCTTCAGGGAACCACTGGGAATGTCCCTGTCAGACAGCTTGCTACCAGCATTTCAGCGAGCTTGTTTACCCTGCACTGCATTTCCTTTATGCCTTTCTTCAAGTAACTCCGTGTTCACTTATTTCTCCCTTAGAAGTGGATTATTTCAGATTATTTCTTTCTTTTGCTTGTTTATAAGTTACCCATGAATAAACTCAAATTGTGCCATGGGAAATGAGAATTTAGACCTGGCCTCTCAGATGTGCCAGTTCATTTGATGCATTGAGATGTGAGCGTAAAAATAATTGAAAGGAAAAGCCCTGAATAGATATTGATTTTATTTCAACCCGTGAATCAAACTGATTAACTTTCTAATACTGTCCAATGCAAAGCACTGCTGGATACTAAGTTTAAGATTGATTCTCTACTTATGGCAGCAGAAGCGTATTTTTATGGTATCTTTGGATGTGTTTGTGTTGCTGGCAGCTGCCTGTTATCTGACAGCATGATGGAACATGAATGCCTGGTTTTTAATGGAAATGCTAAACAGTAGCTTTGACTATCACAAAGTGAAGGGGCATCTTCAAGAGAGTAACCTGACAAAAGCTAAAGTGCGTTATGTGGGAGCATTTTCAGTGGTAGATTACTGTGCTATAAAACTATTAACATTTATGCCAGTTATTTTTTTTTCATATGGTCATTGTTGAAAGCATTAACAGTATCGTACAATTGCAGTGATTGGAACAGCTCATCTACAAGTATTACTGTGTTAAGGTGTATAAATAACCTTCTGTTGTTGGGGATTAACCTCTGCTTTTTTCTTTTTCTTTGAAATTAATAAGCCTAGAATTGCTTTGAGTTGATTCTTTGCTTGTCAGCTGTACATCTTTATATTTCTTTTCCATGTCAAGTTTAGGTATGATTTTGTCATTAATTAATCACCTATCCGGTAATAACATTCCATAGCAGATACTGGGAAGGTTCACAAACATGTTACTGAAAATTTGGGCTTGTGTTACATAATGCTTCCTGCAGAAGCTAACCAAAAGATGTAGTGCCACCTACTGCCAGTCAGAGACTTCGTTCTGTGCACGTTGTGAATTTGAAGTGTGCAAAGACAGTTGGCCTTTGTGTGTAGCTGAAATATTCCATGTGCCTCACAGGCAAAACAGCATCAGAAAATACAAACATAATTGCAAATACTGAATAGTACTGGGAATTCTTTGTTTTTACTATGTTCATGTTTACTTCAGCCAGAGTAGATGTAAATCCAAAATTAATGAATTGAAGGGAACTTGTGTGAACTTGTGTATTTGATAATTCACTGTACACAGCTGCAGTTGGATCTATCTGGGATGTGTTATCAGTTTGTGGGGGTGATAATAAAACTCTTGTACTTCACATATCAAGAATTATCATTTATTTTCATTGCTGATGAGAGGGTTTTGTTGTTTTCATATGATGTGGTGGCTGAAGTGGAGAATAGAGAAAAAAAAATAAAAAGAAAAAAGAAAAAGAAAAAAGATATCTGTGGTCTGACAGCAGCAAATCAAGTACAGATACACAAGATTCCAAAACTGGGGATCTTCCAAGTCTTCAGATACATCTGATGTTGATGTCTCCTTTTCCCTTCTGCAAAAGGTGGTCTGGGCTGCCTTGCTGTGTAAAGCAGTGTTCTGGTGAGGCTGGCAGAGCTGAGGTGGTAAGAAAAGATTGTTCAAATAAATTATGAGAAACAGTGCATGAAGAGCTAATACTCCAAAAGGAGCATGAATGGAATGAGTTGGTAGTGCAAGCCTATTACCTTAAGAGTCTTACTAAAGTGAAAAATAATTCAGTACTTTAATTATTTATGTTTCTTAACATCTGGTCCTGGTCACTGCAGTGCCAAGTGATTGACTGGTGATTTCCAGATATGATATACTGCTGCAGTTCCCGTGTTCCTTATTTGGGAGTGCTTTTAAAGTAGTGCTATTTTTATGTAGTGTTTATTATGCTACATTCAGCCTACTGATTAGAGGGTAAAGCTGCATTTGTTTTCTTTTATTAGAATTAAGTACAATTTGCATGAAAATGTCTTTTTTAAAAATGAAGAAAATTGGGAAGGGTGTTTTTTTTTTAATCGAAGCACTTTTAAATAGGCCTTCCTTTGTCTGAAGAGTAGTAGCAGAAAAAAAACACACGTCTGTTAACATTCAAAGTAAAATTGGGCTCTTTAGTCTTTAAATGCTAGCATCATAAAATGTTAGACTACTTTCCTGCACTGCTTGAGAATTGTACTTGCCTGTAATTCAGAGTCAAAATCACAGAGGAACATTAGATAAAAGTCTTTAGTTTGTCAAATGCAATGAGAGATAATCAGCCTTCCACTAATCTACAATGTATATATTATTACAATTGCACGGTTCTAAGTGTTGAGTAGGTAATGGTGGAATACAGTACTGGATAGAGCTGTACTGCACCCTACATGGCATGGGGAGAAGGGAGGTATTCAGCATCTTTTAGGGCTTTCTTTGATCCTACATTTATGTTGTAGGTATGTTGGAAATATTAGAATGAGGATGAATAATCTTTGCCTTTAAAATCTATCCCTTAAAAAAATAATGATGATAATATAAAAGAAAATGGTGGTGTTAAACTTGACCTTAGTAATGAGTCATGTACATGGCATAAGTATGTAAGAAATTATCAGAAGTTTATTCTTTCCTCTTTCTTTAAGCACCTCTAGACTACTGGTTTTCGGTTTTCTCCTGGAATAATGTGATTCTGTGCGTGCTTCTCAAAATAGAGAAACATCACGTAGGATTACAGTCAGTGTGTTCTAATGCAGTCACTCCAGGTAACTGGCAAAACAAGTCTCAAAGAAAAAAGGCTACCAATAAATGAATAGCGTGTAACTTTTTTTTTTTTTCTTTAAAAATAAATATATATGTATATATATATATAATTGATGGATGAGCAAACAAGCATACGGGGCAACAGATGCCTTTCTCCAGGCAATGTAGAACCTTGTTACCCAGACAGTGGTGTCAGATTGTATTAAATCTACGGAAGTCATCCTCCTACTGTGAATTTTTATATCCAGTCCTCATATCTGCAGGAGAATTTCTACTTTTGCTCTACTAGAAACACACATTTTTGCTTTCATTTCTGCACTTTAAAAGATGCAACTCATATATAAGGTAATACATTTATTTCTAATATGTTTTTATTTATAAGCTTTAATGGATATTTTTGTTAATTGTCTCATTTTTTGTGAAGGATATGCTGGTGTGTCTGTGATGCTCTGGGCATCCTTTAAAAAATGGCAACACTGATTGTGTTTTTATACATTCGAGAGGGCTGTCAATTTTCTGATTCAGTTTACTTCAAAGATTTTGAAAAGATCATCTTTAGTGTTGTTTTCTTAAATTGAAATGCCTGAGCTGAAAATGCCTGAAGCATTTCTTACACACATCAGTAAATATCCTTGCTGTTTGGGATTTTGTCTGACATGCTAAAGACAAGGTTGGAGATTCGTTTGGCAAATTACTCTATAGAGTCCTGACATGAATACATGCTGACTGGCACCCTATCACATATGTGATATATGTAAGTATGGTGTGCATTTCCCATATTTGCTTGTTGAAAAAAGCTTAAGTAGAAGCAATCTAAGAGTGGTGTGATTTCTGCCTAAATATATGATAAAGAAGTTTGTGTTTTGGCTTGTTCTGTCACCAGTTGATTATTATCTGTGATAATTTTTTTTTTTTTTTTTTTTTTTTTTGTTGAGGAGGAAAGTTGAGTATTTCTACATAGTTTCTGTTTTTTCCCCTCCTTATAATTCACTTCCCATGTTCATTTATCTCTCTAAAATTTTTGGATGTATGCTATCTTTTATCAGGCAGTTAATTAAACTGCTTCAAACCTGTATTGTTTATTTTGTCTCCTTTGTTATTGCTGTTAAAAAATGTGCTGTGCAGCAGTGTCTTTAGAAAGGGATAACAGGCAGTTCAACTAATGCTTAAAACTCAGTGTCAAGACTGTGGACTAGTGAGATTTTTTGGGAATGTGAAGTCCTGCTTCCTTTCCACCTGCTCATTGCTCTGCTAACATGCGGTCAGCATTTGTCTTGGCATAAGTTTAGTTCAGTGTCTTGGAGTAACTGGCCTGATGAGTTGTTAAACTCTGCTCATCTCAGTTAACAGCTGTGATGGTTTGATTTGCATAGATTAAATGGTAAACCTAATATGGCTCCTTATGCACAATTAAATTGCTGGAATTGCTACATACAGTGAGTAAAATAAGAACAACTGAGAGAGCAGCTGGAGAGAAAAAGGACAAAACGCTCATTAAATTTGCAACAAGAGTCAAAAGTTATTTGTATGAGAATAGATAAAAGATGAGGGAAGACTGTATTGGAGTGCTTTGCACAGGATTGGGTTTGGGTCTGGTGGTGGTTCATTGTCATGAGCTGACAAAATCTGAATCTTATCAAGTGCAAAAATGGTCTGCAAAATTCCACACAGTCTCCTCTTAGATCCAAGCAGTAGGTGAGGGGTATCCTTCTGTGTGTTCCCTTTAGACTTCTGGTAGAACTATTAAACTGAGACTAGGGAAGGCTGTAGGGAAGAAGCCCTAGCATTCATTGACAACCTGGAGGCATGAAGCGTGTATCCAGCCCACTGCCAGGAAGTCTGTCATTTGTGATGGCTGCCCTATGTATTTGCTGACCTCTTTGTTTTGTTGACTTGGAGGTTCTGTTTGAAATTGGCAGTTGTAAGAACTGAAGTGAGAAGTGTTGCCCTATTGTTAATGCATTCAGTGCTAGCTGTCAAGTACATGAAAGCGAATGGAAAAGGATTCTATTTATTTCTGTATAGCATTTTCAAAAGACATCTGTCTCCTTTAAAATATATTTGAAGCTTCAAAACTCTCAGGATACAGCCATAAAATCCCTATGAAGACAACTTACAACATAATAAGATATTAATCTAACGTGTTGAATTTCCCCCAAATGGAAAACAAACCTTTTTTGTGCTCCTCTGGCCCATCATATGGGGCATATACAGCATGCTGGTGTATGCAGGGCAGCCGTGAACTGTCATCTTTCAGAGATTGACTGTGGGCTACTGAGATTTTATGCTACATATCTGAATCTTCTGTTTCATCCATGGAAGAAAACTGTAAAATGTGCTTTTCTTCTACGTGACTTGAATTCACTTTCAATATATCAATTTTCTATCGGGTGAAATTTAGTTCTGTGATGATTGAATTAACTTTGGTCTTCTTTGTTGAAGTCTTATATTTAGCTAATCTGGAAAATATTGAAGTCAATGGATTAGGAAAAGAATCACTAACTGCCATGAATATTAAACAATGCATAACTATCATCTGCAAAAATACAGGTGCTATTTCACAGCCAGAAGAGAAGAAATTCCTTCTGTGGTGTGGAGACGTGAAACAAGTACTGTTAAAAGTGTTTCTCCAAGTACAGTGAGCATCTGGAGGTGCTCAACACTGCAGAAACTGCCCATAAGAAATTTTAAGAAGAGATTTTAATCTTTAAGAAATTTAATCTTTAGAAATCTTAAAGAAATTTTTAACTTTTTTAGAAGACATAACTGTTGAGTATGGTTCATGTTTGCTCTACGGAAGCTGGCTTGTGTTCCCATGTGAGCATTAAGTAAGTGCTGCTGCAGTTAATCCGTCACAGGTTACTTTCAGGATATGGCAGATGACTGGAGTAGTGTGTGGGAAGGCAGATTTGGGGTAATTCTGTCACTAAGCCACCTGGTTAGGGGCATGACCTTTGGCAAGTGCCTTGATCTCTCCCTTTCTGTTTCCTCTTTTTCTATTTCTTTATCTTCTTAAATTATAAGATAGACTTTTTTGGAGTACTGGTAATTTCTTTTGTATTTGTGCAGTGCACAGACCTGAGTTTCAGCTAAGGCTTCTGTCATATAATAAATAAACTTGCTTCCTCTTTCTATAGATCTGATAGAAAATCGTTATTCCAAGAATGCTTTGGGAAAAGCAAGGGTTTTATCTGTTGGTTTTCTTGCTATGAGCAAGAGAATTTCAGTACTATTGGTTGGTTTTTATTGTGTTCAGTTGCTTTCTCGTATTCAACAACAACTGCATGAAAACAGCACTGTTTAAAAACTTTTCCATACAGATAAGTGAAAATATGGGCCAAGTAAAAAACAGAATCACCTACTGGATGTGAAATCACTTTACATGAGTTGTGTGAACATCAGCTTTCTCTGCCTTCAGCTAATAAATGTTCAGTCGCTGTGTGTTCTTGTATGCCAAGCAAATATATTCACCATATGTAGCAGACTCATGTGACTGTTGTATAAAAGCACCCAGAGGAATTACAGTAGTGTGATGGATACTTCATCTGTTTGCTTCTTTGTTATCTTCTGCAGTAGTTTTCCTGTGAGCAGAACACACACCTCCTTTCTCCAGCCTGCCAGTGATGCCAAAAAGAATTATATATTTTTTTCTTTCTAGATCATTTTTCATGTGGGTATAAGGGGAAATTCTGGGTAGGCAGCTTATTTTAGATTGTTAACAATATTTGCCATGATCCAACCTACTGAAGTATAATCCCAAAAATCCCAAGCACATCTCAGAAGTTCCAGAAACCTTTTAGGAAAAAATTGCATAAACTTGCCATCCTTGCGGAGATAGATCAAAAGCTTTAGCAACCCAAGCCCCTGCTATTTAATTACTTTGACCTATGATTAGGAGGTGTTAGAACTAAACACCTGCAGCTGAATCTACCAGAATTATTCTGTCAGAGCCCTCTTGTAAGGATCCATTGTTGAGCGATGCTTTAAGTCGTCAAAAACTAAACTAAAACTGTGGGAAATTTTGAATTGATGGTAATGATGACATCTTTGGCAGACATGGCTCGATAAAGGAACTTGGCTTAAACTTACAAGGCTTCCATTCATCATTGCTTTTACCACATTATTGCTCTGAGACCTTTGAGTTGTTTATTCTTTGTTTCCTTACTGCTTATTCTGAAAGCAGTCAGTAGGAATGTTGTCAGTGTACATGTGTATATGTTATTTCAAAGCACACTGATAATGTGTACAAATGTCTTTCAGCTAAATGAATCCTGCATCCAAGTTCCTTTCTTGTTGGTCTTCTTTACGTGTATTTTCTGAGCTAGAAATATGCCAGTAATTCTTGCTACTGATCAAGGGATTCTTGATTTTTATGGATTTGATTGGAATGGGGAACGTATGTGGTCCTCTATCCTGACAAGCGCAAAAGAAGACTGAAAGAAGTTGCCACTGTGAACAGACATTGAAGCAAAACCAAACTGGCTAACTACTAAGGATCAATGAAACTGAGATAGTTGTTGCCTTACTTAAGTTCATCCTTGCAAATAAATGTGTTTTCTTTGGATAGGATATCAGCCAGCCCAATTGCTCTGCCATGTCTCAGAAAGCATTTTCTATTGTGGAGAATTTAAATAGGATGTGAAGGATGCTGGTCTAGATTTCCATCAATTATTGCGTTGCTCCTCGCTCTTCCTCCCCTCCATTTCTGCTTGAATTCCTTTTAATAACCTTGTTAAAAACTGGTAAGGCATTGTCACTTGTTCCCCATTAAAGTCAGCTGAGCAATATTGATTCATAACAAATGCAAATTGGTCCATTGAAGTCAATGTTGAATCTCACTTGACAGAAGCCTGTGGTTCTAAGGATTTCTCAGGGCAGCCAGTGTAGCTTATCTTTGCCTACGAAAATGCAGAATAGTTACACAATGCTTTACAAATAACTTGCAGTAATTAATAGAATTTGATGATTTGTTCACATATCCAAGGAACTGTTCAGTGCAGTTTGCTCGAATTGTAAAAATATTTGCTGATTTAATTCACCCCTTTGAAAAATGTAATGTGAGCTAGTAAATTGTCATTTTGTCCTTCAGAACTGTCTAGCATTCAGGATCTGACTGTCACTTTTAATTGCATCCTAAACAACAGATTTAACAGAACTTGAGAAATTTTAATTGCTGATATCCTTAAGTGTGAGATGATGGGTGTAACTGCAACTAGAAGGTTGAAAATTCTGTGATTTGATGTCTTGGTGTAGTTCAGTAGTGTTTAGTCAAATATCTTGATATTTAGACAGTGTTGTCTTCTGTCTGTATTTTGGCTTTGCTTGCCATTGTAGCGTGCAAGTGTTCCACCCAGACTCTAAAAATGATTGAATTTAAACGTGTGTCTGTGCATTTATTATAAGCAGACATGCTACAAATAGAAATAGCTATCATAAATCTAGTGCCATATGAATATAGACATGTACGTGATTACACATCCCCATTCTTGGCTTTTGCCCTCAGAATGCCTTCTGAAGGTCTAAGTTTGAGGATATTGCTTTACTCTGGAAGCCAAGTTTCTTCCCTGCTCTCAGTAAGGTAGCCAGGTTTGAGCTCCTTGTTGCATCTGCAGGGAGACATTTTTTTAAAAATATATTTATCTGCACCAGGCCTGTGATGTCAGGTCATCTGTTTGTCTGCACATCTTTAATCAGATCATCTACTGAAAACATGTGGTTTTATGATAGAGCCAACTGTAATTGTAAGCTAATCTTCTGCCTCTGCACCTTCAGTGCCTTTGGCTTCATGCCTGGTACTACTCTTAATGGTATGTTAATACCAAATAATGCAAAAACATTGCTTCCTTAAGAACTTAATAGGATGTACTGTCATGGAGATAAGTGCTCTGTAACACACACTCTTTTCTTGTGTTTTAGAAAAATGAACTGAAGGATGCTGTGCAAGAAAAGAATCGCCTGAGCCTTCAGTATGCAAATGTGTCACACAAAGCCCTGCAATATGACCAGGTACCAATCCTAAACGCAAAACACATATGTTGATTTGTTACAGTTGTCAGTCTTCAAATTGGATAAAGATGGATTGAGTTAGTCACCTCTAGTTTTTATTTTCTCTTAGAAAACACGAAGTACTTTAATTTAAAATAAGTTACGTATGAATCTGACAAACAAATGTTATTTTCAAGTGAAAAAGACAGACTGGTAGCTGGTACAGAGATTATCCCTGATGCATCTTTCCTTAATATCACTAATTGTATTAGGCTTTGGAAAAAAGATGACTTTTTTTCCAGTAATTTTGATGAGACTTGATTGAAAAAAAATCTCTGATTTTTTCCAAAGAACGCTGACAAGAAGGATTTCTCACTGGCAGTGTCTTTTCCTTCCCTTCTGCATTTTTCCCTTGCACTTCTTTCATTTCTCAATAAAATGTTGAAATGCCATTCATTGTCCAGCAGCGAATTTCACAAATTCTGTTATCAGCTGTTATTTTCCCTGTAGCATGACATATGGCATAAGTCTGTGTCTCAGCTATTCTAGGTCCTGTTTTCCTAGTAAGCTTTTTTCTTTTTCTTTTTCTTTTTTTTTTTTTTTTCCTGTTTCAGGACAAAAGATCTTCCTGAGTACTGAGATTTTTATCTATGGCAAATACTGGGTGGCTTAAGTAGCATGGGCTGACGTGCCTTACCTCATCACATATGTATTCAGTGGAAGAAACATCATGAACCAGCCACTTTACAAGGCTACATTTAGCTAAAAATAAAACTCCAATCTGGGATTTCTACAGGGCTTAAGTGAGTTGCTCAGCAACCTCATTCACATCAGAAGAGCTGTGCTCATACGGATGCTGATGAAAGCCCAAACCCCCAGCCTTGCAAAACGGTGGTGGCTGCATGCTTTGATGTCTCTGACACACGTGTCATAGAGCACTGTATTTCCAAACCAAAGGAGGTCTGACTTAGTCCTAAGACAAAACAAAATAGTGAGATTTAGAGATGGCTGTGCACGTACTCAAAATTTTCCGTGTAGCACCCGATATCAAAGCAGACTGGGAATCTTTAGTTGGTGAGGGTATAAATTATTTTTATATACAAAAGCAGCATGACTGTGTTATACTGGGTGGAAGATGTGGATCATAGAGTTACTCAATTTAATTCATCCATCTATCTGGAATTTCTTCATCTCCTTAATGTTTTTCTCTTTAATGTTGTTTACACACTGCCCCTACTGTTTGGTTCACAAACCACATAAACACTTACATAGGCAGTTTTATATTCTAGCTGGCAAAGAAATAGCATGCAGCATTAATACAGTGAAGGCTTAGTGCTTTGGTGTCAGTAAGAAGATCAGCTCTCTTACTATCAGAAAGTGATGACTTACATGGTTAATAATACCTTATGATAGGTAACGTTTGTTTCTTTCTGAAGTGAACAGCTTGAGAAACACTGAAAAACCTAGTAAAAACAATTTAAATACAAATGTGTGGTATCAACCTTAGTCACACTTAGCTGCTAAGTTATTAATAAAATTACCTTTCACCACTACAATGTCAGGATTTATCATACTATGAATGTTTGTAAAATGCTATGCAGGGCACGTTACAAAAATTCAGTATGTCTGTGCTACTGATTTTTATATCCCAACCTCTGTAGGATCAAAGACTTCCTGTAAGTTACCCTCTCATTTTCAACAGTTTTAAAAATAAATGAGATATGAGGAATTTTGCAGCATACCTTGGCTGTTAACAAACCTTGTTTGTTCCTGCTTGTCTAACAAGATCTGCTGTTTTTTCTTTTTTTTCTGCTTCCCCCATACATAAAATGAGACTGAGGTAGATTGTATGGTTTAGATTATTTCTTACTATTAAGAAAGCGTGAAACTAAACACACATGAATGTTGAATGTAGAAATGCAATGGAGTTAGAGCTCAGCCCTGAAGGGGAAAACCTAGTTTGTTCTTTTCCCCCTCGAGAGCTGACCTGAAAAGCAGGCCAACTTTATCTGAGCAATTGGAGCTGGGAGAATGTTTATGCATTCTGCTGTGTAGCACAGATATAACAACTGCTCATTTATGCACAGTGTAATTGTTGAAATTCAGCTCTAGGAAGGGGCAAGTATGAGTTGTGCTACTTTGGAATAGGAACAAAATTGTGCTTATTTTATGCAGTTTTGTGTTGTTACTCTGCATAAGAGGAACAAAGTTACATTTCTGGTGCAGAGTTCTGGTGAAAAGGTTTGTACCCCTAGAAGTGCAGTGACACCAGGCTTTGCCTTGTTTTCCTGTTCAAGTGAATGTGCATGTTAGTGTTTTTATATAAAAAGAAGGGTCGTTATCTCTTTGGAATCTATTTCTGTGATACCTGATATCATACAATTTTCGTGGTATTTTCTGAATCATTTTTTTCTAAACAGTATCAGTGGTGTGAAAAGTTGACAAATGTCTAGAGTTAGGGCAGAAGTTGCACTTCTGTATTCAGGCACAGTAGTCGTAGCTCAGCATTTGTGATTTATGTACAACACGGTGAATTTGTGAGTGGCAGAGAACATTTTTCAGCCCAAACATGTCAATAGAAGAGAACTATCATTTCTCATAGAATTTCTTTCACCAATTGACTGACAGTTATTCACTGATGTAACAAAAAAAACCCTGCAGTTTATTTTCCTGGTCTGTGTAAGTAGTTTTGGCACTTAAGAGTTCAGAAAGTGAAACATACTTGAGCAGTATTCTGGCCTTCCTAACAGACACAAATGAAGACACATTTAGTAAGTGGGAAGTTGTGAGATGAAAAATAAATTTGTTGATGCATTGAACAGAGAAACATCACAGATCAAAATGTTCCCTAATTTCTGACATGAAATTAGAACTGTTTGTGATGGCACTCAATTTAGGTCAACTGGGAATATTGATGTCTTGATGTGCTCTGTGTAATTCAAGTTCATGTATATGCTGTAAGTTCTTACACTGTGGTAGGGAGCATTGCATTTGCACTTGACAAGTTTTGTCCACACAAAAGCAAACGAACAAAGTATAGACTCATTAAGTTTTATGCTGTTTTATACCATTTAAATACATTTATCATGCTACTCTGTGATATACAACATTCAGAAGAAAAAAGTCCTGGCAATAAGGCCCTGCAGAAATACGTTAGAATTATTAGTGTTGCTGGAAGTAACAAATTAATTATCAGAAGGCAACTGGTAGAATTAGTTGTGTTATTTCTGACCTAGGAAACGAAAATGTACACAGAACATTGCTCAAAGACTGATCTGTTGAAAGTAGAGAATCGGATTATCACTTGGGTGATCTTAAATTTTAATTAGTCTGAGTATGTGCTCTTTGATCCTGAACAAAAATCCTGAGATGTGTAACTGCAACTCTACCTCTCCCTGATTCATTTCCTTCCCAAATTACATTAGCAGCCTGACAGGTGCTGTTTGTTCCTGTAGACCCTTTACTCCCAAAAGGGACGAACGTGTATCAGAATGCTGCCATGATGACCTGCTCCCCAAAATTATTCAGACTGCAGTGATTATTTAGTTTTAGAAGATTCTTTACAAAGGTTGCCAGTATCAAGTATTTCAGAGGCAGAGAAAATTAAAGTCTAAGTAATATTTTCCTGAAGCTTTTCCAAAATATTCTACTTCATTCATTCTCAGTAAATTAACTGAGGATCAGACAATAACAAGCTTGCATCACTGAAGGTGATACTTCATCACTTCTTTTGTTCCACTCCATTGTTCTTCAACAATATACATTGGCTGATCTGAGCAATGAAATACAATTCGAAGGATGCAGGAAGTTAATAGATTATGAAAATCGGTTGTTTAATAGTTTCCTTAGTTATCAAGAAATGAGAAGAGGAGAAGAAAAATCTGTTCATGGGGAAAAAAAGTCCTGAGTTTGATGATATAATTGCATCAGTTCTTGTGGAAAACATGGTTTGTTTCATTTTCTTCTTTCTTTTTTTTCTAGTCCACTGCACTCTAAAGTGCCCTCTTACAAAGACAAATATGAGGTCTGGCTGCAACCATTTAGATTGTTTGGTCCATGGTGAAATTTGCAAATTAACAAACTGTAGCCAGAAGGCAAATAGTCTGAATCAGTTTCCAAAACATCGCTTTGGAAAACATCTCAGAGAGATCCATGTCAGAGATTGCTTAATGCCTTTGGTTCTCAAAGAAAATGGAATTACGGTAATTAGATTGTAAAAAAGAACTTGTCACTTCTCCTAACTGAAGCTAGAAATAAAGATGAGCTACACCTAGATTAAAGCCAGTCTAAGCATTATCCCGATTCTTCATACTGCTTTGCCTGTCCTTATTCAGTAATCCTGCAAACGTTGTTCATGCTTCTACACTTTGTATTGCAGTTAACAAAGGAAAACAGGTACTTCTTGGAACATTGTTCCATGAAAATATTTTTGCTCTTTCTTTTCCTTTCTTACCTCCTATTAGTATTGCAGAGAGGAGAACAGCAGTATTTATGAAACAGAATGTGAACATTTTATGAAGATACGTATTATGGACGACTTTTCATTATTAACATAAAGTTGTTATTCTTGATATGATCTGAGCTGTGTAAGAATCCTAGTGCTGTACATCAGTGTAGCATATAAACTCATAAAATGTTTATGTTATTTCCTATAAATCAGACTGTCATCCATTGCAAAGTCAAGAAATGGCATTTCCATGGTGCAATAAAGTAGTTCATTGTTATATTGTCTTGCTTTCTGTGTGCACTTATAAAATAGTTGATTTTGCTGGTGATCTGTGAAATCCTATGAACATGCTGAAATGGTTAAGTTAGCACCGAATAAATTAAATAGGAAAACAAATCCTATTTGGTGTGTATCTGATCCTTTAAAAACCTGCAGTATTATAGAAACCCTGATTTAAAATACTAGCACAGGCTGATTGTGCACTGTCCCGTATTAGATTTTATCCTGATGTCAATTTAAACTAATGAATAGTTCAGGAGAACTAAAATGTGTGAGCTGTATTTCATACATATGTATGTACCAAAAGCTCAGTCCATTTTTATATAGGAATTGCTTTGATTGTCATCTATTATATTTACTGTATGATACATGTATTTATTCAACTTGAGATCTTTATGCATTGCCACAATTTGGTTGCCAGATTTTAGACCTTTAGAAATGTATTTCCTACAAACTCCTATTTGGGTGCATGCAATTTCCTCACAGGAGAACATTCCCTTCCATCTTCCTTTTATTGTTTCCTTTTTCTTTGAACTTCTTTCCTTTCTCATTTTCATATACAGAAATGTTTTTTTTTTTTTAGATATCCAAAGGTATTCATGGATTAATCGTGTATTTATTGCTGTAGGTGAAGTCAGACTATGACCATCTTAGAGAAACCCTTATCAGAGTAACCAAAGAACGAGATTTGGCTGTAAAGGGAAAACACCAGCTCCAAGCCAAGCTGGAGAACTTAGAGCAGGTCCTAAAGGTATGTATAACACTGTGAAGTCCAGCGGTGCAGTACAATCCTCATATTAATTAATTATAAATTAATGGTGTCTATGGTGTTAATTATAAATTAGTGATGTCTAGCCAGACTTGCTTTCTAAGATGCAGTTGTTGGCGTATCATCAATCTGCTGCTTCCTTTTCGATTTAGAAAAATTCAACAATGTGTTTGTACTCACAAGTGCCTCAGTAGAGGTTTCAGTGTATAGTTGAAGATGCTGTCCTGCTTGTGAGCTGGCAGAGTAGCTTGGAGAGGCTTGAAATCCTACATCTCCTCCTTAAAGCTTGCCCAGACAGATGCAGGTAATTGTGTATTTCATGTGTCCTCAAATGTTCAGGAAATTTGTGGTTTAAGAAATGCTTTGTAGCTTTCCAACCAGTGGAAGGTTTTGAGAAATACTTAACCTAGTTTCTCTGCCAGAAGAGAAGTATAGTTTACGTTCTGTTATCTCAGGATATATCAACAAAGCTGAAAGGGAAAGATGAAAAATTGCTGGATTAGCTAACTCATGGGAATCTTCTGTGCTTCTGAAACAGAAAAGTTCTGATTTTCTGATGTATTCAGCCAGCTTTTCCCTTTCATGTCACTGAAATTGTGCCCACCCATCTGCACGCACAGATGACAAGTCCTTTGAGCAGAAAAGTACTTGGGTGAAAATTAAATTTGCTCCCCATTCAACATCATGTATGAGTTCTGTGTCGGAACAAAACTCTAGTACTTAAAAGCCACTTGAGCTTTCTCAACATTGTTTAGCTGCACATTTTGGAAGTGTAAAAATCTCTGCTGTAAGATGTAGTTAGTTACTTTGTTTTGGTTGCAGCTGTAGGTAGTACAGTGTAAGAAGAGAGTGGGCTGGAGCTAGTAGGGCTATTCATTGTCGCATCTCCCTGCTGCCCATAAGGAAGCTGGAAAAACAAGTGGGATTGTTAAGAGCCATTTCAGAAATGTTTTGTACTACAAATGCCTAGCACAAGTTTTACTGAAAACTGAGATGTCCATGATGTCATCAGTTAATTCTCTGTGGCATAGCAGGATTCCCACCTTTGATCTGAAAAATGCACTGAAAAGGTTCCTTCTTCACAATTTCTTTGAAGGGCAGAGGATTATTTGCCAGTTGTTTTGAAATATGAAGAGACATTACTGTATTTTTCTGTGCTCCTCTAGATATGGATTTGCTTTCTGATGTTAGAATAACATTGTTATGACCTCTAGAAGGGTTGCAAAAACAGAAGTGCAAATGTATATGCTTAAAAAGTTCTAATTTTCCTCACAAATGCTATCAATTACAAGGGCAAATGGATTGCCACCACCTACGCAAGCTGATGGCAATGTGATCATGCAAGCCACTCTTGGAGGAAGGAGAAAGAATTCAGCAGCTCAGAACTTCCTCCTTGCAGATCTTCTAGGGGTCTTTGCAATCTTCCTCCACTCCCCTAACCTGTTCCCTTAGGCTTGGAACAGGAAATGACACCAGCTGATGTGTGGATAGGAAGAATGAAATAGATTGCAGACAGAACCAATTTGTGAGCAGAGTGGGAGGAGAGGGAACATCTTCTGGTTTGGGGGAGATTTAATTGCTGTGCCAAGGAAGGAACAGATGCTGGAGTGAAGAGATCCTTGCTGCTTTGTGTATTAAGTAGATCACAGTAGTACTACAGCACTGTGACTTCTGGGTTAGTGTAGTTGACCAAATGGCCTTAAAATCTGCCAACTATGAATACCACATTGTTATTTAAGGAAACAGAAATTAAAAGTGAGGGAGACTCACAGATCATGTATCACAATCTGTTTCTTTATTACATTTTGTAGATTTGCTGTATGGTCACTGCATTAATTATTTATCGATCTTTCCAAAGGTTTATAAATGTCCTCCAGTAGCTTTTTTAAGAATAGTAAGAACTTAAAACTATTGAAACGCGCTGTACCAAGTCCTCTACTAAATCTTGAATTGAGACTTTTTTTGATATTTAAAGCTTTTCTAGATTAGCAGTGGGAAAATGTCTTGATTGCCTCATCATTTCTTGGATGTGAGTCACGTCATTGTCAAGTCGTACACGAGATTTAATGGAAGCTGCTGAGCTCAGTAAATGTAGCTTCATGCTAATTTAAATACTGAGTGGTGCTAGTCAGCAAAACGGGCTGTTTGTTTAGTTGAGAAGAGAATTGAACCATCAGTTTTGGTTATTAAATAAATAATAAGCATAGTTCAGAAATGTTTACAGCCTCACTATGCTGACCTTCTTTGTTATTTAGTTACATGTAGCAGAGAATTAGCAGCTCCTAAAAAGTCAGCAATATGCTGGATACAGTTTTCTCTTGTATGCAAGAAGAGATATTTTGGCCTGTTGGAAACAACTGCCGCCATCTATTTCTAACTGCATATTCCTAATAGGCTCTGTGTAATAGCTCATGGTGTGCAGATAAGGCATTGTGTCTCAGAGCAGTGTTAGAATATGTAATTTAGAAAACACAAATCTGTAATACCCATTTTGCCAGAAAAGATATCAGAATCTCCAGTGATCTTTCTTAGCTCTGATTTATGAAACAGGGTGTTTGAATGGTACAGTGCTGTTGAGAGAATAATAACCTGTAATGAAAAAGATTTCTATCTAAAAGGGTATCTTGACATTGTTCAGCTTCCCGACAACTGTGCCTCATACTGCTTTGAATCATTACTTGTAACTGTTCATAAAACTATTTTTTAAATACTGTGAAGTCATTTTTTTCTAAATCTGTTTTTGTTTTACTCTGTATGGTTTACCATAACTAATGAGCAGAGAATAGCAAAAGCAAGCTATTTTTGAGGGGTCATCATTTGGAACACAGAAACAAACTCTAGATAATGAGGTATTTAGGGAATTGTCAAGCTAATTTTTTTCCAAGCTTTACTTCAGTTTAGATGTCACGTATAAAAATGCAACTGATGGATAAAAAGACTTCTGTTCACTTAGGCATCATAGAGGCCACACTGCTGGCAGTGACAGTCAGATCTCCTAAAAGAGATTGCTGTCAGAATACCTGAATTTAGCAGTGACAGTATTCATCTTGGTACCGACCAATTTAAGATTCTGTTCAAATTCCCTTTTGTCTGAAAGTGATACCATAATGTTTTTGTGTTGACCGTCTGCAGTCCTGGGACTGGCAGTATGTTTGTCTAAGATATGTTGAATCCCCTGATAGTTTTGTCTTCCACTCTATGAAACAGCATATGCGAGAGGCTGCTGAACGGCGGCAACAGCTGGAGTTGGAGCATGAGCAAGCCTTGGCTGTCCTCAACGCCAAACAGCAGGAAATTGAACTCCTGCAGAAGGTAAGCAAAGGAAATGAAAGTAAGATACAACGGCAAATTGTAGTGATAAAGCAAACATCACAGCAATCACTAGGGTTAAAGAAATTAAATCCACAGCTACATAACTAGTTCCTATTTTCACCCCAAAATCCCAGCCCGTCTTCCTTGCCTTTACATCAAGCTTGGGAATATTTATGTATTCCTTAGAATAGAATCCAGCCTTAATTTTGTGGTAATTGAAATGCAGAGAATCTACCGTTCCCTTCTCAGTTTGATTAACTGGAACAGTTAATCGTTCTCATTGATGTTGAGTTAGGATTTCTTTGGCTTCCTCTTCTTGTCACTGGTGAGTCACACTACTTTTTCCCCTATATTAGATTAATGCAACTCCTTCTCAAGGTCCGTACACATAACAGTTGATCTTTTTCATGAACTAAATGGCTGTTTAAGTACTTCATTGTTACGCTTGTTCTTTGATTTGCAAGTAGACATATTTTATCATGGTGCATCTTCTCAATATTCATTATAATACATAAAAGCATGGTATTGAGTTTCACTTTTGCCAAAGTCATTTGAAGTTGGTTTGGTGTCAATACTAATGCTGATGTTTCCAATTGCTGGAGTAGATCAAAACACAGAAATAATAACACAAATGGTAATTTGAGTAAGTGTTGGCATGGACAGACTTTGTCAGCAGAGAAAAAAATGTACATAGCTACAGTTTTGCTTCCAACAGAATGTTTCGTTTGTCCAAAATATTCCAGTGAATTTTCTTTCAGTCTTTTCTATTTTATCTATTAACCATATTTCAAAACGTCAGTTTTAGCTGCATGTAACTGCCATTATTTGAACCTCCACATAGATTTTGAACTTAAACTTTTTTTTGCTGGTGATGATGGTATTTTGGGATTTTGTTCATTTCCTCTTTTTTTTGTTGTTGTTGGATTTGTGTGTGTGTGCATGCACGTGTTGTTTCTTGCCTTTCCATGCTCAAATTCTTTTCCACTGTGTCACTGTCATGATGGGATGAATCACAGAATTTTAGACTTTAAAAAAATGTGCATTACTAGCAGAGCCTGATGCATATGCAGTCACATTTTGATATTATAAATAACAATTCATTCTCTTCTTTATATGTGTACGAACTCCTCAGATTATCAGCCTAAAAGGAAGAACGTAATATTGTTGATCCAAGTTTTGTGTTCAAGGGAAATCAGGTGGTCTTCTCCAAGAAACCTTAATATAGGGTGGTTTGATGAAAAAGAGAGATAGCTATTGACACAGCTTTCCTAATCATTTATCAAGAACTCATATTCTGGGTGGATTTTATTAAACTTGTAATGATGGATGGCACCAGGCTTTCTATTACCTGCTATGTTCACTAATGCTCTTTGAGCCATTATTTTATCAGGTGCTAGCAATAAGGTGCATCTGTAGTGCAGGAAGAAGTAGGATTGTGTGTCCAGAACCAAAATAGGTTTTATTACCGTGCATTACAGTGAAGCATAGCTTGAGTATGTGGTTTTTGTTGGGACTTTATGGCCTGACCAGCTTCTCTTCCAGCCAGCAAGCAAACATGATGGCCCTTGTGCATGAGGATAAGTTGTTACAGTTGTGTCAGTATCCTTCATTGCTCCAGATTAATCTAGAAAGTTTGTGAGGCATTGCCATGAATGAAGACATTTCTCTGATAAGAAATATTCTGAATGTGATCTTTGATATACAGCAGTGAGAAGTTAACAGGCAAAGTGTGTGCAGTGCACTGCCATCACCCTGATACAAAGGTTAATAAATAATTTTGCTCATCTTGGTCAAGCTTCAATGAAGAAGACAGTGAAAATTTAAATGGAAGTAAAGCAAGGGCAAAAAGAGATACTGAGTGCTGTTTTTTTGTGTTTTTAAGGCTTAGACTTTTCATAAACAAAATTTGATTACTTCTGAGCTATTTCAAACAACCCCTCCATGCTATCATTCACTCCCTCTTTTTTCCTTTGGGCCAGTTGATTGAAGTCTAGATGTTGTACTTCCATTTACAGACAACCTTTCTTATGGTTGTCTTTAAGCGTTTTGTAAGATTCATGCTTCATGTAAAGAATAAGTTTAATTTTTGTGTCACCTTTTTTAGCAGTGTGTTGAGCATGCTTGTCTTGGGCCAAATAAATACTGATGCTATTAACTTTCACTAAGATTCTGTCTCTGAAAATAAGGCAGATATTTTGATGGCTTAGAACTACAGTGCTGGAGTGGATTGCCCAAGCCAGCCCTCCAAGACTGTAGATAGCTTTGGATTTGAGTATATGGTATGCTACTCTTTGTGGTTAGAATATACTATATATGACATGACTAATTAATTTTTCTTTTCATTTTTCTTTTGTTTTTTTTTTCAATTTATATAAATAAGGCTCAGGTTGAAGCTAAGAAGGAACATGAAGGAGCAGTTCAGTTGCTAGAGGTAAGAAGATACCTTTTGTATTACTTGTGGTTATGGAGGTTTCATTCTGAAGGCAATAACTGTATCATCACTTCTGAAAGATTTGATTCTTTAATCCTGCCTCTAATGCTATTGCTGTGTGCCACCCACTGTGGCCTTTCTTAACATTTCCCAACTGAGTGGGAATGAGTGCTGGAATGTGTTTTTGGAATTTGCCAGTGACTAAAGCACTTATTAAGCAAACACTGCTAAATAAATAAAGTTTTTAGAGATTATTCAGGTGATATTCCTTGTATTCCCTTCCCAGGCAGCTGTTTAGAAATGCATGATGTTCCACAGTGCTGTATAAGATAGTACATACAGCAGACATCAAAAGGTCCCTACAGCAAACAGTTCCTTCCTAGATTTTTCAAAGCTAGACTCAACAGATTCTTTAAGTTCCAATTACATCGTTTGACTCACTTGGACAAGTTAAAGTGTCAGGAAATATAGATACAGAAGTAAATAACATGTTTTACATCCAGATTACCTTTTATTTCTTCTTTTCTTCACTTTTTCACACATAATAGGTTTTTTTTATGATAACTAGCAAAGTAGGTTTTTTTGCATGAGGAAAGGAAGAAGCATTAAATACATACTAATGCTTAACATAAATTACTAATCTAAAGAACATACAATGCCACAGATCAAGTATAGCAAATGCATTTGTCAATTTTCACTTAAAAATCTGCTTTTAGTGTTTTTTTTCTCATGGTAGTTTTTCTGTCTGTGTACCTATTGGTCATGTGCTAAATGGAGGTGATCTTTCTGATACATCAATAATCTCTTAAAAAATGTTTAGTTACTTAAAGTAATATGTCCAGTTGAGGGCTTTTGCTCATATGCTTTCATTATTATCATATATATTAAATTTGTGCCTTTAAGAATATAAGATAATAATTTAATATCTGGTGGAAAGTATATGATGCAGGAAAATAAGTAGAAACAAAGGAAGCAAGTGATTATTTACCTCCCTCAAGCTAAACAAAATTCCTATTTAGCTGATTTGTTTGCAAACTGATTTGCGTAACCCCATCAAGGTTTCTTAAGCTTTTGCTTTTTGTTGCCTTAGACCCATTGATTTTATTTATTTATCTGCCTTTTGCAATTCAAGATCAGCAGTGATATTGATTTCTGAAACCTTCTATAGTGTGATTTGCATTAATGCATGTTTGGTTTTTATACCTGTTAACTGTTTCAATGTATTTTACTTTGAAATGCCAAAACAAAAGTGTTCAGAACTGTCTTTATTTCTTTATTTCATATATCTTTGTTTACTGTGTCTTGTTTGGAATTTATTGCTTTGCCCTTCATCCAGAACACCCTGGACAGCATGCAGGTATTTTAGGGCATATATTCTGCATTCCCTGTGCTGAATCCTGCACCTTTCCCCTTACAATGAATACACTAGTCCTGTCTAACCTTGCATGGGATGCGTGCTAAAACCATTGTTATGCAAGCATGCTTGGCATTGATTAGCCTGATAACAAATCATCAAAATCAGATCCTTTTTCTTCAAATATGATATGTTTCAATGAGGAATAAGGTACTGTTTCTGAAAGTAAACTTCTGACAAGCATGCCCACTAAAAATGGTTTGATAGTTTATTCAAGACTGTAGCTTTCAGACTGTGGATTTTGTTTGAATTCAGATTGTTTTGTGATTTGTACAAAGGTTGTTTTATGTTTTCACCTTGGGTTGATTTATTAAGCCCCTTACTGAAAGCCATTGCTTCTACATAAACAGTTAAGCTATGAAATGAATTACCTGAATTCAAACTGTCCACTAGAAAGCTGGTCATCATCTTATCTGTCTTGTGCAAACAATATCTGTCTTGTAATAGATGAAGTCTGCTTTGTTTTGTATTAAGCTCACTGTATTTTATGAGAAACTTCCCAAGTCCTGAGTGAAGTACTTCCAATATGGTCCGCAGTCAAGTGTGCCTTTTCATACAGAAACTGCTATAGGTGTGTTCAGTTTTAGCTAGATCAGGTACACTTTGTGTATTGAGATAGACTTTACAGGCAGTGCCATGATAAAGAACACAAGTTCAGCTGTTCTGAGAGTGGGAGCACATGCTTAGTTCTGCACTGACATGTAAGCACATGGGCTTTCAATAGGAGAGTGTGTCAGGCTAATGAGCAATGAGTCAAGCGCCTCACTGAAGTCAAGAAACAAAGGTGGGTACAGGATGTCTCCTGTTAGTACTGCTGTGGATCTTATGACAGTTTTACTTTATACAGTAACAGCTTTGCGCTCGCTTCTAAGTCTCGACTTCGATTAAAAAGGAAAGCCAAAGAAGGCAAACACTGAGCTGCAAATAATCTCTAAAATAATAAATAACACAATTTTAATTTTTTTTTCAAAAATATGCTTTTATGACAGCCTTAGCATCTTGTTTGGGTCTGGATTGTGATGTTTTTATTTTTTATATTATGCTTGAGTTTCCATAACTGTGTGTAGAAGGGGCAGTACGTATATTAAAGAACTGAGTAGCTTGTTCTAAAACTTCCCATTGGAAAGGGGAGGATCTAAAAACCCGAAGCATTTTACTGCATTGTCCATCTGATGTTCTTTTAAAACTGCATGTAGATGTCTTATTCATGCAGCAAAGTGACAAGTAGCAAAGGCTCACATTTCAGTTGCTGAAAACCACAGTGAAAATATAAAATCAAAGAAAGCACTTAATATTTGTGTAAAACTCCCACAGTATCTCTCTATAGTATTATTATGTTTCATAATCAGTCAGATAGATACACTGAGACTTTTTTAACAGAATTAAATTAATCTGTATTTTTATCAGTTCAAAGAAATGGCATCCTCACAATTCATTGTAGCTGTAAAAATCTATTTATTACAAAAAAGGAACAAGCCAAAGCACAATCTTCAGTGAGAAATTTGGGCTTTTGTGTTCTTTCAGGGACTATAGGGAACATTTTGTTTATCTTTGGTTGTTTCAAGACCCTTGTATTGGTGTTATGTAATAGAGGTAGTTTTATTCCTATGTAGTACGTGCATTTTTTTTTTTCATATGAGCTGAGAAAATCTTCCACTTTCAAGAATAAGAAACTTTTAGTACAGTTGAATGGATCTTATCAATATCCAGCCTTCCTTAGCACAGCTGCTTAACTAGGCATATGCAGTAAAGGGGATTTTAATGAAGGAATGTGATATTTGTTCATCATGAAGTACAAGATTAGGATATAACGCATCAGCTTTCCACAGAAGGAGCCTATTACTGCCTCTGTTGAACTGTGTCTGCTTGCAGTGTTTGGGTCATTGCACATGAGACACGAGTGCTCCCTGTGTCTCAAACATCAGTCTTTTGTCTGGCATATTTCCAGAGCACAGGCCAAATGTTTTGCCCTATAAGAAAATGAGACCTCACAAATGACATTCGCAAGAATTTTGCTCGTTCTTCAGTTTTCTCAGCAGGTATTAATTAATATACTCTTTCTTATCTCTCTGAACAATCTCATTGAGAGTTTTAGTTCTTCAGGAATGCTTGATAGTGTATGCAAGCAGGCTGCTTATAGGCACAGATTGGAATTTAAATGCACTGTATTAAAAACTTCAACATATTCTTAATCCAATTGATGCAGTAATTATGCAGCTTTGGGTGAAATAAAAGGTAGCTTTATGTTTTAGTCTCTTTGCCAATCTTACATTTTCTTAGAATTAAAGTTGTAGAGGAAATCCTGAGTTCCCATGCTCTTTATTGTTCCTCTCAGCCAAGGAATCATTCTTTTCACTTATCCCCTCCATTTTTTCCATGTCAAGATTTCTTAGACTGTATGTAGGCAAATTTCACAAGTCAGCGCAGAAACTTATCCTTGATTATGCTTTGTTACTTCCTGATGCCTCAAAATTAAACAGAAGTGTTTGCCCACAATGATATTTTTGTACTTCTCACAAGCTTGCAAACAATCTCCTCTCGATTGGTGTCTGGATTACTTCTGTGTGGTTTGGCACGTACCATAAGGAACGTTATTTTTGAAAGGGAATTCAGCCAGTAGCTAATCCTACATTCTGCATGAAACACTGTTTTTTGCTGTTCTTGTTGGTTTTTAACATATAAATGTTTATTTAGTAATACAGGATGATTCAACTTATTAGTGAGGATGGGCAAACCTCAGAGAAATACCAAAGATTTTAAAAGTATTGGAAAAGGAAACAAAAGTCACAAAGCTATAGGTTCTTTCTGAAGGTGTTCTTGGCAATGATGTTCTTGGCACTGCCAAAAAAATACGATGAGGAATTTCCACTTTGGAAACTGGGAGTTAAGTATTTATCCCAATATTGCAGAGCTACTAAAAGGTTTTCTTCAAAATGTGGGAACTTAGGGGGATAAAAGAAAATGGAAACAAAAAAAGAAAAAAAAGCCAAACAAACAGTGGGTGCATTTATCTCAAGTAGTTTGCCTATCCTGGATTCCTGGTACTTAACAAAAATTGGCCCCTATTACAGCTTGCTCTGATCTCAGTTAAATGTCTGTGTTTTGTCTTGCTTGTGCAGGCCAAGGTCCGAGAGCTAGAGGAAAAATGCCGGACACAAAGTGAACAATTCAACCTCTTGTCCAGGGAGCTAGAGAAGTTCCGGCAGCAAGCAGGGAAGATTGACCTCCTCAGCAGCAACTCATTGACATCCTCAGATATCTCTGGTTCTCCCAGTAAATCTTTATCCCAGTTAATGAATGGAATAGCCACTTCTTTAGGCAAAGGTAAGGACAAGGATTTTATTTGCAGGTCTGTTCTGCCCTGTAGGCTTCAAGGTGCCATTCAATTATGTAAATAGAGCTTGATTATACAAATGGAAGTTAGAATTTGGACCTAATCTTGTTTTGTGACTTGATTCAATTTCAGAGTATTTCTTACACCTTTACTGAGATTGTTCTAGTTTCATTCAAGTACTGCTTGGAGCAAAATTATCTCTAATCATTCTTAGGTGTCATGGTGAAAAACCTGTTCAGTGTTAAAATGATATATTTCTTATGGAAGTATTTACATACATATATACACACAGCATATAAATGGTTTGTTGGAAAACCTTTCCGGATTCGGGGCAAGAGTTGGTCTGCTCTTTTGTTTAGTTATTCATGGAGAAAGAAAGAATAGAGACACCTGTGTTGTGTTAGCCATTGCATAAAAAGAAATTTGTGGGTAGGGGTGGGCAGTAAATGGGAAAACTGAATGGAACATTTTGAAAGACATGAAAATGTTTTTGGTTTAGTTGTTTGGTTTAGTTATCTGTAGTTACTTAATTAAACCATACAGATGCGTTTAAATTTTTTCCCATGCTTTAATTGGCCGAACACTTAGCTGCTAGGTATCTCAGAAATCAAGAAGTTGCACAAAAACATTGTTGGTGTGAATTTTAGAAGAATTGGAGAATGTAAAATTAAAAAAATAAATCTGTATTGGCGTTCTTATGCATGTATTGTGATGAATGGTCAATGGAGTGTGTTTTGCCCAGATCTGTTTTGAATTCTTGCTAAGCCATCACTGCCTGTTGCCAGAGGCAACTACTCCTCCTAACTACACATCTTTGTTAACTATTCATTATTCATAAGAAACTTCAAGGCAAGAAGTCACCTAAAGACACCTGAGGGGAACTGGCATATAAGTTGTGTTGGACTCTGTGCAACAATCTAATGTTGTTGTTGAAGCTGAGAAATCTACTCACAAACAATTGAAACTTAATATCATCCATGATAGATGATATTTTTACTACTATTTATACAAAGGAAAGCTCTCCTGTTGCCAGGTAATTCCCATAGCTTACAGATTCCCCCAAAACTGTTTTAGAACAGATACAAAGAGGAACTGGACAGACAAAATAGCCTTTTCTTATTAGTATTATTTTTTCTTCCTAAGCTTCTAGGAAAATTCTGAGGCTTAGGGCCTAGAAATCACAAATCATTTCCCTACCACTGTAGATGAGTGCTTATTTTTGGTGAAGGGTGCTGCGCTCAGTGTGAAACCAACTCAAAAGGAGCCAAGGTGACATCCTTCTTTCATTTCGCTTCAATAACTTAGTACTTTGTGTGGCTTAGATTTTGAAATACAACATTTTAGCTGTTAGTGGACTGACTGCTGTGGTACATATAACTCTGTAGGCTTTTCTGGAGCTGCAAATCATAGCCACATGGATATTAAAGTGCATTAAACAGGGAATTTAAAGGACAGCATCTGATGGCTGTAAGAATTTAGTAGAAATTTCCTTAATAACAAGAGGATTAGCTGTTGATGTCTCCAGAGATAAGATTTTCAAACCGATAAATATTTTAAAGTTAAGGTAATCAAGTATGGAAATGTCCATTTAACAACTCATGAAAGTCTGGTCTGTATCTCTGGAGTTCATGTAAATGGCCCTAGACCTCACATAAAAATCAACAGAAGCTTATGGGGTCCTGAGTCAGCCTTTCCATGCTACTTAGTATTTATTGTCAAGTACTAATAGAAATAGAAGACAAACAAAACAAAAATCCAGCAAAAAGTGCTCGACTGGAAACACAAAAAATACAAGATCTGTTCTAAAGACATTTTAGAGCCTTAATCTGTTCATTTTAACCTACTGATTTTTATTCTTCTTAGAGTTCAGGGCTTGTAGCACTGGAGTATAAATGTCAGAAATCCTTGATGATATTTGCTCTCAGTATAAACGCAGTGGTAACAATAAAATGGTGCTTAAAGAAATGGGCAGGATGTCTGATTCTCAAAATCAACTATTCTGAAATAATGATGGTAGTGCTGCAGCAAGTTCTTCAAACAAGAAGAATAATTGTTTGCATTATGTGTGAGGAAGAAAAGAACGTGGGGAAACGCAAGGACAGCTTTCAAAGCAAAGCAAATGGTGGAAATGAGATCAGTCTATGACCAGCTGCTTTGCCTTAATTGGTGATGTTTTTAATGTATCAGGAAATGGAATAACCTAGCCAGAATAGATTAGAACATTAAAGATTCACTCTAAACATATATTATTGTCACAATCCAATAGAAAAACCTTCAAGATTTATTATTCATCAGATAAAAGGTGCATTTAAATGGCCTTTCTAGATCATTTGTGTAGTCCATAATGAACCAGTGGTCCCATAAATAAAATGGCATGTCTAATTGTACTGCATGTATGGTCAGCTTCAGTTCTCTCTGAGTAATTTAAATTAAGTCTGGAGCTCTTCCTTGCCTCCTTCCTTGAAAGGATGTTCAGATTTCCTTGACAGATATCTGCCAGTCATGACAAAATAACAGCTATTTGATGGTCTGTGGATTTTACAAGATTTTACACACAAGAAATGTGGCTTTTTTTTTTTTTTTTTTTTTTTTTTTACATTATTTGATATTTCAAGGAAGAAGATGCATTTCCAGAAACTACTGTGTTTTCTTAAGAACTGATTCCTTGCATTTTTCCTTTTCTAACTGTTAGTTTTGTTCTTAATGCAAAAACAACGGGGAAGATTTTTTTTTTTAATAATGATTTCTAAAATACAGAAAAAAATAACCCCTTGTTGTTATTTACCAGTGTTTCTTTTGAAAGCAATCATTTATTCAGTTTTGTTCATGCCAGGTCATGAAAGTCCTTCTGGAAGTCGTTGTGTAATTTCGGAGTTTATTCGTCCCCTTCAAATATCTGGAGACAAACCAGAACAGTTGTCAGTCAAACCTACATTCCTGTCAAAGTCAAGATCTGGTGCCCCAAGATGCAGATTTGATTCAGACGTGAGTCTTCTTAAATTTCTTGCAGGAAATACATGGTGTGGGGCCAGGATCTCTCTTCTTCCGAGGCTGATGCAGGATCATCCACCAACTTTTAAAAAGAAAAGACATGAAAATTCGTATTTTCTGGGACAAATTGTGATTGTGAGCAGTGGGAATTTCATGAGACTTTCAGAGTCTTAGAATTCTGTGGATGTATGTAAGGCTTATTCACAGTTAAATACAGATGTGTCCCTACCAAGATGAAATGTGGGAGAATTAACTGCTTTTGAATAGGCTGCAAAAAAAAAAAAAAAAGCAGCCCATATTAGTCAAATCAGAAAAGGTAGATTAACAATGAGATTTAGGGAAGCAGAACTAACAGCAAGAAACAGAAAACGTGCATGTCAGATTTAATTCCATCTTTCTATTATTTTTGAGTTATCTCACTGAAAATGTCAAGACCACTTTTGCAGTGTTGCTCATTGTGTGCCTTCTTGAGTGTAATTATGTGATGCATACTTATATTATGCAAGCAAACAGAAATTAAGTCCCATTTTTTTTAATAGGTATCAGGCGTGGGAGGAAGTGTATGGATAAAATCATTAGGAAATAGTCTTTTAAGAAAATAAAATCTAACAGTGGGACACTGCTCTAAAGTCTTACATAATACTATTAAAAAAAAAAAAGATATTTTGTGAAATTCTCTCTGCAACTTCTCTGTTCTTAGTAACAATCTTCTGGAATAAGCATTGGGTAAGTTATGAGCTTTCAGACATCAGGACAATAACCCTTCAAAAGCTGCCCTGCATCTCCAAAGCGACATGGGGGAGAACACTTGATAGCTGTTGTTGTCCACTGAAAGTGGTGTGTTGGCAGGATGGTGTGTACTGTGCTTTCCTAGCAAGCTAACCCATCTCTTAAGAGTTAATTCAGAAGAAAGGTGACTTGCTTCAGTGTTTTTCTGGGGCACCTTTGGTCCATACTGGCAACCAAGCAGGGACACGTTTAGGCCAGAAAGTTGTATTTCAATATTCACTCTGTCCAGACTGTAAAATGATCATCCAGTTTTGGACAATTTACCTGTTTGACTCTAATGTTGATCCTAGTATCTCCTCCTTAATGAAAATCCTCCATATCTTATGGGAAAAGTTCATTTTTCCTGAAAGAGTTCAAAGTAAAGCATGAAATAAGTAAAGTACATTCCTCACTATCTTTTTTACTTACTAAATGATAAACAACCAGTCTGTATTTGGGTCAGTTCTGCAAGCTTTTGAGGAAAATTAATGTCTAGACTCTGATCTTATCTGAATCTTTAGGATGTACCAAGAAATAGTTCAATTTCTTTACCGTGCTGGAATTTGACTTACAATTGCTTTATATTCTAAACCTTTCTAAGTAAAATTAACTGATTTTGATTCATATCAATGTTAATTTTCTCTTCTTAATTACATGTGCTTCAATTTTTTTTTCGTCTGTCAGGAGAATGATGCATGGAACTTTTAGAAATCTTTTTTGTCTTTTTTTTTTTTTTTACAGATGGATAATGATCAGAATTCCAATACCTCGAAGCAGAGATATTCTGGGAAAGTCCATCTTTGTATTGCACGTTATAGGTAACAAACATCATTAGCTGGAGCCAGTTCTTGTTCCTGGTCAAAACCCAAGTGCGAGAACATTTTTAGCAGTGAAGTTTTGGCAGGTGGATCTACAATCTATGTCCCTGCTTTCTTTGAGCACTCTTTGAGTAGTTAAGTAACAGGCTGCAGCTATTCACACTAGAAAAGGGAGAAGATAAGGACTGGAAGAGACCTCCCGAGTGATATCTCCTTAATTCACTTTTCAGAATGGAAATTTAGGCCAGGGTTATATATTAAAAAAAAAAAAAAAAAAAAAAAAAAAAAAGACTGAATTGCCATCTAAGGTAGCCTTAGAACTGTACACCTTTTCATGTTAGTATCCAGTTATGAGGGGTCGTAAGTATACATGCATGTTTTTGATCTGTACTTCTTTGCAGCTACAACCCTTTTGATGGACCAAATGAAAATCCAGAAGCAGAGCTCCCTCTTACAGCAGGAAAGTACCTTTATGTGTATGGAGATATGGATGAAGATGGCTTTTATGAAGGTAGGTTTTTGAATCTGTGTATTCATGCTAATTGATGCAGATTTAAATCAGTTCACCTGTCAAACACACTCCCTGTGCTCTCCTTCATCTACTATCAAATCAGTTGCTAAAATTAGCCGTATCATCATTATGTTAATTAACAGAGTTTCTGTACCAACAAAGCCGCTCTTTGCAGGCAGAGCTAACTATAAGACATTTTATATTGCCAGCTTTTCCTGCTTGGTAGATTTAAGGTGACAAGAAAGCTTACTGGCAGTTCTGGGTTTTTGCTACGCTAAATTTTTACTTTGTCAAACTCCAAATGCTGTTCGTGTACAGTTTTCACCTCTATCTTATCCACTTACCACAGGACATTAACATGCAAGGGCTGTGCTCCTCAAGGACTTCAGTGACGTTTTTCTTTCTCACCAGGGGAGCTTCTAGATGGACAGAGAGGACTGGTCCCTTCAAATTTTGTGGATTTTGTTCAAGACAATGAGACCCGTTTATCGAGCACATTAAGCAGTGAACAAGATCAGAATTTCATCAACCATTCGGGTTCTACTTTGGAAGGAGATATCCTGGAGATAAGTCCACCAAGTCACATAGACTCTAGCGTAATCAGCAACGGTGCAGGGACTCTGGATGTGAACATTGATGAAATTGGAGAAGACATTGTGCCTTATCCTAGAAAAATCACCCTTATTAAACAACTAGCCAAAAGTGTCATTGTGGGCTGGGAGCCGCCAGTAGTGCCACCCGGATGGGGAACCATTAACAGCTATAATGTTCTGGTTGACAAAGAAGTACGGATGAACATAGCCTTGGGAAGCAGAACGAAAGCTCTTATAGAAAAGCTTAACATTTCTACTTGTACATACCGAATCTCAATTCAGAGCATTACAAATAAGGGTAACTCAGATGAACTGCAGTGCACTTTGTTAGTTGGGAAGGACGTCATTGTAGCCCCCTCTAATCTCAAAGTGGACAACATAACCCAGATTTCTGCTGAGCTGTCCTGGCTCCCTACAAATAGTAATTACAGTCATGTCATTTTTCTTAATGAAGAAGAGTTTGACATTGTCAAAGCTGCTAGCTACAAGTACCATTTTTTTAATTTGAAACCCAATATGGCCTACAAGGTGAAAGTCATGGCAAAGCCCCACCAGATGCCCTGGCAGCTTCCCCTAGAACAACGAGAAAAAAAAGAAGCCTTTGTGGAATTTTCTACGTTGCCAGCAGGTTTGGTATCTTTCTCCCTAACTCTCCAGTTATGTGTAAAAATTCCAGATAAAATAGCCTACCCTTTGCTTTATGCTGTAATCAGTGTCGCTTTCATGAACAGGCTGTGGACTATTCGATTGCTTAATGGTACCTATGACTCATTCCTCTCCTGTGTTACTCCCCTTCTTGTTCCTTGGTACATTTTGGGAAGATAAGTTAGAGAAAGACATGCAGAACATCATCACGTGCTAGAATGTATTTATCAGAATAATCTCGTTTTTAATTAGTAGTTTAATTAACTTGTTTTTAATTAATTTAGTTATAGTAGTTCTGGTAGCAATTTTTTATAGTAGTTCTGGTAGCAATTTATTTTTGTTTGTATGGACAGCTCTGGACAGAAACAATTATTATTCTAGCATGTTATTTGTGTATCCAGATGCACTTTTTATGGAGATGATCCATTTCTTCCCTGGAATAGAAAGCAGTATAGATAGCTTAGAGGATCACAGTGATTTAGGGGTGATACAGATGAGTTTTGGTTGTGTGGTTGTAATCACAGGTACAATTTGAATTTGTGGAGGTAGTGAATCGGTTGTGTTTTGAAAAGTCAGGGCCTTTTTTTTTCCCACCTTGCTTTTACATTAGAGATGTAGATAAATTATGAGTCTTCTCCCAGTGAACTGTGATGTAACGTTGAAGACTAGAGCTGAAATAGTGTACTACATTGAAAGGGTAATGTCATGATTTTGGAATGTATGGTAATACCTAAAAATATGAACATCTCTTCTTATAGACTTGTCTAATCAAAGACAATTAGGACATTTACTTTATATTCATACTTCTAGAGCACTGAATGCCCCTGAAACAGAGACAGTCAAGCACAAGTGACTCCTGGCAAGTGAAATTCCAATGACATCTACAGTGCAGTGTGTTGATTGACTCCCCGCTGGGATTCAATTCCAGCAAGGGAGCAGGAATTATTTCTGGCCTCTTCCTTAGGTTGAGTGACTTACATGTAAAGGACACATGCAGGACAGTTGGTTGAACTGAGAGAAGTAATTAAGCTTGTATGTCTTGTATTTGGGCATTTACTGTTTTGATTTCAGTCATTTCAGTGGGATAAGTGGTGATACTATTGCAGCATCTGCTAGGAGGAGAGCATTTTAAACTTTGTACCTGGGAGATGTTGCCTGTACAGTGAATTAAATTTGTTTGACTTCTTTGTTATTTGGGAAATGCCTTTCGAGTGAGATTTTTTCAGGCCAAACTCTTAAGAGTCTTTAACTCCCTCTAGTTGCTGAAGCACGCTAAAGCAATAATGACATGTTCTCTGTTGAGATGCATTGCATTTTTTTAAACCAATCTCTGTTACAGGCTACAAAGGTAGAAATAAACTCTCTGGAGATTGTTTGTTTGAGAGAATGGAAGAAAGGTGTCGTCTCCTGCAAAAGCAGATGAATGTCACTGACAGAGACAAGATACTGGAATAGATCAGTTGCCTTCTTCCTGTAAACTGAAGAATTATGCTGAATTGCTAATACAGGCTGTCAGCAAAATAGGGAAGATGAAACTGGCTCCTAATTCAAAATCTTATCTTGGGAAAAAAGTCGGTTAGGTTAGATTTACTGCTTTGGTCTTGCTAGTTAAAAATACACTAGGTGCAATGGATGTTATAGGGAAAAAAATCATGTTCTGCCTATGGTGTCCTGAACATGACCAGAATTTTATTTCCAAGGATGAAAGGCAGTGATAACAAACCACTGAAATGCACTGATGGTTTGCCAGTGTATCTGGAGGATGAGGCTTGTTTGATATTTACACTTGTATGATGACCTGTTTGGCAGCAGTGAATGCACGCAGAATATTTGTAACTTTCTGTCTCAGATGAACAGAAATTGGAGGTGCTTTGTTCACTGGAAAAAGCAAACTCTCAGCTGCTAAGGTTTGTGTTCTCCCAGCATTTACCCAGGTGTGGCTGCAGCTGAAACCTGCTTCGGAAATGTTTTATCATGAAGCACTTCCCAGTGTTTGATTGTTAAATAACAGAACAGGATGCCTGAAATATTCATGAACTAATAAACTATGATGTTTCACTTTGGTTCCTGTCCAAAGTAGAGCTATTTATAGTAGCTTGATAACGTCTTTTAATTAAGGATGTACTTGGTGTACTATTTCTCTAATGTATGCTAAATGCCTTAAAAAGTTAGTAGATATATATTTTTCTTCACTGCAGATAAAAGATGTTGAATCCAGTTGTCTTTAACCAACATGCTGCTGATTGAAAAGGTTCCAGTTCTGCCTTGCATCCAGTGCACCTTAGTGTCACTGTGCTTCTGACCTGTGGATCTTGACTTGGAGGCACTGATGGTCACTGATGGAAGCAGAATTCCAAAGTCATTTCTGTGAATGCCGCATGCGTTCAGTGCAAAGATACCAAAAAGTCACTTGCTGTCACTTGCAGCCATTTTTCATTAACAGTGTCATTCTGGGTGCCTTTTCCCTCACATTTGTCTATTAACATTTCTGTTCAAAGTAATTAGCAGTTATGCAGCCTGGTGGGATAAAAATTGGAGCAAAGTGCAGCACAATTGCAAACTATGTTGTAAATGGAGCTTAGCTAATGTCTGTAAGGCCCAGGATCAGTTGATGTTGAGTGTATGCTTCTGTTTTTACACTGTAACTTAGCAATGATACTTTGTCTTCTTGAAGAAAATAAGTGCTTTGAGGTCTGTAGTTTCCAACTCTCAAACTGATCTACAGACTCCAGTCTAAGGCTCACTGATGACAAGTCTTGCATGTCTTAGGTCCTCCAGCTCCACCTCAAGATGTTACTGTCCGGGCCGGGTCCACCCAAGCAACCATACAGGTGTCCTGGAAGCCACCAGCCCTGACAGCAACAGGGACCTCCCACGGTGCCAATGTCACAGGCTATGGTGTTTATGCAAAAGGTCAACGGGTGAGTTCCACCATTACAGGTACCATCTGCGCTAGGTGAATTTCTGCTGGCAGGCAAAGGTGGCAATAAATGTGTGATGGCACTTCAATGTCTGCTATGCTTTCTTGCTTTTTATCAGTACTTGTTCTTTTGTTTGTGCTATTTGATCATTAGCACCCTTTCTGTACGCATTTCAGCTTTTGGACAGAAGAGTTGGAAAGAATTAAGAAGACTGGTGCTAATTGTTGTGGTGCCCTAACTTTCACTCCATGTTAAAACGTTGAAGGCTCTTCATCAGTGTGGTTGAAGGGAGGGTAACATATCTTCGTGCTAGTATGTTGCTTATTTGTGTACACAGGTGGCAGAGGTGATCTTTCCAACAGCAGAGAACACATTGGTGGAGCTAATGAGACTAAGAAGTCTTGAAGCAAAGGAAGTTACTGTTCGAACACTCTCTGCACAAGGGGAATCAGTGGACTCTTCTGTTGCTGCCATTCCATCTGACCTACTGGTGCCTCCATCCCCTCTCCCCAGAACTGCTCCCAAATCTAAGCCATTAGCAAGTGCCGGAGCCCCAGAAACCAAAGAAGAACATTTAGGTCCACATGTAAAAATAGATGAGTCATGGGAGCAGACTCGTTCAGCATCCCCTGTTCATGGGCACACACTTGAACCACCTGTCCCTAACTTTCACAGCTCGCTTCAAGGGAGAAGATCTCCATCGCCTAACCGAATACTCCCTCAACCTCAAGGCACACCTGTCCCAAACACTGTTGCAAAAGCCATGGCAAGAGAAGCTGCACAGCGAGTTGCAGAGAGCAATAGGGTAAAGACCAACTTTTTTCTTGCAGCTTTTAGGGCTTGCTTTATTCATTGTAGAGCTTTCCATCAACTATACTTTTTTTTGTAGTATGAACCTTACTTAGCTTCTAATAAATTCCCAGACCTGAAGATCAGTGTTTTGAGAAGCTGTATATTAAAATTCTGTTGTATCTTCAGCAAATATGCCTTTAACCATACAGAGCATTGATCAACCTTTGACCAACAGTAGAAGCTTCATAACTGTACTAGAAATGTTTCCAGAAAATAATTCTGGGAGGGGTTGGGGGAGAATGGGGAGGAAGCCTTTCCTAAAAGGTTAGTCGGGAAAACTAACATTGCTTTAAACCATGAGTATATTAAAGCATTGTGCTTGTGAGTTTTTATGCCTTATTTAGCCATTTCTCCATTGGTTGCAAGATGAAGTCATCTTTACAATTTTCCATTTTTTGTTGGTTTGATAGATGGAGAGGAGGAGTGTTTTTAGTGAAAGGAGCAATGCAGCACAGTACGCTAACTCAGATGATGAGGAAGATGGATATGATTCTCCTAATGTCAAAAGGAGGGGGGCTTCAGTTGATGATTTCTTGAAAGGATCAGAACTTGGAAAGCAAGTGAGTAACCTGGTCTTTTTATTGTGTCAGTTATTTAATATGACATGAGTTATTTTGTGAAGCTCAGCATGATCTTCAGGGCAACTAATTATTGTAACCATAATGGTATAATTGTGTGGCAACAGATTAATGTCCTGTTACTGCTGCATTAGACTTTCTGATGAGAACTGAGTGCTTGGTACCATGTATCTATAGACTGTTATACTACGCAGCTGTTTAAGTACTGGAAATGCTTTTTTTTTAAAAAAAAAAAAGTCACATTTGGGCTCTGGGATTTGGGATTTGTGTATTATTATTGTGTATGAAAGAATGCTGTAATGTTTTGGGGGGAAAGAACGGAAAGAGGGAAGGATTTTTTAAAGCCGTAACCTGTAATGCTAATTAGCAGAAAATCATATATACTTAGGGAAGGATGCTGTAAGGAATAGAAAGATGTAGCAAAAGAATTTTCCACATCTGTGCAGCTTTTAGTTTGATCCAACTCGAAAAAAACAAGAAGTGATTTCATAAGTTACTTTCAAGGGAGTTGTAAATCCTAGCTAGATGCTTTCTTGTGTCTTGGGATGGCTGAAGAATCTTGCTAGCCAGACATCTGACTTCACATTTTGAAGGCTCTGAGCAGTGCCTTTCTTTGTACCACTTCTAAAACCTTGTGGAGTTTTGGCTCAGCTCATCACAGAAGCTCAATTATTTATTTCTGTACAAACATTGCTCCAAATCTCAGCTGTTCCAAATCTGGAGCTTGAGGATTTCATTTAGTGTCATCTTTACACGGAGTGGTTTCCATTTTCTTTTTAAGATATCCAATCATGCTATGCTTACAAAATGTGTTCACGAGTGAGACGCATCTTTACATCTGTATACAATTAAAATGGTTCTAGGTGCAAAGGAACCAAGATTTTTTATCAGGCCTAGTGATCTCACTAAGAAGGCTCAGTGTAAACTGTGCATAGTGTTTGTAGTGGGACAAAGATAAAATTAGGGTTTTTTATGTTAACAAATATATATATCTTTGTACTTGACCAAGTTAAACAAACTTGGGTATATCTACTGTAAGCATACTAAGTTGCTGCAAGTAGACCTTAGATCATCCAAAGATTATTTGGGATGTGTCTGCTTTACTGAGCTCTAAAAACCAATGCAGACAGCTTGGATATGAACATTGAAAGTCAGGGAACCCTTAGATTTATGTTCTTTGAAGCCTGAAGAGATTAAACTTTGCTATCTACTAGTTATGTCCTCAAGGCCAGATTTGAAATCTATCTGGCTTCAAGCCTTCTCAGATATAATTAGAATTTTGTGTGTGTGTGTGAGGCTGAAAGAATTCCTCATTGCTTTAAACACTAAAAATGTGCTCTGAGGAACAGCAGCCAGATTATATCTTGTGAAACAGCTGCAGTGTGTTAAGTGCAAATTGATTATTAAACGTTTGCAGCTTAGTGAGATACACCTATTTGAAGTTTAATTGCTCATTTACGTTGTTTATGAAAGATCACTTTTACCGTGTGGTTTGTTAGTAAAGAAATAATTGGAAAAAAATGGAGAGACGTAATCTGTGGTGGTTTTCTCCATAAGAAATTATTAGTTTGATATTTTTATTGTAATGCCTTTGTGCTGCTGGTATCTTCAAGAATTGCTATTCTGTATTCCGATCTGTAATCAAATGTCTCAGGCTTTGTATCAGTTTACTTGCCTTAATTTATAGATGAGTGGAAAAAAACACCTGCAGATAGATGCAAGTGATGTTAAGGTTTTTCTTCAAGTGTTTGATGAGCATTAGATATGGCCACTCATGGAGATCCTTCACGTTTGGCGTTTTGTGTTTTGGAGGTGGAAATATAGATTATAAGCTCCTCATTTTGAAAATGTCCCATGAGGAAGGGTAGCATGGATCAGAGATCTGAAACAGTTCAGTTATTGCATGTGAAGTTTGTGTGCCCTTTTCCATACAGATTATACAGATACAGATCTTAGGCAGAAGTGCACAATTGTTCCTTATATAATATGTCCTAGTTACGTTTCATAATTTATTTAATTTAGTGCTTGTATTAAAAGATTTCTTTAAATAATTGGGTGGCTGTTTAGCAGGACTCTACTGTTGTTAGTAGCACACTAGATAAGCTGTGGAGGCAACTTGCTAGGTGTGATGGTCCAAGCAAGCATGGATTTATTGCAGCAGTACTGGCATTTGATAATCTGTGAGAGTTTTTTATTCTATTTTGTGATCTCGAGATGTTTTACTGCAGACATTCAGCTTCATTTTAAAATGTATCCTTGGAAATACAATGAGTTTAGTTTATGATCTGGTTTGTTGGACATAGCACTCTGGCTAAGCAGGAATTAAACCAAGGCCACACCTACTTAACAGTTTAGTAGCAATTCAGTGAGACATATATTTTCCTCTTTATCTTCCATCTCATTGGAACTTAAAATATTCAAACTAGTTATAAAAGGCCATTACAACTGTAGCCAGTCCATTCCTGCAATGTTTAACAGAATGAAAGCTTCAAATTCCATCAGCTAGCTATATTATACAATGATGGTAACATGCTGCAATAATTAAGTGCTGATCACTTTTAAATCATTATGTGATGTAACAAACAGCTGTGAAGAACAGATGATATGTGAATTATCCTAGGGCTTTTACAATTTGGTCAGCAAGTCTACTGATGCATGAAGGACCTCTTTAGAGGAATTTCATCAGGACTAAAGCTAGATTTGATGCTCTGAATGCATCTTTTTGGACCACCTATGGATTTGAGACTGGGTTTCTTGAATTAAATGGGAGCATAAATGGAAAAAAAAGGTTTTATTCATAAAACAAAAGAGCAACCTGCATGATGTCATTTACATGCAGTATTACTGTGATGTTCAAACCAAGGAAGTACTTCTGGTCCTCATAGGTGGTTCACAAGGAATTTTAATTTCAGTCATTAAAGATTTTTCTTTCTCATTCTGCTGAATAGCCTCACTATTGCCACGGCGAAGACTACCATACAGAGAGCAGCAGGGGTTCTGATTTGTCTGATATTATGGAGGAAGACGAGGAAGAGCTGTACTCTGAAATGCAGCTGGAGGATGGAGGAAGACGGCGAGTCAGTTTGACTTCACACAATGCACTTAAGGTAAGTGTGACTGCAGGGAAACCTTAAGAGTACCTCTGGGGTTTTTTTCTTCCTTCAAAGCACTTTTTCAGTCAATTACGGATTTTGAAGATGATTAAAAATAAGTGCTGTGTAGACTTAGAATTTGTTTCTTCTCTTTTCTTTTTTTCCCCTCTCCATTGTTGGATATCTACTCTTGTAGCTAGTTGACTGTTTTTCTATATGAAATTGTGGAAGTTGCAGTTTTTGTTCCATATCTGGGATCTTTTTCCTTGTTTATATGACAATATATTGCAAGTACTACTCAAATAACGAGTTGATTATATAAACATGCATACCTATAGGGGGAAAAAAAATCCACCTACAACAATTTAGGCTTTTCATATCAGATGTGTTTTTTCCTATTTTCAGTGCCATCTCTTTCTCTGACTTCAAAGCACACTTGTAAGAAGGAGATTTGGGGTAATTAAGGAATCACCAAACAGGAAATAAGTGTCAGAAATTCCGTTTTAACACTGTATAAGAATATTAATCATGAAAGACAACAATTAGATATATGCAGAACACTGAGCTTACTGAATGCAGAGCGTGCATTTCCCATAGTATGTCTGCTCGTGTAAACTGTATTTGCTTTTTATGTGTGTATCGATTACACTAAATTCTTCTCTTAGCAAGCTGGATAACCTGAATGATAAGGAAAACCACAGGTGGATTTTTCTTCTAGTATTTAGTTGTTTAACAAAAAAACAGTGCTATTTTCACACACATAAAAGAATTGTGACCATCGAAACTGCTTTCGTGTACTGTAAACTCAGCCCTTCTATTCTGACACTATCTGGAATGAGAGGGGTACTTTTTCAAAACAAAACTAATGGGTGTTTCAGTTTTTCTGCTATCATAAAGGTTGAATCTGAAATCCTTCTGCATGCTGCTTCTGACCCTTCCTCTAGAGAAAAAGTAAATTGTCCTCAGACTGTTCTTGTGATTCATGCTTCAGAAACGATACCTATTCCTTAGTTTTATGATAGTATCGCTAATTTTTGATATCTAACCAGGCCCTTAATTGGTGTGATAAGTCATTCTAGACATTTTGAATTCTGCTGGCATACCTCTGTTTATGTTGTGGTCTATGTGGAAGGTGTGGTGCTTAATCTGCAGAAGCAGAACTCAGTGTGTGAGTGCTTCCTGGGGAAGGGCTCATGGATGTCGGAGTCCCACGTGGAGAATATTACCCACTGTATTGTTAGGGTTTTGGATACATGCTTCACATCAGATTCTGATCCCAAAGTGCTCAGTAATTTCCCCTTCTTTCACGAGATCCAATTTTGCTTTTCAGCAGCAGTAGTTAGTTAACGGCAACAAAAAAAAGCATATTTACTAGGTTTTCCATAATGTAAACAGGTTTGTGTTCCTCTTGCATCTGAAAGTATGCCAACCATGCACTTTCAGCTGTAATTATTTTCTCCTAAGGAAATAGATATTCTCAAGTAACAAGAAAATGTTTTGCATGCAGGTAAATTCTTGCTTTATTGTGAGATTGTTATTTCCTCCAGTGGTTCCTTAAAACAAAGGCAGGTGTCAGTGATAAAGGGAAGACTGAGCTAACTTACCAAATCTGAGTATTCTAAAATGAGGAATACTTGAACTCAGACAAAACTTCCTGCTCATATCTATTGACTTTTTCGTGTTTCTATGGCAGTTTGTCATAAAAGTTTCATGGGACTGATGCACGTTTATAACTTAAGACAGATCAGACATACATTGTCTCTCCTTGGAGTCCAGCAAAGATGCTACATAGGTTTCTTCTGTCCCACCAACGTGTGTTTAGTGTAATTACAACACAAAAATGTCAAAAGCATTATTGTGTTCAGAATGCTTATTTTATTCAAGATGGGATAGTTTGTACCCACTTCTGGTATAAACAGAGACTTTTACTTAGTTCTACTAATAGGCTGATTTTCAAATACTGGCTTTATCAAGCAGGTACAAGATTATGATGGGAGATTTGAGGACAGTGCCAGACCAAGGGGCATCAGAGAGCAGCCAGCTTCTCTGGCTTCTTTCTCTGGAGGCCAAGCTTTGAAAATGATGCTTTTTTTAATATTTTTTTTTTTTTTAATTTTCTAAAGGAATCTAAAGCTTCTTTAATGATGTTTGCAGAATTTCTCTACTGTGGCAGGAGTTCTAGGGATATTTGGTACTAATATAGGATAATATAATAGATGCAAAGCAAGAAAGCTTGTTAGAACAGAATTTTCATTCTCAGATATGGGTTCTGGCTACAAAGAAAAATTAAATTCCAGTTTGTCATGTGGTAAGGATCATACTCAGCACTAGTGCCATGTTTTAATGCCATTCTCATTCACCACGCTGGAATCTGTATGCAGCTTCTGTTGCTTTGTTTTAGATGCATGGGTTTGTTCTTGTTAGAGCATCGCTCAGTTGTTTGTACTGACTCCTCGTGGTATCTGACACACAGAAACTTTCTTAATCATGTCTTTATTTTTCACAGATTCTCATTCAAAGCATGACATCCTTTTCACTTAATAAGCTGCATGTCTTATGTTTGCCATTGCTCTAAAACTAATTCTGTCTTTATTTTTCTTTTCTTCTCCCTTTTCCCTCCCATTTTATTTTTGTCACACACTCTTTATTCCCTCTCTGGTTTTTAACATTACATAATCTTAAGGAGTGCAATAAGAATAAGACCACTGACGCCACTTTTTTGGAACAGCCTGACTTTTCACAGCAGATACATCACAGTAAAAAGCTGTTCAGTATTCCAGAAGTAGCTGAAGAGGATGGTGAATACTCTGAACTGCTGTACAAGCAGGGTTTAGGTATGCCCTATAAAAAGAAATCCACAATAGCTAGAGACTCTAGACCACCTAGGCCCTACAATCAAGATCAGCAGCACAACTTCTGGTACCCAGCCAAGCACAGAATTTCAGACATGGAGGATTTTGCTGCAGATGACAAAGGATGCAAATATAGCCGGTCCTTATCAAGAAGCCCAGACAGTGGACTGGACTGTGGAAGTGAAGAAGAGGAATCTCGTTTTACGTTCAGATACACTTGCGATTCAGTTTCTGCCAGTGTTGCATCTAGCTGTTGTGCAGACACTGCTGATTGTTCCTGCAGGAAAAGCATGAGGCCATTGCTTGCTCGCAGGAAAACTTTAACAAGGCAAACCAGCATTGAAGAAGATTTTGGTGACTTGGGATCTTCCTTTGTAGAGCCCAGGAGTGAACAGGTCAAGTCCAGTTACGAGAAAAAGTATGAGACTCAGAAATGTAATAGACCAGATAATTTGTCCAATGAAGATGTTCAGGGAGGCTGGAAGAACGACTTAAAAATGGCTGACTCTAGGGCAGCTGGTCCTCTTGCAAAGTCATCCCACAGAGATGCAGAAGACTCTTTGGTGTGTGAAGTAAATCTTCCTTCTAACATCTGCTTGCCAAATCAGTTTTCTTTCTCTTGTATTTTTTTCTGTTGGTTTTGTTTTATGGGTTTTTTTTCTGAATTAATTTTTAGAGTCCATCCTTTGGACCTGTCTGCTGCATTTTTCCCATTTTTTTCCTCCCCATTCATTTTTGTTTATTATTCTGCGTTTTGCTTTACAGTCATCTTTTATGTCATGCTAAAATCAGTTTAATTTGCTTTACAACAATTTTCCCACAGAAAAAAATTACAATAATGGCTGCTTTTGTTAAAGGACAACTGAATCTAAATTTTAATTAAGGGTTAGCTGAACTACAATTTTTCCCAAAGAATGTTTTACTTTATTTTGCCCATCCAAATGTTGCTTTAAAAAAAAAAACAACAACAAAAAAAAAAAAAACAAAAAAAAAACCACTGCATTTTAACTGGAAAAATATTTCATCAGTAATTTTTATTTTAAATATCTCAAAGAATCCATTTCGTCATATTCTTTTTGTTCATCTCACTCACTGAATTTTGAGGATGTGCTCTTTATCATGAATCATCTGTGGACAATCAAGACTCCCCAGTGTAACAGTGACCCACGTTTGTTGAGTCACAGGTTTCATCATATTTCCATTTCCTCCCTTCTCTCTGCGCTGTTGCCACTTCGACTTCCTTTTTAGATCATCTCTTCTTGCCTTTGAAGTTGCAGTCTGCATCTCTGCATGAGAATGCAGGCAAACAGCTTCTTCGAAAGGGAGAGGACAGGGCTGTTCCATACCTTTCAAGGATGCCTCTGTGTAATCCTGCCTAATTGTGTTTCTGTCCATTAGTCTGGCAGTCTCTGTGCTTTTATAGCTGTATCCATAGGCTTCCCAGCTCCCAAAAGTTCAAACACGTTCTTTGCCCGCCCTGTGTGCAGCAGTCCAGAGTGGAAACCACAGATCAAGCGTGTTTCATAGAACAGTAGAAATCAGCTGCCTGCTCTTCTAGCCCAGCAGTCTATTCTGAAATGATCCTTAAAGATTTCTCCCATTAAAACCGATCCCCAAGCTGTATTAATCTCAGTGGCTGCATGATGAACTCTGGAGAGCATTAAAATAGTATCATTTCATTATTAAAGTAGCAGTGTTTTCTGCAAGGGTAATGAACAGAGGGAGACAGCTGTGATGTGAGATGAAATGTGTCTACATTCCCTTCTACATGTTTCAAGAACATCTAAAAGGCTTTAACAATCAAAAGCCATTATAGAAAAGCAGCGTGCTCAAAGGCAGAAGGATGTATACTTGTTCACATGCTGCAAACTGGTCAAAGCTGCACAGCTGACAACAAAAAATTGCTTGCCTTTTCAGTGCAGTCCAATATCATGAACTCTCGTGACTGGTCGCATGACTCTTCAGGAGGTTATGATGTCATTTTAGCAGCAACAACAAAGGCAAAAGAATGTTTCCAAAATTCTTTTCTTTTCTTTTTGTTCTGGTGTGTGACTACTGGTTGCAAAACTGCCATAAATCAGGGAACCATTTTTGCTTTTGCAGGTTTGCCAGGCAACAGTATTTACTTTTCAGCTAACCTTTGAGTTAAAAACTAAGTTTAGTTGCCTTTAGAGCTTTTGCTTCCAAATATGATTGACCTGATTAATGTCCAACCATGTAACCATAATGTTATCATGCATGTAATTTACAAACCTGTTTTTTCTTTTGTTGTTTTTTTAGCTTTTAGGTAATCCATCATCTGCAGGACGGCCTGAAAGGGTGGAGCATGCAGGGCGAAGGTCCTCTCATGGCAGTGCAGTGCCACAAAGGTCTCGACCAATGTTGGTCCCTTCCATTGGTTAGTTGGACAGATTGGTGCATTTCTGTTCTTTGCAGCCTCAGAGTTGGGGAGGCGATCCTTACAAAGGACACTTGTCTTGAGCGATGGGGTGAGATGGAACTAAAAGCTTCTCCATCTAAATACGAGCTAAATATAAGTGCACTAATATAAGTGTCTCATGGGGGCTGAATTGCTAGGCACTGACATCACTGGGATTATTTTCATTGAATTTAATGGGTGTTGCTGGGTGTTGCTTGGGTTAGATGCTGTTAAATCTTACCTAAAAAAAATAATAATAATAATAATAATGCAGGCAGAAATCCCACCAGTAAAATAAATGTACTCATTTGATGATCCATTCAGCCATCCATCTTCCCATTCATCAACCGTCATTTTGCATTTACTTTCCATTTTCTTGACTACTTTTTGGAATTCACCAGGAGAAAATTGAAGCTCTTAAATGTAACAAGTTGGTAGAACTTGCATATGTTTACTATATTTCATCTCTATTTCTGGCTTATTTATGACTTAAAATTTATTCTGGTGTATACCAGGAAATCCAAAAAGTCGTGCAGAAAAGATAATGGAATCAAGATAATATGGCCAAATACATATTTGTAAAACTTGCACTCTATGCTGACAAATAAGGAACATTCAGACTGAAAAATCAGGAAACACATGCAAAACAAATGCAGCAAGAGTAATGTGAGCTGTGAGCAGAACATTACTCCACGAAGATGTAAAATCAGTCTCGTTCTTGTCCCTAAACCATGCTTTAATTTTTGAACACTGTTCACATCAGCAGCAGGAGCAGAAAGCAGTGTTAGGCAGTTCTCATCTGGCATCTGTGTGGATGAGAGGCATCACCAATGGGGATTATCAGAAGGAAAGAGACTGATCATAAAGGAGTGCTTTTTTTAAAAAAAAATACTGAATAATTTTCCCTTTTTATGAGCTTACACTAAAATGCCAGTGCTGTCAAAAAATAAAAAAAATAAATAAAAGCAAAATCCCCTTATTGGGCACAATTATTTTGATACTTGTTATCGGGAGTTATTATTAGTGCAACTGTAGGTCACAGTACACACAGCTGTAATACAAGAAACTGCCTTAATAGCTGCAGTGTAACAACATGGTTTGTCAGAGGCCTGATTCTCTCCCCACATCCTGCTATAAACCAGGATCATACAGATATTAATGGAATAACTCTGATGTGAAAATTGCATAGAGGAGAATCGGTTCCAGGGAGGCTCCTGTGCTTCTGTTGACAGGCTGCTGTTAGCTGAACCAAACAGCATTCAGATGGTGGTGGTAGGACTGTTAAATTGTCACGTCTTTTTTCTTTCTTGTCCAAAAGCAGCCTTTTTTTTCTTCAAGAGTAAAGATTCTGTTTACATTTGGACTACTTAAGCCAAGTATCTAATTTTTTTATATAAATAGTGAGAGAGTAGGCAGGCTTGTTTGAATTAGTACTTTGGGTTTCCTCTTAATTAAAAAATAGGGAAGTAATTTGCCAGAGTTCACTTTCTGTCAACAAAGTGAGGACACAAATGGCAGCAAGTCATGACTGCTCTTTAGCGATTCAGTAGCAATCAATGAGGAGTCAGATAAAGAAATTAATTGCTTATAATCAATCAAACATTATTAAACAGAATCTTAAGTCCTACATTTGTTCTCCTTCAGTGCAACTTAAAGTATAAAAGGCTGAGATATCAAAAGGCCTGACTTCTGACTAAAAAAATTGGCAATTAAAATAGCTGGGAGACATTTCTCACTTCCAGCATCACACTGAAGTAAAACACTCTGAGAATAGACAAGGGAGATATAAACACTGGATAAAACTCTGCACAAAGTTTGCTTCCTACAAGTTTACTGGACGAAATTGTAGAAGATATGAAATGTCCCAGTTAAATGTATTTAACTCATTTATCAATAAAGCAAGTTAAAATTATGCTGTCCAAAATCATACAGTAGAGGATTGCATAAACTTGAACTAACTTTCAGAACTTCCACTGACACAGAAATTTCCCATGAATAAGGGCTGCACATAGGATATTGGAAGAATGAAATTACTGTAGTTCTACCATTACAATATGCCAAAGTTTGGACTGCTTAAATATATGAAACTATTTTATTGGCTTCAGTATACTGCTCCAAAATGTGGATCCCAATTGTCTTGGCAGCAGCTTGTTCTTTTACCTGTGTGCCTGGAGCATTTACTGAGTTATTCTGCATCACTTACTACAGGAAGTTCTTAAAGCAGCTCTGGAAGGTTACATGAGTGGGAAAGAACTTCAGTGCTATAATATTGTCAGGATTCCAAAGATAAGTCTTTCTTCAGATTTTCCAAAATGTAAATTATTTGAGGTATTTTCTCCATTAAGCTATAAATACTTTGGATTAGTTATTGTTGAAGGTAGGATTTAAGTAAATTAATTAATTTTTGTTTTTAGGTTGATACTTTAGAAGGTGAAACACAGTTTACAGTGCTCTTGACCTTGCAGATCGGTCAGGTAGGATTATTTGAACCTCGTAATAAAAGATGATTCCTATCCAAAGATCTAACTGATAATATTTACCCTGTTTGAATTTTAAAAAGCACAAAATTTAGAAGCTTTTAAAAAGGAGATACACCTTTCTGTGATTCCCCTGCTGAAGGAGGATCTCTAGAAGCTGAGGCGTCTGGCAAAGCTTCCCCAGCGTTTAGCCTTCCTACTCTATGCCAGTCAGAAGCAGGTAGGGCAAAGCCTGCCCACAGGAGCCTCCACAAAGGCAACAGTGCGATATGTTTAATAGATCATTCCCTTTTTCTCCATAGAAATTACAATGGACAGTAACAGTGAAGGCGGGCGGTCTCGGTCAGGTAGTGAGGGAAATATTTCACCTGTAAAAGAAGAAGCTTATTATCGCAGCATTGGTGGACACAAGAAATGGCCTCAGCAGCGTACCTCTGAATATAGATACGGTATGCCGAACATTATTCCTCCTTTGTGACAGACACCTTGTAGAGCTGCGTGTTAACAAGTGCGGTTTCTGTATGACAACATTGCATGCAATGCAGAATGCCAGGGGAATAGCTCTTAAATCCTGTCTGCTGCCAGGTAAGTTTCTCCAACTCAGATGTGAGGGACAAACAGCCCTTAGCTCTCTGTCCCGAAACTGCTGTGCAGCCAGCCACCTCTCCATCCTTGGCTGCGTCCAAGCACACTGCGTTGCATGAACCTTTGTGAAGCTACCTCTGCTGCTACTAATGCCAGTCAGTATCTCCTGCACATACCTGAACAGCCATTCATCAGAATGAGCACGCTTCCATACAGGCTGGAGAGGGTCAGCTGTTATGTCACAACCCAGCGTTTGATAATAGGAGAACTGATGGTATTTGTTGCTTCATCAACATAGAAACCATTACATGATCAACAACTCAGTTTTCATAGTTCATAACTCAGTGAATTGGAGTGTCTTTACATTTAACCTATAAGAGCAGCCTAGGTCATATATAGAGTAGGAAACACTTTTTTCTTTATTTCCTCATTTCTGGATGAAGAAAATGGGCCCTGAAAATTTAAGCAAATAGTGATTGACTGTTCAAAACATGGCTTGCTTGCAGTCACCAACTTGTGTAAATCAGTGTCTAGTAATGAATTCAATGCAATGGTGGTAAATTGCAGCAGCTGGGAATCTGGCTGGCTGCATCCAAAGACTAAGAATTTACATACACAGTTGTATGTGTGTATGCGTAGTACATGTCTCTGCAGAGAAATAAGATTTGTAGCTAATGAGCTAATGCTTTCTCATTCAGTGAAGCAAACGTTGACTGTTTTGATTCAGATTATTACAGGCCAGTGCTTTTAACTGAGGTATGTTTGGCTATACTTTGTGTTTGCACCTAATTCCCATTAACTGCAGTCAAAGTAGGATGCAACAATCTGTAGTTTAAAACGAACGAACAAGAAGTCCCACCTTTAACCCATCAGTTTCATATTACCTGTTGGGCATGAGTACAAACCACATGCAGACTGCAGACTGACTGTGAGAGAACACAACAGAGGAATCCCACCCTTTGTGTCCCATTGCTTTCTGTCCCATACGTGCATTTCTCCCTGACTTCCTTTCTGTGCTTTGTGTCTGCATAAAGCTTCTTGGCTGGAACTTTTCCCTGCCCTTTTGCTGTTTTGCATTTTTTCCTTACTCACATTATTTCTTGTTATCTGGACCCAAGAGTCAGTAGCTGTTCCCTTAAAGCTGCGACCCTCTGAAAATATTTTCTGGTAGTTTAAACATCTCAAACATTGAATTTAATCTGGAGTTGTGGCAAAAAGAGAAATTTTAATCGCAATATTACCTACTGAATATTTAAACTATTAAGAGAAATTCCTCGTAAGAGATTATTACAGTTAAAATTGTATTTGGGGAAACACTGATATAGCTACTACATTTTCATTGTTCATAATTTCACATTCTCTAATCTTGTGAAAGATCTTGTAAACTAAATGATCAGTGTTGGTTTAGCAAAGAGTAAAAGTGTGTGGCTCCCATTTGAGTGAGTGGGACCTGCACAATAAGTTTTACTGAAGTGGTCTGTGATTTTAAGTGCTTTATTTTGGGGTCTGAGGCTTCATGTATGTTGAAAGAGCATGTTTGTTTCTGCTGTTCTGTTTTTGTTTCTGTGGAAGTGCTGCCATGTGCTCTTTCAGAGCAGAATTTTAAAATGTTTGAAACCTGTCAATCAAAGCACTCACTGTCAGCTTTTCTGGCCTAGTTTTCTAACTCAGTTTTACTGAAGTTCATCCTCAAGTGTGTTGTTGATTCATGGACTAAATGAATTCTCCAGGTAACCTGAACAGTATGAAAGCTATGAGAAATGAAAAGCTAGTCTTCACCTTTAATATCCTAATTGATTGGATACCTTGCAGTGGACTGGCTGCAGTACAGTGGCAAGTACTGTGATACTCATGGATGATCATGGATGATCATTTCTACCAAGCCTATAATTAAATGCAGTCATAGCTAACCACTGTTCCTGGATTTTATCACATTTTTATAGTGTTTGTGTTGGTTTGAGGCACTGCTGGCTATGTTAACTGACTCTCTTTAAACAAAATAGTAGTGTAGTTCCAACCCTGGCATAATTTAACACTGCTGCACTATGTATCCTCCTACCTGTCTGGAGAGAAGAGATTAGAACTGTGTTTTAAACCCTGCACCAAAAGCATGGTATGTCAGCACAGCTGGGATGTGCTTTCTTATGTTTTGAAGAACAGAAGCAGCTGTGCTGGAAAATAGTTGGATCAAAAGCATGGTTATTTTTGCAGCAATGGCAAAACCTGTCATTCTGTCACTCTTAAGGTGCTACTCTCATTTGCAGCAAACTATAGTAAACCTAAAAAAAAAGCCAATTGTTTTGTTGAGCTGTATTCACTTGTGTAAATGTTAGTGTGGTGTGCAGATCAGCAAACCATTCAGTGCAAGCAGATGATGAATATACTTTAAAAAAAAAAATTAGTCTTACTGTTAAAAAAAAATGTTGAACATGGTAGGACATGCATTGAGTTTTCACTGAAATGCCCAATACGTTTTAAATATTAACTGGAATAGTTGAAGAATGAAGCCAACTTGTATTACTGAGTTGTTGTTTTCTGAATTTACTTTCATAGATGGCTATGGTGGCCATGACCATCTTTCTCCAGATACGTATGAAGAATCAGAAACAGATCCTGGGACAGAAGACCTTTCTACTCGAATATTTGTTGCACTCTTTGACTACGACCCGCTGACAATGTCCCCAAATCCTGATGCTGCAGAAGAAGAGCTGCCATTTAAAGAAGGGCAGATCATTAAGGTGAGATCTAAAGACAAACAGGGCTAAAACAAGGTGTGCTTTGTTCCTACTGGAGAAAACAGCTTGTGTGACTAGAGACCAAGATTATTTTTTTTGTTCTCCAAGGTTCTGCCTGTAAATCTTGTTGGATTTGGAACCTAACACCTCCTGCTAAGGGCTTCAAAATGATTAGGTAATGGGCAAAAAGCTCAAAGTTGCCTTAGGTAGTTATGGCCAGAGTTGCATGCTGTGACAGAAGCCCCCTATGTCCATTGCTACAAAGCCTACAGAGAAAACTGCTAAAGGAAATTGTCCTCCAAAGGTACTGTGAAAGTGCTTAGAGTACCTACAGCTGCTGTATCAAGGTTCAAAATCAGGTGTCTCTTTTCCAGAGTCTTCCTCTTTGAAACTGGAAAAGTTCTTTTCTGACTGATCAGTGTAAGGTGCAAAAGCTGATCCTTGAAGAGGCAGCAGAAGAAACATCAGCTCTGTTCCAGGTGGCAGTGACAGTGTTATGCTCCATCCGTGTCTTTATTCATGCCCTCTATCACAGCTTGCCTCATTATGATTGTGCAGCTGCAAGGCAAATTTGCTCAGCTTGCTATTCAGATTTTAAAAAGCTGGCAGATTTTTTAGTTGAACCAGCAGATGTAAGCATTTCCTCCTACAACCTTGTATCTAAGCTGGTGCAAAATGGGTGGAAATGAGGAAGGGGAGAGGTGGGGCTTCTGGTACTCAGAAGTTTAACTGAGATTTAAGTATTATCTGAAATTGAACCTGAAAAAATATAGACTCACTTTTCACAGTACATGCTTGAAAGATATAATTAATTGTAACTTAAACTATTAAAATATTTACTTCTTTCCACTGTGTTGGATTGCATCCTGTCTGTATACAAAATAATAAACATTTAACGTTAAATACTTCAGATCTTTTGCTTACCTCCTCACTGATACAAATTTATGCCAAAGATATGGAAATTGTTTAAGAACTTTTCTCTGCTGCAATATTTATTTGATAATTACCAAATTTTTTATTTAAACTATTTCCTCACTAATATGTACATGTTTGCCACTGAAATGTCTGGAGAGACCCTATGTAAGTTATTTATGCTGACTGATGTTTAGTTTCTGTCTGGGTCCGTGGTAATTATTATGCAATCTGCATTTTATTTCTCATGACATTGATGTGAATGTGACTTAGTTTGCATTTCCAAATTGCTTTTCACACATCACCTGAGCTTTGGGGTGGTGGTGGGTCAGTTCCATCATGAGCTGTGTGAATGTCCTGTCCATGCATTGCAGTCACAGATGCTGCACTGTGAAGTAGCAATGTGCCAGGTGAGTGGTTGAAACTGAAAACATTCCTGCTCTATAAAGTTACAGCTGATGAAAGGTCACTTTTTCCAACTCTGATTTGAACGGAAGCGATTGGATTTTTTTTGTTTTTAATAAAAAGAAATAAGGAAATTATTTTGCCTAAACAAGAAATAAACTAAAATTAATCATCAGTTCTGCCTTAAAGCCATCATTTTTGTGTGGTACAATCTTAGATAAAGGCCTGTCATTGGCAAACATGAATTTTTAGAAGGCAGAAATTTTATTTAGCTGTTCTGACTGATGGAGACTCGTGCTATTTTTGTAGCTTAATTCATGTTTCCTAGGAAAGCTGTTGGCTTTCAGTGTTGCCACTGAATTTTGTGCTTTTTTAATGCTAACAGAAAAGTCCCATTTCTGCTTCGAAATCAAAATTCAAAGTAACCTAACGGTTTCAGTTCTTTAATTTAAATCGCATCAGTAAAAACTAATATAATCTTACATTTGAACTGTAATCATCTGTGCCTTGGGAACCATTTTGCCTTCATAAAGAATCCTAAATGCTAAAACTTTATTGACCGACATTATTATTATTTAAATAACAGGTTTATGGGGACAAAGATGCTGATGGATTCTATCGTGGAGAAACGTGCACAAGGATCGGCCTTATCCCATGTAACATGGTCTCTGAGATCCAAGCAGATGATGAGGAGATGATGGATCAGCTTCTAAAACAAGGTTTTCTTCCTTTGAACACACCAGTAGAGAAAATAGGTAAGGAGCAATATATGTGCATCAGTTCACATATTCTTGGGTGCTGTTAACTTGGCTGGATCTGCTTTGCCTTTTGTTTTTATTATATGCAGATGCATCTAAATTCTGCAGCAATTTCCTACATTGAGGGATACATTCTGTGTCAGTAACTGGATGACTTGATTCAATATTTAATCTTGGTCACACCTTTTGCTGCAAAGAAGGTTTTCTATCTTCACTACCCTGGCATTTTTTTACAACTTTTTCCTTACCTGAAAGACACAGAACAAGATCCCTGTGCTTTGGAGCGTGCTGTGCTGAGGTGCCTTGTGATATGTATGCTCACTGCTGCAAAGCATACAACGAATCACTTATTTGTCATTATTTATACTCTTCTACGTTTTCCTACTTTACCAATAATTTAAAGGGATTGTGGCAAAGGGTTATGTGTAATGTAATTTGGGACAGCACTACATATTGTGAGATTTAATGGATTTTGCAGTAACAAACCCCTTAAAAAGCAGATTGGCCAAATGATTCCGTTGCGAACCACTTGCATTACATTGTTGTTACAGTGTTGTACAGAGGTACACAATGCAAGTATCTAACTAAGATTTTCTTCTAACTGTACATTTCATAGCACTATCTCAACACGTTACAAAGCTTTCAACATAATTCAAAAGAGTAGAAAGGGCTGGAACTGTTTCAGTCCTGTTTAAAAGTGAACTGTAAAAGTGGTTGCTAAAAACAAGTCTTCCACAATTGTTTTCTTAGATGAAATAAAACCTGATTGTATCCCAAAACATTAGCAAATATGAGACAAATTATTTTTGTTGCTTTTCAAGATATTATTTTCTGAAGTTCCTGTTGTCTATGAAAGGAAAGGACATCTTAAGTTCTTAATTGCTGTCATCTCAGATCTATTTGTTGACTAATGCTACAGAAACACAATGAATGTTCCCAGTCATGCACTTGTAAACCCCCCTGCCCATCCGCTCCGTAGGTACAACACAGACACCTGCACATCCATTTCAGAAGCTTGGGACTGGCAGACAGTGGGTCTTACAGATGTGCCTGAATAGGTTGGCTGTCCGCAGCATTGTTTTGCAGATGTAGTTGTTAACATGAATCTACATTGTCTGAAGTCTGTTGGAATCGGACACCTAACCTGCTGTGGTTACACCTGTAAACACAACTGAAGGGCTGCTGGGATTAAGAAGTGTCTGAAGGTACTTCTAATTCTCTCATGAGGACGGATTCAAATACAGAAAATGTAATCCTCAACAGCCATATTTGGAGCTTACTGCTTTAAGACCTGCTCAGTGCTCTCAGTTCTTACTGAAGTCACTACTGAAGCCACAAATGTATTTAACACCCTATAATTTTAATGTTTTGGCTGTTTAAGGGTCATATTGGACAAGTATCTCTTTGCAGTGCACTCAACCAGCAGCGTCTTCTGAAAGAGCCGAGAAATTCTCTTGGAAGGAGGAAGGCAATTTGAAATGGAAATTTTGCCCTGCTTTACGTTTTTAAGCACTGAGTTTTATTCTGAGATATTTCTGAGAGCTGTTAGCAACCTACCCCCAGCAGTTCACCTTTAAATATTTTAGCAATTCAAAAGCATCGTGTTGTTTTCAGTTTAAAGTGGATTTAAGTTGTTAGTCACATTAAAACAAGCAAAAACACAACAAGCCAAAACAAACCAAAAATGCTCTTTTTAATGGATTGGAGAGAGCAGGTAGTTTGGCTTAATTTAAAACTATGAAGTCTGAATAGCAGAGATCCATGTGCTCAGATCCTTGCTGTCACAGAAGCTGCCCACGTGGATCGTTTAGCAGGCCGTTAGTCTGCTTCATATTGTTGTTCATAGTCTTAATGTCATATCAGACACTTTACATGCTGCGTTCATATGGCTTTATTTTTCTTAATCCTTTGCCCACATTTAATCCTTAAAAGCAGAACTTTGAACAGCTTCATATCTTCTCTTCTTTTATTTGTATGCATTCCTTTCCTGAAGTCAACTGTGACCGTTTCAAAGAGAGCACACGCTCTGTACACCGCAGATCCAGAAAGTCTAAAAGAGGTCTGTGCTAAGAAACAATAACTTGATTCAAGCTGTAAATTAGCTGAAATGATTTGAGCTGTCTAGATTTATATATTTTTTTATGCCTTTGGTCTCTTGGAAATCAGAAGCTGGAAAATACTGTCAGATAGCAGATACATAGGGAATCATTTTTGGATTCTTTCCTTGCTCATGGTCCTTGAGCCCAGACCGTAGGCAGCGTCCTGCCCCAGAGAAGTACTTCAAACTGAGAAGTGCTACTCTTGAGGCCGTCGTCTAAGTGTGGGTTCTGGGAAGCCAGGGAACTGGGTCCTCCTCCTGTTATGGTCCGTGCCTCCATTTTGGATCTCTTTGTGTTCTGTCTATTCCCTTGCATTGGTAACTGGAAAAATAACTCAAATCCACCCCCTGCAAAAGTGATCTCTGACTGAATGCCTCAGTGTCAGCTGGAGGGTGATGTGAAATCTGTGAGCGCATGCTACACTCAGTGTTTGCTCCCACATTAGCTCACCTTTGACATTCGCCCACCTGTCAGAAGTCACAGGGTGCCTCCCAACCTCAGGTTTCCTTTGTCACACTGCATAATGCTCATCAGGCCTGCCCTCAATGCCTGTCTGTAAGTAGCACTAACAAGCATGTTTCTCTTGCTGCAGCAATCATTTGCAAGAATCATGCTAATATCATTCAAATTTAAAATGTGGCCCATTAAGCTACTACTTCACTCCTTTCTTTCTGTTCCCCACAAATTAGACGTGTAAAATTAAACAGGACTTGAGAATGAGTTTTTGTTGTCAAGGAGTCTTGAAAAGTATTGCAGACTTCTGAGTTAACGGTAACCTCTTTTGTCTTGGGACAGCTGAGTGCCCAGTTCTCACTGCAGTCTCCCAGCAGAAATTTGAGTAATAATCCTGTGACCAGGGGAGGGCAGAGGAACAGGCAGTAAGTTTGGTAGCTGTACTGAAATGGAATGAAGCCATAATCAGAAATGTTTAGCTTTGTGCATCCTCACGAACTCGATTCTTCTAACCAAGAATGGCAGACAATTTCAGAACACTTGTTTTGCATTTGCAGATAAATACTGCTCAGATCTGAGTAGCTTGAAATGAAGAGTGCGAGCAAACTGTTATTGATGAAATGCATATGCTGGTTTGAAACCCTTATCTGTGTTATCGGGTTTGTGGTAATCCATGGCATCTTATCTTTGTGCTAAAGAAATACCAACGTTGTCACTGCACTGTTGTGAATGATGTGGGGAAAAAATGCAGACCTTGTGGCTTGTGTTCAAAATAACTTTGATAGCTTCCCTTCCCTTGCTCTCCTTGTGACTGGAACAGAAAGAAACAGGCGCAGTGGCAGGCAGCACTCGGTGACTACGAGGAGGATGGTCGCGCTGTACGATTACGATCCAAGAGAAAGTTCTCCTAACGTTGACGTAGAGGTATTTACATAATTTTTTACTGTGTTTACCATTTATGGAGCCATAATTTAATTGAAACACAGCTGGTATTAGTAATCACTGTTACACGTAACAGCTAATGTGCAGAAAAAAATAATTCAAAATTAGAAATGTAGAGTATTTTCACATACACTCGTATTTACAGCAAATTCATACAAGTAGAATTGTGTTCGTTGAAAAACAACCAAGGAATATCTTTGGTAGGATTTGTTTATTGTGGCTCTCCACAAATTGTCAGTCATGGAAATATGGGCACTGTGTGTGTGCAACGTGTGTAAATCTATCCAAAATGAATTTCTGTAAGGACAAAAACATGGAGTTGTTACAAATAGTAGAGAACGATTCTTTTCCATTCGCTGCTTTGTGTTTCCATGTAAGATGGTTATTTCCAAACACTGTTCTACCTCATGCTGACAAGCCTGCTATCAGATGTCTGTAACCTGCCTTATCATTCCTTCAAAATCAGCCCTTTTTTGCAGCTCAAACCAGCCTAGTTTAGCACAGAGGAGCAGCATTCATAGTATGCCATATTTTTTCTTAATTCATGTTTCTGAGCTTTTGTGACTGTCTTGTCTCTAGCATTTTTTTAAATAAGAATGTAAAAATATCTTAAGCAATCACTGAACATTAGCTAGATTTTCATTTAAACAACTGAGCATTAGCTAGATCTTCATTATGAGTTTATCTTCCATTTACCTACGTGCAGTCTCCCATCTCTGCATATTTGTCACCTTGTCATCAGCAACAATGGAATCTTTTCACATTGTCTCTGATGTTACATGGTAAGTTCCTCACTCAAGATCTGATGCATTTGTCATTTATTGTATGCAGTGACTGTCAGTACAATGAAAGCTATAAAGAAAATACTGCAGTTAGGGGTTTCCCCAGTTATGATTTCATTTTTTTGGTAACTTGATTTTGTTTTTAGAGAGTGAATTTTGGAACATTTGGTACTTTCTACATCAAAACTCAGCCAGAGTTGTCCTCTATGTCTTGGTGAACTAAGTCTGGTTCAAACTTACAGTGTTACAAAGTAGTTTGGGCAATAAATGAAATAAATTTCACTGATACATTGCAAACTTTGTACTCCCTCTGCTGCTTTCCCACAGCCATCAGAATTTAAAAGCTGTTTAAATTAAACACTAGACAATTAAACAACTGAATGCACTGTTCTGTCAGAGACTGGAGATGACTGTTCCACACGTTTACTAAACAGAATCCAATTCAGCTCCATGCTTTTACTTCTTGTTTTGGAAAACAAAACCCAACATTCTCAGCTGCTCTTTCCCCATGCGTCTCCTGTTCCTCCTCTCCAGAGGAGTGACTTTAGGGGAGCTCTGAAGCCAGGCAGTTCACCACCTTACTCAGCACAGCACTGGCTTCCATTTGGTTGCATTGCCCAGTTCTGTGCAGATATATTTTGAGTTCCTTCAGGGTGGGGTTGCATTCAGCTTGTTTGGCACAGTGAGTCCTGCAGCTGCCTGCAACCTGCTAAGAGAGGTGCTTCAATTTCACATTCTAAGAAAGCCCAACGACTGCTCTCACAGTTCACCTCAGTTTCACTGACTGTTTTAATACAAAAGAGTAAAAAAATATTAAAAGGACTTGCTGTTAAAAAGAAAACCATTAATGTTTGTCTAACAAAACAAATGTTTTTTTGCAGGCTGAACTTACGTTCTGCACAGGGGACATTATCACTGTCTTTGGTGAAATTGATGAAGATGGATTTTACTATGTAAGTTGGCCTCTGCTTGTCCCTTCAACCTGCCGTAAGCTCACTCAGAGCTGGGCACGCAGCTCCTACAACTGTGCAGCAGAACCCAAAAGACTTTGCTGTCACTGCTGAGGGTGGCTCACTCTCACTACTTCATCACAGGCTTATAGGGTTGATGCAACTCAGAGCTACTGGTGCATTGTGTAAGTAATAGTTACAGTACACAATTTGCAGGAAAATGTGTACTTTGATCACAGATTAGTCTACATGAATGTATAAATGACTTTAACGGATAAGGCATTTCATCCAGGAAGAGAATCTAGATAGATTCTGCTCTGATGATATTTGAGATTAGCAGTTCAGTAGCGTTTTGATCAGGGAACTGATCCCTACGACTCTGTCATTTGTTTAAGAGAACGAATTTACTCCTGAGAAACAGCATTCCAGCAGTAGCTGTCGGTCTGCATCTTCAGCTTGGATTTCTCCATATCCACACCATGGTAGCTGCAGAAAACAGCCCTGCCAGCTCCTTCAGTTCCCTTTTACAAGTGACTGCTGCTGAGGGCCAAAAAAATAATTTGATTGCCTCAGAATTGCTTCACTGGCTGTGAAATGTAGTCAAAAGTATTTTCTTACCTTCTTGGTAACCTGAATTTCATTTAATTTAAAGCATTCCCCCAAACTTCCGTTGTGTTACAGGGTGAGCTGAATGGGCAGAAGGGGCTGGTTCCTTCCAACTTTCTTGAAGAAGTGCCTGACGATGTTGAAGTCTATCTGTCTGATGCACCCTCACGCTACCTTCATGACACACCGATGCGTGCAAAAGCAAAAAGGGTAAGCAACCAAGTACTGAAAACTTAAATGTTTATTTTTCATTCCATTCTGTCTCATATATAATTTGGACATGAGTTTTAACATTTTAAACCCACTTGCTCATTTTAAATTAACTTTCAAGTATATAAAACATAAAAAGTAGCTTGCTACATTTAAAAAATGAAGAATCTAAAATAGCATTTGATTGCAGTCATAGAGAATCTCAGTTATCATCTAAGTTTAAACAGCTTCTCCCTGGTGAAAGCAGTTACTGCCAAATGCTTCTGAACCAATCTTTTCTATGTGCACTATTTAGACAAAGGCGAAAGTTTTGTGAACAACAGAGCAGTAGAACCATTCCTTTAAGTACAAACTGTAAATGCAGCCCAGTGACAGTGTTCAGCTTTTACTCCTTATGGTTTTCTATTCCAACCAGCATTAACTGCCTAGAGACGTTTATAAAAAACTAATCATGTTTAGTGTCTCATTTTTTGTTTTGTTTCATCACTGCAATACTTTTATATATTATATATTTTATATATATTTTTATTTCTTTGCTCATCTGCTTGGAAACAGAAGAAGAGTGTTCATTTCACACCTTAATAAGGCAATGTAGCCTTCACGTAAGTGAGCAACTGAAGATACCAATAAAGATTTCAATTAAAGCTACCTGGCTATCTAATGCAAGTCTTGAAACTTAGTTGTGGGGGAAAAGAAAAGAAATATGTCTCCAAAATGACTGGCCACTGAAGAAAAAGCTGTATGCTTTTGCTGTATCTACTGAAGTCAATTTAGGGATTTTTAGGAGACAAATCCTTTAACAAGGAATTCTTAGAAATACATCAATTAGACCTCACTTTATGAAGGTCAACATTTGGAACATATTTCTTCATGAGCTAAATGTTTATGTTAACAAGGAAAGGCGAGTTTGATGTCTAACTGCCCTGCAAACCAAAGCTGCATATTGCATTGTTAGCCAACCTGAGATGTGAGAATTCCAAGTCCCTTTATCAAGAAGCACAACACCCCAACCCTCTAAAGTGTCCCAATGAAATGTAAGCTGCGGCCTGCTGCAGTGTACAAGGGTAGAGCTGGCTCAGAAACTCCTTATGATCCAATATACCTACTTCAATTGCCTTAAAGTATGTTTTCCATGATCAATTATACCCCAGTTTGCCTGAGACTGATTTTAAAACAAATTCTAAAAGAAAAAAGTCCCTCCATATGGCCCAGTTTACTCAGATGTTCCTTTAAAATGCTCAATTAAAATACCAGAAACTGTTTGGTTTACCAATGCAATAGAGGTCTCAACATGAAACATGCAGCTCACTCAATGAATGCATTAGACTAAATATATGGTATCTTCAGGTGTACTTTGGGGTGCTTTACCAAGTTGGTTTTTTTTTGTCATTAGGATTAGACCTTGATTTAAAATCAAAGTAGGCTTGAAGCCCCGTTGCTTAACTCACTGTTGCACATGCCAGTAAGCTGCTAATATTTTAACTTGATCTACAAGCTAAGAGAGGTTCCTAAAGCATGGATTCTACTATGACAACAGCACCTTAATAGATACTGCCACATTTTGTCAGCAGGGCACTGTAGTTAGGATAGGATGAGTGTAAGTAAGTAGTTTTAGCATTTTCATTCAAGCACTTTTGATGATTAAAACAAACAGCTCTTTAAGATATCTAGGAATGCTGTCATCAGTTATCGTGCAAGTATTCACCTTCATTCAGCAACTCACAGCTGCAGCATACACATCAAGCAGTCAGGGTCTTTAAGCTTTCTTTGATTGCAATTAAGGTTCATTTTAGCTTTTTTGTTTTTCTTTTCCTTTTTTTTTTTTTTTTTTTTTTTAAAGCCAGTGTGCCATCCTCTCAAATATTATGTATATAAAGTAATGTAGTTAATTTTAAAGAAAAGACATTTAAAGGACATTAAGAAATGTGTGATCATTCACTGTTTGAGTAATTCCTCCTGGAAACAGTTTTGTTTCTCCAGAGTGCTAATCTCTAGTACTGAATATATTTGTTTTTTCTTAAACCTATATTTGAATGTGTCCCTCTTCATTTCTGTACTAGAGCATACTGAAATGCAAAGCCAGCTTTGCAGCTTCTGTGGCCAGTACTGAGGCCTGGGAAGCACAGCCAACTTTCTTTAAAAACGTATGAACAAAATAGGGCTTCATTGGCATGTTTTCTATCGTCTACACTTTTCTCAAAATGTATCTATTTTCCATAAGCCCATATCGTATTTTAAGCCACAAACAAGAACTGAATCAACCCTTTTGTTTAAGTGGGTAATGGGACAAGTGATGTTGCCAACTTTCTTGATGCTAACAGCTTTTAAGCTTTCAAACATTCAATAAATTATAACAATGTACCTAATAGGTTCCTCCTGAGAATACAGGTACATCAAGGAGAGCACCATCCCCCACAGTTCATCTTCATTCTGGGTCACCTACGTCACCTATGGGTTCTGGTAGTCCCGGGAGAGGCAGGGATATGTCCTCGAAAAAGAAAAAGGGGCTGCTTTCCAAAGGCAAGAAACTGCTGAAAAAGCTTGGTGCAGTGAAATGATTCATGTGCTCCTGGACAACTTGTAAAGCTTCCAGTCTGTGTATTTTTTTTTTTTTTTTTAAATATCAAAACTAGGGCTTTCATGACTATGCAGTACAACTTCACCAAACCTTTGCATTCTTAACTCTGACATCAATAGAATCATCTGGATTGCTTAAAACAGCAAGGAAAAATAGAGGTTTTTCTTTAAATTACAAAAAAAAAAAAAACACAAAAACACAACAGCTTTGTGGAATTAAGACCAGAAGAACATGGTTTTGTTTGAAGTCCATTCAGCACCTGCAAGTATTGGATAAATCTCAGCCTTTAGTCTCCTTTAACCATACATAAGGGGAAAAAAAACAAACACCACTAATTCACTGACTCCCAGTTCAGAGATCATCCCCACTGTGTCTACTCTTACTCATTAAAGAAATGGTCTTGAAACTCCTAGTTTAATCAGCCTTGATGTTTTGCCTTATTAATGCACAATGATTTGTACTGTCTAATAAATATACAACATATACTTTGTACGTACTGTGTATTCAACTGTCTCCATCCTCCCTAAATCATGGTAACTTAAGATCAAATATGATGTTGCTGACTCCATTCAGTGTCTGATGTAACTGGGAGTTTGAAAGTGTTGCGCAAAATACTTTTTTTTTTTTTCATATTTCTTTTTCCTTCTTCCAAACCAAAACTCTTCCGTGGATTTATTTTGTCAAGATAGTCACTAAACTGAAATCCAATGCATTCTAAGTTATTCAGAGCCTCACCCTCAGTTTCAAGCACACAAATTCTACCAACTCCAGTTCTGGAGGTCCCTGGCTCACTGTTCTAAATCACCACCAAAAATAATAATAATACTTTTGCTCCCCAACTTTGCTGGTGGAGGCACAATCCTAAATCAAAAGGCATTTTTCATGTTGCTGATGTCAGATTCAAGGTAAAATGCATGTCTCACATCAAAGATGTGCTACATACACAAGCCGTAGCCTGTAAAAAGGCTGCAACAGGTGATAAAAATAACAACTGCAATATTGGCATCTCAGTAAAAAGAATCTTACACTGATGGCAGTCATTGGCTGTTACTATTTTGTAATTCTTGTCCATTTGTAAATTGTTTTTACTGTTTATACATACTTTTCAGACTGCCTTTCTTTTTGTAACTTATGGAAGGTTTGTAAATGAATGATCAAAGCTTCCCCATTGTGTCTTCAGATAATATTGTAAATTACTGTAAGATACTGTGTGCTAGATTGTAACATTAAAGAAAATAAATGGCCTAAATTTGTGGTAAAGTACTGTGTGGGTGTGTGCATGTGTACAACTGTTGTGTAATATATTTTATATAAATAAACAATTTGATATTTTGTAGAGTGCAGCATTTTTGTACCTCCTCTGTACCCACCTTCTGATCTCTCTGAAGAATGAGACGTCACAGGTAAGACACGCACAGCACTGAGTTATGCTTACAGCAGCTGTGCGTTCAAACACTGCACCCTCGTGGAGGAGAAGCAGGATGCAGCAGCAGCCTCCGAGCTGCCATGAGCTGCCTACAGCAGCAGTCACACTAACCCCACATTCACTGACCTCAAACAAAAGAAACCACGTGAGAAGGCACAGCCTGGACAGGCACAAGGAAGTAACACTTAGCCATGAAGAAATAAGGGACACTGAGTACTACAGTAGCACTACATGGCACCAGTAAGGTGCAACACTTCCCCAGAAAAACATACACCTCTCCATTACAAAGTACAAGTGCCAGAAAGAGCTTGATATTCTTTCAGCTGAGGGAAGAAAAAGCGTAACTGAATACAGGCTGCAGAGCTTCCTTGTTTTCAGAGCTGTAGGAAGCTGCTCAAGATCATTAAAGAATAAATCTAAATGCAAAACTCCAGAAGCTGTACAAAGCCAAAAACTGGTTACAGAAGTTACACTAGCATGGCACAGTGTATGCTAGGGCCAGTCTTTACTAATGCAGAACAAATACATCTAACATGATCAAGGGAGCAGGATTACAACTTTATTTGAATCTTGCAAAGAAAAGTAACAGAGTTTGTGAGTCAGTTTCAAAAAAACAGCACTAATCAAACACTTCTGTCTGAGCGAGTTTAACAGGATAGCTGGTAACACAACAGCTGAAGGAGTCCATGTTTTGCCTTACAAATTAAGCCATTCCTGCTCAACAGTTACCAGCAAGAACCTCAGAATTACAATCTGAACGGACACCTAAACCCTTCCAAATATTTGGAAGTGAAAAACCAAAAAGCCTTGTAAATAGCACAACTTTTTTTTTTTTTTCCCCAAGTCAGTGCTGATGTAGATACTGATGCTCCTCACAGGAAATTAAGTGAACATTTGTTAAATGAGAAAAATAATGAACAATCTCAACCAGCAAACTGCATTCATTCCACCTATGAACCTGTAGCAGTTTCTAACAATGTTTTCCTCTATGCAGTTGAATAAAGTCTTATTCAAAACACAGGTCTGCTATCTTCAATCTTTTTCCTGCTACAGTGAAAATAAAGTCCCACAGCTGCACGTACTCATGCACGTGTCTCATGGGAACAAACAAACCAACCCAAACCATACACTTCTAACTTCCCAAGAAAGGAACTTTTTTGGTTAAACTGGTAACTTCAGAGGTAGTAAAGTCTGTCTGAAAGCAACATATTTGGTTCCCTGTGAATGCTCTGTCCTACAAGGAAAGCCAGTTTATGGGCATACTGGCAAGGAGCAGGTACTCTGATAACACCCTGCAGAAAGGGGGAGAAAAATAAAAGAATTACTTTCAGTTAACAAAAGGAGTGCTGGAATTCACAAGTCACAATTCCCTGCCATTTATGCAGATCTGTGAAACGTTGCTTACACTGAATGCATTAAAAAGGACTCTGCAAGCATTTTGTATTTGCACTGGTTTTTATCAGATACCCTTTTTCTACCTTCCCGTTGTTTCAACACACAGATGCTCAGAACAAGAAGAATTCTCCTTTCCCCAAGGAAATACTTACCGACCAGTTATAGTACATGTGGCAAAGTTTGTAGGTTAAACGTTGCACGTGATCTGGTTTCAGCTTGCTTGTGTCATATATTACGTTATAATGAGTGGGTGCGACACAGCCATTTCTCACTGCCTGACTCACAATAAAGAAATCATACCTATAAGAGAAGAAACAAAACCCAGAAGTCTGGCTTTCTTAAGAAGAATGGACGCACCCACCAATTTCTCCTGTTTGTTTCTCTAGAATCACTTCACAAACATTCATTAAGCCTCAAAGCATACATTTACAAAACATTCATCTCCTCTGTTGCTGAAAGGCTAGAAGATCTTCAAGAACGTAGATCAGACCATTTCCATACGCTTAGATGAAGACCATGAAGGTCTTCTCCCTCCTGATGTGCAGCACAGATGTAGCTTCTATTCCTCATTTGTGTATTGTTACTGCAGAAATGCTCTGTTCTACAAGAAAAACATCATCCTTTGTGCAAGAAATACCTGCTGGCCACAGTGCACGTGCAGTACAAGAAAGCACTGGTAGTAAAATACAAAAAAAAAAAAAAAAAAAAAAGCAAAACTGGCTATTGTAACAACAAAACTGCATTCTATCCCATGTGCTCCAGCATCCTTTGGTCAAATCTGGGCAAACTGTGGCATTTTGAGCAACCTCTGCATTTTAATCAATACCCAACCTGAGTTCCATGCAGTCTAACTTGCAAAAATGGAAAGGTGAGGAAAGTCTAACAAGATGCATCTCTCTCTTTTTTTTTTTTTTTTTTTTTAAAATGTGAACACACACACACAACGGTGCCATTCTAAGTCTTTTTCCAGTGATTTTTCAATCACCAGCCAAAGAAAATTTCCAAGGTTTGCTCATAGAAGTGACAACATTTAAATCCAATGTCAAAAGCTAAAGCCAGACAAAATTTAGTTTCAGACAAGGACAGTTAGACAGGCTATCAGCAGTCAGTCAGTACTTAACCTTTAAAAGAAATAAATCAAGAAAAGAACTAAAACATACACTTAGAACATACATAATATTATATTTCTGACAGGTGCAGATGAAAGCACTGCAGAATAATAAAACTTACACCTTCTCATTTCACAGTAGGGCATCATGTCAAAAGGGCACATGTGAGGAAGTATTCTGCTTGATCCCACAGTCCATTTAATATTGGATATGTTTATTTCATTATCAGGTTGCTAACAATGGCAAGAATACCAGAACTTACCATTCTGGTCTGGTCACCTCTATATCAACAACAGTACCAGGGGGTGGGTTTTTAAGTCCTCCAGCAACCTGTGCAAAGAATCTGGTACTCACTCGTTTCTTCACAACAATCACAGTCAGTCTTGGACTAAAATAAATGAGTAGAATTAAGAGAAAAGAAAATAAGTCAGTCAGTCCTGGGGAAAACAAACAAACAACGTAGAATATTTCAGGAGCAGATTCTCTACAGCTTCCAATTAAAAAATAACTAGAGTTCTGCAGGACATCGATTTCACAGGGAAGCCTTCATTAATTTAGATCAAGTTGGACCTTGTTTGTAACTTTAGATTTTCAGTTTCTGGTGCAACTTCGATACTACTTCCCCCCAGATTTGTTTATATTTAATTTCACTGGGAGACAAATAGACCAGAAATGTTCTCCTAAATACAAATTTGACTCTGTCTCCTTTATCTTTTATAGATAGAACACACTGTGTATTAACAGTATTTTTGATAAAGAGCAAACCATTACAGAAACTAAACAGAGGAAGTGAGCATTTCAGTTTTGCCTGCTTGTAATTGTTTATAGTTGTTCTGTGTTCTGCTTGTCTGTTGTTTCAGGAAATAATTTCATCATTCAGACCAAGAAAGAGATCGGTCAAGTTAAAGAAATCCTGTAGCAGGGAACATTTAAAGCAGAACTGGGCAGAACTTAAGGACTGTCTTATTGTACAGTCGCTTTCACTGCTACTAAGAACAGTTGTTGATTACCATATGCATCAAGAATGACTACAGATCTGTACAGGTCTGCACATCGGGCACTGAACACTCATGGCACATGTATTTAAAACGTTTCCTATCCTATTACACAGTGGGTACCTCAAATCATGTAAACAACCCTCAGAAAAGCAGCTGTTTAAGCACAAGCAAAAATAAACAAAGATGAAAAGAGCAAACAATCTAAATCAGCAGCCACTCTTTGTAACCTGTTTCTCTTGTGGTATGAGACAAGGGGCCAGTAGAAATGGACTTACTTGTAGTCTTTACCAACGGTCTTCAAGCAATCCAGAAACTGAGGCACTTCATAATTCACCAAAGTATTGAGCTGCCCATCTCCTACACCATCACGATACACAATAATGCGAGAGGGCAAATACTTATTCCACTTGAACCATTCTCTTAGAGCAGCTAAGAAAAAAAGAACAGAAAGGCATTTCTGAATCTGCACTGTTAAATAATGCTCCTAATAACCATCAAGAGAAATAAGCAGCAATCTCATGGTGATGCAATGTGAATATACAACAAGAGCAAATCAATACTCCACTAGAAGCACTGTTCACTCCACCCCTGAATGTTTCAGGACTGTCAGTTCAAAACAAATCCCTACCCTAGACGGAAAAAGAAAAAAAGAAAAATCACATCTATCTTAGAATGTTGCTTCCACTTGTTCTGCAGGGTAACTTCCTTAATAGAGATGCTGATGCTCCTCTAAATCTTTCTTGATGCACACTGACAACAGTTATTAGCTACTGTTAGAAGATACAGGAATCAACAACAGAATGTATGAAAAATAATACACATCTTTAGCAATACTTATTAAAAAAACATTAATATGCTATCCAAGTACAGGTTGGTAATGCTTCCTTTCAAGACACATAAACAGACATCTTCTGAGGAAAGGAATTTGTCATTCCTTAACTCCTTCTCCACAAGAGCAGAAAGCTTTCCCTTACTTTGCAAGCAGGCTTTGAGCCCATCCACAAGTTCCTGCCCACGGCTTTGAACAACACAGCGTGAAAACCACCTGTGAACAACAGAAAAAAGACAAGTTTTGAAGCATTTACAGGGCTTACTTCTAAAAAATATATATATATTTAAATTAAAATGGCTACGACTACTCTCAGACTTTATGGTTACTGTGGGTCAAGGCAGTCAAGCAGGAATTAGTGTACTATGAGAACATTCTAGCTGCAAAACTCTTGTGGTAGACAAGACCCTGAGCACCACGTTAAATTCCCTTCAATCAAAAAAAACACCATTCAAGTGAACTCAAGTGGGAGAAAAGCTGTCGCCCTGACACCCCCCCCACACATCCCACTTGCTCTCGCTGCCAGGTGCTCTGGAAGAAGGACAGGGCTATTCTTTAGCAGATGTAGCACAAGGAAAAACTCAGGAGCAAAGCAACTATTCCTATTCACAGATAGTTGTTAGAAATACAGTTAAACCAATTCATAGGCTTTCACAACGGCCTTCCACATTCCAGACTCTTCTTGGTTAAGATCCCTTCTCTTTGGCATTCCAATCTTACCTTGTCATTGTTTCATTCAGGCTAGCGACAAATCCAGCAATCGACTGCTTTCCAGCTAAAGTATCATGGTAACAATCAATGCCCACAATCATTAATTGTTTCAGCTTAAAAGGAATCAATACATGTGTTAGCATGTGCAGACATGACAGAGCCCCTATCATCTCCATCCTAACATTTATCAAGATGTAACCACTTGCAGTTTCAGTTCACTTCAGAAAAGCACAGAGCCAATTCTAAGAATTACGTTTCTTTTATGTGAAATTAAGCTTCATGCTTCTTGTCACAGGCAGAAAACAAACCAGACCAAGAATACCCAAGTTATTTTTGCAAAAAGGATTTTTTTTTTTTTTTTAAAATAAGACTGAATAAAAAAAGTAGCAATTAAAAAAAAAACAAAAAAAAAACACCACTTACTGGGATCTCAACACTCCAAAGTTCTCCACCCATCTTACAGTTCATTTGCAAGGCAATTTTTGTCACTATGGCCAGAGTTGTCTGAGGCTTGCTTAAAGTACGAGCAATCACACACTGACTTGGAATGGGACAATCCGTACATAGGTATTTCTTGATGGCATCATACTTATCCTTTCGGGTACTAGACAAAATACAAACTGCCTTTCGAAGGGAAAAACGTTATTAAGAAACTGAATTCTCAGAATTGCACAGCAGTTATTGCTTCAAAGTTTCTTACACTCAAGAAACAGTCAAACACTGATAGTGAAAGAGCTACCTGGAAAGTTTCAGTGGCTCTACTTGCAAGGCAAGCACAAGGGCTTTTTAAACAGGAGGCTACTGGTATGTGCACTGGAGTTTGAACAGCACTATGAGAGGGCGTACAGGAGATGGCAGATATCCTCAAGCCAACGGTTTTAATTCTGAGAATTAATCCACTAGTGTGAAAATACAAATTAGAGATGAACATGCTTTGAAGTTATACATACTATGTTCGTGTCTGGAGTAATACTTTGTTGCAAAACCCTTAAATAAGCTTCTGTTCTATCATCCACTTCAATCCTGAAAGGAGGAGAAATGTTTCGTTTTTCTTCCTGCAAGTATTAATAGTTCTAACAGCTACTGAAACCTCAAGCAAAAACAAATACCCATTACGCTCCAGCACAGTATGATGTGCCCTAATTACAGCTGTTAATAAACACATAATATTTGTACTTTCTGATCACTAAGAAGTCCCTCCCTTAGGCTTCCAACAGAGATTAGCGATAAAGTTTGAAACAAGAACAAATATTCAGTGCTATCTGTAAAAATGATAAAGGAAGATCTGGTGAAGGCCGACATTAAAACATGCCCTCCTTGTATTGCACAAGTCCATCTGAGAACATTCTGCTCGATAATCAGATGGCTAACGCTATTTGACTTTGCATGCCTCAGCCCCACAGAGAAAGCATCCACAAAGAGAAGTATGAGTAAGAAACATCACTTGCTTGAGTAACCTGCAGAACCTGCAAACTGAAAGGAGCTTCTTTTTTAAATTAAAATCTTACAGTAGAAGTAAGTAACTTGAGATTCAATACTATCTCATTTACCAAACTAATCACGTTAACAGATAGACCTTACTAAAATAAAATGATTTTCCATCAGACTGACATACTTACATGGTTGCCTTGTTCATCCTGATTCCCATGGATGGTGTGACTTTGAACAGGTTCTGCAGTAACGTATTGGCAGCATCGTAGTTGCGCCGTGTGTAGATCAGCAGCCAGTTGTCCAAAGGCTTGGCGCGGATTAAGGGAGCCACCCTGGTTTCCCGTGACCAGTCAGCAAACTGAGGATTGTAATCAAACTGCAAACAACAAACGGAAGAGAAAGACCACTTTATCAAACACTTCAAAGACAGGCTGCAAACACATTTGCCTACAACATATAGAAGTACTTTCGTGTTGTCCTGTGGGTGTTTTGTTTTTTCCCTACTAATGTCACTCCGGCATCAGCAGAGCTTTATCTAGCCCTTTCAAGGCATCCTACACTCTTCAAATGTTTCCCTCATTTTAAGTCACTACTTGCTGTGCAGGCTTTGGCTGGATATAGCTACAAAGCCATTCAAGTATTAATATATATTTTCCCTAAATGGAAGGTATGAGATGTTTCCGATAAGAAAAAAATGCTTTGCTAAGTACTGTTAAAAAATACTGTCTATCTAGCATCCAATAAAAACCATCAAATCCTTTCTAGCACAGACTGCTACAAACCAAACTTTGTGTCTTACAGAAATTCACAATTTACTGGAGTCTCATTAATTCATATTAAAAATTTACCCAGCTTGGAGCGAGTAGATTCTGTGTGTGTTCTGCCCACAGAACAACTTAGTGGCTTTTCATTTCAAAGCCTTGGTATTTTAATAAATGGAAATCAGCTACAAACAACTGTATTCTCCTACTTTTGTATCTGAAAGCACTTAGTTCAGACAGAAGGGAATGTTTTGCAAGGAAGACAACTGTAATGCAAGCCAAGCATTTTCAAACAGAACTTGTGGACAATCACATTCAAAGCATACGGACAGTGACTTGCGTGCAATTTTCTCTCACAATCCTTCCTCCAACAAGCAGCATTTCATCCTTTAAGAACTTGCTTCACTGGTGACAGATCCTGAAAATTTACTTACCACGTTTCCTGACTGAAGGATCTTTTCTGCTTGAACAACTCTTCCCGTAAAGGATAGTAAGTTAGAATCAAAGCTTAAACCCCAGTCCCGGAGTTCCTTCTGAACACATTCATCTCTGTTCAAAAACAGCATTTCAATTAAAACAAGTTCATCCTTGCTGAGACTTTTTTCTTTTTAAAAAAAAGATTCACAAAAATTTTGCAAGAAATAAAGTTTGTCACAACAAATGTGTGTGACAAGGAAGTACAGGAGATACCCAGGTAACATACTTTTTCATGTAGTCAATAAGCTTCCCAATTTCACGTTGTCTTTGCTCAGGCGAAAGTCGTGTATGAACAGACAAGTCCTTCATCATGTTAAAATCATTCCTCATCTTCTCAGTTAATCCTGTCAATACAAAAACAGATTAGACTAAAGACTAAGAAGGAAAACTAAGAGTTTTTCCCTTGTCAGTTCACTTACAAGCTGCATCAGTTGAGACATTTAGACAACTTTACTGGATTTCACAGTTTCCTTATTGCCCTCGTTTGGTTTTCCTAAGGGCAAGTAAGCAAAAGGAAGTTTGCTAGACAGATGAAAAATGAATCCCTACATTGGAAGGCACCATGCTAGCGTTAACGATTTCTGCCAGAACACCAGAGTTTCAAATTCATTTTCCCATGCAGTGAAAATTACCAGTACAGAGCATGTTAATAGTGCCAAAGTCTAGAAGAATCAGACTTCAAAAAATAGCTTAATTCATTTCATAAGCAAAAGTAAACAAGGTTAAAATTCCCTACCTGCTGAACACACTGGGGTCAGCTCTGCACTCTCAAGCTCAACATTTAAAAACCAAACTTTTATAATATCATGATACCAAATCTTCTTAAAGATCTACAAGACTGTCTTTAAGCTTTCTCTGCCAAGTTAAATCATTAAATTTCAATGCTCAGTAATCCCCTCCTGGTAGCACTGTCTGTTCATTTTCTGTCAGCAAGACTGCCCAGGTCATTGTGTAAGACAGGCACAGCTGTTGCATTGATCCATGATCAAAACATGCTGAATTCTAAGGTGAATAATGGGCTTTTAGCATTTGCTACAAGTTCAGGAGCTACTTAAGGACAAGGAAGGTGCCTCACAGGCCAGGAGAGCTGACTAGGATGTCACAGCTGACAGTGAAGTCTCCTAGTCGAAGTAGTGTGCTTTTATTCAGAATTTGAAACTGAACAACTTGCACACCGCTCCGGGCATCCACCTACAACTGGTGGAATTCACCAGCAATTTTGAACTTCAGGTGAGGTATCTGCAGCAGTTACCTGCCCTCCACGTAATAAATATTTTCCATCTATGGCTGCCCAGGAAACAGTCAAAACCACATCCCACCACTTCAAAGGGGTTTATTGAGGTCCAGAGTCTTCCAAAAGGAAGAACCACCACCACCACAGCAGCATATTTATAATGGATGCAGTCAAAATACCAGTTACAGTAAGAAGCATGGCTTGACAGTTGCTTTGACATGAAAAAACTACTGCTACCATACCTGTTAGATAGCACAGTTCTGGGATCAGAACCACAGGTCCTACCATCACATTTCCTCTCTTCCTCCGGCACTGACTGATCAAGACAGGCTGGTTCAAGTCACTGATTTCTTGATTATATTGCTGTATGAGAAATATATATTGTATGCCACTCTATTAAACACTAAGTTTTCTTAATGCTTATTTCAGAAAATTTATTTTAAAAAGAAAAAAGCAGCCATCAACTTTTTTTTCCCCTCCAATTTAACTTAGAGGAATTTGTTTTCATCAGAAAAAGCCAAACAAGGAAGCACTGTTCTCTCTATTAGTGAGATCAGGTTATTAATTTGTAAGATATTGACTTGCAAGAGACAACAGAAACAGTCCTGCCTAGCTTGAGGCAATACCACCCAAAGTACCTAAAACAAGATTAGGATGCTCATTTCAGTTAGTTAATGGACAAGGTTCCTATCCTATAGAGCAATTTAATTCAGTACATCCCATGAATCAAACAAGATTCCACACAAGTCTGAAATTCAACCCTCCTGCAACACTTCCATGCATCTGGCAAGAGTTGGTCTGTGTAGCAGTCACTAATTTAATTTAGACAGGAAAAAAAATAAAGCTGACAGCAAAACATACTTCACAGTTTAACTCATTCTTAAAGAGCATCACAGCTCAGGGAAAAAAAAAATACAGCTTAAAAAACAAGAGTGAGATCACAGCAAAGGCTAGAAGGGAAAGAAAACTCATCCTAGTTCATAGATGTATAAAGAAGCAAAATCTTAATGAAGCCCCATTTTTTTTTTTTACAGTAGAAAATGATGTTCACTGTTCCAAAGGGAGGTTTAATTTTAGAGAAGGCCGAGCTATAAATTCATACATAAACTTTGTCTCAAATGGCCTCAAACTAATAAAATATGATTTCCTTAAGATGTTGTCCACATATTTCACTCCAGAAGATCATCAACAACCTTTCTGCTGAAGGTACGCTCTGCCCATTATCCAATTAGTAGAGATGTTAAACAGGACAGGTTCCAAGACTAAGTCTCTAGTTACCAACCTCCAGCCTGGTTCTACACCTTGGAGCCCAGCCATTCAGCCAGTTTTCAATCGCCATCTCTCAGTCTCTCATCCAGCTCATACCTCATCCACTTCTCCGTGAGGATCTTGTAAGTAAGGCTTTCAGCCTTGCCTTCTAAGTCTAAGCAGACAATATTCACTGGCATTCTATCATCTAACAGGCCAGTCACTCATCACAGAAACTTACCACACCAGTCAAGCATGCCTTAATGAGTTCCTCATCACTCATATTACTAGAAAGTTTGCAGAATTAGCTTCTCCAACACCCTCCCAGGGACTGAGGTGAGGCTGCCCAGCCTGTAGTTCCTTGCATCCCTCTCCTAGCCCCAGTTCAAGAAAGTCACATTCACTTTCCCCCACCACCTGGGCGTTTGTTCCAGCTATCATCATCAAAGATTTCTCAGAGGCCCCACAGTATAATCAGGCAGCTGTCTCAGAACTGGGTGGGTGCAGTAGTAAGTACTGCTTTTACTCTGTACACATCCATTCTGTGTTTGAGTTTTGCCAGGAGCTCCCTGCTCCCCTTCATGGTCTTACTGCACAATTTCCTACTCTCTGAGATGGACCACTAATGGTGAACTCATGCCAAGTAAACAGTTACATTCAGATTACAAATTATTAAAGACAACTGCATCACAGGTAAACCTTCCAACAATTCTCTAAAATTCCACGTCCAAGCATACCACACAAACTGACAGGTGAGCTTCCATACCCTTCTGTAGTAGTCTATATAGCTGATTTCAGAGCCGTCTGCTCGTCTGAAAGTACACTGCGGATTGGCATCCCAGTCGATGTCATCAACTCTGTATGTTCTGTTATTGTACCTAAATAAACCATTTCATCAGTCTTTGGTTTAGATTTGTTTGTTTGTTTTTTTAAATCATTAACTCAACTACAAATGAAACAAAACTATGAAGAAAAAATTAATGGCAATACTCATATAAGTTGCAGAAACTTACTTTGTAAGAACAATTACACCTATCAGCTCCTTTGCACAGGCATCTCTAAATCTTCTCTCTTCAACCTGTTCATAGAGGCTGTACATAGAATCCAAGACTGTTTCACTGCGAAGAATCTTATGGCTCACATCTGCACATAACATAATGTTCTCCTCATACTGGAGAATAGAACTTGTGAAGCCTGGCCAAACCATCAACCTATCAAAAAGGGAACAAACAGGATTTTAAATGCATACAGTGATTTAAAGCATCTCTATTCGGACCCTTGAGTCATTTCTGTCCACTGTCTCAGACACTCGAAGCCATCAAGACACAAAGAAACCATTATCCAATACAAATGAGATCACAAAAACTAATTTTAAGAAGTATTTTAAATGCAAGTATCTTTAGACAACTTAAGATTTAACCAATTAGTGATACAGCAATATAACCAAGCCCCCAGAAAACAGCGTTTCAAAATTCTACTTAAGTATCTTAAGTATACAGCATATGAGCATTCAAGGGATGTGTTAGAAAGACCAGTAGTTTATTAGAACACTGTCTAGTTTCTTACATCAAGCAGGTTAGGTAGGCTAGACCAACAACCAGGTGTACACTGCAGCCATACCAAGGAGCACCAGCCAAACACAAGGCTGTCAACACGTACAGCAGACCGAGTGCTACCTAGAAGCATCAGTCACATTCTACGGGCTCCTGGTGAGGGAGGCAGAGTTCAAACACATCATCTCACAACTGGGAGCTGCAAAACTGTCCACTGGAGCATCCTGATAGGAATTTCCTCGGCAGCTTAAATGGCTATCAAAATGAAGGCTGGACATTCCTGAACTTTAGTAGTAAAGGGTTCAAAGGTTCCAGCTTTATGGTCATTTATGCGGGGTTTCTGTCATGTGAGTTCAACGTAATAACAGAACACACACTGCTAAAGAATCATCAGATGTTATTCCCAAGGAGCATGAGACCATCCTTCCGTGTAACATTTTTAAAATCTATGATGTTATTATAAGATAAACAACTGGAGCAACACTGAAAAAATCATTCTGTCTCCCTTGGGTGTCCATTTTGTCAAACCTGTGATTAGGGATGCTGACTGGGTCCTTGGGGTTGTAATAGTTACGTCCAATTTGCTGCAAATTCATCATCTTCAAAAGCCTGGAAGTTGAAATGAAGTTATTATTTACCATTATTATTTATCAAACTACCTATGGTCCCGCCTCTCATACAACTTTTCCCATTCATGGTCCAGAACTGCTGTTTGCTTTAAAAGGCAAATTCACACACAGAAGAGGGCAGGGAAGGGGCTAACTGCCTAGATGAATGAGCACTACAGCGTGAATCTACCTGCACAGGGAAAAGGCATAAACTAATTTTACGCTAACATGTACCAAAATCACCAGAATCATAGAATGGCTTGGGTTGGAAAGGACTTTAGAGACCATCCAATGGAAACCCTCTGCATGGGCACAGCTGCCAGCCACCTGCTCAGGGCCCCACCCAACCCAGCCTTGGCACCTCCAAGGATGGGACATGCACAGCTTCTGTAAGCAACCAGTTTCAGTCCCTCAACACCAACGCACCTCACACTGTGCATGCAGCCACACAATAACACATTAGCAGGTGTGGCTGGCCACACAGAAATGGTAGCTACAAAGGCTTGAAAGTTTAATTTCTCATATTGATCTGTAGTCCACTCTCTGGAAATGAAACATTAAGACATCTTTTCAAATCACTTCTTACAAAGATATAGCTGGGCAAACAAACCTTCTAAAAATGATGTTGTAAAACTGCAGACATGTAGGTGAAGTAGGTGGTAACTCATTAGTCAATGTGATCGTGATCCTCACATCTTCTCCATTTCGGGTCTTAGAAAATACTTCAGTAACCTGAAAAAAATGAACTTAGATAAATAAAACTAAAGGCAAACAGGCTATACCTAGACTTTGCTTTTTTAATATCAAATTGTACTAGTATATTAAAAGTTTCATTAATAATCTTGAGATTTTACCAAAACAGGAATTAGATTTCCTACTGTGACTGCAAACTGCAGCCTAGAATGCTTGGTTTGTTTAGGTGAGAGACAGAATGGGGACAACGCCCAAGGCATCCTGTGCAAGATACTGGGGGGCAGAGACAAACATTAAAGCACATGGGAGTAAACAACTTTCCTCCTTCCCTCCAAACTCTTTTCCCTTGCCTTTATTAAAGCCACACTCAGGCCCTTCAGTAAGAACAGAGGCAGAACCAGTTGATACAGTCAGCAGTTACCCTCTGTTGCTCCTTTCTTCTCACACTTGCACTGCTCAGACTTTTCTGCCCCCCTTTCTTTACCATGCTTTCACAAAGGTGCCACCGGCTCTGCTGACAGGCTCAACATTGGTCTGCTGCAGCTGAAAATATCTGTATATAAGTAGACTTGAACTCCTCCCACCAGGGCAATCCCAGAGCCCCCCCCAAGCTACTAAAACCTTACTATGTATACCCAATACATCCAGCCTTTCCATGACAGTGGATGTGAGAACATGCAAGTTATGATGGAAAAATACAGTCTACTACCTGCTTCTGTGCAGAGGAGTATGCCAGTCTGCAGAGTCCGAGCATCAGAACCAGAAGTTTATTACCAAGTTTCTCTACAGAAACAAATTAGCTTATACTATCATTCAATTCAACTAAATGTTGCTCCTGAGACATCTATTCCTTTAGTTCAACCACACTAGTAAGAAACAAGAAATGTCATGAAACACAAGCCAAGAGAAAAGCAAGACAATACTCTTGTATCACACCTTATTCGACAGTCTTTTGGGCAAGAATAATATTGATCCATCAAATGCATGTGTCTTCCCAATTAGGTCTTCATGCTGAAAGAGCAAAGCTGATCGAAGGCGGCGTGCTTCCATCTCAGGATTGTAGTCTACATGGTACTGATACAAAGCCCATTGGGGTCGAGATGTGAGACGAAAAAAATTTGCAATTAATTTTATCACAGCACCTGAAGAGCCTAAAATGAGAAGCAAACACAGTGGTAATTACATCAGCTTTACCATTCTACAGAATTTTAATAACTCTAAAAAATTAAAATATTAAGTCATACACACAGCTACGTTCAGCATCCATCCTACAACAGCAACATTCATAGAAATCACTCCACATGGACAGCATTATTACTGTCACCTGGGATTTTTATAATTCCTTTGTCCCTCAGGAAAACTCCTACATCAAAGGAGGTATGCATTCACATCTCAAACTTAACCTCCTAAGGGGCAGCTACTACATACTACAGAGATCTGCCACCAAAACACAAATGGACAAATCACTTTTTTGGTGAATCATAAACATTGAGCAGGAACTAACACAAGAACCAATCAGCGTAGATGTCCACTTTCCCATTCATACATGATGACACGTCCTTTGATATCTCAAGATTTAAAAATAAAAACACTACACAGTGAGAACAAACTCCAGGTCACATTTTTTCCCCACTTTTTTTTTTTTTTTTCCTCCAAGTTTCATTTCAGTTTCTTTTAGACTTAAAACCACAAGCATAATAATAATTTTTAAAAACATACTGCAGCCAGTAAGGATTATGCACTTTAATTTGATTTGGATTACCCATTTTTTCCTATCTGAAATGTAACACCTCAGACAGAAACAAGAAGTCCTATGAAGCACATATATTCTACCAGAAACCTGTACAAAAGTACAAAGAGAAAACAGAAGGCTAGCAATACAGCTGCCTAGGTACAGCAAGCCATCATCTAGTTGCATTAACAGAACTCTGAATAAAAAATACAGGTAAGAGCTACTCTGCTTCTGGCCCAAAGTGACTCAAGCAGAATTACTTGTCACCACGGCTGGACCATTCAGTCAGCACTGACTGCTACAGGTGCAGTTGTACTGCTGTGATATCTCTCAGTCATTTGCAATATAAAACCATTACCAGCACAGAACTCTAGGACAGTGGTGTAGCAACGAGGTGGGACCACTATGGCAGCCCGCTTCTACTTCTTTTCACATGACTTCATCTTAAGGGCAGTAGTTAATTACCTTCTACTTAAACTAAACTGTTTCTTCAGAACAGGTCTCAAGTTGCATGCTTTTTGCGGGAGATCTCTGCAAGTTTGTTCAAGTGTGTTATGAATCCAAATGTCTATAAGCAAAACCTACTGAGTCCTGCAGTGAAGTACTGCTTGCAGAAGTCAACATCAGGAACATACATTGACTACCACTTATGTCTGAATCCCTGCAATTTAAATGCTACACAACATTTGTCACACATCATCTTACTGTTCCTCTTCAGGTGTCAGGAACAACTCATATCTTTTTCTAGCACATAATAAGGATATACATATATTTTTTTGAACTTGGCTCCCAAGGGGATGCTAAAAGCAGAAAAAAAGCAAAGCTACTGTTCATTTCAACTTGGTTGTATTTGTTTATGATCCAACCTGAACATACCAGTTTTTGATTCTCGAACGTGTTCTATGGCTTGCCGAGTATTTACCCCGAGGTCATGGAAATCCCGACGACGTCCGCCCCTATCCGCTAAGGACAGTTCCTGAAACCCTGCCGAAATCTGTAATCCTGTTGTTTTGAGACAGAGGAAAAGAATCTTATTTATTTACTGTTTTGATAAAGAAGATCACATTCTGTTCAAGCTCTACTAAAGTTTGCTCTCAAAAGTCATTCTAACGTGCAGCATCACTGAACCAGGACAACACCATCATCACGAGGTAAACATTCAATTTTTCAAAAACATAGTAACAGATGTTCTTTTGAAAAGGAGAATTGGAAATGCAGCACGAAGAGAGTATTAACTGCACTCTCTTCAAAATACATGTTCTTGTGGGAAATTAACTTTTTTTTCCTCCTTCTGACCTAGTGTCTTTGGAGCATCCTGAGGGCCTCTCTGTCGCCCACGGCCACCAGGTTCTTCTGCCAGTGCTGGAGGACGACACAGCTGCAGCGACTGCTGCTGCCCAGGTGGATGACTGGGCAAAGTCTTTTGAGTCTGCAATAGATGAGAACAACTTTTTCCAGTGCAACTGAAGAAACAGCATTTTGGGTATACAACAAAGCAAAGCCACTGATCAAGTCCAGAATATCCATGCACCCAAGTGTAGCAAACGTATTTGAATTTCTTTCCCCCTTATAGGTACCAAGAGTTATTACTACATGCTTTCAGTACTAAAACAACAGGGTTTGGGATGATGCTCATTTAACAGCAGTAAGTGTAAATCATCTCTCTCCAGGCCCTGCACAGAATCTCTGCACTACTCTCAGTGTCTCCACTGATATTCCAAGTAAATGTCTATTTTATAAAAACAGCTCTTCTAACTTTAGTGTTTAGTTTAATTTATAATATTAATATTTAAAAGTGTCATGCTTGCACAAATACTTCAGAATAAGCTGTACTAGCTCGAGATCTTCTCCCCCCAAACAACTCAAGTTCCCAGGGAAGTTATAGAGTTTTATTCTATTTAGCAACTACAAAACATGACTGCTGGCCACAAACAATCCCACAATTCAAAACATTGACCAGATTATCAGTTTGCCCCATAAGTATGGTTAGTTATTTCCCAAGTTGAAAAAATCAAGTTCACTATTTTAAGTACAAGCAAGCAACAGGCCAATATCAAGGATAATGGTGAAACCTGAGCCAGAGAGCTGAAAGGCTCTGTTCTACAACAAAGCAGAACCTTTTACGCTGTCACACAACCTGCCAGCCTTTCTCTCCTGGAGTTCCTCTACACCTTCAGTCTAGTCAAAACAACTCATTTGAGTTTGTGCTCCCTCATATTCTCACCATGCAATACAAAGAGCCCAGCTCCATCTTCTTGACAACCTCCTCAAAGGCTGCAGTTTCCCCATTCAGAAAGGTTCCTCCTCCCCAAATAATCACAGGTTATCAGAAAGTTATGTAAAGAGATCTCTGATCTCCTTTAACATCACTAATTCTTTCTGATAAAAACCATGAGCAAAATCAACTTTGTGATATTACAATGCCTCTGTATCAGTCTAGTGCCAAAGACAACAGGGATCATCTAGAATTCAGCTCTCTTCTTTCCGCAACCTCTTTTGGAAACACCTCTGAAACTCAGCTTCAGAGAGGAAGATGCACCCAGTCTACATGGTATGAGTGCCAGCCTATACAGGAGTTTCATTTAAAACATACATACTAAAACAGTGAGCAGCAGTAACACCTCAAGGCACAGCTGTGTCAATTAAAGAGAATCAACTTACAGATGCAGCTCCCACAGGAGGAATGGCAGCCTCCTGACTTGGAGGCCTTCCTCTCGCTCTGGCTCTAGCTCTTCCCGTCATGTTCCCTTTGAAGAAGAAGCACCCATTAGCGCTCAGTCTTACCCAAAGGCACATTATAAGCAGCACTGTTCCATCTGCCCATCCAGTGGTAATTAACAGATCCTTACAGCCAAACCGAAGCCTACCAGCATGGCCCAGGCAATCTCAAGCCGTGAAGACACGGCCAGAGCTTCAAACTCTGAGCCCACCAACACCACTCTGAAGTTGCACTTACCAACTCGACACAGACTAACTCACTACATTACCAGCGGAGCAGCAAACGCTTTATTTGCAGCACACAGCCACCCAAACGGCCCCAGAGACCACTGGCTCCTCACGCAGCACCCATCCCTTCCGGCTCCGCCTTTCTCGGCCGCAAATCCGCTTCCCCTCCCCCACCAGCTCGGCCACGCCCTCAGCATTACCTCAGTCACAAAGCGACGCCGCTCCCACTCCGGCGACACACGAGACCGCCGTCTCCACAATACCACACGCCTATCTCCCCGCCGGGCTTCCCGGATCACAACAACCCACCACCACCGTCCGTCGTCGCCGCCTCCCGCAGGCCCGGCCCGCGGAACTTTCCTCAGCCTGCACGCGCTAGCGAGCTAAAGCGGGAACGCACGGAGCTCTCTGATTGGCTACCGAAGGCCGAGAGCTGCCGAAGAGTGCCGAAGAGTGCCGAAGAGTGGCGACGGGGGTCGCTGGCACCGAGGGCTGCGTGCGAGGCGCGAGAGGTCCGTCTTGTGGCACGGCCTGCGAAGCGAGCGGCCGTTGAGGGCTTGGTAGCTTTTGCGAGGGAGTTTCCCTGCTAGGTATGATTCCATTCCCGGTCCAGATCTTGCTCGAAGAATAAACGTGAGTTAACCAGAAGGTGGAGCAATAAAACAAGAAATGAAAGTTGTTTCTGTGAAGGATCGCATTTGTCAGTAGTGTTTACAAAGCTGCTGTTAAAACTTGTTGTTCTATTCCAGGCACGCACAGAATGTGGACAAAAATAGACACAAATGGACTTAAATATACTCTGTGTAGAAGCAGTTGGAAGGAAGGACTGGACACAATCCAATTAAGCATCAACAACTAAGAACACGTCAGCAATCATCCCTCCATTGAGAGATATTCTTCAGCAGACAGCCATCCAGCTGAAAAAAAAAAAAAGCCTTTTCCTAATTGCCAAGGCTAGTTCAATTGCTGTGATTGCTTCCAGAGAATCGTCGTGTCTATTTTAGGTACCACAGAACCAGCAAATCTTATGGCTTGAAAGTAATTGGCCTTCAGTGGGAATTAGCTCTGTCTGCAAGCCTTCCCCATTGCAGTGGGGACACAGAAGGGCCAGGCAGTGCCAAGGCTCACATGCACCTTTCTAGTGCTGTAAGCATGCCTTTACGTGAGGCTTAGGTGGTTGTGACGCATCTGGAGATAGCGACTTCAAGGGACAAGAGATAACGTTATCTAATTAAAACCATACCTTCATGAAAGACCACAGGGATCTCGTCAGGTCACTTGCAATTTTTCAGCTACCTGCAATGAATAGAGGACAAAGTTGCTTTGCTTTGTTCTCTGTTATTCCAGGTGGAAAAGGAGTGGTGGTATTAACATAAATAATAAAAATACCTTCTTTTGTTTGATTTGGATTGTCAGTTTGCTTCCAAAGCCTTTTTTGTTGTGCTTCTAATTAATGTCAGCGTAGTAACCCTCTTAGGAAACCAGATTCTCTTTTACAAACTAAAAATAAAAGCGTTCAAACTGCGGAAGTGTGGATATTGCTGCTTAACGATAGTTGAAGTACTTCCAGCATGTAATTTTTATTACTCAAATATAAATCTGGATAAATATTTAACAAACTCCACACATACACTTACTTAGATGAGGCAAGTTTGCTGCTTTTGCGAGCGCTGATTACTGCTTGCCATGGGCTCTTTACCCACAGAGGGAACTTTCATTGCTCGGTAGCCTGCAGAACTCTCCAGCGGGTCAGAAGGTTGAGCTGCAGAAACACAATATGCAGATTTTCTTAGCTCAGCTCTATTTAACGATAAACAGAATGTGAAGATGTTGTCAAAGCCGTTTACATTATGTAAATTGTGAGAGAGGAGAATGTGTGTGTTGGAAATAGTTATATTTGTTTATTCACTTACAATATCTGCCATCCTTAATGTTTATTTTTTTAATGCCAGATTCCTTCCATTTCACTGCAGAACTTAATTGTCTTTAGATACAAATTGCTAAAAGTACTTAATCATGTTGGCTACCTACAGCAATACACACACATCGCCGATAACAATACATCTGCAGTAAGCACACTAATTTTTGTACGTGGGTTGTCAGACAGGTAATTAGTATTTAATGAAAGATGGGTTCCAATTTGCTTTTCACAGTCTTTCAGACTTGCTTTTTTTTTTTTTTATCCAATTCAAGTCTGGTTAAAACCATCCCTACAGGTAGGTTAATGTATTTTCACATCTTAGAAAAGGTAGAAATGGCAATGCACCGACTGCAGCAGGTGTGTTGTGTCCATAGTCTTGTCTGGTTTTAGTAAAAATGCAGAGGAAAATGAGATTTTGAAAGTGGTAGCTGCTTGTGTTTTGTTTTTTCTGTGTTGCCAAAAAATCTACCAAGGTTGGATTTCAACACTGAAGTATCACATACAAAATAATTTTTTCACAGCTACTTGGCTTGGGCTTTGCTTTGATGTTTTCTTTACCCATGATGCAGTTGTTTTTGCTCCTGTCTCCTGTTGCTACAATAAGCCATTTCCCATACATGTCATCTCCAAAGGGGAAAAGACTGCATGGAAACAGAACAAAGAAAACAGAACAAAAGAAAATCAGGGATTTTTCCAAAGGCCCATCTGATGTACAAGTATAAACAGGAAAAAGATGCCTGAGGAGGTAGGAGCCAGGAACTGTATGAGCAGACAGCTGTTAACTTGTGTAGTTAGCAGCGCTTTGCAATCCTGAATGGTAAATAAATAAATGATTTGAATGCATACAGTGAAGAATATGCTCACTTCAATACCTTTAGCATAGAATATAACCATATTGTACATTCCCAGCAATGTGAGCTGAATGTCTTGCCTTTATACTCCTTTCATAACACCAGGTTCAGGTATCCACAGTTCTTTGGTTCTATCCCCAGAAAAGGCCAAGAGGCTTTTGTAAGGCTTCAAGATATCAGATGTAGAAGAATTGTCTGCTGTGATGAAGGAAACAAAAATAAAGGAACATCTCACAACAGAACACAGTAAGTCACATGTGGCCCTATTCTCAAGAGACCAACATGTTGGGCCTGAATCCTTTTAAATATTTTGTAAAAAAAATCCAATAGGAATTGCTCAAAAATAAACTTTAAAATTCACATTGCTGTGAGAACTCACAAATCTCAATCACAGTATTTTTACATTCTTATCTTTTTTTAATATAAAATGAGAGAGGCAAGGTTTTAAAAGCTGACTTACTATCAGAAATATCTCATGAGTTAACAGTCTTGCTTCATCCCGATGCAAATTCTCATGTCACATTTAATTTACTGTAATTATGCTGAGGGTAGAGGATCTGGTTGGCCTGCACAGTGGGGCCTGGTGTTTGTGCTACCGTGAGTGAAATGTGGGGGATTGGGAAGCTATTATTTATGTACCATAACAGAAAGCAAAAGGCATGTTAGGGAAAAAATCTGCTACTAAGGAGATAATACCCAACTCTCTATACAACAAATACAGTGTGTGCATTTTCCCTTGGGAATAGAAAAAAATTTTTCAACTCTGTATTTTCTCTGCTGTTCCGTAGCCTATTGTTTAATCCCTAATCTCTGTTTTTCCTTAAGATTCTTAATTCTTATGTCTAAACATTTATTGCCAGGAATTCTCCTCCTAAACTTCATCGACTCCCTTCTCATCTACTGCATAGGACTCTCCCCTGCTCCTCTCGACAACAACTTGTTTTGATTCAATAGAAGAAAGCTGTTTTTCTGTTTCATGTGCTCACTGTTTACCAGAGTGTCTGATCACTACAGTTATCATCACTGCTCACTCCAAGCCCTGTTTTGTCAGACAGTGCCCTGAGCCCTCTTTTCCTGAAGAGAAAATGCCCTTTTTGTTTATGAGCCATCATATCCTGGCCAAAATTTCCCACGCTGAATCAACTCAGCTTTATTTTCTCTTAATTTCTGCCATTTCACATCATTTTGAGCTGACATCTAATGTGCAGAGTGAGCAAGAAGTGATTTGACGTAAGTTCTGAATAAATAGTAACATTGAATTGAAGAGGTCACATTAAAAAAACAGAACCAGAACCGATTATAAATGATTTGTAAAACTTCTTGCATGAATATAAGTATGCAATTCTGTAAGATGTCGTATTGCTCTCTTTTATCTACATTTATAAATTATAAGAGGAGACAATGTTAGTATATGGAGTACACTGGAATGGAACTGAACAAGTCTTTTCAATCAGGTATTACATAGTGAAAGTATTGTATTCCTCCAAAGAGTAATGGGACGTATTTCAGAAGAAAGACTGGTGAAAATTCTCAAGTTCAGATAGATTGATGTCAGCTCATTTAGCAAGCAGGTTTGATCTAATTGTCTCTTTATTGCTCTGAACGTTCCTGAATTATGCAGAGAATTTGGGTTATGTGATTTAGCATTGGATTAAAAAATGTCATAGCTTAACTTTCTTTAAAATAATGTGGAACTTTGTTCACAGTCAACGAAGTTCATTATTTTTTGTTCAAAGCCCAGCTGCAGGCCTGGAGCATTTCTCATAAATATCAGGAAGTACCTGAAGCCACAGTTAGGATTAAAGAGTTGATCTGAACCTCAGATCTCGGCTTTAAAGCTGTAATGTACAGTGAATTTGGTTTCATGGTAAAGGAAATGGTAATTGCTAAAGTATGTTTTCTTAAGTCGCAAAATTATTTTTGAAATGTTTTTACTGAGACATTTATCAGTGCTATGCATGCATGAGAATGAGTGGACTTGCAGCACAGTGTTTTCACAGGATCACAGCGCTGGATTTATGTACTGGTGTCACTGATCCCGTGTCAGAGGACAGCCTTGCTTCTCCCTTGTGCACAGCATTGCTGCTGAAATTATCAGATCCACAGCCACAATCTTTAGAACTATCCAAGCAAATGAAGTAACAATTTCAGTATGCTATTCCAATAACTTTTCAGGAAGAGTGGTCAAATTCCTGGTTATCTGGCAGATACGCTCCCATCAGAACAAGGAACACAATCCACAAGTGATATCTTTAGTTATAAAAGTGCAGATGAAATATCTCAACTAAGACATGAGAAAAATCACCTTGCTCTTTGCTCCCTGCAAACAGTATCTGATCTGCATGTCTGAGAAGAATGGAGGAGCACAACTAAGTACCAGACACGTTTCTCATGGCTTCTACACTTGGGTATCTGCGTCCACCAAACACATACCCGGTATTGTTTCCATAGTAGTTTAACCTGAATGTTTTATTGCATGAAAGCATCTCTCTTTATTGTATTTAAGCAGGAAATAGAATGTGAACATTTAGTATTCCTTGACCTTTTGCAAAGGATGCTGCATTTATCCGTGTACATTTAAACATTTCCACAAGTGGCAGTGTTTAATCACATTCTATTGCTTCATTGTTGTAAGTGATCCAGAGAAAATATAATGCTTAGAACTGATTACTGCTCCTGAAAGATTTGCACATTTTGTAAATTGTTAAGTCATATTTCATATAGCATTTGCAAAAGTGGGAATCACAGATAAAAGTGATCTTTTCCTCCTATATTTGATTATCAAGACCTGGCGTCACTTTTGTCATCTTGTGTTCTGATGGGGTGAAGGGAGAGCAGATGGACTCTGTGTGTACGTGCAGTGTAGACATACACTGAACACAGAACTTGACATACAAAACCACAATACTGGAATGCCTTGCTTAGATGCTGCCTCTTCTTGAAGGTGCCTAATTTCATGTGCACCGAACTTTCTGATTATAAATTTCCCCAGGCACTCCAAGTTACTGTTTTGTACTTTCCCAGCACAAAACTCCCTTGACAAAACTTGCCAGATTCTTTACACCAGAGGCAGTTCAGGAGCAAACAAGACTCTCAAGTTAGAAGTACTCCCTATATGGATTACATCCACGATAACATGGGAAAGACGCTGGAAGGCCAGTGAGAAAGATAGAAACCAAGTTTGAGCAGCAGCCAGGAATAAAAAGCTGTCACTGTTAGAACATCCACCTACAGACAATTTAATTTTTCCATGCTCTCAAATTCAGCCTCAGCAAAGAGGTTTGTAGGCTGCATGAAATCCCATAGAGCATCCGAACCTCAACCATTCCTCATCAGGGATTATTTCCAAGTACACAGTGGCTTATTTGCATGAACCATAAGCAAAGTGAGTCCAACTGTGAAATGAAAAAGCAAGAGACAAGAGGAGACATAAGAATCAGCCTTCCTTGTGAAAGATCCACCTTGTGTAATCAAAAAATATGGATGCTGCTGTTTGAAGATAGATAAGAGCTGGAGGATGCTTGGCTTGGGAGAGAGTTCAGGGTGGAGTCTCAGAGGATGACTGCACATTTGCAGCCCTGAATAAGAACAAGACTTAACTCACAGTACAAGAAACGACTGTAGTCTCCTCCTTGGTATGAACTAGTGCATGCATTGCAGGCAATATGGGGAGGGAATTACTGTTACTCTGCAAAGCTTTCCTTTATTGAGTCAAGCCTGCATCCATCTTTATAAATGCAAAGAAGGGGACAGGTAGATTCAAGTCCAGTATGCAGAGTTTATGCTGGCTCAATGCACTGCTACCTAAGGCTTCTTCCGAGTCCTGTTTGCTATGAAAGGGAACTCTGGACCATAGCCAGGCATCTTTATTACACTGAGTTTCAATTTGCCGAATTCAGGAGCAAAATTTGAAATCCTGCTATAGTTTCCATCTGAGCTACAAACTGCTTGAAGCGGGTTTTTTCAGTGACAGAAGAATTGGAGTGACCGAATCTGCAGGACCATCCCTGAGATAGTGTGGGAACCTCTATAACCGCCTGTGAAGGGTGTTGGGAATGCACAAATCCCTGCCTGCCTGCACCCGGCGAGAACACAGACAGTGTTATGCTATTTCTTATGTGCTATGTACACACAGACAGGCAATAGTCAGCTCCCAAAAAACATAGGCCAAAAATGTCACACTACATTCAAGCTTCTGTCAAGGAAAACAAAACCCCATCCAGAACCCTGAAAGATGTGAAAACAGGTTCTTTTTCACGCTGCTTTGTTCTGTTTTTCTCAAACATGCAGTTAACTCCTGCCTGACACTGCGCCATGGAAAGGAGACTGGTAAAACCACAGTGATGCCTTCCAGCCTCCTGCTATCACTCAAAGCACCACCTTCCAGCCCTTTGAAGTCTTAACCACATTTTAAAGTGGATTTTTTAGGAGGAGACAGAATTATTCTGAACTCTTAAAGAGTTCTTCAAATGGTTCCCACTAAACCCAGTTTTACAGCCTTGCAGCAACAAGAAGGATTTCTGATTGCACAGACAACAAATACAAATCAGTCATTGAATCAATAGATAAAATTGTTGGAGTCATTGGTACATTTTCTATATCGTTAGCAGCACAGTGAAGAATAGAGCTGCGGTGCTGAAGGACTGATCAGTGTTAGTTTAAAATGAACGACAACTCTAATTCTTAAGATTTATCCTTTGTGATTAATGAAGCCAAATTCATGCAGATAGGTCACCACAAGAGACCATTCCTTTTTTTTCTTGATTGCAGTATGTAACCTAAGAGTAAAATTTCTATGCTTCGAAAATCAGTCTTTTTCAGTGCAGTTTAATGAAAACTTACCCATACCTCTCTGATGAAATAGCCAGAAATGAGTGCAGTACTTCAAGACAAGATGAAAAGATGATGTCAACATTTCCCCATACTTGATACTGGTTATTATTTTAAGGATCGTCCTAAATTTGCATTTTTTCAGTCTGTGATTTGCTTATTTCTCTCTGTCTCACTTCTCTGAGAGGTTCTACAAATACAACTATTTTAAACAAAATTTGAATAGAAAGGCTTCTTTTCCTGAAACAAAGAGGACTGATCTTGCCTTGGATCCAGCAGCAACAATCAGCATGGAAAAAAAACAAAAACCATCAAACTTATTCATCACTTGGTCTACATCAACTGTTTTTATTAAATTCAGGATTTCCACACAGTAAGTGTTCACTACTCAGGGCGGCTGTGTTCTTATTTCATCACTGCCACTACTAACCTTTTAATTTCCACAGATTCTCATCTCTAAGTATGATAATTAAGCAGAAATAATGAGCTAGTGAACTCACTGGATAGCAGCTCCTGAACAAAGTGCAAGTTGGGTGATGCTAAAACTGCTTACCCTGCACATTGTAGGTAGGAACCATGAGTAAAATTTCATTGCTGCTATTCGAGGAAATAAAAAAGAAATTCAAAATGTACATACACAGATTCACTGCCAGTTTTCCTTTGTCTTCTTTCTTACTCTTCTTTGGACTGGAGAGATTGTCTGGACCATTGCTTTCAGGCCAAATAACTACCTAGATGATAATTAGAAATGTATGATAATTAGAAATGTAGTTAATTTTTTGTTAATTTTGTGTTTAGCAGATTCCTCACCGTGGCTATATTGATATTGCCTGACAATTTGTTTTCTTATAGGCTAAACAAATGCAAATCCTTTATTTAATTAAGAAGATATATAGATTAAGGCATACGCAATATCTTTTTGCAACAAAGAACCCAACCAATGTCTTTTGGAACCAGACAAAAAAAAAAAAAACAAGACATGTCACATTTCAGCCAAATAAAAAAATGCAAGTAGGGCATTAGTCCAATGCTTTTGTATTGTGCATTTCAAAGTTTGTCACCAGTGGGTAGGGCAAAAATAAATCAGGGCCTCCTATGGTGAAAATGTATTTGGGATTCAAGCATCTAGAGTCTGACCCTATCTTCTGCTCCCTGGGATTGTCAGCTGCTTCAGGGGTCGTCTGATATATACCTCTTTTTCTCACTTCTGAGAATTTTTAGCTTAGAGTGTGTTTGAAAACACTTCAGAAAAAGGGTGGAAAACACAGAGTGCCTTCTTTGAAATACACTCCTTTGTTAAATTCCTTTCCCAAGGGTAAAGAGGCTCTCAAACACCTGAGGGTAACAAATGACTCTATTCAATGGTCGCACAAATGACCTAATAAACTCCCAAAGGGTTACAATAGCTTATTTGTCATCATTTCTTGTCAGCTCCTTATACCACCAATGTAAATTGAAGTAAAACAATAAACACCAGAGTTATTTTCTTTATTCTGAAGATACTTTAATGACCAAATGGTTTAAAAATCCCAATAATTAATTTTGCAATTGAATTTAAATCATACTGACACATTTCATCTTAAACAAAACACGCATTTACCTACACAGATAACATCTGTCATCATTTCACTCACTTTCCTTGGAACATTTGCAGGCCGTGATTTTATAAGATTTTACTTTGGCTAACTTTTAAAATGTTGGGTTCTTGCCTGATGCACCGCGTTATAAATGCTCCTGCTGCATGGATTCCCAACAGACTGCAGTGGCAAAGCATGGTGATGAATGCAGTAGTGAGGATCCTGATCTGTATAACATTAATTTGAAGATGGAGCAATTCTCTTGTATTTAAAATCAGCTGGAATCTGATTCATGATGCCACCCATTGCAGGGCTCTTACAAAGAAAAGAGCTTATACAGCTGACCTAACAGAGGAGATAGAAACCCATTTGTGTTGTTAAGCTATTGTGTTAATTAAGAATATAAAACACTCATTTGAGGCACTGTTGTGGTTTTCATGAGCCAGCTGAAGACATCGAATGGTTCGGCACTGTCATTTGTGCATGGGTTCTAAAATGCATCATATAAGCATCATTGTAGTGGGTATTTTATGTGTGCAGTACCTTCCCGTTCAGTGCTGCATTTACCTGATTCTGACAGGGATAAGTTGTCGATCAAGTTCAGCAGTGAGCACCCCTAAGTCCTCCTAAGCTCCTTGTAGGCAGATGGAAAACATCCCGCAGGAGAAGCATAATTCACTAACAGTATCAAATGAAATATGTCTTTCTTGCCTTTTCCTCGGGGATGAGAGCAGGGGACAAAAGGGAAAAATCAGTTCATGATAGCTGTTAAAGATGAATGATTGATTGCGAGCACTGCACCAAATCATCGTGTGTCTCAGTATGTCAGTCTCTGCCATCTAAATGTTGGGATTTCGATTTGATCTTCTTGTCTGGACTCCATCAGTTCATGCACTGAGCTCCATAGCTCAGGAATATTCTACAGAATACTGTTGGCATGGAAATGTTCTGCAGGTGCTGGCTTCTTTCTATCAGCAATAGATTCTTCTAAATTATTATCAAGATTCATCCCTGTTTGAGGTGGCTAAAGCAAAAAGAATCTAATTGGGCCCTTTTGTAGCCATTATAACTCCATATCTATTCACTGTGTTCAAGGAAGAATGAATGCCTAAAGGCAGCTGGAGACAAAGGAGCCAAGGAATATGTGTATGCACACAAATAAATACCTAGAAAAACTTCATGTTGCCATTGTATTCCCTTGTCCATAATATCTTACAGAGCTGAGAGACCTCACATTTGTAGGGATCTCATCTTTTGTGAGATCAGATGACACAAAAGTGGACTAGATTTTAGGCACACAAAATTGTGTGCTATTTGCTTTTGTTCTGCACAGGCAAAATTCCCTTTTCATTGGTTCTGAAGCATTAGCACTGCAGGTACAGCTATTAACAACAATAAGAGATTGCAAACAAACAGGTAGCCAACACCAAATAACAATTCTGTTCAGACTAGGTGCTCTACATGCTGAATGCCGCGATAATAAGTGCTGTTGAAGTGTTGTTATCACAGACACGTCCCAGCATACATCCTCTACACCTATTTTAACCTAATATATATGATAAAAAAGCATCAGTGAGACGTAAAGAGAAACAAGAAAAAACTGAGATGCTATAATACAGCCTTAACATAATGATAAGATCGAGTGCTCTCCAAGTCTGAGTTTACGTATTTAAATGATCTTTGCCTTAAACAATGGTTGTAACGAGACAGACATATGGTAAATACATCCCAATCCATTACGTGCTATTCAGGGCAAGAAAGCCAGTCGGAGTGGGGGAGGTTCAGTATTAAAAGTGATCTGGTGTTATGTACACTCAAGTAACCCCTTCATAGGGGGAGGAAAAAAAAATAAAAGTTTGTGAAAAGGGAAAAAAATCTTAAAAAGCAAAGCTGAACACTTTGCTGCTGAGCAGTGAAAGTGAGAAACGGTCCCCCCTGCCGGGGAAGTTGATGAATAATCCGCAGATCTCAAGCTGAGCCTTGGGCTCAGAGCGGCTGGTATCCCATACTAACACTAATCAACCAGTATGAAACATCCATTTTAAACGCAAATGAGGGGGGCCTTTTCAAAGGAGACCCAGAGAGGGGAGGGAGGGGGAGTTCAAAGCTCAAAATGGTTCTTTCTTTCTCTCTCCCTCTCTCTCTCCCTCTTTTTTTTTTTTTTTTTTTCCCAAAGAAGACAGAAATATGGTTGGTTATTATCTAAGTTATTGCTACAAAGAATTTTGAAATTAAAAGATAAGCTTTCAGAGGAAGCTCAGTAATTTTCATAAAGAAGGACTTAAAACAGATGTGCCCTCTTTAATCGGGGTGTGCTTGAAAAAATATAAATGCATTTTTAACATAGCAGGGGGAAAAATCATATGGTTACACATTTGTCTCCTGGGCAAAAATAATTTTTTAAAAGTCTCACTGCATTAAGTATCTCACAAATAGCCACTGCTGGAACTTTCTTATCTGACAAAAACTGGGGTGAATGATTAGCAGCATTTAGAAAGCAGATAAAATATCTCATTTGCCTTATTTTTCCTTTTTTTTTTTTTTTTTCTCCCCACTTTTTCCTATTCAAATAACCATTAATGAGAATTAACATCTTCATCGGGGTCAGTATGCGACTACTAATAAACCTCTAATATTTACTGTTAGATTATTTGTTGTTTTTCTTCTCTGTTAACTTTCTCTGATAATTTCTGCCTCTGGTAACAAGCTGTGGCTGATACATTCTATACTGAAAAAGTGCCACTGATACAAAAGAAGGTTTTGTTGATGTAAGGTTAGGGACAGAGGTGTCACAGATTCAAAGTTTTCTAAATGCTCTTCCTAAATATTACTAGCTTTAAATAAGTTGTTTTTGCTTTATTTTCCATGCTGGAAGGATGATACGTTTGCTGCAGGAAATCATGGTTAGAACATGGAATAGAGAGGAGTAAATTTGATTTTCTGGAATAAAGGAGCACAACAATGCTCACAACAATGCTTTCCCCAAGAAAGCCACAAGTCCTGACTGGTTGCTCCACTGCAGCTTATAACAAGCCTGACAGCTGCTGACAGGGGAAAGGTTTTGTGTAGAACATCACTGATGCGTTGTGTTAAGTACACAAAGAGCTGCAAATCCTGCAGCATTAGACCTGTGTGCACCTTCTGGCTATAGCAGCAAGAAGCAGCATCTTCTTTTTCAGGAATACCTCCTGAAGAAGGCTGCTCCACCAAATATCGCCACAGCCTGGAGCACATCACCATGTGTCAGAGGGAACAGTCTACATCCATGCTTTGTTCTCGTTGCTATCTAGTTCAGGCCACGGGAGGGATGTCTGGAAGGATCATCTCTGTGTGCCACCCACTGCCTGCTCACAGGTGGTGGTTGGGGACACACGTCTGTATCCTCTCAGCACAGAAGCACCTCGAGCAGGGCAGGTGCTGGCACAGCCCAGCAATGCTACTGCTCTAAACCCTTGCCTCCCTAGGGCCCTTCGCCCAGCACAGCAAGCTTTTCTGGCAGGCATTGAACTGGCATTGCCACCCGGAGCCTTTGAAGAACTAGTATGTCAGGATGGGGAAGTGATTCCTCATTAGCTATCAGACCCAACAGAAATTTCTTGCCCTTCCAAGTATCACGGGAGTCTGTAGAGTGTGTCTGAAAAAGGATGATAGGATGATAAAACCCCTTTCAGACAGAACCAAGGCAGGCAAGGCGTATGGCTGTTGTACTTCCCTTGAGTGAATATCAGTGTGAGCCCTCTGCCTACACATGCTCCCAACAGCCTTTGCAGCTGTCTTTTTCTTTAATTTTTGTTTTATTTACCTTGCTTTTTTAGCAAGCTGCTAAATTATGTTAATTATTTCTTTCTCCAAAGGTCCACTGCAGTGTCTGGGGACCCAGACTGTGCTCACTGCTGCTTTGTCCCTGTCCTGTACTCTCTGTGACCTGTGTGAGAGGGAAGGGAGCTGAAACCAGTAGAGCAGGGTTATGCTGTACAGCAATTCCAAGGAAAAAAGAGTTCCCAGTGGGGCCATGAAGCTGTTTGCTTCTTCCAAAGCTGCACAAAGTATGCTTGTAGCAGGACAGAAGCTCTGATCCTCTTTATTTTCCTTTTTCTTTTCTTTTTCTGGTGGGGGAAGTGAGGTTAAATACGTATATTTTAAGAGCGCAGTAAAGTAGGTTCAGATATAAATATGCTGCGCACAGCTACAGTCTGGAACCTGATACTGCAAATCTGATGGCTGTAAATATGTCCTGAATTTTGAAGGGAGTTGTCTAGCTATAAGGAATGTGGTCCTTCCATTACCAGTTATGTCAGCTGACAGCTGTACTCACAACTAAAGCCACAGAACAATAAAACAGCACCTAATTATTAGAGGGAGTCAGGCACAGTAGGAGATCTGCTTTGACATTTGCCCATTTATGAGTTAAATATTAAGGCCACCCAGCAGTCAGAGAAAAGCACTACAATCCTCTTGACATAAGAAGCACCTATTATCTAGTTTTCCTTTTGTATAAGCAAAATAATGTGACTGATATACACTACAGTTATTTTAACAGAAAAGTCACAGGAAAGAAATTTGCTGAAGAAAATGGGATTCCAAATGCTGATGTTTCTGTCCTCAGCATACTGAAATCACTCGCGAGGTGCAGCTGTAGCCTCAAGAACTGTGTTCACCTCTTTGTAAACAAGAACTCTTGGAGTTGGCATAGTTTTAGCACAATGAGTGTATAATGTTCCTGATGCTCCTTTCTTTCTGTGTTCCAGACCCTGCTTTCCAGCCTGAACAATGCCTTCTAATCTCTATTACTGACACTTCACATGTTTGCACAAAAGCAGATGCTTCCCATAAATTGTTTGTGGTCCTAAAGTCCCTCATCTTTATGTCTCACATTAGATTTCACTGGTGACCAGTAGCCTAAGAATGTGCTAAAATAAAAAGAAAAGTTCTGAACATAGGAAGCAAGTTGTTGACCATGATCAACCTTTGGGTAAGTAAGGCAAAGAAAGGGACAAAAATTAGAGGACCCACAATACAGAGTGATGTAACTTCTCAAATCACTGTTTCTCCACTCTGGCCTGTAGTGAACACATTTTTCAATCAAATGTTTTCAGTATTTTTAGAATGCATTGTGATGATGATGATGAATGAAAAGTCTCTGGGTTTTGTTTATGTTTTTGATTCAGGATTATTCCAAGTGGTTCTTTGACCTTTATATAGTATGTCACTTATTACTTTGCCTACCTGATGAAATTTGGCCGGTACACTGCTGCTGTTACAACAGTACATACTCATTATAGATACAGTATGTCAATCAAACAGGACTTAAAACTACACATAGGAGCTTAAAAGAGTTAGTGTTATTGATGTACCTCTACATTAAGGATCATAACAATACAATGTCCTAACTTCAGTTATGCAAATGCATTTTATAGAGACAGGAATTTGTGAAATCTTTGCACTTGTAGCTCATTGCAATATTTACCTTTTACATTCTGGATAAAAAGCCACGATCCCATGAGATGTCTCACTGAATGAGAAAGTACGTTGGACTGCACTTGGGCCAAAATCAATGTATTCCAAAACAATCTGCTGTTCTGTGTGCCTCTCAAATGTCTTTGGAATTCTAATTCAAAATTCTTTTGGCCTCTTCAGCTTCAGTGCAAGTTAATCCTATAATAGAAAAAGACTCATTAAAATTAAGAAAATTACACTGCATCTGTAATTAAAAGCAGTCATTGATGTTATAAGAGCTGTACACTTTTTTGAGATATAATTGATATCCATGATGATTTATACAGTCATGTTTTGCTAAATCTTTCAAACACTTCACATTTTCTTTTTAAGGAACAGATCATTAAAATGGTGTAATTTCTGCAGTTTATATCATATGCATTTTATGGTCAACATCATTTCACGTTCTATAACATAGAACATTAAATGTCTCTTGATTCTGTTTACGCATTAGTTTGAGTTCATATGAGCTGCATAATTCTTCAGTGTCATTCACAGCCCCTACTGAACTATAGTCTTATTTCTTGGATGTCCAGCATTCGTGAAATAAATCAATGCATTTAAGCTATGCCTGGTTTCTAGTCAGAAGCTATAACATGAACATTTTTGATCTGTCACATCAGTGCTAAAACAAAACAAGTATGAAATCTCCTTCAGGATTTGCTTTTAAAATGCAATTGAATTCTGCAGCCAAGTGCATTAATTGCGGTTGGTTATTTAACAAAAGTTTCCAAATTTGTGAGGTACTTTTTGAAGTTAGTATTACCACTCTGTTTTTCTTAAGAATGATTATTTACAGCCAGTTTGGATAGGGCTACTAAGCAGTTGGGTTTTATCCTCAAGCTAGAGAGAAGTGGGTCATCAGGTCTCTTGGCTTTTGCAGCGTTCGTTTGACGTGCAATCTCTGGAGAACTCAAGTCAGATCAGAATACACAATTCTTGCTGAAATTAATATCTTAGTTTGCTTTCATGTAGTATTTTGTAACATCTCAGCATGTAGGAACTTCCTTAATTTTTTTTTTTTTTCATACTCAAATGATACTACTATAAAATCTTCAAGTTTAGATGAAGAAATAGTACTTCCCTATTTTTTATGTATCAGCATTCATGGAGGACATCCTACTCCTGATTTCCTGCTCTTTTCCCCCTTATTGACTCCATTTCATGCTGGAGCGACCATCTGAACATTTCTGTGGTCTTAGTTCCTTCCCCAGCTGGAAGGCTCCGTGGGTTAAGATTTGACTGCATAGAGGAAGCATGAACTGAAGCTTCATTTTGGGTACACACACATCTCCTCACATCAAGCAGTGGCTGAACAGAAAAGGCAACATAAAATTGAGAGGAAATACTTGTCCCATAGAGTGCTCTTTCAACATAATTCAGTAGAAATGATGTCTGTAAGATTTTGTGGAACAAGGCAGAGCTTTACAAATGTGGTAGGAAAAAGATGCAGCAGATTCAGAGCAGAATTTCAGAGGTACGTGGCCTGCACTGATACAGACTCTTCTTGATTTGAAGACGTGTGTTTATTGCCAGACTTCAAAAATTCTTCATGAGATAACAAACCTTGTGTTAAAGGATAAAATCTCTCAGAAGTTCCTCATGGCGAGGAGACACCGTGTTTTTCTCTGGTGTTCTAAGCAGTGATCCAATCCTAAAGCGACTGAGAGGGATGGCTTTCTTTGTAACCTAAAGATGCCCTCATTCTTGCCTCATCTCTGCTTTGTCTGTGTTAGCAGAATGGGTGGCTCTCCTTGTGTTTGCCTTGCACTGGAGCCAAAGGAAATATTCACTCTTATCTAAGTCAGCATTGTGGAGGAAAAGGGAAAATAAACATTTGAATAAATAGAATAGTGGCCAAATGCAGATCGATCAGCGTAGCTGAGATCTGTGAAGCTGGGGAAGGGAAGGGTGGGTCTGCAAATTTATCTGCTTCAGCTTTCTCTTTCTAATAACGGAATTATTTATTACTAGAAAATGCATTTAAATCTCTTGCATCACTATTAATCTTATGCACTGAGAAACTTGCTCAGCAAGCTTGTAAATGTGGGTAGGAATGACGACCATTTCCAAAAACACACCTCTGTGTTCCACGACCTGAGTCCCCTAGTGCCAAAAACGTGCATTGCTGTGTGCCTGTGGCTGTAGTTCTTCAGAAATGAGAAGGTAATAGATTGTGCTTCTGATAGGAAAAAGTGAAACAATATTAAATTATTCTCGAGCTTAATTAAAATCATAATTATTAAAGGGACTTGCAGACAAGTAAATTGAGAATCCAGATTGTTTGAGAAGAAAACTTCATAGTGTTTTGCATGTCCTATCCTCCATTCAGACATCAGATCCTTGCTGAGCAGCAATGGTACTACACTGGAACCTGTGCCAGGTTACAGCAATAATTGCAAGCCCCCCAGGATCCAAGCTCAGAAATTTTTGTATGTTCTCAGGAGACAAAGATGAGTGATCATCAAAGGCAGAGGAACACAGCATGACTGTCATAAGCCTGAAGTTACAACTTAGACATGCAATAGAAAATATCATTGGTACCTCTCCAGTGCATAGCCTGTAGTAATTAAAAACTTGATCCCTGCTGTTTTATCATCTCATTAGCAATGGGGGCACAAGACTTTTATCCTTGTTTGTCAGGAATCAAACATACCAGAGGAACTCTGATTATAAATTGATGAAAGTAAAGTTAAACTTTTAAATAAGAGCTGTTTCAGTTCACAATGTTTTTTAAGCTGATTAAAGAGATCTCTTTTCTGTCAAAAAATAATATCTAAGTCCAGCACAGATAGTAGAGGTCATTGCTAGGAACAGGACATGAAATAACATTTGAAAATGTGCACACACTTTTAAAATAAAGATTGTTTGAGAAGTAAATGCAAGCCCTTTCTGTTAGTGCTCATACTAAAGCATTCAAATTTTTGATGAATCTTAACTCTTCAAACCTTTCAGTGTTGAATTTGTGATGATTTTAATTGTGCACAGCTATCAGACAGAGAGGTATTGTTACTATTTCAGCAAATACAGCGTGGTATTTTGTTTCTATTAATGATGAACTCTCTTAATAACAGCAGTAGCGACTTCTTGAACACCTTGCCAACAACCTTTCAGCATTCATTTGAATGGTGCAGGACCATGGCAAAATTGAAAGCCTCTTCAATTCAATGGGAAGCATTTACTTCTGGGGGCTTTGGATCAGACCCTTTAGGAAGAATTCTTGAAGTATTGGATGCTTCAAAGTTTCCAGAAATATTGTTACTTCATTGCATTTTAAAAAAACTCCGACCCAAGTGGTGGTACCAGGATTGAACTGGGCAGAGGCAAATTTGGGGGAGAGAACTGACAGTAAGATACTTTACTTTTCATTTGTTTGATACCATCTAAAATCACTTTTTGCTCTCCCTCTTTTTTTTTTTCACCTGTGAATCTCTGATTCTCCATCCCTTTCTTCTTCTTAAGATCTCTGCCTTATCTCATCAGAGGTCTAGCAGGCTAACATAGCCGAACCACTGTGCAGATTATGTTAACAAGTGTTTTATCCCAATGATAAAGATGGACCTATGTCTTCCCATAGTGAGTAGGAAGCCACCCTTGATGTTTTGTACCATTATAGAAAGGGATACGATTCATTATTTCAGAGCAATGCTTAGTGAAAAGTAAAGAATCTGACTAATTTTTTCTTTCAACCTGGCCAAAGACAAGTCTTTTAAGCCATGAAGACTAATCAAGAACTCAAGGACTTCTTTCAAGTGAAAAAGGCAAGCAATGAGAAACAAAGCAAAAGTAATGATACAGTAACTCATTATTTTACTGTGATTATTTTATGAGAAATAAAGTTATCAGATGCTGCAGAATTCATTACGTCTGAGCAAATGATCCATCAAAGACAGACGAGAATTACTTGTTGAACTAGCTTCTTTCATGGAAAATTGCATGCTTAAAATATTGTTTCTACAGCAGATAAGTGAGATGGTTGCTTAAACAATCTCTCATCAGTGTGAAAACTCAGAATTATTCAAAGTGAGAAATAAAGAACAGGGCGGGTTCTATGATATGATGAAGCTATGATGAGGAATTTATTTTTCAAGATGGAAAAGTATACTTTAAATTTTGACCATTTAATTAAATTGAAACAGACCAAAAAGGAAAGTGACTAAGAAGAAATTTATTTCATAACTGAACATAATTGGGTTATTGAACTCATTGTTACCCTACAAACTGTGGAGGCAAGAACTTAATGGGACTCCATGAAGAATTACATACTTCACAAAAACTTTTGAGAAATTATGATAGCTATCTAAAAAAAAAAAAAAAAAAAAAAGAGAGGGAGAGAAAAAGAAAAAATGCAGTTTTTTGAGAGGCTATAAAGCTTTATACTTTAGGGCATAACTTGGTCTCCTACTGCTAGGGCTTGGGGAGAAATCATTCCCTATAGGCAGGTTACCCCTGGGTTCCTAACTGAAGCATTCCTTTCTCCTTCCTATGCAGCATCTGTTACTTGCTTTCTTAAAGACGGGATACTATGGCACTAGTCTGATCAAGTATGGAATTTTGGCTATGTGTCTAAATGAAAACAGAACTCAGCAAAGTCAGAAAAAAATTGAGCAGTGGGATATTCTTTCTGTACAGTGCTGTTTGTTAGAACTGTGCTGCTCCCAGAAGGGCAGCAGAATAAGAGGAAGCAAACAAACAAAAAAGATATTTTTTGTTATTCCTGAACATAGTTAAGAACATATGTTAAAAGCTTGAAGACAATGAGCTTAGTTAGGTAAGTGGAGAGGTAATAATATCGGTCTGAGGTTTCCCTTACAAAAGAAAATGACAAATTAATCTTCCTAAAATCTTAACTGTCCAGACACAGATGTATACCATCAAAGAAAGTATTTCATTTTATATCTACTCAAGACTAAAAAGTACTTATTTTTTTATTTTCTAATATATAAATTGTTTTTCATAATACTGCTAACAATCTGAATTCTAATATTAAATCTTGGTCCTCTTGATTTCCAGATTAAAGAGAAACAGTAGATAGAAAAAGAGCAAACGAGAGTCTTCCACCAAGTCACTCTGAATCCTCAAACTGAAAACACAGATAGCCCAGCTTAAGTTAACCCACATGGAACAGCATGACATTTCCAGAATCTCCTCTTTTCGGCTTCAAACCCCTTAAATTAACAACAGTTGAGGAATGCATCATGGTGTGCATGCTGCAGCTTAGGAAAGAGAATGGTCTGAGAAGATTGCCATTCAATTCTATGTTTAGCCTTACATAATGATCAATAGTAGCATGAATGATTCTTGCACTGGGTTTGTTCTCAGGTCTGTGTGAGGGGAGTCCAAAGAAGGAATGTGAAACCTGCTTCTCAGCGTGTCATTTTTCAGGTGGGTAGTTGTCTTTATGTTAGACTGAGAGGTTTGCTTCGTTAACTTTCCATTTGTTTTATGGGGTTGGTAAGATTAGGGTGTGTACATGCGTTAGGGGTTTCTTAACAAAATACCAAAAGATGAACTATTTCTACTTCTTCCATTCTTTCATTTAACCCCTTAATCTGTTAAATCTTATCCAAAGACATCTCTAAAGAAAAATCTTATTTTATAAGCAAATGTCCTGTGGTCAGGGATATGTGCTTGAACACAGAATGGTGAAATGAAAGAACACAAAAAAGAGACATCAGCCAAATAGCCCAGATCTCACCTGAGAGCACTCTAAAGCCCAGCAGAGAAGGACAGAGGAACTAATTTTTAAACAATTAATACTTTTATCTACATCGATTTCACAAGAACTCACATGACACAAAGGTTATTTAGTTGGACTACTCCTTCCACTGAATGAACCCTGTTTCCTCCCATAATCTGCTCACATGAATACTGCTTGAAAACCAGCATGCCCAGAAAACAGGGAAGTAGATCTGCAGAAGTCATGGAGCTAAAGCATCTGTGAGAAAACAGTCTTGAAATAGTACAGTGAGTGCCTGGCTTCCACAAAGCTTCAAGAAATACAAAATCACCACAGAGTTTACAAGAGATGGGAGTAGCAAGTAGGCCAACATCCTTTTCACCATCTGAGAAATCAGGGACAGAACCCCTCTCAGCAGAGACAGCAAACAGCAGTGCTCTTGCAAGGTGAAGCAATAGTTGCACACATCATGCACCTTTTAATTAATTTATTATTTTGTCAGTTCCAGGGAATTTCCTGTTCCTTCATCCAAATTTCTCATTCAAGGAGAGTTAAGAATTTTGTAAGTAGCAGCTGCTGTGGTCACTTTGACTTCAGCCTGGCTTATGTTCTCTGTGCCCACACTGATCTCCACTGCATGTCTTTCTTATCTTGAAATTGAGGTTAGTTCATGTGGGAAATCTTGCCAAGAGTTTCCATTGAATTAGTAATACTAACTGTTTAGTTAGGCTCAGTGTGAAAGCAGGAAAAGGAACTAAAATAGCTAAATTAAAGTTCACTGCAGTGTTCCTCAAGTGTACTTAAGGTTTGTTCTTTCTTGTTTAGTCGTACTGTGGTCTCAGAAGAAATGGGTAGTTCAAATACCAAAGAAAAAGGAAGCAAAGACTGCTTGCTCTGAGACTCAGAATGTTGTGAGTTTCTTACCACAGGCCTTCATATACACCATACAAGATCTCATAGAGGAGAGACAGGCACTGGCAATGCCAGGCATACTATAGTCCAGTTATGATGGGTACAGCAAAAGAAGACCACAGAAGCCAAGAATATTACAAAGACTCACGTCAAGATGTCCAATATTCCCAAAGAAATAAAGCCAAGGATAGCATATGCTCGCTCCCACTGTGCACAGCCCTCTGAACAGTCAGGCAGCTGCACTGATGGTATGCTGTCCTGCCCATAGGCACAAACTATGAGAGGACAAAAGATTTCAGTCTTGACAAACTTGGACATACCACTTACAGTCTGAGAACCAACATATTTCCAGGGTTTTCTGTCTTTTAAGCAGTTTTGTTTCCACCAAAACTGCAGAAGGAGACAGGAAAAGGATGTACAGATCAAACCATGCAAGATCTCTGTTTATTCTTGGTATGCATTCACACTGTGATATGCACTACATTTAGCTTTTCCCTTGGGGCATCAACAACAAAGACTCATTGGCCCATCTCAAACTGGGGATTTCAAAGCTGCCTACAGCATTTGCAGGCCTGCTGAGCTCTCTCTAAACCCATGCATGGTTTTTCAAGAGGATTGCTCCCTGTATTGCTTTTTCCCTTTCACTACCCGACAAGTGGTCCAGATTAAGGCTTGAGTGCTTCCTGCAACTATGGAATGCCTGCAAAAATAAAACACATCTTAAACAGGGTGAGGACTGGGTCAAGTCTATCTGCTGCAACAACTGTCTGAGCTGAGCAGAGTTTAGAGCAAAATCTGGAGCACAGATCTCTTTCTATAAACAAACTATAAACATTGTCATAGAGGAACTAAAGAAGTCTCTTAAAATCTTATACGTACCAGCAAACATATAAATCAGGCCTGCTATAAGGCAGGTTAAACAAATAGCTATTATTGCCTCCCTTTTTTTTCTGTTTTTTTTTTAGCATTTCAATTATTTAAAATGTCTGTCTTCTGAGATGAGGAGAAACACTTCATTCCCAGGCATGGGGAGAACTTCAAAGATAAATGTTTCTGACTCACCCAAATTAAAGCTGACCCTGTGGTTGAAGTTGGTGATAAAATAAAAAAAAAAGGAGAAGAAGAAGTGTTCTCCTTCACTATAAGGGAAAAAGAAAACTTCAGCAAAGATAGTGTAGAAAAGGAAAGAAAAAGACTGCTCACCTCAGACCAGCTCTTTTAGGATCTTATCATTAATGTAACATTTAAGAAGCAGCCTTCTCAAGCGTGAAAGAACCATTTCCCCTCTTGAAAAGTCTCTTTGCTTAGCTAAGCTTAAGAAACCTTTTTGCGATAAACATTACACAAAGTGAAGTGTGAATTCAGGAAAAAGTCTCAAAGTCGCAGCACACAACCGGCCTGCATAGGGTGTTATAGCACTGTTTTTCCTTACACTTACTTGTGACTCATGCCCAAAGCCTGATCCAAAGCCCACTGAAGACAACTGAATGCACCCATTGCATTTCTGCAAGAGGAAAGGATGCAGATGAAAACCCAGGTAACAGCCCTCTAGAGGGATTCCGTAAGTCCCAAAGCAGGAAAGGATGTCCAGGTGATATCATTGTTTATGCATCTCTCCTCAGGTTCTGACTAAGATACTTCTGGAGAATGCACTCCTTATCCTGCCTAACTGGAAACCCCATCAGACAAATCTGGAAGAAGGAAACATTTCCTTTTCCAAGGAAGAAGTATTTCTTTTGTTGTGTAGAAGCTACTCTATCCCAAATGGATGCAACTAACATGGATGCCCAAATGAAATAATTGTATTTTGAATTGTTTGCATTAAGCCCTATTATTTATTACACAGACATAGGAAAAAAAAAGTTAAAAGAAAATTATTCAGGTCAAACACAAGCACTTAAAAATAAGAAAATTCCAGCAGTTGAGTTGCTCGTGAAGCAGCATTAGCCTCCTGCTGTTTATACATTATGGCAGAATTCTTAATTACATAATTACATTCTTTTTCCCAGAGAACCCATGCCTCATTCAGCACACAGAGACAGATCTGTGCTGTTCAGTGCTTCCCTTCATCTCCACTGTTCAGTGTGTACCTCCCTGCCTTGTGTACCAACTGCATTAACTGGCCTTGAGACGCAATTGTAGTTTCCTAATGGAGATTTCTGTAGCACTTATCATTACAGTATCAGCATTAAAAACATCACTTATGCTTTCAGGCTCTGTGAAGACAAATGACAGCTTTATTGTCTCTTTGTCTGCCAGAGCACAAAAACACAACAAACTTATCCTTCATCGTAATCTCAGAAATGACTGCAGCACTTGGCTGAGATCACACATTTCGGGACAAACACGCAGTTTGGCAGAACTATGAGTGATTGAGAGGTGTCTCACGATAGGAAGCACTGGGCAACCTGTTCAGCAAACAGCGACACTGGCTCCGTTTGCTATTTTGTGCAGGAAATATATGCTTCCTCTTGCAAATAATCAAATAAATAAAGAAATGAAAGAAGGGATAATGGTCATGCCCTTTTATCCTGCCCCAAAGAATTTACGGGCTAACAAATAAAATGGTTCATTAGAAGACAGGAGGACACTATTTGTTACAATGGCACTATTACAAACTGTCCTTGAAAAGAAAGAATTAAAGAGATCTGTCCTATTTGGCACATGCAAGAATGTATATACACCTTATGCAAACAATGCTGGATTAAAGGTAATTTTTTTGGTGAATGCTGAATCTGGCCAAGAGGGAACAGACAGAAGAGATCATGGATGCGAGTATGATGGGGTGATGTCGGGTGAATGACACTTTGGGGAAAGTGGCCAAATTTGTTTGCTGTTGTTATGTATTAACAGCCTGGTATAAGTAGAAAAGGAACTCCACAGGGATGAATGGGGTACGCCTAATTTATTCTGTAATATGGATTCAAAAGCGCAGATCCAATAGTGCTGTTTTAGGGGATGAATGACAACAGATCAAATACAGTAGATTCTTCAAACTACATTACCCTGTTTCTACAGCTTCTATTTTAAAAATGTCTACTGCCTTTCTTTCCAGAACATTCCCATAAACTGCACTGAACTTCTCAGCTAGTGCTTTCTTATCCCATTTTATACCCAAGTCAGTTACAGCAAGTAACCAGAAGTGTGGGCTTGTGTTAGAAGTTTGCATCATGGCTGTTATTAGAAGATCCCAACACTGGCAGTGCTTTGCTTTTACAGGAACAGAGCACTTTTAGCTACTTTAGGACTATTGGCAGCTTTTGGCATTTAGGATTGGCTTTCTGTGAGGTCTGTGTAGAAGGACATGTCTGTTTTTTTGGTCTTCCCAACACGAATGGCCACTATCCCCAGCTCCTCCATGGGAGAGCTGAGCTTCTGCAGACTTGTGCACTGCTTGCAGCTCACCGACCTCACATCACCCTGTACAAACACAGCACCTGGAGTGGCACCTTTATGTGGCTGTAGGAATGTTCCCTGTGCCTTCTACTTAACTTTGCCCAAGAAAAGTTGTATGGACACGCAGAGAATTGAGGCGCTCAGTCCTCAGCAGGCTTCACTGTCCATGTTCAAGCCTTACTATCAACATAAGGAAAAAGGCTGAAGGCTGGCTGTGCTGTGGAGGCTGAACTGTTTTCTCTCTGAAAAAGAAGGCAAAATATACTGAAAGTTTTGTCCCTTTGCCACACACGCACACCAAGCAACATGGATTTACATGAGCCTCTACCACACAACTCAGCCAAGTGCATTAATCTTTCAGCACATCATCAAACCATCACAAGCACTTCCTGCCTTCCTTTTCCCTCCTTCTTGTTATTTACCCTTTGCCAGGCAGCAGCAACCACAATCTATAGCTTAACAGCTTGCGCTACACTGAAAAGAAACCCCTGCACAAAGAAGTGTAACCACGAAGTTATGTCACTCGGTAGCAATTAGCTTTGTTTTCAGCAGACACAAATCTGGGGGCTGGGCAGGAATTAGAATTATTGGCAGTTGTGCAGGGCAGCAGGTGGGTGACTTGGCACATGGTGATGGGTCTGTCTCTGTCTCTGTGTGGCTCTCAGGACAGACCAAGCCCATACTTCACCATAGCAAGTCCAAACACTTTGGCACACAGCAAAAGTAATGATTTGTATCTGATCTGAAACCACGGAACAAATAGGAGCAACACTAGAGACTTTTGCCCTCATGCAGTGACTGACATGATTTTTTAAACATCTATTACACGTCTGAAAATTGACACATTGCTGGTAGCAGCACAAAAGGCAGCTCCTTTCAATAGCCGTTACTCAGCAATCAGTGTCCAATCCTCAATGTTTTCTTTCGTTTAGAGAAAAAAAAAAAAAATCACAAAAACTAAAGTAAACCACAGTCTGGTTCTGTGCCAACAATATTAACCAGCTTCTTTTGGAGCCTTTGAAGTTAGCAGGGGGCATCCAATCTTGTGGTGCAAGTAAAGAATGATACTTTAAGCGATTCCTTTTCATCCCTTTAACTTAATGAAAGATTAATAGCCTTGTTATTTTTGTTTCTGCTTTATTTTTTATATTCGGGGGGAAAAAAAAAAGGAGAATTTTTGGCACTTGTTGAAGCTGAAATGCTGCCTATAATGATTTTATGGATCAGTGAAGCACTGAATTGTTTGTTGGTGGGTTTTTTGTGGGTTTCTTTTTTTTTTTTTTTTGCCCTGTCTGTGAATCCTGTCTAACAATGCCAGGCACAAATACAGTTACATACTGCAAATCCCCAAAAATAGCCAAGCACACACTTTTGGGAAGTAGGTGAAAGAAGGTGGAAGCAAGCTTTAAGAGTGCACAGACCTAAAAGAAAACGTAGTGAGGGGGGGTTTAGCAAATCTTTTCAGCCAAAGCGCTGTGGATTAGTTATAAAAATGTAATCCACTTCCTAGCTGAAGAAAGCAGCTTTGTGTCGCTGCTGGCTGTGAAGATACAATGTGGGTTTTATAACCACCACTTATTTGTATATTTTCAACCAAAGCCAGCAAGCCAGCACTCATGGCTTCTTGCCTCTCAGGGCATAGGTAATGAGTAGGTTTTATTTTGTCTTTCTGTTTCCTTTCTGGGGTGCAAGAGGGCAGTAAACTTCACCCCAAACATTTTAGTCACCTATTCTCTCTGCTTTTGTATTCTGAAGTTTTGGGCTCCACTGTGTAGTTTATGAGTTACCACATATGCAACCCTGTCCAAAAACCATAGCAGACCACAGGAGAAGCATGGTGTAATGCCAGGTGAGCCACAAGAGTTTCATTTTACCAGCAAAGGATCTGATCTGACCTCCCCTGAGTTGCACAGTGCCTGCCAATGGAAGTGTAGTTGGTATTTCAGTACTGTGCCTCAGACATGAGGGCTTGTGCATGGGAAGGATGTGGCCCATGACTGAGCGAGAGCTGATGGTACTCCCAAAAAACCCACTTACAGTGTGTTGGTTAACTTTGGATCTTGTATTCCAAAGCTCTTAATGCACGATACGCACTGGGTAGAATACGTGCATTCACTCCAACTTACGCAAACCTTAAGATGTATTTTTGCTTTCATTTTTTGTTTTCAGTGTTTCGCTTACACCACCAGGGCAAAGCAGCTTTACCCTGAGTAGAACTTTGGATTCTAATGTAAATAAATGACTCATGCAAAGATCTGCAACCATACAAATATCTATAATGGAGCGAGGACATGATTGCAGATTTCTCATCTCCTAAGCCCAAGTTTTATCCATTTATCCAGCAAAAACTATTACATTTCAATCAGAATTTTGCACTTGTTAATGGGCTCCCTATTACCTCTTACAGCCATTATTTACAACAGTGCCATTTTAAAAAAAATCTTTGTATTGTGATCTGTTTTCCCTCAAATTTCCTGTTTGGCGTGGTACTAAATTTTCTATCCAATGTCCACTTTAATTCTTCAAGTAACTGAATCAAATATGCTAATACAAATGCTGGAATCAGTGACTGAACTCCTTTCATCATAAATTATTCCTCAAGATCTGAGAGAGAAGAAGGATGGGATCCAGAATTTCAAAGAGGAAGAAGGACTGAGCACTGTGATGTATGTTAACGAAGAGATTGTGGCAAAGCAGTGGTGGATATCGTGTGCACAACTTCACTGCAATCCAAGAGCTACACGTATTGGTCCAAAGGGTAGCAACTCCACTGAGCCAAGCACCTCCCTGACATGCACCCGTTCTGACAGGCAGAGCATTACATGCTCTAAAAGTTGTCTTCATCAGAACTCAGAGGAAAGATGGTCCCAACGTACAAAATAAAACACATCACTGCTCTTGATAACTAGTCTGTTTCAAATGAGAAATCACAGTAGTGTAATACTGCAAAAATTAAACAGAATTTTTCTGCTATTATACCAAACAGCCTACTTAATAAATGGGTAATGAAAAAGAATAATTTATTACAGCTTGTGAATTTTGACAGTTCTAAAAAGATGTTCTTAGAGTTTCCCCAAAGGGAGACGAAGGATGTTTCTTCCTTAGCATACTGGCGTTAGATGTAATTTCTCTGTCTGTAGAATTTTGCTCCTGCCTGGTAGAAGGGATTAGGTTTTTTTTCTTACATCATAACCTATTTTAAGCAATTATAATCTATGAGTAATAAATCATTTTCATTCACCTCTCATGGGGAGAGAAAAGATGTGAGAAAGCATTCTGGAGTTTTAATTTATATCAATGTTTGCATTACTATTAAATGAATTAAACGCATTCTACAAATGTTCTCTCATATATCTGCAATAAATTATGGAGCATCTCAACCTAAGACACTTAATTGTCTCTTTTACAAGCTTTCTGTTTTGTTCTGTTTATTTTTTAAACTGGATAGCACAAACAGTTATAAAACATGTCGAAAAACTCAAAGGCTCATGGGTATTGCAGAATAGGAATCACTTCAATCACTACAAACACTGCATGCCCATTTGGATTTCAGGAACTTGCATAGAGCCAGGTTCTGCTTCAGAAGCAGTATGACCTCTGTGGGTCCTGACATCGGTACAGCCTGTTCCAAGGTAATTCCTAAAATGAAATGCTGGCCCTAGCAATGTCTAATGGGATTTTTTACCCATGGTTTATTCCTAGCTTATTTTCTGATAGCTATTTTGATGGCAAATCTTTTGAATGGCAAGAGGGAATAAATAAATTAATGTTAGCAAGCATATGAAGGTAGAACTCGGGTAAAATGTATGCTTGGGCAAAGAAAGATTTGAATTTACATTCCACACTCCTGTTAGACTTCTAAAAAACCCAGAAGAGGAGCACAGGGATTCCAAAAGAGCTCCAGAATTGTTCTTAGAACGAACCGAATTCGCTGGGTCTCATCGGCGCTGTCTCTGCCTCTGACTGAGCCCAGTGTCAGATGTTCCCTAACCAGCTACAAGCAATCACATGCTGAACAGAACTGGTATTATCTGCTGATAGAAGATTCACAACTTCCTGCATATATCATCAAGCAAAACCTTTTCAAGGTTTTTATTCTAATTTATTTAACAGAAACCTCCCCTAAATTATTCCCTCAAATTTTTGATCCATTATAAGGGATAATTCTTCCTGCAATACACTGAAGTGTTTTCCTTTCTTTCTTTTATTCACTGAATAAATCAATTAGCATATTTTAAGAAATGAAAACTAGCACTTAAGACTTTATGCTAAAAAAAAAAAAAAAGAAAAAGAAAAAAGAAAAGCTTGTAATCTTGTTCTGTTAATGACCATTTTTACCCTTTGAAATGATTCATCTTTGAAAAAGGAACATTTTGATGGAGAACGAAACTGCCAGCCTTGCTTCCATCTACAGTCTCTGTCCAAAACATTCTATTTCTTCAACTTTTCAGGACTGCTTTGCAGCAAACTGTAGTCACTATGTAATGGGATTACTGACTACTTCTGAACAGCCAAACAGTTTCTCTTCAAGTTGGCCCTAGCGTATGACTTGATACTGAAGGTTTTACTTTGCTTGTTTATTGGATTTTCTTTATCTGCCACTGAAACACAAATCTTTATACTGAACACGTTTTGAACAGGAAAATAAACTCATTCCAATTCAGAACAACTATTCCAAATGGTTAGTCTGACGTAGAAGATCTACTTAATTATTATAGAATTTACGAGCACACAAACCTGAAGCAAAACCCTTTACAAAGATCATCACACTTAATTATATTAAAACTCACAACTTTCCATTTCAGTTGTAAGTTTTAAAGGTAGTAACGGACGTGAATTAGCAAAGTAAATTAACAAAACTGAGCAGGTGACTGAATTTTGCTTCGGTTCACAGGACAAAGCACTCCACACAGAGTCCTGTGCTGCTAAGGCCACTTCCAGTACCAGAGCAACAATTTTTTTTAACATTGCTTGGATATTTCTACCATTCATTTCCATGTGCAATGTCTTCTTAGTGACTTGAGTAAAAGGTTCCATAGAAGGCACTCAGAAAGACCCAAGCATTCAAGGAATTCCTCCCGTTGAGGAACTCCTGCAACTGATGCTTAGTTGAACATTGGTTCAAGTTTTTGTTTTGTTGCACACATCTGGGTTTTGCATGTTGCTATGTACAGAACGAGCCCTAAAAAAACCACACTTTTTTTTGTGGATCAACAGGGGTCTACTTGAACCAGAATACAGCTCATGTAGAAGAGAACAATTTTTTCACTGCATTTTTCTTTCAGTTTCAAAGTAAAGGACATGGTCATTAGATCTACAGTAAACACCTATAAATGAAAACCAGAAAGCCAGTGATTTGAAAAAAAGAAAAAAATTATTCTGCTTTTCAGTTTAAACAAACCTGAGGCTGCCTTACAGATAGATAGATATGCACTCCCAAAGATGAGGATGGCATTTGGCTTCATTTCAATGCCCCATTACTTCAGAAATACACCTTCAGAAGGTTATTTTTAGTGTCAAATTGCCAGAGACAGGATTTTGAAGAAAGAAAGCAAGAATATAAGATATCAGGAATAATAATAATAATAAAATAGCAGTGATACCAAGGACATAAGGACATAATGGTGTAGCATATGATTCAATTAGGAGCAGCTGATCCGCATCCAGGCAGATTCATGGAGCCACCATGAATGTTCTTAATAATGCAATTCAATCCAGACCGTGCTATTAGTTCAGTAGAGATTTTACCCCCAGAGGATCTGCAGACTTTGATTTGGATCCAGGGAACTGCTTAACCGCTGGAAAATTTTTAAAGCTGAATGGGAACTCTGTGTTATGTAATTTTCTCATCTTGATGAATGAGGGAGTTAGAGATGTGACATGAGTTAGCACTCAGAGAAGTTTCAGTCTTTTATAAGGATGCACTTAAGTAAAACAGTTTTTTACTTAAAAACTATCTTTTTCTAAGAAGCTCATAATACTTCAGGTTTTCTTATAATTACGTTTTTTTTTTGTCAGAATAGAAATCTGAGATTTCAATTGAAATTTTGCTGAGTACTAGCAATACGAAAGCCCTTTACGTGAAATATTTAATTTGGAAATTAAAATCTTCACAGAGTTTAGGGATACTTACATCATATCATCAAAGAAGCTGAGAACAGTTTTTTCATACTCATCTCCTGTAGTCAGTAGAACCACTGTAAGATCTGCCATTTTTATGAAGTACAGCAGCAAATGAGTCTACCAGAAAAAAAGAAAGCTCTTCTCCATTCAGTCAAGAAAACTGAGGCAGTTTAACCAGGAGGGTATGACTATCTGCCTGAGCAGCTATTGCCCATAGGGTGAGCAGCCCCACAAAACACAGCCAGCATAATGGCAGGATTCGGCCTGTACTCCTTGGGATTTTGAACTGGTACAATTGTACTGGGGAGCTGCTTGTGAGGGCTACATGAGTGGAAAATGAATGATGGCTTGTAGGTCTTGCATGTACATGAGTATCCACGAAGTTTATGACTGCAGATCTTCGTTTTCTTGGGTCTGGCACTGATATGAAAATCCCTGAGCATTGTATATCCTGTCCCTCCGTATAAATTTCTTGACGTGGTTCTTCAATTAACACTAATAATGTATTCAAAGAAAGAGCAAAGATGCTTCTATTTTTCTAGAGGGGGTGAAAAATCATGTTTCTCTGAGCTTAGCTTTAATATCTTTGCATCCTCATTCTCTATTTCAAAAGCAAAGTTGATGCCATGAGGCACTGCAGGAATTTGGAAAAGATGCTTTGCTTTAGAAACAGAAGCTTCAAATCCACTTTAAATCCCATATAAGAGTTAGTCCAAAAAAGTCAATGAATGGATCATGATCAAAGTCTCTCTATTGAATTTTCTAACAGTTTCAAACAAAATATGTTCTAAAAAGAACTGACTGTATCAAGTGCTTTCCAGAAAGCTGAAATGATAACTCTCAGTTCATAACAGCTGAGAGAAGCAAGAGACGAAACCTCAGTGCCTACATATAATATAGGTTGCTTTATATGGGTTGCCAAACAGTTGTATCGTTGTAAAATGACAGATATTTATACTTAACTGAAGAGAAACTGAAATGGGTAAATGAAGGGGATAGTTGAGATTGCTGTATGTAGGGCCTCCATTAAGATCCTGGGTTGAGAAACTGAATGGCCAGATCTGCTTTTCCTGTATCTGGGATCCAGCTGAGGGCTGCTCTGTGGAGTGGGCAAAGAGTGCCCTTCCAAATGAATCTTCAGTAATTTTTTTAATGCTGATGCTTTTCTTCATATAGAGTTGTAGCACCTTAACTCATGTTTCTGTAGCATTCAACGGGACTCTTCACAATGCTAACCAATAACAGCAAGGGTGCCAGAATCCAGCCTTTAATCTTTTGCTAATGGAGTTGTTGCTGAGGTTAATAATTTACTAAGAGGACTGAAGTTGAGCAGTGATGGAAGGAATTTGCTGAATTACAATTTCTGGTTCCTTTCTACAAATCTCTGCCAGTAACAATTCTGGATGCTGAGTTGGACAAACTTAGGTTCAGTTCATTGTTTCAAGCCTGCTGTACCCAAAGTGTCTTCCTGCATTTAAATTCCAATCAAGAATTGTACTACACAACAATTACCAAGTAATAATTCACTGAAAACCTCACCTTCAGAAAGTATGGCCCAATGCACATGAAACTTACCCTGCGTTTAAATCATGTCTGCAGCTTAACATAGAATCAAAAACACTCATCAGCACTTAACCAGCACTTACTGCTTTGTTGGTTTAACAGTCATGCCTTGGTATCTCTGAGTCTTGTCTACCTGTTCCCTAAAGATAACAGGAAGCACATAATTCTGATTGTGAAATGCAGGATGGTGCTGAAGTGGAAGATGTAGAAGTGTAAAACATTTTTAGGACCAGATTCAGGGACAAGCTATTTACTGCTTTGCTAGGCTCAGAGGTACCTCTGTTGTTTTGTTCCAGGCAGTCTGGCCCCCTTGTATGACATGATTACATCCATTTAATTTTCTGTTTCCCCTGTATCTGCATCCTCTTTCACATACAATCATGTGTTCCTTGTTTTTTTAAACTGTAACAAAATGCGATGTGAAAAATAATGTTTACCTTTAAATCATTTTCCTTGTAGCCCTCTTTTATTCTGTGTATTTTGTGCTAGCTTCAATAGTTGAGCACCCTTCGTTTTTAGCTACCACCTCACCTGACCTACAGCATTCCCCATATTGTATATAGCCACAGAGAGGACTGTGATGTTAAATACAAAAGAGAAATAAGAGTGTTGTAAGGTCACATGCTTCTTGCATAAGGGATTTCAAAGAAAGCAATTGTTTAAAGGACTGGAAGATGACAGAAAATAATCTGTGTAATCCAACAATCAAAACCTGTATTCATTAGCACAGGGAACTTTGTTGGGTGCCTCAAAAAATGGAAAGGTGAGTAGTCAAACTGAGAGCAGCTCTTTAATTTCCCACATTTCAAGGTGCAAAGAATAGGCTCTGTGTGTTTGGACTATTGTAGTTTTGACTTTCATATTTCTAAACCTCGGGATTTAGATCTGAATCTTGAAAGTGATTCAGACTTTCGCCAGTTCTCCTGTCCTCAGCTGAAATACAATGTCGAGTTTTTTTGAAATAATTGTGCAGCTATGACCATTCCTTCAATAAGGCATTTTCTACATGAGCAGAATTCTTTGAAGTATGGAGCCATGAAGATGGCGAGGGCCAAAGGTGAAAGCTGTGCAATAGAAGTTTACATTCCAGTCAGAGAACGGGTTGGAGGGATGAAGGAATTAGTCTATTGATATTCAGTGCTTTGACCTGCTAACAATAACTGTGGCGCAGGGGTTATAACAGAGGCACATCCCTACATTGTGTGTCAGTGGAGGGAGACAGACCTTATCTGCTTTGGTTTGCTTCGGAGGAAAAATCGGCGGGGCTTTTGCCATGTGGTCACCAGTTGTTGCCACTGGGAGTATGGGGAAAAAATTGGTCATGATTCCTCCATCATTGCATTGGGTCTAATAATAAGTCAGCTACAGATCTGCAATCTGATGGGCATCTTTCAGAACCTGACTGATGCTGGGAAAGAGAAAATAAATTAATAGGGTATTCTCTGCTGGATTTTAAAGGGCATATAGACTAAGGAGAGCAACACCCTGCTGGTTTTTTCCCTTTTAAGATTAAAAAAAAAAAAAAAAATCCTCTTTTTCACTTTGAAAGTATTTTTTTTTTTAATAAAAAATAATCAAAGCAACACCAACAATTTTCTGACACTAGAGAATACTTTTCCCTTGGTATAGAGCACATTTATAACACAGCTCAGCTAGGCCTGTGGGTAAAATTTTGTGCTGGGGATCTGCAGTTTCACTAACACAAACCCAACAAGATTTAGCTCATTCAGTGGAAGGGGCCAGTAGATATTTAACAGCAGGGCACGCTGGGCTCTGGTTGTGGTTTTACCTCCATCCTCTCTCTCTAGCAATCACTTCCCAGATCCCTGATTTTGCGTTGTTTCTGACCATTTGTCACTACCGTGATAGCTAGACAACAGCATAATTCACAAAATAAAATAGAACAATATCATGTGGCGTGAGGCAAAAATCAGTGAACAGTTTAGATTCTCTTTAGGAATTTATAATTTAGATATGTAGACAACTTGATTACACCATCTAGTTAATTTTTTGCCTAATGTCCAGCAGTTTTCAGGCACAGGCATGGCTCTTTATTTTTATGAATTCAGATTGGAAACATCTTTCTTTTCCCCATATAAAATAAATCTTGAGCTTAGTATTCTATATTACCTTAAAAAGTCTCCATAGCTTCCTGATCACAGAAGTCACAGGCTGAGATCACGGGCTGCTTGGGCTGTCCATTACTCAGTGGCAGAAGTATTCTTTATCTAGAAGATGATCAGAGATGAAACACCTGATCAGGACCTTTTCTGTTGAGTCAAGCTGCACTTTATTAACATGGTCATCTCCAAAGAGATAATCTCACTTCTCTACAAAAACTCAAGCCAGAAAACTGTATAGAATCTTTGTCTGACATATTCCTAATTCCTTTAGTTTTAAACATGCTTATTCAGAAGCTAGTGTAGTTGGAAGGAAAGGTATTTGAGTAAAACCAGCATTCTGTGTGGTTGAAATTGCAGATGAGGTGCCATCCAGGCAGTCACCAGCCTTATCTCGAACACAAAGCCAACTACAATGCTGACTGTAAAGTTACTACAAAAGCCTACTCCTGAGTGAATAAGAGGCAATGATAGGTTTTCATTCCAAATGAAGATTTTAATCCTGCCAGTGTTGACTTCAGTTGTGTGTTAAAACAAAACAAAACTTACAATCCTTATCAATAATTCCTAATCATAGCAAACATGCTGAGGTAGCAAACATGCTGAGCTGTTTGAATGGCCAGTGCAGAGCATTCAGCCTGCTTAATAAAAGCAGTATTTTTCAGAATATCATAAAAATAATCATTTCAGTAATCCTTTTGATATGTTGCTGCAAAAACACATGGCTGCTTTCAGAGACACTGATAAGTGAGCATTCGCTACAAGCACTGGGTACCCATGAACATGCCACAATGCCTGCCAAAATCAGAGGCTTTGCCCAGTGCAGCATATTGTCGCTTTACAATGAGCTGAAGTCAGAGGGAAAAATTATGAAGAGAAACACTCCTGAACTCAGAGCAGGGCTCCACTATGCCAAAGGCTATCTCCAGTCTGTAGGTAGGTAGGTCTTACTTTAGAAATGGCCAGAGTTCTTTCAATTTTAATTACAGGTTTTCATTTGTGTTTTGTTTTGATTTGTTTTTGAAACAACAAAGCTGACTCGGTGGTCATTAGATGAGCCCTGTAGTTGTAAAAGCTTTATCCAAGATCCTGCTCTGCCCAGACCTCCTGTGTGACCCTGGGTAAATCACACCTCTCTGCCTCAGTTTCCCATTTGTGTAAATTATGTCTAACTCCTAGGGACATCAGCAGCACAGTGATGGTCTGACACTTCTTGGACTCTGCTGTGTTACTGTAGAGCTGAGGCCATGTCACTAGGGCTCCAGTGAGGGATGTTGACACTAAAAATAAGAATTTGAAGGACTTTGTCTCAGAGAGCTGCAGTGTGAAGTAAGGAATGGGTAAAGACAGATGGGGTCGTCCTGTGAAATAATTAAACGATATTGATCACCGTGACAGGTTGTGAACTTCAAAAAACAAGCAGCCAAATGGTTAAAAATGAAAGTTTCAGTTGGGTAATGTGAGGCTGCCCCATGAATATTTAAGAGATGCTTTCCTCCAGAATGAGGGACAGCTTGGGAGATAGCACAAAGGTGTTTGTTTTACAGTGAACAATTAAGTTGATCAGTTAAAGCTTAGATATTTGTCTCCATGTGCAGAATAAACAACGAGCACACCAGTGGGAAACAGCGAACAGAACAGCTCCATCCAAAGTGGCTGATAACACTGCTCTGCTGTTATCTTATGGCTGAAGCTGCTCACAGTCCTGGTAGGCACCGTGCAGGCACTCAGCTGGCCCGTGGTCAGTTAATGGGTGAGCAAAGTGCAAGGGGAGAAGCCACATCTTCCTCTCAGCTGCCCCTGCTTTGCTCCCCTCTCCCCACCCCATACCGAATTTCTAGTCGTTTCCTTTAATTTCACATGTTGAAAAGACTGAGTGATCCTTTCCTCAGATGGTCTCTCTAGAACCCCCAACAGAGTGTGAATAATTATTCCCACTCTGTTGGGGCTTTGATAAGGCTCTTATGGCTGCCTTTTGCTCAGCCTCTCAGCCTTTGTTCCCGCTAAAGTTATTTTCTTACTTAGGAAATGAAAAAAAAAAAAGGTAAGAACTGTAAAAATGATCAACCATAGTTTTAATAGTAGTAATAACAATAAAAATGTTGGCTTGGAAACCATAAATGCCAAATCTTTCTGTTAAGTGGGCAATTATCATGTGATTATTTCTATTTTACAGAGAGCACAATTTAGAAAAACAAAACAATTGCATGGAGCAGAGTCTGAGATGTCTGAATATTAACTTCGGCTTCTGTCGGGGAGATCTGGGCACCGTTTGGGCCAAATGCAATGGGTGAGGTTTAACGATGTCACAGGTTTTTAATGTTTGTAGCTTTTGGTGAGTACAGAGAATCAAGGGTGTTTAAAACCATATGTGAATAAACTGGGAGGCCCTATGATTTAGGAATCAAAGCACAGAGCTGCCTTCTCTTCTCCATTGAAAGAGGTATCGGGTACTACAGTTGACTAAACAAAACGCTTTGTCTGCACGTATGTATGCTCTGATGCTCGGGGGACTAGGGAAAGAGGTTAATCCTAAACTCAAACATCCCTTCAAACACTGATTAGCTGTCTTAATACAAAGGACCACACATCACAAAAGAGTCCATTTTAACCTTTCTACCTCCGTTTGTGTTTTACCAAACAAACAGGCCAAACTGTTCACTGTTACTGGCACTGGAGCCGAGGTAAGTGGAGCTGCTCAGCCAGGTGTGACGGCACACCATGCCCAGAGCACGCACACGTCACAGCGGGATGGAAGGAGCCACAGCTTCGAGAAAAAAAAAAGCTTATTCCAGACTTCTCAAAACCAACCTGTAGTCGACATTTGGGTCTATTATTAAAAGGAAATATACCTGAAGTCTAAGGTTACCACAGCCATCTTGTAGGCATTGCAGTGCTGGGGAGCGGCACGAGATCAAAGTAGTGGCACATGCAGATATATTGGCGTTTTGAGATTGGAAGATAAATAATTCATACATCGAAAACAGGGCTGGGTTGGGGATATTATAGATTAATTCCATCTCACACTTTTTTTCCCTCTCTCACTCTCCCCCCCCCCCCTTTTTTTTTTTGCTACTGGGAGACCTACTGCCCTTGTCCCTTTCTTCTGATTTCTGAATCTGCCACAGGCACTGTTAGAATTACAGCAGTGATAAGAAAAAATCAGGCGTGGGATTTGAATTAATGCTTTTAGACAAATCTCCATTCCATCTCTAATTCTAATGCTAATTACATTTGCAGATCAAAGCCTCTTCGTTAAAGTTTTGCTTTTGAATACATGTAAAGATTTTACTTTTTTATTTAATATTTTTTCCCCCCATTTTTGGAGAAATGCTTCTTCCAGTAGAGACCAGATGTTCTAAAATACCCCTTTAGAGCAGCACTGCCATGGTTCTCTGTTTTCCTCTCTTTGAATCTTTTGTACACACTGGATAGAGCATTGTTCTGATACCGTATAGGCAATCCATCTTTCTGACTTACTTGGTTTTTATTTAGAAAAAGCCAGTGATAACTTAATAAGTGAACACAAGGAATCACAAATACGTTTGATTACATATGCTCAGCATTGCAGATATTCAAAAACTGTATCGCCTTCAATAAGATTAAGAGATTGCAATAAAGAGATTTATATAGAGAGAGATAAAGATAATTGAGTTATTTTTATGTTCCCTCTGACTCTAATGTTTGTATAATTTGTATTTTCCACCTGCTTCTACAACTAGGAGAGTAGAAGTTATTTCTTCCCCGCCTTTTTTTTCTCCTCTGTGAAGCTGAGCATTTTTAACGTGGCCTCCTTACATTTGGGCTTTCAGAAACAAAAACAAAGATCCCATGCCTCGAGAGAAAACCATAAAAGTTGGCAATACAGACACAAGTCTGATTGCACTCAAATTCAAGCTTGGCATGTCCACACATGCTGTAGGAACAGAGCCTATTTTGCAAGTGTCAGATAATGAAAGTCAGAGAAAGTCAGAAATTTTTAACACCACAACATAAGTCAGAGATTTTTAACACCAGACCCTCAGGGGTTGTAGCAAAAGAGTACGAGCTCATTTCGGGAGGAAATAAAAAGAAGGAAAAAGAGAATGGTGGAATCGAAGTGTGAAAAGAGGGGATTAGGTGGTGAAAGGGGCTGGATTGCACGCGGGAGGAAGCAGAAAAGGTTCAGAGGGTGAAAAAGCCAATTAGTGGAGTATAAATCTAAAAAAGCCAATTTCTGAAATAAAGAGGTGTTAACTTAAGGCAGCAAGAGAGAGGATTAGTCAAGGAAGTGACAGGCTGCAGTTAGGAAAGAGTGGGATTCTGAAAGCTGATCGGGACTGGAAACAACTACGATATACTATATATATTTATAAGGTATTTAAACTGTGTAATGAAATCTGGCCCCTCTTCCAGGCTCCCTCCATCACATCCCTCCAGAGGTGTGCTGCAGATAGCCGAGCTCTGGCTTATGCCATCTATCTGCAGGCAGCAGCAAAGGCCCTGCTGACTCAGGCGAATTGCTAGTGGAATCTCCTTAGATGTCAGGCACAGTGTGACTCTTCCTATCTTTGCAGCAAAAGGAAAACAGTCAACAAGAATCATTACCTCAGCTACGACAGAGCTGTTCAGTGGTTTCCATTCCGTCAGATCTGACAGTCACAGGGTACAAAAGGTCCCTGCTCAGCATGGGGCAGCTTTTCTGCGCCTTTCCCCTGTACCTAGGAGTATCTCAGATTCGATCCTGGTACAGTAGCTAAAATCCTCCTGCATACAGGTCAGTATAAATTCCCATAACCCCTCCAAAAAGCCCTGGGTTCCCATTCACCCCAAATCATTTCTTTGGAATTTTTTTTTCCCAGTGTTTGTTGGGTTTCTCCCATAGCAGACTCTGTTCCCATCTACCTGTCACTGCAGAAAATGCAGCTCATCTACTCGAGCAGACAAGTGATTCTGTGATTCCTGCCCATTTTTTTTCCTCATTGGAGGGGAAAAATCAAAACCAAAATCGAATTCTGCTCACACACGTCCACACGTATTTGCAACGAATTCAGTTATTTACAGTTTTAGTAAATGTAAGTAAAGACTTTTGGATGTAAATTGGCAACCCTGAAAAATCTCTCCCCAAAGACTGCATGTTTGGCAGGAAGCACAGAATTACCTGGGCGTTAAGAAATCATATAAAGCACTGCCAGAAAAAGCGGCTTGCAATGTACAGCTTGCTCTACTGATATGTAGGAATTACATTATTTATGTCTGCCTAGCATTTGCTGTTCTCTCATGTATTCTTAGAATTTTATGTACACAGACACAGATCACACTTGTGACTATGGGGATGTCCCATTGACACAAGACTCTTGGAAGATATTTAACTAGAAAAAAAACCTCTACCCTTCTGTATTCTGCAGTGGAGAATGAGAGAAGATATGTTATCCAGATTCAATTTGCCATACTATATCTATACCGTTGGAAGATACAGATCCATATGGAAGAAGAATAAATAAAACATGAACTGTAACAGGCCAAGCTTTCAGCTGGGTTAAATCAGCATTTCTTCCTTAAACACACTGGAACTGTGCCTATTTATATCTAAGAATCTAGACGGTTATCTGGGCTTGCCAGCTCACTGTAGGGATAAACACAGCTCTAACCAATTATGTGTTCATTAGAGTCAAGACAGAAAGGGTAGAAAAAGCCAAAACTCAAAACCAGTCAGCATTTATGCTCTTGTTCTTCTACCAAATGAAATGTTAACATTTCAGGGAATGCTTTTTCCATGTGGATAAATGTAAAGTCTACTGTCAGTGCTGTTTTCAGAGCTACCTCGGAGTTACTCTATGAATGGGTTTGGGGTATTTTTGGCTTGTTGGCATGTCAGCCTTCTTAGCATGGCAGTTACCCCAGTAAAAAAGTGCTAACACTATATCACTAAAAGTACTTATCACTAAATGTACAGGAGTTATAGATGTGGTACAGATACCTTAATCTCTAAAACTGCTTCACAAAATTTCAGACTAACATACTGAGGTACAAAATCGCATACATACAAGTCCTAACCTGCAACCTACCACTAACGTTAATCTGACAGTGAACACCTGGAAATCAGAGAAGGACAGGAATTTAAATATAATTCACATGTTGTGCCCAGTAACCTGAAATGTAGCCTAGTATAAGAAAGCAGCAAAAAGACTCATGGACTGTGGCTGTCCCATTTAAATTGTGTTCACATTAAGCACCGACTGGCCCTCCACATTCACCCTGGATTTATGCCCCGCTACTTAATGAACCAGCTGCAAGGAATATAAACCCATCTGTGCACAAAGTGTCAGCAGTCCCTGACGTTCACCCTTACATTGGTTCTATCACTTGAGGTGCCCTCCCCCAGTGCTGGAACGCCGCCATTCTGACTCGCATACGATTCTGCGTGCAGACTTGGGCACATGTGTTACAAGTTGTTCCTTTGAAGGACTATAAGAAAGTATTTCATAATCCTGAAGCAGAACTCTTTCAGAAGGTATGCAGCCAGGACATGTTGGCAGTTTTTTCAAAGATGTTAGAAAAGGTGATATGAAGAAATTAGAGCTTATAAAGAAAAAACTAGGCAAATCTCTCTCAAAAGCGAGCAAACAAACTAACAGCAAATCCTTTTTTTTTTGTTTTTAAGGTCAGTGCTGTATTTTACCAATGCAATTTCTATTTTAGCTGTTGGTTTTACACTCAGGCTCTGAATCTTTTGTTTCACTATGATGACCTATAGCCTCTTCTTCCATGAGGACGGATGTGGCAATGTGCTCATAAATCTGTGACACTTTTTTGTAGTCATCACCCTTAGGCCATGGCTCACACATTGAGAATGACTGTCCTAATAAATTTCTCACTCTTCTGGTTCAGAGTTCTGCTTGCAGATTGTCATGGATTTGGAGGTTGGAGGAGGACAGGAGGATTATTTCTGTGAGCAACGTGCTTCTGAAGGCATGAAGAAACTCAGTCAGTAACAAAGGTATTAGGATTTCCTGAAGATGGGTGAACTGAGGAGAATCTCTCTGGCAGAAGAATGAAGGAGGAAACCTAAAAGGACTTGTCAAGTCCTTTTCTAATATCCCTGGTTTCTCAACTAATAATGAAGACTTCTTATCGACATCTTTTGATCCAGTGATGTATCTCTCTAAAATGATGACGCGGTATTGCACATCCACATTGCTGGCATTGGCTATCCTAATCTTGAGCAATAATAGATGGAAGAAGTAAAAGCAGCACAGCAGGAACCAGCAGCACTGCCTCCAGGGCTGCCCGTCGGGGAGTGGCTGCAGGTGATTCTCCTGTCTGACAGCAGGATCGCGGGGAAGCAGCAGCAGCATTACTGAATGATAAAGGACTTCTGTAGAGCTCTCCCTGCATAGTTAATAGCTGTTATTATCAAGTGAGCTCTATTTTGACTTGCATATCTTATTTTTGTATGATCTTTGTCATTCGGTACATAGATTATATTATTTTTCTTTATATGTTTTTGAGATTAGAAAATATGGTCCTTTTTAACAGCTGGAGAACTGCACAGAGATATTTAGGCTGGAAGTAGTCATTTATTTAAGCTTTGAGACATGGAAGGCCTGATTTCTTTCAGAGCAGTTTTTATTACGAAGTGTAAATTGCTCTGCACTTCCGCAAATCAGTCTTAAGAGCCTCTGTTTATCTGTGGACTAGAGACAACAAATTAATAATCTTTTCTGAAAAATACAGTGTAAGTGTTTGCACTGCATCACATTCTGCAGCTGAATTCACCTCCCCAGGACAGCTTCCTTAACTGTGAAACCACCTTCCATCTTTCTGCAAGCATTTGATGAAACATGCCTTAAATTCTTCATGAGCTCTTCTTGCTCCAATTCCATTGATTCCAAGAGCCAGTATCTGTGTCCTGATAATTCCAGTCTCACTGAGAGCTTTATGCCATCAAAATTGTCAAAGGGCTTCACAACTCCCTCTTATTTGACAAATCTGTTTGCTCCTGACACTGCCATACTGATCTCCTCCTGCAGTTTTCAGCATCCTCTTGCTTCAGTCATTCTTAGGGATGGAGACGGTGAAAGGTAGTTCAATCAAATCCAGACTCAGTAAGAGATTCAGGCACTGACAAACCATTAGATGCTTTGAATGATGAACTCTAACAAGTGTTTACTGCGTATGTGTAAACCACAATATCTTCAGAGTTTATATTTTGGATTGCTTAATGTGAGCTTTCAAAGGGAAAACAAAAAGCCTATGCACAATGTGATGAATATCCTCCTGCCAAGTCCTCACTACGAGCCATTGATTGCTTCAAAATAAACCTTGCCAGAGTTCTTAGCATAGGATCATATTATGACTAATATGGCTATCTTTCATAATAGGTTGCAATACCAACTCTGCCTATGGTGCAAGCCTTTCAATCCATCGACTCTATGTCACATTCCCAGAACCATATCTGCAGCTTTTAGTTTCATCTGTGACTGCCACATGTGTACGTCTACGTTTGTTTTTTTTTCAAATAGAAGTCAGGATTCCGGTTTGCTTTCACTTAACCTTGTAATTTGTTTCTAACATCCCATATTTCCTCACATTATCAATGAGGTCTGATCAGCTGATGGCAGCTGCAAAATAACTGGCAGAGAAAATCTTTGTCTTTTGAAGTGTCTGTCCTTTCTGCTTTGCTCATTTTCCACTTGCTGTAATTTCCTCCACCATTCAAGCACCACGGAAGTTCTAAGTGGGAAATGGGAAAACTAATCTGGTTATTAGCCGAAGCAAGGGCTGCTCAGCAGCTTCCCAGGGTGAGCTGTGCAAAGAGCTTTCTTGCTAGGGAAAATACTGACCTGGGCATTGTCAGATCTCTTGCAGAGACAGGTCAGGTGAGTCTGTGATCATACATTAAATAAAAGTAATTATTTTAATCCAAAGAAATTTAAAGGAGAGGGAGAGATTTTAAATAGTGACTTTCTAGGACAGATTTAAAAGGAAAATTCATATTAAGGTCTCTGACTGTGAGTTCTCAACAATGGAAAATCATTATATGAAATATGCATACAAATGGATGTTTCTCACAAACAAGGGGAATTTATGGTTACTTTTATAGTCTAGGCAGCTAAGGAACAATTTAATTGTCTGGGAATTCAGGAAAAGAATCTGTTTACAACAAGTAGAAAAAATTGGCCAAATTCTGTTTTCATAGTGAAGCTGACAACTGTAAAATGTCCACACGTTTTGTAGAATACACCTGGCAAATGTATGCAGGCTTCATTTGGACTCTGCTTAACAATCAAGTTTGCTATGAAGCAAAATTGGCAGCAGAATAAACACTGGTGTGTTTTGCTGTAGATTGCCTGCATCTGCCTTTTCATGCACCCTTTCAACCTGTTAGTGGTCCACACACTGTGAAATCCAAAGTGCTGGAGAAGTAAATTTGTTTATAAAGTCATTATATCTGAACAGATTTCTGTAGCACAGCGTCTTCTAACCTCTAATATGTTCTAATCCAAACCTTAGTCTCTTTATTCACTGTTCTAATTCATGAAGTTCAATCCTGAAAATATGAATATCATTCACGAGGCAAATACCTCATTCTGGCTCTTGTAACAACTCATGATGAAGTTTTGTACCTGCACCTGACATACCGGCTTTCATCTCAATCCCTGTGCTGCTACAGGAGGAGTAAGAAAATTATTTTCAAGGAAAATAAATTGGTCTTGTTTAGAGTTGATGAATGTCTTTATAATGAAAGACAGCTGAGCTTGCAGTGACCCAAAGAAAAGATGTTTGCAGCAAACTGACAAGCCTGCATAGCTCCCATTAGTGTTGCAAGTTGTGCATATGTTGAGTGAGGAAAATGGACGCCAATTAATGTGTTTTTAGTGGAAAATGCTGCTTCCAGTATACTGTTCCCCAGCTGAGCTGAGAGTGACTTCCCAAGATAAGACCCTGCTGTTACTCAGCTTCTAAATAAGGTGAGAGAAGATTGGGTGATGGGAGGTTCAGATGGCAAAGTGAATTTGCCTTGGTGAATTTGAAGTGCTTACATTGCAGTCTGCAGTTCAGCTGCTTACCTGGTTTCTGGGTGCTTTTTTTTATTTACTGTCAGTACAACAAACCTTGTCCTGTGTTGATAAGGAGCCTTAGTGCTCAGCTTAGCCCACCAATTTTCCCTCTGCCTCCCCACGCTTTTATAGTGTCACATTTATTTTGGTGACTACAATGTATTTGTTTGTAAGCCCCCTCACCAGGCTGCAGTGCATGTTAATTCATTAAGCCTGGCTGAATGTAAAATTACAGCACAACAATGAGAATGTTGTCCCCGTGCTGCTGTATAATTGGTCATCCAGGGAAACCTGAGTTCCCTTCTTCAGGGGAACATTTTGTGATTCATAGCAGTTAAAACCACTAGTTATTCAAGTAGGTTAATTCTCTCTCCAGTATCTTCACTCAGATAGGTATCTTGTAAAGGATCTCTGATGTGGGCAAATAAAATGATCTGCATCTATTCCACCTCAGGCTCTGATTTCACAAGCTGAACAAAGCTGGATTCACTCCATACTGGATTAACAGATTTCTAGCAAAAACAACTTGCGCTATAGGAAATGTGGTGACATAACAAGTTCAGCTTGGTCCTGAACTCATGTGGTCATCAGAGGATACATGGGCACTTTCGGTAGGAACAGAGGTGCTATGCTATTCCTGTGGGTGAATCCTTTCCTATTCTCTTCTTCAAAATGAAGTTACACTGTGCCTGCTTGCAGCTTCCTTTGCAGCTTTAGTTATACTGATCTTTCTCATTTCCTATCCAGAGTTGATTGAGCTGGCTTAACTAAGTGACTGCTATGCCTTAATTGAGGTATAGACTGAGAAGTACAAGAAATTATCTTTAATAGACAAATACAAGAAGTATACAGATGAATTTTAACTTGGCTCCTTCTCTATTTCTGAAAGGTGATCACGTAGTTCACAAGTAAATTAAACCAAATACGAACGGGACGGGCTCCTTCTGTCAGTATGGCAGGGTGAATTGGAGGCAGAGGTGTGAGCTGCTATCGTATGTTGCTTCCTCTGCAGGGCTGTGGAAGGCATTAGACATCCTGCAGAGGCGCAAAGTCTCGCCATAAGCAGAGCACACAGGCAGTAACAGCACAGGCGGTCTGCAGCCACCTCACCTTCTGGCAAAGAGCAGTGCTCCCCATGAAACTCATTTTATGTACATGCTAAGCACAGACTTAATATAGTATAGTACTTAAATTCCACCAGCCATGATATTAGGGCTTCTCACAACGTGCATAAGATGTAAAAGTCTGCAGGAGTACTTTGCTGACATGGGCTAGGAATTGACGGAGTGATTAGAGACGGCTAATTTTCCTTTCAGCAACTTAATCTTATGGCAATAGAATCCCATTGTACGAGGAATATACTGCACCCAGCTCTACTTCTCTATGCCATTTTTGCTCATTTTCTTTGAGGCCTATATTTGCTGACCATAATTACTGCGCCTGCACAAGTCCATACGAGCTGTGGAAGCACACAGAAGTGGTTGCGTGAAGCGGAATTGCAATGCTGTGTATTCTGTTTTGTGATGTGTTTGGAGATAGTGGGGACAAATAATCCAAGGGAAAAATAGCTCCCTCTAACCGCCCACACTTCCATCTTTTCATATTTTAGCATTTTGTTTCTTTTGATTGCATGGTAAACTGGCTGAAGTTTTCACCTGGTATGATTGCGGTGAACTCAGTTTACACTGGTGGAGAACCAGGTAGTAACAGTGAATTTTCAGGGAGTAACAGGGAGTAAAGAACAGGGAGAAAGTGGAAACAGTTCATGGGGTGTCGTATATTTTAGAACAACAGAAACTTTCAAGAGTGTCAGAAATGTTCTCCCTTTCTTTGCTCTTACTCTTTAGTTTTTTCTTCTTGCACCAAAATAGACTATTTGTTTATTACGGCAGGAACTAATATTTTCCCTGTAGCCATTTAAAAGAAATACATCCTCTTTGTGGCTTTGAAAATCCCTACAGGATTATGAATGAATACTTCAAGAGTGTATTATAAATTCAGACATGTCTATTGGGCTTTCAAGTATCACAGCGGGAGCTTCTTACTGAGGCAACCTGAGGGTAAAGGCTTTCCCACCTTTCCAAAGTGACTCCTCCCACAAAATTTTCTTAGGCTGAAGTTAAAAAAAAAAAAAAAAAAACACCCTACCTAGCTGAGCTTCTTAGTGTTACCTCATTCTAAGCAGACTGAATATAGATATAATTTAGTGCAATCACATACCCAGCCTTTGCTCGGGTGCCTGCTCAGCTTGGCTGCCACATGCAATGTCTTGCACGCTTTTCAGTGGTGGGTTGTTGTTTGAAATCAATGTGCTTTATATTTTAAAGTCTGGGCAGGCTGGTTAAAATATTTGTTTGCCAGCACTTGCTCTTCTAGCTGTGCTGTGAGCACCTGTCATTATCTCGTCCAAATTCCACTGTTGCCCCTTCTTGCCAACTTGCAGCATCACAACGTTGTGACAGCGATTACAAAGTAGGATTAGACATAGCCCATTTCTCCCAGCCCCTGCTGCGAGTGCTGAACCAGCAACTTTGCCATGTTTTGATCAGATGCACTCAGCACTGACATATAAATCAGGGACAGTACTAAAGGGATAGGGGAAGAATCAGCAACAAAGAGCCAAAATCAAGGGCAGCTTGGAAAGAAAAACGGGACTAAAGAGAGCTTAAAAAGCACATAGCTTTGGATCTGTATGTACTCGCTTCTAAAGGGGATAAGGGGAATTGTTGCCTTCAAATGAATTCATGCATTTTCTAGTTTTTGAATGCACATTGCCCCAGTAAGAAACCTCCAGTGGGCTGAGCCTCAGAATGAAGTGCAGGATGAAAATGAGTTTCAACAGGGAATTGTTAAGGGCAGCTGTTAAGATCTCTGAAATTTAAGAACCACCCACAGCAGCTGGTGTAGGTGGTACCTGTAGCACTGTGCTTGATGTTGACTTAATGTTGGCTCAGCTGATGTGTATGGGTGTAGCTTCTTCACAAAGACTTGGGAGCTTAGAAGCAGGAGGGGGACCAACTTTTTACACAGTATGACAGAGAATGGCTTTAAACTAAATAAGGGGAGATTTAAGTTAGATGTCAGGAAGAAATCTTTTACTTGGAGGGTGTGAGGCTCTGACACAGAGGTGTGGATGCCCCATCCCTAGAGGCATCCAATGCCAGGTTGGATGGGGCCCTGGGCAGCCTTAGCTGGTGGTTGACAGCCCTGCCCATGGCGGGGGGGTTGGAACTGAATGGTGTTTAAGGTCCCCTCCAACTGAAACCATTCTATGATATGATTACCAGTAAGGCTTAAAGACATAAATGCATTACCTTTATGGATGCCAGGCTAAAGTACAGGGTAATAGGAAGAAAAAAATTGAAGAGGATGATGATCTTTCATGGATCTCATGGTGATCTTTTGAAGATTTTATTTGTTCTTTTAGTTATCAGACAGAAACTGTGGTATTATGGTGCTCCAACACTGCAGCAAAGGAGAAAGATCTGATGTTGGTAACTATTCTTACAACATACAGGACACAGATCGTGAGGAAGAGGAAATATGTTGCACTGATCATGTCTTCTGCCTAAGTGTGCCTTCCCAATACTTTGCTAGCATTTTTCTGAAAGTAGCTGCTGTTAAAGAAAGTAATTATTTTTCAAAAGGAACATTCTGAATAACAGTCATGAGGAGAACTTTCAAAGTCAGACATACACATTTTTGCAATATATTGCTATGCCATTTTTCAGTTTGCAGTTGTACCTGTTGACTGTATAAAGCCTCAGTTTACAACACAAAATCCCATGGGTGCAAAAGAAAAACCAGTGCTTGATAACTGATACACAGACATACCCACAAATTATTGCATAGATACTCAATTTTAAACTCTTACAAAAATCCTACCACATCTCCTGAAGAACTATTTAAATCTTAAATGTATGGAATACTCAGGCATCTTTGCAGTACAGCAGTCTAAGACACAACCACTCCTCAATTACTTTACAGTATGGTCTATGATTGAACTTCAGAAGGGTGTAGGAGAGGAACCACGTAAAGCATCTGAAGTGAGTTCATGTGATTAAGAAGAAGAATGGCAGAGTGGCAAAAAAAGCTTCTGGGTTCAGCCAGACATAACTATTAGACAAATACCTTCTCTCAATTATTCCACTTCATCGTGAATTTTTCAGTCTGAATACAAGAACTCTGTATTACCATTGGTGAAAAAGAAGCTCTTTTGCTGCATGTGGCTTTCTAAACCTGATCATTTGTATTTATGACTACAAATAGAGATCATACACGGGGTCAAGCATTTTCTAAAATCCTCTGGTGCAGACTCACTCAGTACAATACATCCCGTAGTTTTAGTTGGCAAATATAGCGGAAACAAGAATGAAAGCCATAGGATCTTAGGCACTTGAAAAAGAACAAGATTGTTATCTCCAGTTTTCAATTGCTATTAGTGAGAAAAGTAGCCAGCAATATGTAGGTCAGCATCAGTAGCTGCTTTGGTAGTCTGAGAACAGTTTAAAGGAAGGAAGAGGTTTCTCTTTGTGGTTGAATAAGTTACTCTATATCCATGAAGTAGCTGTGTCTCATTCCCAAAGGGAGAAGCATTATCAGCAAATGAATGAACAGGGCATTCTGTGTTATGCCAGTAGCACTGTCTTTGAAAACAAGGGAGACAAGAAAAATAGATTCAGTGTGGCTTTTATTTTCCTGTCTACCATTGTAAAGGAGCTCCTCCATTAACTCATTCTTGTCAGGTTGAATTGAAAGTGACAGTTAATAACTGACACCAGCATCTGCTTTCACTTGATGGAGCAGCAGAGCTCTGCAGTGTCCTGACAGTGTGTGGACAGACCTGGTTTGTCAGCAGAAGTAATATCTTGTATGAGAGTATTAGGTACAGCTTGAGAAAAAATATGGGTATGTTCTTGAGCCAGCAAACTCTTCTTCATGCTACCTGGAAACTCCGGTTCTTACTGATGCACTGGTAAAATCTAATGGGTGTAAACATTCTGCTTCAACTAAGTTATCAGAAGTTCAGCTCTTCACTGATACCACCCCACTCGCTTAATTAAGCTGCACTGAGCTTTCCCAGCAGGCAGAATCTGGAGCTGAGATAGGAAAATAATGAATAATTTTATTTTACAGACTATGCAATGGCTGATTCAGATGATAGCCTTTTCAGCAGTGTGGGAACCAAGCAACTCCAACCAGTGACAGGGAAACCACATCAGCCTATGAGTGGTACTGTTCCTGCAGTGAATGTGCTGAGCAGCAGCCTGCCAGGTGGGGACCTAACAGCTGAGGAATGAGTGGGGCCTGGGCAGGCATGGTGCCTGGCAGTTAGTGTGGCTGTTCTCCTAGTCATCTCTCTAATCCCTGCAACAATTCATAGTACAAACACTGTATATTATACCATCTCTTTTGATGCATTCTAATCTGGAAAAAAAAATTGCATGAATCAATGCTTTGCTCTGCCTAAAATGCACACTTGGTCTTTTGCATGAGATCTTGTAGTGCTCAAGTCATAGCAACAGATCTTTAACAGGCACAAAGCACGCTTAGATTAAACCAATCCTCACCGTTGCGTAAGGAGATGCATCACACCCTGTACTCAAATTGTCTGGACATTCCTTAATAGTGTTTACTCTTGTCATCATGCTTTCAGTAATTTTCAAACATGAGAAAATATTGATGCCAAATTTTATTTTGCTCTTTCATCAGTGTGTAGGACAGCATATTTTTGTTGCACTCACTTTATTCCCTCTGTCAGGTAGGGCAGATTGTGCCTTTAATTATACCCTATTCTAAATGAACACTTATGTCCAAAGTGCTGATGTCTCCTAGCATTTCTACACTGACTGTCTCACAAACCATTAGGCTTGTTAGTTGTTCCTTTTTCTTCACACTGTCATGTTGCCATTTTTTGCAGTGTGGTTTGTACTATTTCCCTTTCATCTTCACCTGAAACCTTTTCTGAGCGGAACACATAGAAAAAAAAAACCCTCAAAAGTGGGACATATTTTCCTAGTGATGATCTTTACTGTTTTTCTTTCTTTCCTTCCTTTTCCATCCCTCCCCTTATTTCTCCAGATTCTTTTGCAGTGGCCTAGATTTAACATCCTTTTACAGACTATTCTTGTAACTGCAAAATCCTGCTAATGTCATATTGTGCTAGTCAGAAGAAGTTATTTAAGGCAGGGACGGTCTTTTTGGACTGTGTTAGCACACAGATGTCCCAAGCCAGAGCTGAAAGTCATAGATAGTGCTATGATATGAATGGTAGCAGTGGAACTAAATATATCTGTATACCTATATCTGCAGGGGAAAGTAAAAGTATCTGACATTTGAATGAAACCTATTCTGCTTACTCACTTCATCTCTGATCCATTACAACACTACTTCTCCTTTATTTTTTCAGAGGTCACCTACTTCCTTTCTTGACCTCCTACAACCCCTGTCCTCAGCCTGTTAATTGTTCTGATTATTGCTGCAGAATTATTGCTGTATTTTCACAGATACTCACTGTAGCAAAAAGGAACAATGTTTGTGATCCACTGAAACAACTCTCAGAACTGTCACCTAAAAGTTCAGGCCTGAAGGGGACAATACATCAAAACAGCAGCTTGAAGTTAGGATTGTGTTGTTGTTCCATTGGCCACAAGTCAAGCAAAACTGATTCCCAGTTTCCCTTCCAACAGCTGCTCATTTCTGCTTGTTCATCACAGATTACCATCTGTTCAGTTTTGTTGATTCGGTGCTTGGATGGCTTTGCTCTATACAAGACCTTGTGTAATTTTTGGAAGAAAAGCCTAACAAAATAACCCTTACTTCTTCCTCAGTTACTATCTGTAAACCAGAAAATCTCACAGTTCTTCTTTGAGAAACTGCCAAAATAAAACTCTGAGAAGAAAAGAATAAAAGGGACAAGAATAAACAGAAATGAGAATTCCTTCAGTGTGTTCTTATAGGACATGGAACCACAGGCTAACGGTATGCAGAAGCTATATAGAAAAAAGCCTTGTTTGATGAACTTGCAAGTAACTCAGGAGCTGCAGTTCCATTCCCCTCAGTTGAGGGACTGTGTCATCAAAGGGCTTTTTGCATCCATAGCATCCAACTAACTAGCTTGAAAGTCTCAGGAATTAAATAGCATTCTCTTCTTGGATATTGAGTGGGGCCTGCTGGATGTGATACCACACTTTGTTCCTTGGCAAGCTAAAGATCCTCTTCTCTATGTAAGTTTGTGTGTGAGAGACAGTGGCTATGTCAGAATGGATGATCTCAGCTTAATTGCATTGCCTAATCATCCCATACAGGCTTATTTCATTTACTCTGTCTGACACAGTGAGTGTCTAAGAAACACAAACAATACAAGAATAAATAAACCCAAATATTAATCATTCCTGCCATCATAAGTGTTGACTATTGCAGACAACCTAGATGAAAATGCTGACAGGTGATGCAGGGAGAATTGGAAAAGGAAAAACGACTCCATTAGTATCATATCTATATTTAAGTTATTTTGGACAGATGAGTATTTATTCCTTAGAGCTTACATACCTGAAAAGCATCAGATTCATATTTGAAATGAAGGGAACTGGACAGGCATTCAGTACTTTTAGAGTATTTTCAAAAGAGAGGGTAATCCTGTCTGTGCTGTAGATCCTGGTTGTGGAGTATGATCAGAAAACCCAGGATTAATCCCCCGGGGGACTCAGGCTTCTTATGTCAGAGAGGATGAGCTAACAACTACCTTCTACATTTCTTACAGTGTTACAAACAGAAAACTTTAGTGAACCTCTGCTCTCCGAATAGTCCCTTCCCTCACTCTTTCACCCAGGTTGTGTGTGTGAAATATGTTTGTGCAGGACAGTAAGGACTTTTTGGCAAATACGTCACACATACCTTAGTATGGAAACTGCTGTCATTAGAATGACTTAGGAAACAGATCTGACTACTCACTTAGCACCTACAGAAACTTAATCTCTCAGTCACAATCCAGATGTGCGATTTCTCTTCCTGGGCAGCAGGAGGGCTCAAATACATTTGGTTCCAGTGCTGTCCCTCTCTATGGTTTGCTTGCTTGCACTTGTCACATTCTAAATGTGTAACTGTGGGCACTTTTTCAAATGTTCATAGCTTATACTTGAGCAGCATCTCAGAGTTTGTTACTACATAAAAGAGCAGGGTTAAAGCCAGGTGACAAAGAATGGGATTTGCAAAGCCTTCAAAACTGACATAGGCATGAATGGCAGCTAGGCTGGAACAAAAGGGGAAGGGATACCATAGACTGTCACTTCTAAAAATGTATTTAATATAATGAAGTGTGATGATGACTCAGAAACAGAATGAATGCTTCAGAGGCAGGCAAGAAGAAAAGGATGCACTTGACTGCTTTTTTAAGATTGCTTACAAGTGAGACAATAATTCTTTCACAACCAAAGTGACAATCAGCTGATATCCTGAAGCAGAATTGATTATTCAGCTTACCAAACACAATGTACGTTGTCACCCAATTACATTGAATTGTTATAATAATGTATTATTTTCATTGCAGTCATGCTGTAGAGCCTTAGTGACAGACCAGAATCCTATTTTCAATGCCTCAGCATAGAGAAGAATTGGAGATTCTTTCCCCAGAGACTTTATGGAAGATGATTGATGGGAAAAATACATGGAATCTGGCCACTTGTATTGGTCAGCACAAGGAACAACCTTATTACATCAGCTGTTTAACGAAGGCATTGCTGGGGAACAGACATCTGAGAAGGTATTACAGGGATTACAGTGCAATTACTTAGAAGATGTTTAAGAGATGCTCCACCTGTACACAGAAGCTTGGATAAGAAAATAATAATTAAGTGATAAAGGTGGCATCAAAAGGAGTAATTGTGGAAATAACACCTAGCTAGTGTGTGAAATGTTGGGTAACAAATCCACAAAGAGCCTTGAAAGTAATTGAAGTGGTGAAAAAGGGGCATGTTGTAAAAACTGGGCACAAACAGATAATGCTACAACACAACCAAGAAATCAGGAAGATAATCTCTGCAACAACGTGTTGATGATTAAATTTAAATAAGATGGAATTTGTTGGTACTGGAAGAAAGAGGTTGTACATACTAAGCTACAATTATGAGGAATCTTCATTTCTGTATGTGGGGAAGAAAAGGATTTTAGCTCTGTTATGTAAGTAGAGAACACTGCCCTTCTGTACTGCTTGGATATGATGATCTACAGAGAAATGAACAAGCTAAAAATACAGTTCAGTTTGTACCCTGTTGAAGATGGTAAAAATAAAGGAAGCATGAGAGCTTGTAGGCAAATTATTGTCAGAAAGCAATGTTGAGATTTTAATTTGTAAAAACTAAAAAGAATAAAAACAAATAAAGATAATTAAGATTCCGTTTTTTAAATAAAATAATCAATCTTGAAAATTTATGTTGAGATGCTGGGGAAAGAGATAATAATACATTTTCAAGGTTAAGATAATTTATGTGGACTACATGATGATGTTTTCACTGAAGAATCAGCAGCAGATAAAATAAAGTGAGCTGCTAAAAAGTCTTATTTTCCAAATACTAATGTGAAGTACTCAATTTCTAAGACTAGAAGAATGAAGAATGCAGACAATGTTGAATATTTCTATCATTCATTACTAAGAGAAATGAAGAGAGACATTGCTTTCTGAATTGCTTTCTTTAGAGCCCAAAAGAAATCTGTGTCCTGCAGAAAGTGAATTGAAAATAAATTTTAAAAAAAGGAATATTTCCTAGAATGAGACAAAGTTTGTTCTTGGATATACAGAAAATGTCCCCTATAGCAGATAATTCTGCGTGGAAAAGGATCTATAAAAATGCAAAAGAAAAATCTCATGAAGACAAATTGTGTCAAGATTGAAACATCAACTGTACTTTGGGGCTTCTGTAGGATTGTACACAAGAGTTCAAAACTGTCAAAGGAAAGAAATGCAAACGTTTTTCTTGCATCTATCTTCAAATGCTTGCATCTGGGTTTGCAGGTGGGGCAATTACTGCCTAAATTACCTGCCTGCATATGTAATTAGTTAATCTGCTCCATTTTTGTGGTACTGACAGCCTTTGTAATGGCGCCCTGTACTTTCACCGACATCTATTAATTAAATCAGAGGACAGAGCCTAGAGGTTTCTGCATCCTCATGTAGGCTGAGTCACATGTTGATTCTGTTGTTCCATGTGATAACATGAACAGGCAGCTAGGTGGAATTAATTAATCATTCCCACTTGGGAACTAGTCATCTGCAGCAACAGATATTACTGTGTTTACAAGTATCAGAAAGGGGGGGATTTTGAAGCTTTCTACTGTAGGATAAAGCTTAGTGGGGACCTAGAATCTTTCCTCCTCTCTGTTAAATTCTAGATCATCTGAGGTTAAAAGAAACAAATGATATCTGCCAAATACCTCTTTTTAATCCAAAGACAGATCAATTGTCTAGCTTCGTAGTGGTAAAAATGCATTTGTTTCCAACTTTTTCCTTTCTCACACAAACTTGTTACTAGACCCTTCACACCATCGCATGGTAAATTTTACACCCGAAATAAAAGATCAAGGAACACAGTTATGATTGCCATTAGAAGTAGAATAGCTAGATAGACTCCATACTCAATGGTGTTAATAAAAAATAAATAACAAAGAAACGTGATCAACCAGATGTTAAGCAGCTTCTCAAGTCCATTGGGGGTAGATATAAACCAAAAACTCGTAACTTAAAACACCAGGTAAAATGTCTGCCTCATGATTCCCTGTCAAACTGTGATCTCTTTCATACACTGAGTTCATTTCATTTTCCCTCTTCTTCAGCTTCTGTGCTTCATGGTGGAAAAAAATACATGATTTTTTAACAGTGTCTAACTAGGGAAAGAATAAAAGAGGAAAGGTACATACATAGTTTATGAGAGTACATTCAAAGGCCATTCTCAGCTATAATAGAGTACATTCATACACCTTGTTGAAGCTGATGGGATTACTTCTAAACGACACTGCTATCTGAAACAGCAGAGTCTGTCTCATCAACCTGAAATTATATGATCATTCTGTATGGTCCATTACTGACTAAAGCTTTGCCAAGAGCTGATTGGCCTTGATCCACTCAATTTAACTAGCACCTTTCATCTAAAACTGTGGCTATTGAAAGCCAGTAGAAGGATGCACTCCCCTCTGATAAATGATATGCTACACTCAGGACTGGAATTGCTCTCTTAAAGCCTGTAGCTCACCAAATGAAGCCTCTGGTAATTAGTTTAGCTTGGAATTTATGAACTGGAATAAGGAAAGAAAGAAGAATGAAACATTACTGACAAAACACTGATTCTACAGCAATTCAGTGGCTTCAAGTCACACATTCTTCTGAGCATGACATCCATGTAAACCAGTGGCATCTATCCTGCCCTCTGTAATGAGATTGACACAAACATCAGCTCAGCGTAGGAGACGGACCAGCTAAGACCCAAGATTCCTGACAAATATATATCTATTACTTTCAGTTTTGCACATTTTCCAGCTCAACTTCCACCGCATAGCCTGAGTTTTATCCCACCTGCCAATATTAGTTGTTAATAGATAAGAATATTGATTATGATTGATATCAAATTAATCAACGTTCAATAACTTTATGAACCTGGTCATTATGCTTGTGACAGTGTAATGATGAACAGATCATTTATAATCCTGGATGAGAGGCAACAGAAGGTAGGAGCTATTTCAGCTGGCATGTGAAGATAGCACAAGTCATGAGTGAGTGAAGGAAACCAAAGCTTGGGTGGAGTAAAAAGCAAGGGGCTGGGTATTAATTGAGATGATGGTGGATCTGCAAGGCTGTACACTTATTACAATGCTTTTAATTATTTCTCATGCCTAACATTCCTTTAGCACCATGCTGTCACAGGTGGAGATCAGTGGAAAGGGTCATCATTCTCCTCCTTCTTGTGCAATTCAAACCAAAGTGATAACTGGTAAATCCCTAGAGATAAGAACCTTTTACTCATTCATCCCTCCCAAATGTAAGTTAAGCTTTCTATGGATGTTCTATGTTTTCTGTGTCCATTAATTTTCTTCTGCTGAAGCCTAAGTATTATAGTCATACCAGTTTTTGCAGTTACTAAGATCACTAAAGCCAGTTTTTCTTGTCCATACGATGCTCTCCTAGGGTGTGTGGGCTAATTAATAGGAGGAGTAGATAAAAGGAAAATGTCTTCCTCTTCTTTGCTGGTAAAATTCCTAACTGACAGGAAAATATACTTTTCCAGTGTTTTCATTTGTTCTATTTCTGATTGGCATAGGCACTGCCGAAGCAATAGTGCCCAGATTGTGCCAGGTTCGTGATCAAAGATAACTTGTTTTAAAACTGCAAGAAGAAAAAAACCCCACAAGTTTCCTGCAGCATTTTTACAGGCTCTGCAATAAAATAGCTGTAGTCACATTACTTTTATCGTGTGTTAAAAATTTTCTATTTGGGGAAGAAGAGCTAGAAGAGACTTTGTGAACTCATCTTAGAAATTATCATTTCCTCTAGGTGGATAATTCACCATGCTGATGGGATCAGCCACCTCAAATCACTTCTGTGATCTGGTTTTCAGGAGCTCTATTTTGATTGCCTCCAGTACCTCATCATAGGTATATCAGGCAAATTTGTAAATTCAGAAAATATATATTTAGACACCCAACGATGTTATATTTCATAAAACTTGAGAATTGATTAAGCCATCAGGCATTCATATTTCTTCATCATAGCAAGCTCCAGACTCTTCCAGGCTTCTACCACTTTTCAGTGCCTTCAAAACCCATATTCTTCCTCTTGCTCTGCCTTATCTTTACTCCTGCATCTCAGACTGGTAATTCAAGGTTTGGTTCTCACTGAATTTCTGAAGATGAAAGAGCCAGCACAGAGCCAAGATATCAGTCTTGCCCTTCCACAACAAAGCTGGTTTCTCATTACCCACAGGAATCCAAGAGGAAGTACAAGCCTCACCAAGCTATCAGCTTGCCCCACGAAAGAAAAGGGGCCCAGTGTCTTCCTGAATTTTCTGGAGCTGGTATCGCACTGGTCAGATATCATCAGCAAACCCTATCTTGTTCCTGAAATACAGTGACACTCTGGCCCTGCTGTGTTCCCAAAGCACCTGTGGGAACCACTGCTTCGTGCAGAGGTTGTTGGTGCTCTATCTGAAAGCTGTGGCTCGCAGCTCAGCTGACTGGGGTGATTTACCCCTCCACCTCTGGGTGAGTCAGCTGCTCCACAGTGCCTGCAGCGATCTGCTGTGCCTCCCTTTTAACATGTTCTTGCCTCACTGACTGGGAATGACTCATCTGCACTTTCAGTTGCATTTCAGCTCGCTGTCTTTAATAGGATGTTATAGTTTTGGTGTTAATATTCTGATTAACAGATGTTACAGTTTGAGGTGATCAGATATTACACTAGCTGAAACTGTAAATAGATCTAAGACAAAAGACTCAAATTCATGAAATTCTGAAATTTTAATTGCTGCTTCATGGTGCTGGGCCATACTCAAGGGCCCAGCTTATTATATTCTACACCATGGAGTGCCACGATACATTTTAAGGGATTACTTTTGTTTGCCATTTTCACTGTGCTACCCTTTACTTTTCATCAGAGGTCTGAGATATACTAATAATGCATTTAACTATGTATGGCTCATCCCATGGGAAGCACAGAAAACAAACAGAAACCAACCATTTCTTTCCTAACATCAAACCCTCTTCTTACCTTGGGAATTTGTTCTACCAATTGCTTCTGTTGTTTTCAGAAATTACTTTTGCAAATGACCAGAATGAAAAGGAGATAATTCAGGGAGGCCTTCTTTGTAAGCAAAAGGAAAAGAAAAAATATGACTACATAGTTTCTTGATGCAGTATTTCAGTGTTTAAAGTACAAATCCAAAAGGTTAAACTTGCTTTGAGATATGATTTCCTGATTTGTCATACTGTGATTTTTAGGTACTTGTGGATTATGATGATAGAAAGGGATATTTTGTCATACACATTTACTTCTTGAAGACTTCAACTATTTGAGTACTCGATGTTTTTGAATAGATATAATGAAAAATCAAGCTATGAATCACTCATTATGGTAACTCGGGGTATTGCTGGAACCTTTTATCTCTGTTGCAGCCTGATTCTGTACTAGTTAGAATCAATCACGAAGTTTGCATAGGATCAGTCTCTTAAGAGTAATAGTTGAGGAAAAATACATGACAATTGTGCCCCTGCAGTTTCTGTTGTCCTTGTTGTTTAAATACCCCCACACTGCAGGAGGAACAGATTCCATTGACTGAAATTTTACCTTTTGCTGTGTGTATGGGATGAGAGGTTGAGCACCAGACCAGACAGATCCTTCTCCCATCAGTGACAGAAACAATGGTGCATTTCAAAGGAGTCTCCTTGCAAGTCCAATCAACTTTTTGTTATGTAAATGAACAAAATTTGTTTGTTTTGTTGATGTTTTTAGATGCCAAGTTGTAGATACCTCTGTTGTGTTAAGCACATCAAACAAGCAACCAGTAGTCCGTCTCCTGCATTCTGAGTTCTGCTGTAGACAAGGATAGTTTGCTTAAGGATGCATTTCAAACAGCAGCTTCTTGGTGCTGTAAATGCCCAGCTGACCAGGGATCATTAACACAAGAAGGTGAGAACCAAAGAAGGCCAAAAGAGTGACATTAACAGGGCTTGCCGAAACGAAACATCTACTTTATCATTACTTCAAACAAACCATACACGAACCCAGAAACAGTCGCTACCATGTAATGGAAAGCAAAAAACCCGAGCTGTGCTCCTGACTGTTCTCAAAATAGGCATGTCAATGTTATGCAATGGAGATACCCGAAGAGCACAGGTAGCTGTGTAGGAGTACAAACCCATGTCACAGCATTTCTCCAAGTTTCACGTAAGTGTCATTATGACCTTTCCAATCCTTTTGAGCTTTATGATTCCCAAGATAAAAAGACCATTAATTTCACTTCAGGGCTCCAGAGACACTGTGGAATTTTCAGCAGGCAGAGATTGGAGCACCGAATTTGTACAAAGGAAACAAAATCTGGAGTTCCCAAAATAACTTCTAAAACACTGCTTTCAAAACTTTGTTTTTCTGGGAGACACAAAATATTTATAGATAAATTGAATATGCTTTTTTATCAGAGAGCATGTGGTCTCCTGAGCATTCATACTGGCTTTGGATTCTGCTTTGGTGTTGTGTCATGCCTGAAACCCTGTGGATGGAGGCAGTCTGAGGAAGACAAACCCACAGCTGTTCTATTTCATCATTTTTCTAATAAGTGCATGTGTAGAAGAGAGCGTCTTCTGATAATCATTCTTGGGCTGGTCTCTGCTTTATTCTTTAAGTATAGCAACTCCCCAACCTCCTCGGTGTTTCCTGTACTACTTAATAAACGCGGAATCTGTTTCATTAAGTACCTCGCTCAGAGGTCACTAATCAGTAGTTCGTAAGAAACCAAACTTGGATATTAAAAGAAGGTATAAAGAACATACCTTTTTGTGCCTTTAACATTTTCGCTTTATCATACACTGCAAATCAAGGACTCTGAATAATTTTCCGAACTGATCAAAGAGCTGCATAATACATCTCTTCACAGTCCAAACTATGTGGGCTCTAAGGCTCAATATTTCAAAGCAACGTGAAGAAGAACCTGTTACCTCAGATAAGGTAATTAACAAAAGCAGTAATGGTTGAAGTTTTAAATTTGATTTAAAATTTTTCAGACCTTCTCTTGTCACTGCATTGTAATTTCTTTCAAAACCACAGGCTGGCAACTTCAGTCTATAAAGAAATGTAACAGAGTAATATTCTTCCATTTTAATTGTGCAAAATACTGTGCATAAAACTAGATAATCAGATTCCACTGTAATGATTGCAACACTCACACATGATAACAAGAGAATCATGAAATGAAGATCTCTAAACATCAGTTCTGATCTGCGAGGAGAGTAGAGGGTCAGAGCAGTATGATGGAAAGCAGTGCTACTGGGAATCAGATGATACTAATTTAAAATAATTAAGCTGTTGTGTTTGTGACTCTCTTCTTTATGACTTACATAACGACAACTCCCTTGAGGCTGTTTGTGCCTTCCTTCCTCATCCCCCAGCGCTCTGTTCTCAGTATCCTTAACCTACTTACTACCTATGCTCAATTTTCTTTCTCCTCTCTCTTTTGCAGAAACACAATTTGCAAAGTTTCAGCTCCTCCCATATAGATATATTATTGTGAAATTTGTTGTCATAGACAACCGCATAGCATGTAAACATCAGAAGTCCTTCTTGTAGTTTCCTTCTTAGGCATTCAAAGGCATTCCTGAAGAGCTGTTACAGATGAAGATAAACATAAAACTTGGTCCACTCCTTGTGTTCCTATCTCAGCAGCAAGAAAGAAACAAAGCAGAATACACAACTCAGGATCACAACTATTTCTTTGTAGGAACTAGGAATATAATTTCCACAATGCATGGTTTCATTTTTATTCCCTACTATTTTTCAGCAAATAACTTGTGAAAACATTACCAGTGTCTTCTGACAAACATGGAAGGTTTGTTAAACAAACTAAAAGCTGTACTGATACTGACACAAAAGGCTGAGAAATCTACAGAAGTTGCCATATATGAATAATAAATGAGTATCCCAGAAAATAAAGAAAGTTATTTTATGTAATTTAAAAAAAAAAAAAAAAGGTGTCCAATAGGAATTTCTCCTTTACTTAGAATTTACAAGAAAAAATTCTGACAACACAAATTAAGATTTTGAATAGGCTGAATAAAGTCTTTAAAAGGTGAAAAATGACATAACAAAAAATAATATAAAAAATCCAGATTTCAATACCACAACTTCTAATGTTATCAGATGATTCTAGTGGTCACAGTTTAGCTTTCAAATTTGCTTTGAGAGCCATGAAAGTCAAAGTCAGTCTCATCGTTACTATTCGTAGCATAGCTCTAAGTGTAGTGTTAAGAGTTCTGAGGATTTAAGGACATGAGAAAAATGAGCAGATATGTCTGTTAGTTCAGCTGGATATAACTGGGAAAAACTTGCAAGCTTCAGGCGTACAAACCTCTCCTCAGGCTAAAAGCTTTTGAATGTTTGGGTGGGTTTTGTTGTTGTTATATTTTTTTTTCCTGTTTTATCAATTGATCCAGTGTTCTTTCTTCCTTTCCTGTTGATAATTTCACACAGATAGGTATTAGACTCAAATAAAGGAAATGTGAAATAACAAACGTACAAGACAGAGCCAAGCTTGTTTTCAGCAAAAGAGCATTTTCAATTTTAAGGTGCCTGCTCAGAGCCAACAGTCTCTTCCTGACGCTCTCCTGTGTTCATCAGCGCATTGGTAGCTCAGAACTTTGAACTTCTGTTTCTTACCACACTCCTTATCCAAAAAGAAAGCTAAAAAACAAGTTCTGAAGTATCTTTTCGTTTATACTGAACAAAAAAAAGCCTCAAAGCAGTCCCAGCTATGGGCCAGTACCACAGAAAGCGGTGTGTGGGCAGATTAGAGGCTGGAGGGATGGGATCACTTGAGAGGAGGGTAAAAGAAGCAAGTCACATGCAGATGATGAAAGACTGAGACGAGGGGAAGGGAAGTGCTGATCAGTGAAGAAAGAAGAAATGAAGAGCGCGTTGTAGGCTACACTCAAAATGTTGCTCTTCACCCTTAGCTCCCATTGATACCACAGGTCTGCTCCCTTGGAAGAGGTGACAAAAGGCTCATGAGCAAAGATTTAAACTGATTGAAGAATTTTTTTGAAGGGGTATTCATGCCAGGAAACGTAGATCTGTTAATACGGAACATTCTGCAAAAAAAAAAAACGTAAGAGCAGTGCTTAAAAAAAGAAAAAAGAAAGAAAGAATTTCCATTTTGTTTCAACATTACCAACATCCAGTACTTCTGAATTCCATTTTGAAAATGACACATGATTTTGGAACGTGCTATGTGTATTCTAACATGGTAGCATGTTTTTAAAACATAATTGTAATAAATTTCCTCTCATTTATTTTTTTTTTTTTCATATTATGATTTCTTTTTGTAAAAAAAAAAGTTCCAATTTGGAAAAAAAAACCCAACAAACTAAGGAGTTTTCCTGTACCATGTGGTTTCCCTGAGATAGGAAGTTTGGTTCAAAGCACACACTGAATTTAGTTGGTCACCCACTGATTTCAGTGGAGCAGATCTATGAGGAGATCTTGAAGAATAGAAGGAAGAAACAAGTGATAACAAATTGAAGGAATTCCTTTTTAAACAATGCCCTACAAATATACACAACCACCACTCAATCCTGCCTTTGATGTACAACTCCCCAAAGCCTTAACTTTGCTAATACAGGAAAGGCAGAACTGGGCTCCCCATCCAGCAGCATGAACAACATCTGTTCCCAGATACACTCGAATTAACTAATGAGACACCACTGCCTGCGGTGTGTATTTGTGTCTAAGCCCAACTCACCCGTCCCAAAGTCCTGCATATACAACAGTAAATAACCAATGGACACTGATTCCTGTAGTTTGTCCTATCCTTCTTGTTGGTGAAGTTAAATCCTTGTTTTGTGATGCTTTCTAGAAATATCAATTACTTCAAAAATAAGACAAAGCTACCTGAAACAGCTTAAATCTTTTCTACCATATCAGAACCATTTGTTTCACGAATTCGTTCACATGTCTCTTCTGAGTCAGTACACGAAGACATAGAAACTGATTCATAGGCAATCCACACTATTGCTCAGACAACATATGAAAGAGGTTAATATTAGCACTCGGGATGATTTTAACTCTGTAGTTCACTGAAAGTAAAAGTTTTATAATGGGAATGTTGATACAACCTTAAGTGTAACAGCACAAACACTCCTACTGAAATAGGGGTTTGAGTGAGCTCCATCAAGGAGTGTTTTGTAAATGAATAATGACTTTGCTTAAAGCCAATCAACATCAAGTGTGTTAAAAAAGATGAAATAGTGCTGGAAGGCAGTGGGAGGTAGAGGAGGCTCAAAGTGCAAACAGGTGCTGATCTCCCTCCAGGGGGGATTGAGTGGCAGAGACCTTACAGGCCTGTCACTTCTGATCAAAGCAAGCTCCAAGACCACATAATCACCATCACCCACCTTTTAAAGGATGCCCTGATTTATCATCTGTCAGTGTTAATAACTCGGCTACTCTGTCTGAAATACTTAAGGACATTACACAAGGATAACATTTCAATTTTTTTTTTTTTTTTTTTTTTTAGAGAAATGTGTAAATGTTTTAAACTAAAATGCACTGAAGTTTCTCCTTTGAGGCCATCTGTTGTTGGAGACCGCCTGTCATCAAAAGACCACCTGAGCACATAATATCCCATCATTACAGAACTATCCCCTTGAAGCCATAGATTTTAAATGTTAGAATAAGGAGGGTGTATGTTACAGACATTGTTGTTACTTGGCTTTTCATACGGTTTGAAGCCATGGGATGACAGCCATATGTGAATAATGGCTTCATAATAACATACATATGAAACGCTGCTTTGGGAAAAATCTGATAAGAGATCTGAACATTCCTTGATTGAGCTCCTCACATCCTTTCAGCTGTGCTGCTTGCACCGTACTGTTCAAAGTGCCCTGATATGTCATACCTAACACAAAACTTCTGAAAGCACTGAGCTTAATTTTCTATTTATAAGAACCGCTGGCATTTTACTGAAAAGCAAGATAAGTTGTAACAGGAATAAACTTTGTGCTTTTTCCCAAATCTGATTTTTCCCCGCTGATCTCATTTTCTCACCCCAATAACACGTATTCAACAAAAGCACTCTAACAAGTTACCCTCACCAGAAGATGAACTTTCTGCCTTTCTTCTACCTGTCCCTAATATATACACACATGATACCTCAGTGTGGAGATATGATCTGCATCATCATAACCTACTCAGTTCGAGACAATTTCTACCCTCTACAGCTCTTATGGGAGAGAACAGAGCCCTCAGACACAAGCTGTGGCAAGCATTAGATTCCTGGTTACCACATAAATCCACTAACAGGATTTTTTGGGGGGAAGGGAAATTTTTAACCGAGCAAAACTGCATCAAGATAAATGTCACTGCACTGCAGTAAGATCCTCTCCAAAAGGAAGTTCTAGGCTTGCATTCCTTCCTCAACAAGTTTCCTATGGAGTGACTGAACTGTTAATATATTCATATATTTTTCTTACAAACCTACTGATAAGCAAATAGCCAACGGGGCTTGACAGTACGTGGAGAAAAATCCTATCAAATTCCACATGCAAAAGTACCAACAGGATTTTACTAAAATATAACCTTCTAATGAAAGTAAAGAAGTTTAATAGAGAATATTTTTGATGTACTTTTTTCAAACACTTTTCCATTGTTTATTATTATTTCTAACTAATGTGCAGACTTCTAGGACAAGAATAAGTTATTAATACTATACTAAATCACTGACATCATAAAAATAAGTATGTTTTTCCTTAAAAGTTGTACGCTTCTGATACTTTATGTAGCAACTTCAATATGAAAGTGTTAAGACTCTTAGAGGTTAAGGGACAGCAAGAAGTACAATTTCTGAATGAACTTGTTTTTAATGTTCTTGTATTATTATACTCTGCTACATTTCTGTACATTATCCTGATGTAAAGAATTCAGTATAACTGTATACTTGAAGACTCTCCCACAGCAACTTGCAATACACAGATTATAATAAAACTTTGTATTTCTTGGGATCTAATGTAATCGATTTTAACTAGAAATACACAGATGCTAAAGCATTAATTCAGTAGTTTCAGAAGTGGATTTGTTCAGTGCAGTGTCCTACTTTGGCTCCAGCAGGGTGTGCTCTGACAGGATTAACTTACAGAGCATCTACAGAGCTGTGCATCCAACAGTGGCACACATGCACAAAGGCAGAAAACCATCCACCTCCCTGTCTCCCTGCACCTAAATAAATTTTATATCGAAAGATGTTTCACATGTGAGCATTTCTGAAGATGTTTTTGTCATTCAAGCTCCTCGGCACTGCCAGAAACATTTAAAGACTACAAGAAGAAAAAGGCACATTTGCAGCTCTGCACATACTCCTGACAAACCAGGCCACTGAAAGAAGTCCCTGTGTTGTAACCTTCCCAGCCACAGCAAGCTGACCGTCGCTCTGCGGATGTCCCATTAAAACCTCTTTTCTTTCTGCAGTAAGATAACTGACAAAGGGCTTCTAGAAGAGCCTGTGTGAGAAGTGAGGCTGTATTGCTATCACTCCAGGTGATCTCACAGCCCACTTTAATTCCATGGAAAACTTCAGGTTCACAAAACTCGTATTCTACTAAAATCTTTCTGAAAACGGATTTACGCTTTTAATCAGATGGTTTCCCTATAGCAGTATTCAAATCCTGTATTTAGATTTCTGCTCTTCTTTCCCCTCATCTTTCCCAAATAACATGCATTCAGTAACGTTAGAAGGGAAAACCATCCCTGAAGAGCAGAGGCTGAGCTGCATTCAAACTGCTTTAACATGCTGAACGTTCCCTATGCAAATTCTGAAGGGGTGTTAACCAAGGATCATTGTTGTAATCTCTGTGCTTTGCAAACATGGTGCTACCCTACATGGCCGCAGCTTGTTGTTTTTGTTTTTTTTTTAACATCACCAAAGCTTTTTCCCATTCAGTTTCCTCAACTGCAGAGGTTCACAGAAAGACGTAACTTCAAAACTCACTTATCTGATCTCAACTAGCAATTTCTTTGGAGGAAATTTTTGTTCTATCTGCTTGTACGCGCTGTCCAGTGTAACAACTACTGTATTCAAAGTGTGCTTTTACCAAAAGGCTGAAGGAGCAAGTTTATTAACCACAAAGCACGTTAGAGAAAGTTTAGAAAACACAAAATTATCAAACTAAAGAGCATATTTTATTTTTAATAAAATAGCGGAGCATGAAAAATAATTGTATATTACAAATATATACAGCCAAAACTGTGCACCCCCAGCACAGTAAAGAGCATCACTCTATACAAAGCTTCCCTTTGCAGAATCTAGTGCTTCTTGATCTATTCATAGTGAGAATTTGTTTAACAATAGAAAGAGTCAATAAGCCCTTTGGGTCTCTTTGAATTGACACCCCCCTTCTTTTTTTTTTTTTTTTTTCCACAAATCAGTCCAAACGTGTATAACATTGGCTTGATTTCCATTAAAAAGCCACAAAATGTAACACTAAAGGGTTTCTGAGGACTAGACCTCTTAGTTCTTTTGTTAAGAGATTTCTTTTGTTGTCTTTATGTACAGCAAAATACTTGTTTCTCTTTTCATGTCATGGTAAGGAAAAAAAAATGTATTGCACATTATTCTTGCTCACAAAGTTTGTGTCTGGTGCAGGAAGTTTCTCTTCTAGTGAAAGAATATTAGTGAGCATTATAGATTGAACCTATTTTTAGGCACCACAAACCCAACGGGCTGGGATGAGTCGTAAAGGATTTCTCTCTCTCAAAGTTAGCATGGAAGTTGCTTTCCCAGAGCAGTGAGGACAAACCTCTGGGGACTTTCCTTTCCTTAAGAGACAATGCTCACTTGGGTGCTTCTAAAAGAAAATCATTGCTCCATAAAACTTGGCTATATCTGGTTACTCAGAAACCTGTAGGAAATCCAGCTCAGCTACATTAAAAAGTTAAACAAGTTATTTTGTTGTTGTTGTTGTTGCTTTTTGTCTGTTTTTCTTTAACTATCTGAGGGCCGGATTAAGTACATAACTAAAAATTAGTAACAGAAGAGGCTGTTTTAGTTCACAATATTTCTTTCACTGAAAACCTTTCCACAAGTACATTTACCTTCAGTATTTAACCAGGTCCTGAATTCAGAATGACATTTTGCCTTGAGGTATTAAAGTGTCCTCTGCCAAAAAACAGCACCATCTATTTTTTAATTTTGGACCGCTACTATGGATATTTGTCAGTCTCATCTAAAGCCTATTCATACACAGGTGGGTGGTTGTAACGTGGATTCATACTTTGCAAGGTGAGTTTTCTGTGGATGCTGAGGTTTTTTGTAGATTCCACTACTGGTAATAACGCTTGCAGGTTTTCTCCTACTTCTCTTCTTTAATCTTCGACTACAAACGTTCTGCCAGGACTGAAGAGTCTTGGAAGTCCAGATCCACATCCCACTAGTAATGCCCACAACTAACAACATAAAAATTTTGACCATAAAAATTTCTACTGCTGGAATGGAATTATTCATCATGCAGTCTAAATTTTTAGTCTGATTGTTCATCTTGCATTTCTGTTGAGTTGCCACAATTTTCCAGTAATCCATATTAAGTCTTTCATAAAAATAGCAAGCTATGACACAAGTTGCAGGCACTGTGTACAAGACTGAGAAGACACCAATCCTGACCATGAGTTTCTCCAACTTGTCGGTATTTTCTCCACCTGTTTTCATCACCCTTCTGATATGAAAAAGGGCCACAAAACCAGAAAGAATAAAAGAAGTGCCAATGATTAGATAACAAGCCAAAGGAATGAGTACAAACCCGGTCAAGGCATTCACATCCATGCTTCCAACATAGCACAGCCCTGTCAGCTCATCTCCAGCCACCCTTCTCATAACTAGGATCATTATGGTCTTCAGAGCTGGAATGGCCCAGGCTGCCAAATGAAAGTAGCTACTGTTTGCTTCAATTGCTTCGTGCCCCCATTTTTTCCCAGCCGCCAGAAACCAAGTTAAAGTCAAGATTACCCACCACAAGGAACTGGCCATACCAAAGTAATACAGAACCAGGAACACAATGGTGCAGCCAGTGCTCTCCAGTCCCTCTTGGATGACATAGAGCTGGCCACTGTCCCTGTCGCAGGCAATGCTCTCAGCACCCGAAAAGAGGCGGATGATGTACCCCACAGAGTAGACACAGTAGCACATAGAGAGGAAGATGATGGGCCTCTCGGGGTACTTGAAACGCTGAGGATCTATCAGAAAAGTGAGTACAGTGAAAGCGCTGGAGAAAAAGCACAGAATGGACCAGATGGCAATCCAAATGACAGCAAACTGCTTGTCATCCTTGCTCCAGTAAACATCAACCCCCGGGGTGCAGAGCGGTGCGCAGGAAGCGCTCTTTTCCACGTGGTGGAACTTGCCCGGATTTTCACAGGAGGTTCTGCTGAGGCTGTCCTTGTGCTGCTGCAGGTCATGGCCACTGCTGGGCCTCTGCGGCCGGAACATGGGTGGCAGCATGCTGGATCCCCTGGGCGGCTCGTCTGACCCGTTGTTGGGGGCCTCCATGCACAGGTAATTGGGGTCGTTCTTGTTGGGCAGCTTGCTGCAGTCTAAGGAGTCTGGCCATTTGAAGTTGAACTGCTCCATGATAGGAGAGCATTTCAGCCTCGCCTGCTCACACATGACCCTGCAGGCTGGGATCGGTGTTGAAACCTGCTCAGTGCACATAGGGGCGTAGAGGGAGCAGAGGAAAAATTTCAGATGGCTGTGGCAACCGTACTCCACCAAGGGGGCAAACTCGTGTAGTTGAATGGCCGCTTCCCTTTGGTTTTCGTGTCCCATCAGGTTCGGCATCCTCGTCATGTTGTACCCTATATCCTTGCACATGGGGATTTCGATCGGCTGGCACCTCCCGTCGCCGGGGCGCTCAATGTCTATGGAGCTTATCCCCGCGCAGCGCTCTGCGAGCCAGCAGAGCGCCAGGACGGCCCGCACCAGGTTCCCTGCGGCTGGCCCCATGTCGGCCGGGGGTCAGTGCGGCGGGTCACTGCGGCGGGGGCTGCATCGCGTCCGGCCCCTGCGAGGCAGCGCGGAGGGCACGGCGGGGCTCAGGTCAGCATCGCCAGGGCCGCTCGGCCCCGCCGGAGGAGCGGGGAGGCGGGCGGGGAAGTTCGCGAACAGCCAGGGGAGGAAGAAGTGCCCCCAGCGCACCGACGAGACGAACTTACTGCGGGGAGCCCGGCAACTTTCTTTTCGCCGGGCTTCCACTTTGGCGAGCCGTCTTTCCAGCACCCTTCCTGCTCCTCCTCCTCCCTCGAAGCGAAGGCAGAGCGATCAAGGCAGATCCGAGCAATCACCTCTTCCACTCGCACATGTCCCGGGCGGCTTTCGGTGCAGCGAGCTCCTCCGGGGATTTTCCTCTTCCTAGAGCGGGTCACGGCTCCGGACTTTTTCGCCGAGAGGTGGGGATTGGTTTATCCGAGCGTAGAATAAAGGAGGAGGAGGAAATATCTAAGCCATTGAAGAGGGGGGCCTGGAAGATCTGCCCCCTCGGCGCTCCGGCCCCGCGCCGCGCAGAGCTGAGTCGAGCGCTGCCTGCCTGCCTCCCCCCGCAGGGAACTCCAGGCCGAGCAGCTGGGGCTCCGGGGGCGGCTGGCTCCGAGGAGAAAATAAAATACAACAAAAAAATAAAAACCTGTGCAGGATCCGCCTTGCATACGACATCCACTTTGCATGAGAAAGGTGAAGCTGACACGGTGATTACTTTCCAATCACTCGAAACGCCTTGAAACCTCCTTAAGGACCCCTACAGGTTCTCCTTGATCAGCACAGATTAGAAAAAGCCCCATTTGTTTCTCTCTCCTCCTGTCTTTCCTTCCTTTCTCCTCTCTCTCCCGTTGCCCTCCCTTGAAAGTTTAACAAGATCCTTTCTCTGGAAGGCGTCAGCCTCTCCTCCCTCGCCCAGGTAGGAAGCCAGGCAGGGCGAGAGCCGCAGACTTCGTGGCTCCTAATAAGAGGGCTGAAGGTGGTACCTCCTTGACTGCCTTTATTGGAGGGAGGGCAATGCTTTAGCAGGGAGGATGTGGGGAGGAGGAGGATGCATTTTATGGCGAGTGCTGTAAACTCTTCGCTGCCAGGGTCATAAAATATGCTCGCTTTCAGCCTGGAATCTCAGCTGTTTTCAAACGTTGTGCTTTGTTTCGAATTGCTAAATGAATAGGACAGATAGGATTGCTGGAAATTATGTTTTTAATCCCAGTATGGCATCTCTTGAAAAGTAGCTTTTTTTTTTTTTTTTTCTGCTTACATAAGAAGCCCTAAAAGCGGCATACCCTTAAGAAAGTGACTTCATCCACTATAGAAAAGAAACATACAGATTTTGGAGACAGAGATCATTTTTCAGTGAGTTGTGTGTACTTTCTGAGTTAAGCTTCGAGGTTTACACTGCTTATTGGTCCATCAGACATAGAAGGAAGAAGTTAGAGCCCCAGCCAAGCTAAAATTCACAGATGTACAGACCGAAAGGAGCGCAGTGATCAGAAGTCAAAAGATGGGCCCTACTTTACTGTTATTTTTAATTATTATTATTTACTTTGAGCTCAGTTTTAGCGAACATATTAATGAAGAAGGAAAATCTCTCTCTTCACTCAGGCTCGCCCACACAAACTGGGCTCCTCTCCATGACTGTCTGTTTCTTATCGGAGCGAACACGGATTCTCCTGGAAACTACCAAATCCCGCAGGGTCAGAGCTAATACCCCACCAGCCTCTAGAAAGGAAACTGTTGGCTTCCTCAGCTGTGATAAGGGTGAAACGGATCCAGGCAAGGACAACAAACCAGGCTAGGGCTTGTCTTTGAAAAGCCTGAAGATGCAGCTAGTTTCTGCTCAGGAGTAAAAGCCATCATAAATTTGTTTTAAAACAGTACATATATATATATATGTTTTAATGGCTTTTGGGTGGATTGAAGAGATCACACTTCTAAGGCAGTGGTCTTTGGGGCTGACCTTTCCTGGGCACTCAGAGATTCCTTAGGCAATGTTATAAAAGCAGGCAGTGTTACGAGCAAAATAAGCTGTATTTATTTTAGTGGGTCTGTGTGTACGTATGTGTGTGAGAGCGAGTGTGTGTTGGGGCATTTCCATTCTTCATTAATCTAAGCCTATTTTCTTAGTATTTGTATGCATCCCAATTCCTCTTCTGGAGAGCTCAGCTGGGGGTGGCAGAGAAGTGTGGGGAAAGCTTTCACAAGGGACAAACCACCTTTTAAAACTTCCCTATTGCTTAAGATGAAATTATTAAACATTGGTTGTGTTCAGCTTGTTTTTGAGGTTGATTTTCCTATTTTCAACAAGTATTTCTGTAGAGCACTTTATATCACTATTCTCATTCAAAAAAAAAAAAAAAAAAAACAACCTAGAAAAAACACATTAAACAAAACCCAGTGTGTTGTATTCTATAGCACATAGAGGCCTTTTTCTCCAAAGTGGCCAAAAGAAATACAAATAAAAATGAGGATAAAAGGAAAGGGATAAAAAAAACCCCCACAATCAAACCTTTGTAGTTGTGCCTCTCTTAATTGATCTTTTATGTGCCAATTTAAATCAGCCTTGTTTTTCTAGCCATTATTTTAGCCATTGCATCTTGCTTTAGATCATTTATTTCACTTCCTATATTTTTGAAGAGCCATCTAGGAGCATATTCCATTCAACGAGCCTGAGTCGGTGAAACTAACAAATAGAACGTTATTATAGAAAAATGAGAGCGCTGAGAAATCAGCAACTGGAAGATACCTCTGTAACTAATAAATGAAAAGAGCCTTTTGATGGCTCCAGCTGAAAAGATATTTTATTTTATTTTTTTCTCCTGTGTGTGGGATTTGAGATGTGTGATTCTATGGAGCAGCCAGGCACCCCTGCTGCTAGGCCCTGGCTAGGAGTTGGCCCCCCTCTGGCAAATGTTATGGAGAATTGGGAGGAATTTTATGGCTGTCTTTTCCCTCAGCTCTTTTTTCTTTTGTCTTCTTTGAAGAATGACTTTAGACATTTTATTTACATATTTAACCATGGATGAAAGAGGAAAAAGAAAGCATTTGGGCCGTTGTGGGAATAGCGATATGTTTAAATTAATGGAAATCTTATTAGGCTTCTAAAATTTTAAGCAAAAGATTTTTAATGAAACTTTATAATTAAACATGATTTCAAATAACGTGCCAACTCGCAGGAAAGATACGTTTCTCCCTCCAGCCATCCATCTCCACACCTCCCCAAAATGTGCAGAGGAATCATCTGTATTTAAAGTCCAGCTCATCTTCTGTCCCATAAGCAAAAGATTAAAAAACCTGAATGTTTTATAAGGCATCTCAACATTTAAACCGTAACTGAATATTTTGTAGGTGTAGCAAAGCATAAACAAGACAAGAAAAAGCCCACTCTCCCCCCATCCGTGGAATGGCAAAGTTTAATGCTGTGTAATCTACAACAGTGGCAGTGTAATAAAATACTTTGATATGGGTAACAGTGAAAATCAAAGTTGCATCTACTCTATACATGTTAGAGTCAATGGAAATTGCAGTGCTAGGCAAGGTTTTCTGAAATGGGATTAAAGAAAACCCAAATAATCCCTTTGAGATAAAATGTTCTGACGCTTCAGCAGTAAAGAGAAATGAAATGATAGGCTTGGGGAGTTAAAGAGTTAATTAATACATTAAAGAATTGTAACGAAATACACGAGCTCTTGTAACAAGTGTGTCGTAACAGAATGTGAACTTATACTGCTGACCTTCAGTTTAAAAATTCTGGATCTATCACTATTTCAGATTTAATGTTTTGTGCTCTCTGTTCGTCACAAAAAAGAGATGAGTTTAATGTTAGTCCTATTCAATAAACCTCTCCTCTTCTATATTTGGTGCTGATTCATCCGGACACCTTTTAACTGTTTGCATCTGTTAGATTTTGTTACCAAAATGAGATGTGTAACACATATGTATGTATATATACATGCAGACACATATATATAAAAGCCATACAAAAGGTGCTGACTGTAAAAGAAAAAGATCACACACCCACAAAAGCAATCTGATAGCAATTTTATCAATTGAGAAGCCTTCCTTCCTTTCTGAATTTCCACTAGGTATTCATAAAATTAAATGGCACGCAGCAAATGTTTGCTTTTTAAACCAAATGAGCTCATTTCTCCCTAGCCACAGAATCTTTGTAGCACTTTTCCTCCAATATTTAAATAAACACGTCTGCCTAATAGGACAGGCATACTGAGAAATATTCCCATGCAAGTGCGAATATTCACAATGCACAAAAGTTTTAATTACCTTAGAAAGCCACCACCACCAACAGTTAAAAGAATTAAAAACAAAAACAAATCATAAATGGATGAGCGGGCTGTATAGTATTGCTCTAATACAATTTAGCTGGCTATTTTAAGGGCACTTCCCTTGAAATGTGGTTTGAAATATTACCAAAGGTTCGACGGGGTGCATTAGTGTGAATTGCAAATCAGAACATTTCTTTAATCCCCTTTTCATGGCCTGGCTTCGGATCAGTGGCATCTAAGGGACTCCCCACTGATTCTGGCTCAGGAGGAACCATTCACTGGGGCAGCTTCCCTCCTCTATTCCCACAGTCCAGAAAACAACACCACAGACAGACACCCTCCAACTAAATTAGATTAAACTCCTTCTCTTCCACAGCACATTAGCCTTTTCACTGCCCAAGATTCATTATTCAGCTACTTCTAATTTAAAGATACAGTATTTTTCTCCTGTTTGGAGCAAAACCAAAACCAGCAACTTAAAAAAAAAAAAAAAAAAAAAAAGAAAGAAAGAAAATCAAAGCCAAAACAGAATAAATAAAAGATTCCTTCTCAGAAATAAATGCAATAATTTTAGAAGTATGTAAAAGTAGAATATCCTTCTCACTTCTGCTCTCATATTACCAGGCCAGTATCGTCCTAAAGCACAGGCCACAGCAGAAAGTTCTGTAGGGACTAAAGAAAGGAAAGGCCCAGTAAAAAGGAATCACACACAGATTTTCTTCCCTTATACACACTGCCCAGTAAGCTTCACTCGCCATTCCTTTTGCATGCACTGTTTGCATGATATCTTGCAGCCAGATCTAGACTCCAAAGGCACACACATAGTGAGAACTACATATGATAGCAGAGATTAATTAGTTCTGTTCTAGTCGCTTACTCTTTTTTTTTTCTACCTGTAAGTTCCTATCTCTTGCTTTCCAAGGGAAAAACCAATCTTTAAATGGCACCCGCACTCTGTTTCCAGATATGAGCGTGTACCTCTTCACTCATAGAAACCCAAGTAGCTATGAGCAGGCAGGAGCAGTAAGATCCCAAGGTCTGGATGACTGTTTCTGCACTTGCAGGTTTGCATCGGACACTGCAGGTTTTTCAGCATAGGAAGTCCCAATTTTGGTCACTGTTTTACATAACCCACATTAACTCTGTACCTCCTGGATGGTGCAAAGGAGAAAAGGGATAATCTCCGTTCCTTAATCTTCTCTAGTGTAAGAAAAAAACAAACAAGGAGGTCTGCTACAGAAGAATCTCTGCTCCTCATGCTGTTTGTAAAGCATCAACAAAGTATTTTTACAATAAGACTCCAATACAACCATTTGCAGCATCCAGCTTGGAGAGAGCTGGAAAATGAAGTTGAGTTTTTCTTGTCTGGAAGATACTCTTAGTGCCTGCAGCTCCCCGTTGTAGTTTCAGTGTCTCTCTAAATTAGCAGCTGGATTATGGAAAGGTGACTGGGAGATGAAAGCAGTCTGAATTATAAAGCAATATTTCTGACTTATGCATGTTACCCTATTTCACCCAAGCTTGCACATGATCAAAGATGTGGTGTCTGGTTCTCCTTGGTCCACCAAGGACCTTCACAGCTAGGCAATAATCTTGTGGAAATCTCCCTTCTTTGCTGTTAAAATTTTGCAATACTGTAATTTTCCTTCTCATCATTCATTCGATCACCTACGTATCGTTCAATTCAGCTTTCTTCCCACTATTGTATCTTCTAATTGCCTATGCAGTGCCAAAGGCTTTTGGGTGCCTCTGGTCTAGGCAGGGAGTTTCAGAATTAAGATGAATAAATGTATTTATTACTGTAGAGTACAGGAAGGTCTATTTCCCTAATACTAACTATCATTCATTCATGAACTTCCAGAGCAATTTACAAAAACCCAATTGACTGAGAGGCACTCTGCTTTGCTCATGCGAAAGCTTGATTGGAAAGATCAGGCTTTCTTGTGAAGGTTCCAGGACTGATGTATGCTGTTCAGGCCTGAAAGCTATCTCTATGAAAAGAATGGAGGGGGGGGAGAGTTGTAGTTATAGACAGGCCTGAGGACTGCAAGTTTGGGAGGCTTAGTCTCTCTTCCATTAATACTTCATGCTGTTTTGGTGGTGGAAGAAATTGCCTGTGGGCACTGATGCAAAAGATAATTTCCAGCTGTCTATAACTGTTGAAGTAGTCACATCCCAGCTTCTGTACCCAGCCTATAATATTCAGAACGACTGGGGGCTGGCCAGAAGTAAAGAATTAGAATATGCAATTAGAAAGGGAATGAGGTTTGTCAGACTGGTGCCAAAGTAAGCAAATATGAGCTGGAGATTGCTGGTGCCCTGACAAGGAAGTGTTGTTTTTCCTTTCAAAATGCCTCAAGGATGGCACAAAGTGTTTCTGTATCCACCACTCCTTTCCTATTTTACTTGTTCAAACTTTTATCAGTACCTTAATGCTTAGGTGGTTTTGTTTTGTTTTGTTTTTTTTTTTTTTTGTATTTTCACAACACTTTCTACATCAAAATGACATTTAAACTTTTCTAAAGCTTGCCTAATTTGTGCACATAGAAGACACTAAGTAGGATCACATATTCTTTTGCTAGAGATGATACACCTATTCAGAAACAAGTAAACTAGAAATCAGCTTGGTTTTGGACTTCTCCAGTTCTTGGAGTATAATGGTTTAAAAACTATCTAGAAGCTTTGACCTACAAAAGTTGAAAAATCTCCTTCACTGAAAATCAGTGACAGCTAGACTCTTTAATTCTCTTACCTGCTTCTTGAAATATCTCTATTCCATAAGAAGATGGCATTGTCTTTCATCAACTGTAGAGCAGCAGAGAGTTCAGATACAATAGAAAATTCAGCTCTCTTATCCTGTATCTTCCAAAATCATTCATTATTCTGCTACTATATATATGGCCTTTTACAATTCAGAAGTCTTCTTTTTACTTTAACAGTCCCTCAGTTCTTACTGCCCATATATTTGTCCCATAAAAGCACTAAGAGAACAATTTTACATTTCATCAGAAATCTCAGAAACGTTCTCATAGGAAAGCCAACACATTGTGAACTTGTTTTAGCAGTATGTAAAGTGTGTTTAAGATGATTTTCTAGACAGGGAGGTAAGCTAAAATTACAGAACTCCTTATGTGGACCCCCATGTTTTTTTCACCATTTTTAGCTTTGCTATTGTCTTAAGGTCATTTTTGTTTGCACAATTCTACAACAGCATCAATTTTAACCTTTACCATTCCACGACTCATTTTTTTTCATCTCTACTTTAATGTCAAATTACTGGCCGTAAACCTCAGAGGAACAAAAGCAGATTGGGAGAGGGTTGGAAGGTGATTCACAACTTAATGCAGGGGCCATTCTGGCTCAGTACCATCTCCTGAGACAATTACAGCAGATGAAATGCAGTAGCTTTCTGACATATCTCCCTTTGTCCTTATCTTTGATGCTGCTATGTGATCCTGGGAGGGCCAGTCCAGCTCTTTGCCCACCGTAGTGGATACCAGGTTTGTTAGCTAAATAACAACGATATCTCAGCTTTTTTATCCAACACAGTTCCTTTACAGTACTACATGTTGTATTGCATTGCACTTCACAGTAAAGGTGGTGGCAGCCACAATAACACCCTTTTCTGAAGTTCCGTATAAAGGTTTTCAAATCATTTTTCGGAAGTCAGGCAAGGGACGTTTACCTGCCTGCTACCAGACTGGTTTTCTTTGATTTATCACTTTATCTCTTCAGAAAGTTTTTTACTCTAACATTATTTTAAAAACTCTGAGGAAAAAAAAGTTTGGAAATCTGCAGTACATCTCCTCTCAACCACTATAATATAAGAGCAGCCTTATTTATCAGCTGTCTTAGACTGCAGAAAATAGAATACTAGCATAAGATGCCTTCATCTTTCAAATTCAGTTTCCTTTATCAGAGCCCTTTAAAAGTGGCTCCGGTACAGACCCACGTCTCTCAGTGATTTGCAACTGTTAATGTTCATGTTTTATTACTGTGTAATTTCATGTTTTAAAAATCCTTGTGAAAGACTGTAGGTAACTGCTTCTGTACCTGGCATAAAGAAGATAAAGTAGGATACAAAATACGGACCTGCATCAGAAACTGAAAGAACGTCACAGAAACGCAGGCCTTCCATTTGAATTCCAACCCGGCTGCCACTGACAGAGAAAATAAATCTTTTCATTTCTCAGATGTTTACCAAGAGCTGTCATTTGCTGGAGAGCACTCCAAGCCAGGTCTGAAAGACAAATATGGTGTGCACTGTACAGATAGAGTTGACTCTTGTCTCCTTGAAACAGTGTCTTGAGATACCAAAACAGAGAATATGGTTGTTGCATATTAACATCACGCTGTACAGTTAATAGTGTGCTGCCCAACACGTACCTCTTGTTAAGCAAAGGGGAGAAAGCAGAGCGATTTTGAGAATCACTGCATGTCAGTGTTAGGGAACAGCTTTTGACAGACAACCATGGATTTCTCTAACTATTGCAGCCACACAGTAAATTCATGCACATCAGCAGCAGCAGAGTATAGGTGTGTACAAAGCACATCTCTGAACTTACTACTGCTTACACATGCTTTGCAAACTCATCTAACAGCCTTCAGGATATAGAACAAAATTCAGCTATTTTGTTAAGCATGCAGAAGAATTAATGAAAACAAGAGGAGCATGAGAGCACACTGAAGCTTTGCATCGGTGCTACAGCTACAGAAGTGCATGCCTTCAACAGTGATGTTATGAGCTCTGCTGGCCATTGTCAGCGCATGGCCAGCACAAAGCGAGCCAGATCACACATGCTTTTTCCCTCTGTTGTTTTCTTACCCAAACAGTAGATAACTATCACTGTTAAGACTAAACCCGGGTTTTATTGGAAGCAAAGTCTTCACTGCACATTTCAAAGGAAGCAGTTATTCTCTTTCCAATTACATCATACTTCAAAATCTGTAGTGCTATCACAGCACTGGCCCACACGTGGGCCACAATTGTAACAGGTTAACTCTAGAGCTAGAGTCTCTAGTCCAGGATGTAGAATAAGACACAAAGATTTCCAAAAGAGTGAGGCCATACCAGCATGAAATACAGTGAGAAAGTGTTACATTTAGATCACTCTCAGCTGTTTAGGTTTTTTCCCCAGCTTATTTTTATTATTATTATTTGGAAATTATTTAAATATGGTGGAAGACGGGACCTCTTAGTCTGAAATATTTGCCTCTGCTGAATGAACTGCACAGTCAGAACAGCAGTGATTTAATTATAACGATAAGCATTAATGGAAAAAGCTTCTGTGTACACAAGCATTTTGTCTGACTTTGTTCCTCCTATCTTAAAGTGAAGAATATTCTACTATTAGTAAATGGGAAGTGCTCTGACGCTGTAGTTTGGGGTGTTCTGCTACGTCATGAGAAGGTGATCAGAAAATTCAGACATTTGGGACGATGCAGATGGACCTTTTAAGATTGGCTGTGAGTTCAGGACACATAGTGTTCCAGTTTTGGCAATCTCAGGGGCACAGAAAGAGCATTACATGTCGCAGACATTAGGCAACCAAGTATACAGAATCAATTCAAAGCAGCTGTCCAAGATCAGAAATTTTAGAGGAGCTATAGGGTGAATTCTTCCATCTATGCATCTTTTTTTTGGAAGGGGGATTGCAAAGGAGGAGGGAATGAAAAATTGATACTGCTCTGTGCTCCAGATGAAAGAACAAACATAATTTTATTTTCTTTAATGACTGTACTGGATTCTGAAATTAAACCCAGCGGGTAAAAAGATCCTGTGTAGATTTCAAAAGAGATCATGCAGTCTGTCCATGCGCTAAGTCAGGCACATTTTTTAAGCCTTGCCATGTTCTGTAAAAGTGAAAAAGGGTTATCCCTCTAAGCATTCCACTTTTCAAAGCCATCTATCTCTTTCTACCTTCCACAAGTCAATGGATATTCCAAAATAAATGTCATCCTAACTTAATATATCATTTTCTGATTCCTCCCTCTAACTTTATAAGGAGAATCCTGCATATTCTGCATTAAATATTATTAGAACTCAACATACAGACAGCACTCTTTTTAAGCCTTGCAGCAGAACCAGACAGCAACAACAAACAGCCATATAAACAACTGGATATAATTCTCAGTACAGATTTTAAACCAACTGAACTGAGAATAGCTAACCTTCACTCTGAACTCACTCCAGCTGCAGGTTAATGCAGTTAATTGCAGAGCACCTGGTCTAAGCCTCAGGTATATGAATCATCCCCACAGCACACCTTTCAATCTTTTATTCTTATGTAATTCCCCGGGGCAGCTGACAGTGCCTGTTTAAGCTTTGTTCCTAGTGGGTGTGCCAATATGCTGTCAGAATGCCTTTATTATATGCAAAAGAATGGTCGTACTTTAAAGCATGCTTATGTATTTCCAAGGCTGTGGTTGGAGCACACACCGACTCCAGCAGCGATACGGACCTAACAAGTAGCTTCTGTCCCTCCAAAGGAGCTTTGCTGCGTGCTGCTTCTCCCAGGCTGGGTGCGTGTTGCACCTAACAAGCTTTGTTCCCCAGGTCACGCTGTGAACGGGGCAGGAAATTGAGATGTCTCAATCAACCCCTAAAATATTTACAGATTTATGACACCAAAACAGTGTATAACATCAAGCTGGTATTTCTTCTGGATTTGGCACGTTCTCACATGGCCTGTGAGTGTGGATGCATGTATGTATATACGTGTCATTTATTTCTATGTAAGACAGAAATGCATTTCAGTGTTTATGCACGTGTGCATTACTTCAAACAGTCATGCAGTACATCCTCTGAGAACCAGAGCTAGTCCTCTTTAGCTTGATAAACTTTTTTTTTTTAATGCCACAGGTAAATTGCATAGCTTTACCCATGGAAAACCTGTTCTCAGACATAGATTTATTTCCAACAGCAATAAAAGACATACTGAATTAGCTGTTTACTTAAATACCATAATGTATGTACATATAGCATATGTACAACAATGTGAGTTTTATAAATAACTGCATATGTATAAATAGACATATCTGGCACTGGAATGCCTACAGAGTCTTTTTCCTATGGGTGAACTACTTGTAGATACTTGTAAGTTCTTGCTAGTCTGGGATTGATTACGTCTGCTTATTAAGGTGGTTTTCAGCTTAAACTGGTAAATATTATTTAAAAAAGGGTGGAACAGTGTTTTGAAAACAGTTGGTCACTGCCTTATCTTGCACAAAATGTAACTGTGAAAGCACCATCTTATTTATCTTCATATGTATTCACTGAATTACATTTTACATCTGTTTAATGCAACTGTGTCACATGGAATCCTTCAGCTATCAGTGATAAACAAAGAACATGAAACTGAAGACCTGAAGAAAGCTAGTGGAGAAACAGTTGTGAAGAGAAGGCAAGTGAGTTGCATTGAGCATGTACGTTGTACATAAAATTAATGATACCCTGCTCAATAATTGTGTTATAGGAACGACAGTCTGGAAATTATAAAACTGCCCTCTCTTTGACAGTACTGATTTCTTGCTTCTTTGATGTGTGTTAGCACAGAATATTAGGTTACTCCTTAAATTACACACAAATAACAATCAGACGTTGCCACAACAGTCCTGACGTTGTCATCTTTTCCATTATGCCATTCCACTACATTTGTTGGCAAACTACCATTCAAATATCAAAGTGCACACTCATAGTATTTACAATTTCAATCCACTTATTTTCAGCCAGCCTGATGCACTTTGCTCTTGCTTCACTGAATGTCCACATATATGAGTATATTGTGAGTGCAAGATACTGAATTTCTGTTTTCAGAGCATTTGATGTTTGCTTTGCCCAAGCATCAATGAAAGTGCAAAGCCACAGGAAATGTTTAGCTATGCCCTGCAATGAGTGGGAGCATTCTGAGGATACAGATCTGTGAGACAGAAAAGGCCAAAACTGCTTTCTCTGTAACTGACATCAAAATTCCTGCTGACTTAATGGAGCCAGGACTTTGTAGCCCAAGAAGTCATTTTCAAATGAAGCTTCTGTGCCTCCAGTGAGACCACATCTGAAGGGCGAGTGATGGATCCAACAGAGCTGGCCATTAAGCCACCCTTACAGGCTGCAGATAAATTCTGTTATATAAACACAAGCATTTCTATCTATGATACCTGGCTAAGTAGTTACCTTTGATGTCTGTGAAGAACATTGGTCACATTATTATTATCTATGAATAAAAGCAAAATAATTTAAATGGCTCCCTTAGTTACATGCTATCTACAGTCAATCCTAGGGCTTTAATCCAATCAATATTTAGGCAATTTGAAATCATGGCAGCATGTCCTCCCCCTTTATAATCCCTGCTGACTAGTACAACTGGATGGGATACATCTGCATTCTACACTGTAATGACACTGATGCACATCTTCCTTGACGTGACAAGAGAATCCAAATCATGCAATTTATTATCTAAAAAGGTTTACTCCAGTTCAGGCATAACTCATCTACTATAAATTAAAATGAATTCATTCTTCTTCAAGGGCCTGAACAAGGTCTCTGCATTGCTATAAGCTGTTTCAGTGATGCACAGTGGAGAATTTCACCATGAGCATTGGGACCCATTTTATAATGTCTCTAAAGTGGAATATATTAAAAAGTCAACAATGATTCAGAGTCCATGAAATAAATGCAAAGTTGCTCCAGCAGCTCTAATTTTGTTCAATTATGGAGTCTAGAATTTAGTCTAATGTTTTAATGTGTTCACTGTTCTTGTGCTTATCTTTACATAAAAACCAAACCAGCTTGAAATTCAACTGATTTTTTTGTTTGTTTGTTATTGGAGTAAATATAATTTTATCATCAATTTGGTTTACTTCCCTTTTTGCTTTTCCATACCAAAACAGTGAAATAATATAGTTACCATACCATAATCTTTCTATTTCCAGTGTATTTTCCCAGGTACTTCTGCAGAATCTTCCTTACAGTTCTAATACAAGTGTTTATAAAAAATGCTCTGTCAAAGGTAAAGCAGAGAATAGACACATCCCTTCTCGGCTCTTATGATGAATGCTTGCTAACACAGGTCATAAACTTTAAAGCATTTATTTCAAACAAAGGACTGTTATTATCTAGGGGAGTTATCTGTTAAAGGGGAAAGCAAAGAGGAATTCTATAATTTAGTTTAGGAGTATTCAGCTGGTCTTACAATTTTTTTGTTTGTTTTTTTTTTTTTTTTTTAAGGTGAAGAAAAAGTGTGGAGTTCGCTTTACTTAGCTGCTAACCTCTTGCCAGATGAATGGGCTAGAAGGGATTTATATAGACAAAATATAAGCTAAATTGTAGCAGTTCAGACTCATCTGTTGCTGTCCCGTCTCCCTTCAGAATTAGCTTACTGTAGCCAAGGAAAGTTTTGGTCCGCAGAGTATCCATTAATCTTCTTTATTAGTGGAGATCCTTTTTGAGTCTCAGATCTTATTGCCTCATGAAATGGTAGCACAGGAGAAACCCACCCAGCTTTATGGGCTAAGGCAAGTAATCAATCAGTGCAAACGACGGTGCCAAGCAGACAAGATTTAATAAAAAGAATGAATGGAACCAGCTAAGCCTGCAGGGACAGATGAACCTACTTCTCATTTTCTGTTTATTAAAAGCATTCATATCAATTTGTCATGTGGAAGCATTTAGTTCATTCGAGCAAAAGTGTAATTTAAAAATCCTATTAATAATACTTTAAAAACACAGACTGTCAAATTCTTTAAAAACAGATGATAAGGAAACTAAAGTGGCAGCTTAAGGCATCTAATTCCAACCTCAGTGCAAGATTTACCAAATAATGGGGCAAACCTTTCCTGCAACTATTCTGAAGCTAACATAGTCACATGTTTGCAGAAGGCATGGATTTAGGAAAACTCTTCCATTCTCTGCCCTCCAAAGGCCAGATATGAATTTCTCTTACATTATAGATTTCTTCAAAACAATTTCTGAGATTTATCTTTCCATTTGCTCCAACTGGCTATGAACTTAATTCAAGAGACTTGTAAAAGGTCCTGAAAAACCCACCAGGCTTTTTTTTCTCTGAAATCAGAAGCACTGTGCAAGATCCTCCACCACTGAGACCAAAAGGCTCGCATTCTGGCTAAAGGTACTTGCTGTGTTTTGCATAATCATGCAGGTCTCATTATCCATGATACAGAAAGGAGCCTAAACAGTAACTTGTTCACTGGGCAGATCTAAGTCAGGCCAAGTCAGTCCATTAACAGCTGTGGTTGTTGCTCCTGGGAGAATACTCTTGGCAAGTTATTTTATGTGACAATTCATCCTCTTCCCCATTCCCAACAACCCCCTCCACCCTCCTCCCCTCCAAAAAAAACCTAGAAAGCTAACTCTGCTGCCCTGTTTCTCTGTATCTGTCCTCATGCAAGTTTTATTTTTATGAGTTAGAATGATGGTGTTTGACTCATTGCTGTCCTTGTCTCTGCAGTAAGATATGCTCCTAATCAGTGCCTGCTGAAATGACAGTCCCTTCACTTACTTGAGCTATCTATGATTCAGACCTTATGTTTCGGTTTAAGGATATAACAAATGACTGTTTTTCCACAATGGGAATGGAATTCCAAAGAGAAAGTAGAGGTGTAGAACAAAAGTCTTATTGGGATGGCCTTGGCTTTGCCTTATCTTCTTACGTTCATCGCCAGTAAGTCAGACTTCTAGCCCCAGCCTAACATCCATCTTCACATATATAATTAGTATCACACCTACAGGCTGAATTATCCTTTGATGAATGCCAGAGATATTAAGCATACTATTAGAAGGCAATGTTGCTTAGAAGAAGCAAAAGATGGCATGCTCCTAGAGTGCTTTGTTCTTTTGAATTATTGCACTGCAGAAAAAGAAAACAAACCTTGTACTCTTTTAGCAAAGAATACAGAAATTGCTGTTACAGATCTGGCTGACCTATTTCAGGTTTAAGTAGGTACTAATAATCCAAGGAAGAAAGGAGAGGAAAGGTAACCTCAAACTCTCAAAAATATTCAATAAACTCATGGTTCAGGAACAGCTCAGTAGATGACAGCCTATAAACCTCAAGGCTGGGAATTGAAACAACAGCTTGGTATGAAGTGACCAGAACAGGCCTGCCTCCATAAACTAAGAGAGTACAGAACCTAGTAAAGTTTTATAGCCTTAAAAAGATCTTTAACAAATTAAAGCCACTGGAACTACGACTTTGTTCTTTCTTTTCAAGCTGCCCACCTTCCCATTGCTATCCAGCAATGCTGAAGCCTGAAGGATGGTTTTAATTCTGGTCCCAGAATGGTACAAAGCTTGTTACTCGTTCAACAAACATTTCAAAGAAAAATTCAGGTTTATTGAAGTTGTATAATTGTCATAGAATTGTCCACAAAAATAAAGACTTCTGTATTTTTTGTCTTTGTTATAATTTGCTAAAACCATTGCAATGTATTCATAACTGAGGAAAGATTGCACTTACATTTGCATTATTTATGTAGCAACAAGAACTAGATGAGGCAAAGAAATAAGGTCCTTGATCATCACCTCCTTTGATTAACTCCCCTTCCCCCCCTCTCATGCACTGTGCACCATAAAGGTATTTTTGCTCAAATCTGAAGTTTCTTATACTCAGTTCCAGGAATACTACTTCAAAATTTACCCAGTATTTGAAAGTACATGGGATTGCTGTGGTTTGAGGCTTAACTATAAAACAATCTTTGTGGCTGTGGCAACACTTGTATCCCATATAATGGCAAAACATTGTCCTGCAAATAGCTGAGCAAAGATACCTGCATTATCAGCTATATTCTCTTACCTTTTTGCCCAGTAAAGAAAAAAAATAAGAATGTAGTATGACCTTGAGAAGGAAAAACAATGTAAATATATCTTCACTGGAGTGAAATAAACTGTTTGTGGAGAAAAGACCTGAATCAGCAGCAGTTCTATTTATGCTCAAAGTTGCACCAGCTCACAGTATGCACACAATTCAGCTTCTATCTGCTTTTGCTGCTCTAAGTTATGCCTGAGCCCTACCTCCCATAGTGCTGCAGATATCCAATCCTTTCCTTTCTTTCTCTAAGAACCTTCTGTTTTCGAGGCTTTCACTGTTTAAATTCCCAGCCAAAGATGCCCATCAGAACTCAAGCAGTAGCTCAAATAAGTCAGTTTGCATATAAATATGAGAAAGACAGAGCGAGCATTTTATTTCATCTGCAGTGTAAGAAAACCATACACTCTTAACTATTCTTTTCTCTTCAGGGTTTTTCTCCTTTTTAGCATGAATTAGGTAAGAAATTGGTACAAAGTAGAAAATTGGTACCAAGACTTCACATTCGTAAAGCAAAGGAAAAGCACATCGGATATATAGCAGAATGTAAAGAATTTAAATGAGCTGAAAGAAAACGTGAGGAAAATCCTTCCCTCTCACACATACAGAGATTTGGGTTTAGCTGTGGTTAGTTTGCATCTTGAATTTGTAATCAGGTCTGGCATGTGCCCTTCTGTTGCTTACATAGAAGCCTCAGTCGAACAGAAATCCTGAGGATGCCGCACTTGAAATCAGATCTGCATTCGTTAGGGAGCTTTCATGGTCCAGGTGTAAAATCTCCAATGAACATTAGACATAACTCAAACAGAGAAAACCACCTCCTAGTCTGACAGGGTGCCAACCACAAGGCCTCCAAGTACAAAGCAGCAACATCTGACAAAAAGACACATGGTATTCTTAACTGACACCCGTAAAACTAAATTTAGTCAAATTGCATTCTTACCAAGGCTTAGAGCTCTGTTTATTGCACACTTTGAATAAAAATCCCCAGAGAAGAAATGTGAAGTTTCAGTTGCTGAGACTAAACTTGGAAATTAGAGTCCTGAAATATCCTCACTGCAGTTTTAATCTTATTTACTGCGCTTTGGGAAGCTCTTCACTGACTTCAGTGATCATTCTTGAAAAAGTGAAACAGTGATGAGAGCACAAGAAGCGAAACAAAACATAGGGAATCCTATTCAGGAACACAATTCTCAACTGTTCAGGGTGTTGCTGTATTTTAGAACTACAAGACTGACAAATAAACTTACTAATAATGTTATTAGAACATACAATGAAAGTCTACACTAATACTAGGCCCAGTGCACTCCACTGAACGTGCCATCGTTAGCATTAGGAAAACACACCTTCCAATGACACTCCAACCATCAATGGCATTTTCCTATGAGATGCTAAATCTCCTATGTAATGCCCTGTTCTACACTACCTCTGTATTTCCTAGAGTGTAGTGGTTTGCATTTCATGACTCCCAGATCTAGCAGAGCTTTCTTTCGAAGAGAAATTTAACATATAATTTATCAGCAATGTTGGAATCTTTCACCTCAGATTGTTTCTAATTCCTTTCACAAAACAGTGTGTTTGATTACTGAATCAATGAAATGGTACATCCACCAATGAGAATGTTCTTTTTCCCCCTGAAAGCTGTGTCACGACACTGGAAAAAATGCAATAGGAAATCTAAAAAGTGAAGATATCAGAAGTCTGAGGAACCGGGGAAGGAAAAGAATGAGGACTCTTAACTACCACTGTTGTATAATGCAGATAAAAACAGTGACTGACTCCTGTTTACTACCTGACGACCCCTTCTAAAATCTGCTGAAATCCATCCCCATTGACTATACTTGGCTTTGGATCAAGTTGTTAGCAGAGAAGATCTCTAAGCAAGTGCATCTTTGTGTCAAGCACTTTTCAGAGCACAGTGGTGGGTAATCCAATATTCTGATGTTCTTGAAGATAATAACCGCCATAATTAGAAGTTTCTTTTCTGGCTAGTCCACAGTTCTATTTCTGCACTGTGAGTCTGCAACACCTGAAATGGAACACGCAGCATTTGTACTGCAGACTGTGTGGAAATGCACACACACTTTTACATTCAAGTTCAAATTACAAGCAGTTAATGAACAGTGTGTTAATGCACGGCAGTTACTGATTACTGAGTTTAGGAGTTGAGTCTGGTGGTTTATAACTACATGTCTACGGGGAATCTATTTATTTGTTGGCTCTCCCCTGTGATTTCCAGAAGTGCTATGCAGGACTGCCTTAATGAGTCAGTGAGAATATCACCTCTGCAGGACATGCCACAGCTTTCCAATGTGCTTCCACATATAGTGACCCAAAGGGAAGCTACAGGTCCTAGCATATGTTGTACGAGGCCCAGGTGTGCTCAGCTTTCACTGAGCAGGTGACAGTGCAAAGGCACACAGCCTATTTCCAAACAAAAGAATGATGCAGCTCAGACCCTTGTGTAACTTCTTCTCATTGCTAAGCTAAGTTAAAACATGACAGTAGTATAAGATTTTACGACGCTTAGAAACAAGAATTTGTTCTCTTACAAACTCCCTTGATACCAAATTTGGTAAGGTAAAAGACAGAGAGGTGAAGCTGTGTGCCAGTAAAGCTTTGTTTTCTTCTGCCAAGGAAACTGCTGTTTTCAAGGCAGATTCAATTAAAGTCAATGGATGTTACCTTGAGGAGCTACTTTGTTTACATTTCAAAGGCCCAGTCCTCTTGTTAGGCCGATACTGTTTCATGAAGCTCCTTAATGAAAAGCATTTGTTTGGGATTATACCTCAACAGCAAATTAGATTCTCCCAAGACAGTTTGACTATGTGAGAAAACCTTTGTGACTGCCCAGACTTCTGTGGTGTCATTAAGATAAAGACCCTCACATCTGCTCTTTCAAACGCTGTTCTCAACACACAAAAATATTCACATCTATTAAAAAATTTAGAGGATTTATCACATTAATTGACTTAAAATATTTTATTTCCCTTGGAAAATAAACTGAACTTGAAATACATTACAACAGTGAACATTCTGAAAGTTTCACTTATCAACTTTAACCACTTTCCCTTTCTGCCTATGACAGTGTCTGGTTGTAGCAAAAAACAGTGGCAGCATTTTTAAGAAAGATGCTTTTGCAAAGGTTCTCACTTTACTGAGAAATAAAAATTAAGGAAATGTAGCAAGGAAAAATGGCTGCAACCACATTAGATGTTTCCTGCCTCCTGCTTTTTCTGCACTATTAAAAGAAAAAAGAAAGAGGAAAGAGGGCTTCCTTTGCCTTTACTGAATATTTCCTCTACCAATGCCTAGAAACAAAAGTAAAAGTCTACCTGTATGTTACAAGCAAGAAACCTTCGTAACGAGGTCCAGAGAAAGCAACAGAAACTCCACTTAGTACGGAACTCCACTTGCTTGAAAGCAAAACGGATATGAAATTGTTGTATATATGGAAGCTAGCAAGAAAACGTTTTAATACCCATGACTTCAGTGACAAGCATATGCTAGGAAACAACTATAATTTACATGCTGAAAGATCTCTGCAGTGAATTCTATTCTGAAGTTTGTGCTGATCATAAATCCTTTCATGTTGAAGTGAGTGGCTGAAATCTAAAAGCCTTCACGTCTTTTGTGTTATTGCTGGTATGTTATTGATTTCACATTTGGGGAGCTCCCTGTGTGAAGCATGGAAGATTCACTCTAAAACTGCAAATATGTTTAGAAGAAGAAAATGCCACAACTGTGATTTTCTTTATGTTCAGTCATCAAAACCACTCCATTCTTGTTTCTCACAAACAGAAACTGAGCATGCACAAATTGTTTGGCAACATGACAGGGGCCGGGTCTGCTAGGCAAAGTAATTTTCAAACTGATGGAGAATGTTAGAAACACTGTAACCTCAACCAGAAGAGCTTGAATGACAAGTGGCTGGAATTAGGAATTCCTTGTGTTCAATCAGCTACCCTCGATGTGAGATAAAGAGAGCTGATGAAAACTGACAGAACCCCGTTTCGATCTTCTCTTGGGAAGGTTGAAGACCTCTTTTACATAGGGACAAATTCATTCCTGGCATAAGGATTTTTAGTTCAATGGAATTATATCAAGGATGAAAACAGGTCATCTTGTTTTGTGCTACATGCTTCACATCAATGATAAAATAAAACAGGTCTCAAAGGAGAGGTGATGAAAAGTCAGTACTCATGCTTTGCTGTGATTTCTTTTAAACTATAAAATCTTCTAAAGCTTAGTTTTTAAAATATATTAGTTTGATTTATCCCTGATTTATGCAACACACCATGCAATGACAACTAAAAGCTTTTCATGTAAAATAAAGCACTACTTTTTGAAATCATCCAGATCCAGCAAAACGTGTAGTAGCTCTCACAAAGAAATCACCCACCTTTCAGCATCCAGCTTCAAAAAGGGAAGGGAAGGGGTACAAAGGAAGGATTTCTAATTTTGGATTTGTGTGCTTAATTTGCGATGCTTTTATGACTCTTGCTTCTTAAACAAATTGGTAAAAAATAAATGTGGGGTGCCTGTTTACCAGGAATTAGGCATGTCAAAGTGGGCATCCAAAGACAGTTTATGGGGAGAATCCAACAGGGCAAGCATAGCTGAATGCTTATGTTATTTTATGATCCTAACCTGAACAGCTTTTTCGTACTATTTGAAATACATCTCTATCTTGTTCTGTACATGTATATATATGTCTATATACACAGAATATTCTGTAGCAATGGATGCAAACGTTGCAGTCACGTTGTCATGCAGAGTTGGCTGCAATGCTTTGACCACCCTGTTATGTGGGTTATTTTACCAGTTCCAAATGGCATCGAGGGGACTCGATTGCATCGTTACTCCTGAACAGCAACTACATGTTAACAGTCTGAAACCACCCCCGGCAATGCAAACAGGAAGCCTGGTGGTGGAAATCCATTTTGAGGATTTCCACTGTTCTTACAGCAAATAGTTCACTGATCCTAGCTTAGGAGTAGAGACAGAAGAAAAGAAAATTATCATGAAGTGTCAGTTAAGAGCTTTAACTCTTACTGGACCAGAAGATATTTTCAGCAGGTCTTAAAAAGTGTTTGTGTCATTAGCTTCAACACGAAGGAATTAAACTCCTGGTAATGTCTGTAATAAAGCATAAGTATGCATTTTTATGATTAAAAAGATATCTACTAAATATTACCAAGATTTAGCATGATGTAACTTCAAATTAACCTTACACCTCAAAAAACACTCTCTCCAGAGTAAGACAGTAATAGGCTGTTCTTACCCTGACTGCACATCTATAATAATGATATCCAGAAAATAAAATCTAACCCTCAAATACTGAATATTTATGCCATGTTTTAAAATATTCTGTATTTGCAGATTTTGCGGATTTTGTTGGACAGTTTGGGATTTTTTGTTTCTTTTGTTGTTGTTTTGGTTTATCTGAAAAACCTTCTATAGGCAGTTTCTCTGAAGAAAGATCTTTAAAGTAACGTACAGAAATTCCCATGACATTGTCTAAGATCAAGCATTTCTACTTGGATAAGAAATACATAGAACAGAAATTTGTAACTGCAGGCTTCAGCCATTGCATTATGTAAAGTACTGAAAGGAACAAGGACACAAACAATAGTGATGATAGTCAGGAAGACATCACTGCAAAAATCAATCAATAACAAACAAACCCCAGCAAACTGTAGCAGAAGAATCTTTCTAAAAAGGTACAGCGTTGGTCCCCAATTCTATAGGAGCATTATTTTAGAAAAATGCAGAAGTCGATTCCTACATTTAGTGGTATTTCCAGGCTGTTAGAGCCTCAGGAGAGTGCAGTCCAAAAAGGAATCGATATCCCCATCACATACAGCTTCAGACCAAGAGAAAGGATGCAGCCAGTGCCCCAGCCCTGCAAGCCTCCCGCGTGTACAGCAGACCTCTGACTGTCAGCTTGCTTACTGAACTTGCTCTCTGCACCCCCCACAACTTCCTCAGACCTTTACTGAATTTTTCAGCTTCCTTGCCAGACCCATTCTCTTCTCTCTTCTCCCTAGGATGTAATTTGCCATGGCCACAAAATAGAACTGTATTTGTACTGCTCAGAAGCCTTGAGCCAGTAAAGTACAATTAGACTTTATTGCAAATACTGCATTCTGGGTGTTCAGCAATCATGCTGAGATCTGTTTAAAGGCTTTGACATTTCTATTGACCCAACCAACTTTGAACAGGAGTGTTAGTGACCTAAAGAAACCAAGAGAACTAATTTTCTACTGTATATTCCAGCCACCCTGAGAAAAATCTATAGAACAGAACGCACCAGATTTTACTGAAAAGCAATCTCTATTTAAACAGCAGAAAAAAAAATAATCAAATGAAAGCATAGCAATCTGAACAAATGTTTTTAGCACTAGAAAGTGTAAGACGAGCAAATTGCTGCCCAAGGACAAGGTGAAAATCCCTCATCTTCCTTTGCAAAGCAAACAATTAGTAGTGAAATGCAACTTGATGCTTATTTTCACAAAGCAAAAACATTTTGTCAGCCACCTTTTATTTTGAGGTTGTCCTAACATTGTTTTCTTGTAACCTGATACTAATGAGAGTTCTCAGAAACTCTCCTAATGACTCCCAGGGGAAGGCAGCTGATCAGCAAGTGCACTAAGGCTGAAGAATGCTGTAGCCTCTAGTGCTCACCTTGCCCAAAGATTCTCAGACAATTTAATAAATATTGAGTTAGACATGTTTTACTGCCCTTGGCCAAGGCACCCATTTTATTTGTGAATAAAATGGGTTTTTCAAAAGCATCAGTTTCATAAGCAGCTGCGTGCTCACGGACCTTAGGAACTCTATTGAAGCTACAGGTTCTCAGTGGCTCTGAAGATGTTTCACCTCGGATTTTAAAACACCAAGAATTAAGAGCCTTAAAAAATAGGCATATTTGTTGAAAAATCACATAATTACCCATAGCAAACCTGGAAGCAGTATCCAGAATTTTTTAAATTTAACACCCTACACCATCCATGTCAATAGTGAACATCTTGATTGCAAATTGCGTGTTGATTATCAACTCTGACATGGATTTAAGTGAGCTCACAAAGCATTAAGTGCAAGAAAAGTTTGTAGTGAAATTCTTTTTTAAAGTTTTAATTAAGAAGCTACTTTACTTTGATTTCAGTGTTTCTTTATAGCTTTTGAGTGACATGCAGCCCTTTACATTATTAATAAACGTTTTGAATTTGGAGTCTTTAAACTGAAGTTTTTGGGAGGAGCTTTGAAAATCCTAGAAATACAGCAACTCATCAGAACAGTTAGAAGATAAAGCATTTTTCACACTTAACTTTGGTTTATGATATCCCAGCCACGATTTTAATCTTAAATTCTGTCTAAAGCAGAAACAAACGACAAGGATGATGAGTAGAAGAGCTCTGTCTTTATAAATCACTCATCAAATAAGAGAAGGAGGTTAAATTCATGTGTGCAACTGTGAATCATAGAATCATTTGTGTTGGAAGGTACTCCTAAAGATCATTTACTCCAACTCCTCTACACTAAACAGGGATATCTACAGCTCAATCAGGAGCTCGGAGCCCTGTTCATCAGATCTTGAATGTCTCCAAGGATAGGGCTTCCAACTCTCTGGGCAACCTATTCCTGTGTCTCACTTCCTTATCTCTAATTAAATCTCCTCTTTTTCAGTTTGAAACCACCTCCTCTCGTCCAGTCATGACAGATCCTGCTGAAGAGAGTCCCTCACCTTTGTACAGACCCCTCTTTGTATATTGAAAAGCCACTCTCCAGTATCCCTGAAGCCTATTCTTCTCCAGGCTGAACAGTCCCATCTCTCTCAGCCTGTCCTCGTATGGGAGGTTTTCCATTCCTTCGCTCATTCTTCTGGCCCTCCTCTAACGGGCTTCAACAAGCCCACATCTCTCCTGCACTGAGGAATCCACATCTGGATGCAGTTCTCCAGATGAGGTCTCACCAGCACAGAGCAGAGAGTCAGGATTGCCTCACTTACATGTTGACCTCACTTCTTTTAATGCAGCCCAGGATACACTGAACTATTCATCTAATCAGAACACTGAACTATTCATCTAATCAGAACAAAACTCAGTCCTGTGCTGAGGGTAAGACCAGACCTCACATTTTGAACAGTGCAACCAAATGCCCTAACTATGGGTGCTTTTACTTCTGCTGCTGCTAAAGGATAGGGTTGACAGTTCTTAGTGCTACTGCAGAGGTGGCTTTCCCATCACACTCCTTTCCAAAAATCATCGCGCCCTCTGCATACCTAACTTAATTGCTACTTTGGTTGCAAAAAAAGTACTAAGAAGGGGGAAACAAATGGTGCTCAAGCAGCTGGTTCCCTCTTGCCCAAGGGAGACAATCTGTCACCCAGCACTTTGTATCCTGCATACGCAGAAAACAGCCTCCTGGATGCAGACACACATTCACAGGAACTGGAAATTCATACTTCATATGAGCACACATGTACACTTAAAATGAATGGAAGTCTTTAAGTCTCACATAGAAGAGTTTTTAACTGTGTGATCTAGAATACACAGTTTATGGCATTCATCAGGACAGCAATAAACTTTGGAAATGGACAGAATTTTCTAAGATTTCTACTTCATACTTTCATTCTCATGCACAGTTTAATCTGGAAACTTCTAACATACACGCATCAAAGCTTAGAACTCATTTTCATGCCAGGAGAAAGTGAGTAGCAGCCATTCAACAGAGTCTATTGCAGTCAGAGCCCTTTACGTTGACTGTCAGTAGAAGTAAAGTTTCTTGTTTTTACTCAAGCAATACATGTCAGCAGGAGCATCATTTGTGTTAGAACCACGGTTCATTTGGGTACAGGGTAGGCATCTCACATACAAGAAGCTTACATGTTAGTGACATAAAATCTTTGCGTGCAGTAATAAATGTACTGGAAAGTATTTCATCACACACCTTTTTTCATCTTAAGTTGTCAGAAACCAGAGAATTAAACAGACTTCTTTTCACGTGATAACTCTTAATAGTTACAGTATCTCACCTTTCAAAAGGTAGGGATCTTTTAAAGTACATCTGAACTTAAAAGAGCTGCAGTGTTTATGTGGGGTTTATACAGATTGATCTACAGTAATCTAGAGTTCTTTGCCTTGATGAGAGATATATGAAGTGGTCCTTACTGCACTCTGATGCTGCACCCATTGCATAAAGAGCTGCTTCTGAAAAAGCCCATGATGTAACACATCAAGAGCAATTAGATTTAGCAAAATTATTCAGAAGAGGCCCAAGATCAAATAAACTCAGCTTTTTCATGGCAGAAGGGAACACTCTTCTATTTTTTGCCCAACAACAAGGTACTGACAGCAGTGTTTCAAGTGGGATGGGTCCAGACTTTGATCTCAGCAGGGGGGCTTGTGTTAACCACAAGTGCAAGCTGTCTTAAAACCCACAGGTCAAGCAGGTATTTTTAGTTTTATTTTGAAGACGTAGAAAGATACCTTCTCTCATTTCAGCAGCAGGTCTATTTATTTTGGGGAAGGAAGAGAAGGGGAAGCTGCAGACAGATGTATTGTTGAGGTAAAGCAAACTAAAAAAGACATCCAATATTTATTCATTAAAAAAAAATAGAATACTTCCTGAGTGACAGATTGTCCCCCATTCATTTAAATGAGCGTATTATCTCATGTAAGTTACTAGAAAAGAATTAATGTTCCACAGCAATGGTCCTAAACACTACTTTAGTGATAATGTAGTATTTTGAACAATTATTGCAGGTTATTTCAGTAGTCATTTAAAGGAATCAATCAGATCAATTCAACATTAGAAATACTGTCACACTGGGCTCAAGTTGTTTTTTAATCTGACAAAGTTAAATCTTTCAGAGTATTCAGCTGTCCCTGCAGCACAAACTGGCAGGACTCTATGCTTGTCTTCTGTCTGTATTTTTACCCTAAGGCCAAATAACAGTGGGAAAGAGAGAGAAGCACCACCTGTTTCCTTAGTTTCGCCCTTGGAAAGGCCTGGATGCAAAAGAAAAAGCTGAACTGGAAACAGCCTGCATGTGGTTATGGCCCTAAGCCTGCAAAACTTGCACACTTGAGTTTCCCACCAGCTTGGATGGGAATTTTGTGCATAATCGTTTCAGTGTCTGACCACAAAAGCCATAATTGGAATTAAAACATCAACTGAACTGTTAAATATCCAGAACTTTGGCACCAAGATAATATGGTTTAACTTTAGTCTGAATACATGACATTTACATCTCTATATTATCTTACGTGATGCTGGGCATTTCTGTAGACTTTCATTTACTGCACAGAAAGAATAAATTAAAACTTGCCCTATATGGTGGTAATAAGGATGTTATAAACCCATATTTTAAACATTAAAACAATTCCTCCCCAACTCATGAAAATTATTTTTAAAAGAAGAGTGCAAACCACAATATTTCCTTGTTCTTATTATAAAAGCTTATCCGTGCGCAACCGCCCCCCCCCATAATGTTTTATCTATCTATAAAAGGCAAAAATATTTTGTATGTAAGCCTCAACCTTTGGCAGTCAACAAAGTGACTAAGTTTCCTACAAATAATTTGTTGCCCTTTTGTTTACCAATGTGCTTGTTTCCCATAATCCCCTTGGGAAGACATTATATCCCAGTGCAGATGTTCAGTGTTATGATTGGGCAACATTCAGTAGAAATGTCAGTGGCACAACGCTTTAAGAATAAAAGCAAATGAAACCGACATCAGAAGGGACTCCCATTTCAAAGCAAACCTTCAAGGATCTGAATGGGAAGCATATTCTCCATTTTATAAGTTCTCATTTAAATTACAAAAGTACATTGACATTTATTTCCTGAACAGAGGAGTTTATCACCAGTTTAGGAATGAGCATCAATGGCAATTGAAATTACAATTCCTTTCATACCGAGCTTCTTGTGATAAGCGCCTTGTTTTACTTTCCTTCTCACACAGATCTTTTATTCTGACCACAACATCCAATGTTTTGCATATATATGAATTTTCATTTCATCAAAAATAGTTGCTGCAGTAACAAATGTTTTTCCAGAACAGCATGAAAAAGCCCTGTCTGGACTTGTGCCAAAAGTGACTTAACCATCAGTCTAGATTTGTTTGTGTACCTCACCTCATGCTCTAAGAAGTCAAAGACAGATAGCAATACTGGCTCCACTATGCCATGCTTGCTATGGGCAACAGAAACTGATGTGCTAGCAAGCTGAGTCTGAATGCAGCACCTGGATTCATGGGAACTGTGTTGAAATGCCTTTCTGTTCTTCAACAGTTATGTCCACACAAGTGAAAACATGAGAATTGGCCATACAGATACTTACTGGTTTCTTCTGGCTGTTGTGTGACCACCCAGTCAGAAATCCAGGGACCTCTTTACCATGAACCATCATCTCAATAACAACCAGCCACATGTAGATGGATATCAAGGGTGAAGATCTACAGGTGTGTCTATAAAGTTTCAAAACCAAATTCTGTCCTCAGGTATCTGCAAGGAAAATCCTACTGCTTTTATATACAGGAATTCAGAGAAATTATGTGGGTTTGAATTCAGAAACAGAACAAGATTTGGTTATCTGTATTCCATCAGCTTAATACAGAAGACAAGTAAAACTGGCTTCCCTACATTCTCTCCCAGAACTTGCATGGGGGAGATCCCTGCCCAGCTAACTAACAGATTAGCCAGAAATGTGTATAAGTGCTACCACAAATACCCCACAGGAGAATCTTTGGTGCACAAAAGGTAGATGCCGCAAGCAAGGGTATTCCTACTACAGATTTACTTCTTCAGACTGAGAGGATGCACTGATAAAGGTAACTTGACATCAGTAAAATATCTAATTTTTGTTAAATGCTCAGCAAAGGCAATACATGAAAGTTTTGTGCTGTCTGACCTCACATTCCCTGCGTACAGAAGTGCGCAGATTCAGAATCTCCAAAGAAGGTTCAGGAGAATGATCCTCAATTAAACTCATCACAGCCAGAGAAGATTTTGCATTTGGCTGCAGAACAAACAAATAAACTAATGTAGCACAGCTCTGCAAAGAAAACTTTGAAGTAACTGCCTGATGCAGTCTGAGGTATAATGTGCTAAAGAAGCCTCAAATGAAAAAGTGCAGGAGACCACAATAGGGCAGGGCAGAGGGAGGCATGGACGAAGAGGAAGTATAAAATGGAGCAAGGAATTCACACAATACATTCTCCTTCAAAGTACCATATATATTTGTAACATAGGATGACATAATTTGCAGGATATAAACATTTCTGTAATGCAGTAGAAAAATACCCACATCTAGTCTGCAAGAGGAAAAGGTTCTCAAAATATTTTCAGGTAACACAATTATCACTATTTTAAATGCTACAATGTTTTGGTTTTTTTTTTTTTTTTTTTTTTTTTTTCCCTACAGAATTGGAATTCTCTTGGAATTTCTGTAACCTACTCTGGCTCTATTTTCATGCCCTCCTGGAACTGGACAACCAAGCAACACAACCAATAAAACAAATTGCTCAGCTGGAGTGACAAACATAGGAGGAAGGACTCTCAATCTCCAGAATGTCACTCACCAGACTAACACACCCCTTAGCTGCTGCACTCCTACAGAGTAACAAGAGAACAAAGAAATTGAAACTCCTCACCTGTCTTTCCCCAGCAGAGTTTTGACCCTTCCAAAAGAGATGGCCCTGAGATTTTACAAAGTCCAGCAGGAACTTGTTTTTGTTATTGATTTTACATGGAAGCCAGACAAATGTTGCCAAGGATGATGGCTTGAAAAAACTCTAGAGAAGTGATTGCTCACAAATGACCTTCAATGATGGAGAAAGAATAAATACGGTACTGCAACCATCTCCTGTGCCCTCCTCAACTCAAGCCACCACAAGACTTTGTTGCTTTCTTAAGATCTTGCTGCTCTGACAGTGTCTCTTCCCACCTTCTCCAATCCTTTCATGCAATTGCATTTTCTACTGCCCTAAAATCAAACTTGTTCAAGGTTCCATGTAGGTGAGGGCACAACTACATTTCTTACTTCATTTTCTCCTGCCTTCCTCACTCTCTCTCCCAGAGGTTCCCTTAAAATCTCAAGCCTCCATGCCCTTTCCTACAAAGTCACGCTGATAACAAAGCCAGAGGTTCACCACGTCCCCTTTCTATTTCTTCTATAAAAACAATCCACAGACTCTGCAATGATCTCCATATCAAGTGTAAGTAATTTTTTCCCTCTAAATCCTTTGGGGCATTTGCTCGACATATTTTCTCCTCTTGCACTCCTGCTGTGAATAAACCAGCAGAGAACTTCGGATGGATTAAAGTGAATCTGGTTCAGTTGATTTGTGCTTATGCTGATATGAGGCATTGCATAGCAGATTTCAGCTAGGAAAGCTTTTTTTGAAGGAATATGACACAGGAGGTCACGTCAAGAGACAGGTGTTCATTTATCTGCTGAATATATATCTAAACAAATACAGGGGATCATGAGCCATGACCTTAAAACAGACCTAACTCAACATCCTCAGACACCTCTGCAATTTCAATGGAAAATTCGTGCAGGGAAGTAAACTCTCTTGTTATCTCACTACTGGTAAGCCCAGATGATATGCTTCTCATTAGTCTATTTGAGACTGGAAACTGCTAATTCAGCCACATGTCAGAAAAACATCACATGATGTGTGACATTAACGTGACGGTGGGTCAGAGCTGGCTTCTGAGGAGGAAATTATTCCATATGGAAGACGAATAAATCACCCAAAGCCAGAATGCTAAGAGGAAAGGGAAGGGAAAAAAAAAAATGGAAAAGGGCAGGGAAAAAGGTGAAAAACGAGAAATAGGAGAAATGGATCAATTTTGTGTGGAGGTTCTGAAAAAAATCAGCAGACTCTATATCTGTTACCTGTGACTAACTAAAAGAGCTCCCTTTGACACTGGAAATCTTCATAATTTGAAGAATAATGAAAGAGGGATATGGAATAAAACTTTCAGGAAGGTAATCATAGAAATGTGGCTTTCCCAGATAACACAGCTATGAGATAATGATCTGTTATTCTGGATTTAACAGTGGAATTTCCAGAATTTGTGAACATATTTTATAAGTTACATTACGTATTTTATGATGAACCAGACATCAGTTTGCTCTTTAGTATATCAACAGAAACAAAGCAGCTGGAAATAAGAAACTCAAGAACCTACCCTGCAGATTCTTCTGCCATATCCCATAAACTTGGATTCTTCATTCAGATCCCTTAAAATAAACTATCAAGGGCAGGAGAAGGTGTTGAAAACAGCTTTTGAAAGTTATCTCAAGTCCTCTAACTACAATGTATGTACATCTGTGCTGGCTGTAACAGATGTTGGAAAGTTTGCTTTTTTTTTTTTTTCCAAGAGAAAAAGAGACAACCAGGCCTCTAACAGACCCTCTTTGATCTCACCTGGGAGGAAAGTTATAATGTGTCCCTGAGAATCTCTACAGTTCAGGCTTAAAAGACAAAAGGGAGAAAAATGTGAAAGGAGCAGGAAGCAGCACATAAAATAAAGCAAATGGGCTTTGAAAAGCAGCCTGGTTCCTGGGAATGGCACTCTGTCTAGTTATGTCCTTGGAAGGTTGTGTTTTACAAAAAAAAAAAGTCTCAGAGATGTGCCAAACCACTTGCTTTTGATTTGGGTGGCAGCAAATGGGACATGACAAGTAGAGCAGAGCATAGTTGTTACCCTGCCCACAGCAAAGAGAGTACCACTTAAAGGATAACAAGAAATGGAGAGGTGATAACCCCTGAAATTGCCCATCTACAAAAAAAAAGGGTTTCAAGAAAATCATATTTTAGAAAATACAGCCAATCAGAACGTAAACAATATTAAAAATTACTCTATTTTTGTTTCCTGAAAGCACTCAAAATTCTACCCAGTTATCATGATTAATAGCTCTAAAATTGCAGCCAAGGAAGAGTTTAAAGAGGTTCTGAAAATCTAAAATGGAAAATTAACTGTAGCTACTGCACTTCAGAGTCTGCCCATTTATGTCATTTGGCAGGGGCTGCTATTGTCCCATCGCCATCCTGACAGATTGCACACAGAGGGGGTGTAGCACAGGTACTGCAAACAATTATGACTCATTATCAAAATAAGTATGATACCTGCCCTTTTATTTTAGTCTTAGGCATTTTTAAAACCTTGTGACAATACCAGTGGACAAAAGTAAATGCTGCTCACTTTATAGAAGAACATAAGTGCTATAGAAGCCAAGGCATAGAATCTGTATCATGGGACAACAATTGGTGGGGACCTCTTTATGCTGCACTGAACTCCTTATGGGACCTTACTTGACATGTAACAAATTGGAGTCACAGTCTTTACCATCCGTACTCTGTGGAGTTGCACAGAAATCATGTATCATGGTTAGTTTGACCAAGTATATGTAACTAAATTACGTGTGCAGATTACAAAACATGCAAAACTGCTTTGAAAACTCCCAAACAAAGCTTCTTATTTCCTCATCAATTACTGAAATGTTTCTGTAACACTCTTGTATACTTTACTAACAATCTCACTGTCCAGTGAGAGAAATTCTGGCAGGGAAAATATTATTTTAGGATCTCTATTCCTTCACGGAAACTGTGAATGAACCTCACATATCCTGCAGAATGAGAAACTGGTCTGGATAATGGGAAGAATTTAGAGGTGCTGCTGGAACAGGGAGGGTAGATGGCTAACAAGGCTAATAGCTGAGAGTTTTGTTGCAGTAACAGTTTATTCTGTAACCCTCATGTGTGCCTACATTTCCCTGTCCCACATCCTATAGGCTGCCTTCAGAATACAGAAATACCCAATGTTTTTGCTTTGAGAAGCACTCTACCCTTTTGCTTATCAGTTAGATCATCACACATGCCAACATGTGCCTGGCTATTTTATACTTTTGCTGGTTTCAGACATTCAGTTTGGACTTTAGGCCTTTACAAACCTCACTCAACCTGCCTAAAGTTAATTTGCACCCACATATCAACACATTGAATCAAATCAGTGTTTTTGGCTTGAGTTTAAAAAAAAAACAACTAGGGAAGACTTACTACATCATTCTCTATGTCTTCTTATGTTAGCTTGCTCTGAATGGAGTTTATTCATCAGAACTTGTATACGATGAAAGAAATACGGAATGATAGACTGTTTTTAAGAGGAGCTCTTCACTTACAGCAGAAGTACCATTCAGTTACCAAGAATTTCTGAACATGTACTTTTCAACTTTCCTACACTTGATTCAATTCACCATTTTCACCAGTGCAATGGCATTATTAGCTCAGGAAAAATGGCTTAGCTCAAATGACTTGAAAGCTGAAGCAATATACTCTCACTGAAGATCCAGCATATAGAGGTAACTTACACCTGATCTACAGAGATCACTACCAATAACAGAATGAGTGCAGAACCCTAAGCAGAAGTATTTCATCATAGTAAAACTTTTTATTCTGCTTTATAGAAAATTGTAGGCAATTCTCAGGAAAGGACAATAACATTTAAATGAGATTATAGCTGATGTAAAAGAATACAATATACAGTAATAATATAATGTGCATAGTCCAAAGCAAATATGGGTAACACCATGCCTTCACAGATGACAAGGTAGTGATGCATCTCATTGCTCTAAGAAAGGACTCAAAGCTGTACTTTTAATCTGTCTCCACTGTAAAGAACTGATCCTTCTCAGTTCGTGGTAGCAGGGAAAGAACTCTACTAAGTTATGTTTTTTGAAGTCTTTATAGCTCTTACTTCTAGCTTCATTAATGAGCTGATGACCATCACACAGCAGTAAATCACTCCACCTTTCAAAAGTAAGTTAGCAGTCCTAGTCACAGTGATTCCACTACAGCAATTCCACCTCCCTCACCATCACCCTTTTTAATTGCTCGTTTTCTAAAATAGTCTAAGACCAGTAAATGGTCATTTTGGTGGTGCCAGCACACAAAATATTAATGTCAAAATGTCCTATGCCAACTCGAATATCACATTTGTTACATAGAGAGACAGACTTGTACTTGGTTTTAAATAAACACATTTGCAAGCATATTTCTTCACAGCAAAGCACCTTGCTAAATATTTTTCAGCACAATATATTTTTGTTTATGTTCTCTTCCCCCTTCTCCCCCTCATTAACAAGGCAAATCTCTTTTCCACTTATTTACCCTCAAGGAATTCTGTTACCACAATTATTTTCATAATTATAATTGTAGTGCAAATATATGAAAAATGTCTTTCTAAAATACTAGCAGTATTACAATAACAATGGCCCATTCCATATGCAGGGACCTGCTGTATTACTATATTATTCAGCACAGCAAGCAGGACATAAGCAGCCACATTCTAGAATCCTCATAAATAAAGTTTGGTCTCCACATTGAGAGACACATGAGGTCATGACGTTCCAAGTAAGGGAACTATCAGGACAGTGACAACAGACAGGGAAAGTTCTGAAAAGGCCAGTCTGTGTGTTGAGCACAGCCCTCCAGAACAGCTGCTTCCAGGAACATTTCCAGGCTTGGGCTTAGTGCCAACCAAATGCACAAAAGCAACTCAGGTATATTTACACCAGGCTTCCCAAAGTTTCTAGTTCCAGACACATGGCATAGACACACCTAAACAAGCTTAATATCTGGGTAGATTTATTAGCCCAGGCCCAGCTTGACATGAACAGAGATCAGAGCAGACAGCAAGATCCGTGCACCTGCATTCATATCACACGGTCTGAGCTAATAAGCCCTTCTAGGACAGAACCTGTTCAGAGCTGGTTTGAGCAGCTCAGTAGCTGTGATTCTATCTATATACAAGCCAGAGAGAATCAGGCTGCAGATGAAGAACTGAAGGCAGATAGTGTGGACAAACAGCATGCAAAGACAAAGAGAAGTAAAAATGCTTCTTGAGATCTCCACAAATTGCTTGTAGAAATTTTTACCACTTTTTCCACTCATGATCTAGATCCTTAAGTTTGTAACTAACCCCTACATTTATTTTTTCTTTTCAAGCTAAAATGATCAGTCTTAGATTTGTTTTTAATTACTCTTAAAACTTAATATGTTACTAAGCCATTAGCTATAGAAAATATATCAGAGATACATCAACATGCATTGTCTTTTTCTCCCTACAGGAAAAAGTTTTGTGATAAAAATATAAATCTTATAATTTCACGTAGTGAAATAAGGGAAGTTGGACTGATAACACAGATTTCCTAGATGAACCAACAGTCATTAAACACTCCAGTTAGCCAAAATCTTGTTCTAGTTCATAGGATGTTAACATACACATTAGCAATAGCTCTGAAATTGTCGCTCTGCAGACATGAAATCTAGTTTGCATTGGGAACATTAAAACTTATCTTGATTTCCATAGATCAAATTTATAATCTTATTTTGATTCACTGGATATCAAGTGTCAATTTAAAGTGGATGTCAAAGAACTTTAATTTTCAGCCCTCCTAAAAGAAATCCCCCCTAAGCAGTCAGCAAAACAGATCATGTTTCCTATTCCAAAAGATTCTACTGATAGAACTTTGATGCTAATATAAAACTCTTTAATCTGTGGCATAATCCTGAAGACAGCATGCTGAAACTTGAAGGACACCAACATGCAGATGTTTTAAGAGACATGTTTTTAACCCCTGGGCTACCTTGCTTGCCAAGACAATTTAATCTTTTAACATGTACATTCATGAACAGTTGCCTGTTAATAGTATCCATGGGAGATCAATGCTTCCTGCCAACAAGGGTCTGATCCTGAAGCTACCACACCTGATATCTAGAACGGGTAGAGAATTTAACAGGAGGCTTGGCAATGAGTGGACAAATGGTTTGCAGATCCTGGTTTGCATACTTCCTAAAAAACTTTAATGAAAACAAAAAAAAAAACAACCACCACTTTCTCATATATTCCACTAAAAGTTTCAAAATCCATCTCAGATTTGTATGTCTGATAAGTGGTAAACTTTACTTGGAGGGGCTCATTTTAAAAACGAGAGATAACTGCAAATAAAATGAAGCAGATAGCCAAGGTTTTACATAGCCAAGGCTTATATGCAGTGAACGTAACAGTATCCTTACATTCAGAGAAAATGGACTGTTGTAGCTCTTCTACTTTATCTTCAAAATTAGCACAAAAAAAAAAAAAAAAAAAAAAGGTAAAAAATGGCATGCAAAGGGCACATTACAGTTTGGAGATAAGCTCCCTAGCACAATCACAATGTTTTATATGCAATCCCTTTTAATATGTCTGATGCTGAGTTAAACGCTCATTCCAGAAATCTCACAAGGGATGTGAATTGGGAATTTGTGCTGGAAGAAGAAATAGATGGTTTGTTAAGAAAATTCACGCTGTCGTTTGTAAAGCGTTCTGAATCTTCCCATTGTGGAAGAGAAGGAGAATGACAGGTTGCTGAGGTGCGTATATGAACTGTCATTTGGTGTCAAGATCACTGCAGGCACAGCCCAAAGAATGCAGACTTTCAGACTGGAATGATTGCTTCATATAGCTCATTTCACAAGAACATATAAGAGCATGGAGAGTCTGAAGAAAAGATGACAATATAAACAGCACTAAGCAGTGCATTTGAGTAAGCTCTCAGCTGAACAAATGTTTCCAGAATAATCCATAAATCGACTCCATACAATAGATTTCAAAAACTCAACTTAATTGAGTAAAGGAAAATAAATGTCAGAACAGACTTATGTTCCTTACTAAAGCCTGGAAAGTCTGTGGGACTGAATTTTGATCTTTCCAACCAGAATCTGTGCAGTATTTCAGATTCCAGATTTCTTTTATGCAAGAGCCTCACTTTCCAGATTTCATCACTTTCTATTGGATTTTATATTGTACATTAGTAAGTTTTTTTTTTTTTTTTTTTTTTTTAAAGTATGCTTTTCAGGGTATTCCATCTAACACAGAAACTGATGAAGAGATGGACTACAAAGGTAAATCTTACAACGATTACATATCATGGCTGCAACAATTAGATCTGTCAGAAAGCTGCCTGTTGGAGATACTCAAATTCCTTTGTAATTAGCACATTGGTAAAATCCAAATGCCAAACCCTAGCAACCTCAAGCAGCGTGCAAAGGAGCTAAGTAACATAGCAAAGAAGTGACATCAAGATGACCCTGGCTTTTTTTTTTTTTCCCCTACAATATCAGGCAGCTGGAAGACTGCTATTCCTGGAGGAGGAGGAATGGGGGAAGGGGAAAAAGAATTACTGAAATTATTGCTTTGAATATACAGTACTTCTGTAACTGAGGCTTTGGCCTCAAGTAATTTTCCAGGATCAGGAAGTAAAATGGGAAGAAATTCTTATCTCATCTTGGCTTAATTAGTCAGCGAGCAGATATCATCAATACACAAATAATCATCAAACTTAAGGTATATTTTGACCTGAAATTGTCTGAAACTTGAGTACGCTCATTTTTCATTTTAAAGATGATCTCAGAAAGTGAGCACAACTTTGAAACCATTTTTGAGATGCCATTGTTACAGAGCTACATTAATTTTAAAGGCTGCATAAACTTGTGCTCTGCATTTGCTACTGCTGATCCAAGTTAGGATTGCTTAATACGTGCTTCATAACAACAGACCCACCCCTACTAAATGCCACTGATACGAAAAAGATCTCACTAGCTTGATAAGCAGCAAAACCTCATTTCATGTACTCCTTTACACTTCAAACTGCCATGAGATCAATGGGAGTCATCCAAGGACTGCTGGTTCCACTCATAGATTTACGTAAGGAAAACAACACTGAAGAGGACCAAAGAGCATGAATTGCCCCAAGCCCAGACTACCTCAGCCTTTCTTAACAGTGAGTATTTGAGCCCCAACCCTTAGTTTTCCCCACATATATTAGCAAAAACGAAATATTACAGGCTACATGTTTCCAACATGTGGAGGAGCTGATACTTCAGACTAGCAGGTTAACTGAGGGTGGATAGTAAAGCAAACTATTCTGGAACTGAGTACGATATTCTGAAGGCTTCAATAATTTGCTTTGCAATGGAACTTGTTCTGATACACTTGAGCTGTTATATCAAGTCATTGGGCAACTGGCTGCACAAAGAGCTGGTCTCTAAGGAAAGATATATTCCAACATAGAGGAACTGATTCAGACCACCTCTAGCAGTAGATACTGAGCATAGGACTACATCTGTTTAACACTCAAAATCTATCTGAAGTCCATAATGATGCAAAATGGAAAAACAGCCTTTATCCACTGCTTTATGTTTTGGAGAGTGATAAATATAGCAGTTATGGATTTTGTGCCTATGAAATCATGACTTGTAGGAACCTTTAATTATGCTTTGTAATAAACCTACTTTGGATTCACAAAGTTAAGCTTGGGAAAGAAAACTGTTTCCAACTCAGCTACAGTTCTGGTGTGAATGAAAAGCTGCTGCCAGCTCAGCAAGCCTAGCACCCCCCTCCCTCCAGTCCCTGTTTGTAACCTCCTGTAGGCTCTGGCTGTACTTCTGAGAGACTCTTGCAGCCCAGATATAATACTGCAGCAGGAAGAGGCAGTTGAGAAACTTTTTGTTCTTGTTTGTCACACAGGCAGTTCCTCAAAGCTGCCTAGCATGCTGGAAGGTTTTACTTGCAGGTTTTCTTATTATTTAAAAATACACTGTATTTTTGTTTCTAGCAGAGCAGCAGCAAAAAGCACTATTCTAGCAGTTATTCTCCATTAAACTCTTAAGTCTCTTACAGGTCATGACCTAGAAGGGCAAAATCAACTCTACTTGTACTCAGACTGTAGCACACTCGTATGGACTCGTAACCATTACAAAGTACTATTCTGAAGAAGTTTAACATTTCAAGTTTTAATCTCAATTTGTGGAGAGCAATATTGTTTTACACTTAGATCTAACTCCAGCCATCTTAACACGCACCTAGAGAAAGGCAGGAGAGCTACCTCAAGAAAAGAGCTTCATACTGACTCTCATCTGTATTCCAAAATAAAGCAATAGAGTTGTGCTGTATATGCTGTATTAGTTGTGTTTACACAGATAAATCCATGGTTAAATGTACTTTAGCAGGTTTCCAGATTTTCTTTGTTTGCTTTTGTACACTTTGTCCTTCCTGCATTTTGAGATTTGGAGTACAGTTCACATTTCCTAAGACTTAGCCTTCATTGGAAAAAACAACAGAAACCACCCTGCTGCCTTCCCCCCAGCAGTGTTTTACAGCAGGACAGATAGCTGTGATTTCGTTCCCTTCATTTCTTCCACTCTGTTGTGTACCTTTTGGCACAACAACAAAGCTTGAAGCAACTGAGGTTGAAACATTCAAGTATTCCCGAACATCTCTGGCAATCTTATTTCTTCTAGTATTTTGCAACTCAAGTTCACACAAATTTACATGGTCAAAATACAGCATGTAGAAACAACAGAAACAAAAATTAGTCCCTTGCCATATCAGTGCTCAATTCCCTTCTTAAATACATCTTTATGAACCAGTGCAAGGTGCAAAATTACCTTTGCGTAAACTGCCAAAGCTCATATAATTGTGCATGGTCAGTGATTAAGTGCCATCACCTCAGTTTCTCACGTGAAGCTTCAGAGAGCAGTCAGATCTGGTGCACTGTTAAGCCTCTAACAAAAGCCCGCAGCCCATTGTAATTGCATGCAACAGGTTATCATGTCAGAGGCATTTCTACTAATTTTCAATCTGCGACACCATGCACAACTTTCTGAAGTCTACTTGCAGCCCAATCTCTTCAGTGATGCCTAAATATTATGTACACACTGTGGAAGACCTCTGCTGCCTCTGAGAAGAACGGCACTACCATAAAGCCAGGCAGAATCAGGCTGGATTACTCAGCTCTTGCAGTAACAGCAAAGCAGTCAGATAAAAACTTGGAAATTAAACAACTCTATTCCTGCTTTATTTTCCCAGCTATAAAATGAGGATAATTATCAGCTACTTATCAAGTGCAATTTGCAGTTTAATTGATGTTTATCACATCCCTAGGTATTCCTAGATAAAAGGTGTTAAGTAGTCTTTGCATATTTTAATGAATAATATTTGGTAAGTAGAGAACAAAGGAAGCCAAAAATTAAAGACAAATTAGCATCTGTTTAAGGATACTTTTTGTAGTAGTTTCTCTAGAGTACCAAATAAATCTGCCATATTACACCACTACGTATTATAAGTAAGACGTGAAATCTCACCCGAAGTAACTGGGCAGTACAGAGGAAAAGATCTTTATAAACAGCTGATGAAGTTAGAGGAACAAAAATCCTTATTGTCACTGACCTGCTGTGAGCCTCGAAACAGACTGCTTTATTTCTCTGCCCCCTCCACATTCCTTTTCATCTTCATATTTAAACTTTAATTGCTCAGAGACAAACTCACAGTTTTATTTATAATAAGAATCAGCCTCCCTAATAATTTTTGAAAATGCCTTCCTGAGGGTATTCTGTTCTAGACAACGTTGTGTTATAGTTATTCCTGGCATAACACAACCTCCCTCTTGCCATCATTTTCATCCAGACAATAGACAAACATTTGGAGCTATAGAAGTGGAAAGATCCAGGGAGTTTTGACCAAGATTAATTCCTAGATGAAGAACAGAATCCCAGGTCCTGACATCCACCTGCTTTATCTGCTGAACCACATCATCACTGTATAACAAACCCTATACTTGGTCTTTCTGTAATTGCTAGATGGCACATTGTGCTCTGCAGAACACATGTAAGCTATGGATCGCGTGGTCAAACACTCTGCATTTTGAAAACATGAAAAAACTCTATTCAGAGCGGTTGTACAGTGCAGACAGTTGAAATGACTGAAAGCAAATGCAGGTAGGAGCACCAAAAATTGTGTGGTCAGCTCTCCAAAGGCTCAACAGAAGTGTGAAGTTTTTTCCTATGTCAATCAGAGAACAGCTCGGTAGTTTGCAGGAAGGTGGAAATAAATGCAGCTCCGTGCCAGGAGCAAACCAGTTATACCCAGCTAAACCAAAATGATGAAAAATTTGCAGTGTGTTTTCTGTGCTGTTATATAGCTCTTCCATGTAATGAGAACATACAACTTCTTAAACTTTCCTTTAAAGAGACAGATGGCAGAATAATGGAAATACTGAAAGCAGATAGCTAACCTCTCCTCCACATGGTGACACCTCCTAGGAAGAGAGAAAGAGCTGTCTCATCACTGCTCAATTTCAGACCATCCAGGAAATCTTTAGTGGTAGGGATCAGCCATGTATGTCACACAGAAACCACCAACTGGTAACAAAACCAATTAAAAGCTCTGGGTTTCAATTTTCACTTTTATTTTTCCTTCACTGTCCTTAAAGATTGATGATAGTTGACAGAAATCCTACACTTCACCACAAGTTAAGAGCAGTGCCAGCTTCCCCTATCAATTCATCCATAAATATTCTCTTTTTCTGACAGGACTTCTTTTCAGAGTATTATCACCCTACATTTATTCTACACACCAACAGAAAGTTGGCCTAAAAAACAGCCAGTCAAGCAATTTTGATAGCTTACTTTCTACTTCTATGTAGATATTCAAAGAAGTTTTGAAAGCTAGGACTACTTACATTGCATGCATCCTTACAAAATCGTGTTAGAGAGCAGTAAATACAAGAAGGATGTGGTGCTTTAAAATACAAACTCAAGAAAGTAAAGCTGAGGTCAAGAAATGGCTGTCCTGGTTCTAGTCAGATGTTTTTCCTCCTTGACCATCCACATGGAGCTGCAATAATTCAGCCCTTTATTTGGCTTGTAAAGCGTTAAGGAATGCTCAGTAAATCAAACAGGTGTGAAGTAGGTGCAATAAGTCTAACCCTTACCTTCCACAGAGATTTTGTACAAAGGAACTGTGCCTGAAGAGAAATGTAGGTTTTTAAAATTAGGCTTTAGATACTGAGGGAAAAAAAATAAAATAAAGGATCTGAAGTGCTTTCTAAGTCTGGATGTCACTGGAAGATTTCTCTGAATTAGAGCATTTCTTGAAGAACGTAGATACAACCACATGTGAAGAGAAGCTAAACATGTTTCTATACACAGTACCTACATTGTTCACAAGGCAGCTTCTGATTCCAAAGTAACCTAGGACTAGCATAAATGGATGGCACATAAATTGAAAAATCAAAAAGTGGCAAAGCTTCTTGCTCACCCTGATTCTGTACAGCTTACCCCAGGCATTGTGACACCTTAATGCCATTCAGCAGCTAGAGGCAAGTGATCTTCCTTCCCTTCCTGCAAGCTCAGGGTGCACTGTAGTTCTGTAGTTTCTTCTCTCACTACCACTGTGCATTTTTTGTACTTTATTTTTAAATATTTTAATTCTTTTGGTTGTTCTGGTATCAAATTAAACTCTGAAACTGTACTTTACAAGATATGTTCTATTGTGCCTAATTAACACTGCCTCCTGATCGCTCACTGCAATCCTAGGAGCTACTAGTATTAATATAAATATTGCAGTTTGACAGCAATTGCTGAGCCAATTTCACCAAGGTTGGATTTAATCCATGAGTATTTTGAGTAGCAATCCTATCTGTGATAACTAGATACAGCTCAACGAGTTCAATGCAGCTTTGCTAATCAGAACCATAGCTGAGGTTCTGAATTAATCTGCATTAAACTAAGTCTGATTTCCTCTGTAATTTCATGTTTTCAGTTGTTTCTAGGTTTCTGAATGTGGTTATGCTGACTGGTTAGCCCACATGAGCAGGCTTTCTGGAAAGGCAGGATGAACAAGAAATAACTGTTGATCTTATTGACAATACTACCATATAAAAACTACTGAATAAAACATGTAGCATCACAGCAAATCACAAATAGGTAATTCAAAACACAAAGTCACGTAATGCAGGTTTCTCTCACAGGTAAGGATTTTTTTGTTGGTTTGTTCACACTTCTGCCCCAGTTGTTATCTCCACAAAGCACTGAATACAAGGCTTGCAGGGAGAAGTGATATCTTCTATTGGATCTGCCTACAGGAAAATACAGGTAAGGTCTCATGGTCTTCTCAGCAGCTCTGACAACAAAGCAGCTAAAACGGGTTTAATTTAATTATGTCAACCACTTTAGCAATTCAAAAGAAAAAAGTTTGAGTGGAATAGAGAGAAAACGGTAGCACAGAGAAGTTTCTGAAATCCAATCTTAATCTAATGAAGTCAATCCACATGCAGTTTCTAGGCTCCCAGGAAACCATGCTGGCCTTTCCATTGAATAAATCACCTACTGTAAATACAATATGGCAAAATTAAAAGCAAAAAACTATACATTTTCTCCTCCCTTCTATTTGTCTTATTGTCTTTGTTTTAAAACCAAGAATAAGAGCAAGCTAGCAACACAGAGTACTGTTACCTGTTGAATTCACCTATTTCTGTTTCTTCACAACTATTTTCATGGTAAAACCAAAAGCAAAAAATTCTTGTACCTTTTCGGCAATGTCAGTGGAAAATATTCCTCGATCCAAAACAGTCATCGCTGAATGACCATTTGGCATGTGGTCTTTATGACAAAATGAGCTACATCAAAGAAAGGACTGCAGGAAAAGGAATGCAGGACAAGGGCAGGGAGCACCATTATAACACAACGACATTAAGCTCAATAGTTTAGGGCAGAAAGGGCAAAACAGCTGTGAGACAACATCTGAGCAAGATGAGAACGTCGTTAAAGGGGCCACGCATTTAGATTCTAAAAAGATGAAATGAGTTCCTAATCTAGGACAGCTATCAACAAGGCTACCAACACAAGATACAGATTAAGGGCACTTTGGGCTGGACTATTAGATATTTAACTCACATCAGCTTTATCTGAAATTATGTCACTTTCAAAACCACAGGAGAGCACAGCGTTTGCAAATTCACTACTAGGAGACAGATCTTTCATTTTTAATTTATACTCTGCATTTTTTACTTACTCAAAGGCCTTAATCCCTAACACCTATGGCATTTGAATGCTGCAGTATCACTAGATGGAATTCCCCAAGGTATATTTAACTCACATGAACAGTAAGAAATTTATCAATGGGAAAGCATTAATTTTTTAAAAAATTATTATTCATGTAATAATCATTCAACTGTCAGTATCCACCATGGAATTTATGCTTCAGCTTTAGAGAATGTTCAATTGATAACACTGCCCCTATGTGGCCACAATAGCATATTAATAAAAACCAGTAGGCCTTTAACTTGTCTTTTCTGGCACTCTTCATTTATTGGATGTTCTGTCAACATTTAGCAGAACTCATCTCAGGTGGCTTTCCATCATCCACAGCTAAGACATTATTTCCTTCTCTCTGCCACTCAAAATCTTACTGAATTCTGTGATTTAGTAAAAACTTTTTTACAATAGTTTCATGAGGCTATCATTAAAGTTATACTTCATGAAGACTTCCTGAAAGCAGTAAAAGTTACGTATTAAAAACGTTTCTAATAGTTGATGCAAAGAAATTCTGTAGATCTCCCTACAAAACTAGCCAATGAGACCTTGTCACCTCCTGTTTTATCACATCATTTTTAAAATCATTCCTAACAGACATTTGGAGATTTTACACTTCACGCAACATTGCAGTATAACTATTACTGCCTTTGCAGCTGTGAAGTTAAATGCAATAGCGTTGAACATAAATGAAACAGCTATGCATTTTCATCACTTTCATGAATTTCCCCCTACACAGAAGGGTTCAGTTCCACACCTTTGTTTCACACACACTTGTGTCAGATGCCACTCTGTCAGACTGCCTCTCTGCTGTACTGCAATACTGGGGAGAAGGTTCACCCTCTACTGCCATACCACCAACATTCACATCTGACACCATGGGCCAACATAATAAAATAGGAGGCATTAATTTTGGAACAGATATTTGTATTTTTAGAGTCTTCTTATGTTTTTCACAGAAATATAACCAGTAGCAGATAGAAAGCTTTAGTCTTCCAATATTTCAGTTGGAATTTAAATGAAAGATTACCCTTCTTAATTGCAGTTTCAATAAATCTTAATCTGCAGAAAGCGAATAATAGAACTGTTCTACTTGAAAGAGGCACTGGGAAGTATCTTCTCTGGAGACGTGCTCGTACTGCTTGACAAAACCAAAGGAATGAAAATGAACAGACTAAAAGAGTAGGAATCCCATGTGTTTATGACATCTTTGACACAAGACACTGAAGCAGCGTATTTCCCACGATATAGCTTGGTTGTGTGTATGAGGATAGTACAGAGCTATTCTGTATTAAGGTCTGGACACAACCTGTACTGGTACTACAGTCTGAGTTGTAGCATAGAAGAGGCCAAAAGCTTTTGCTTATGTCTAGCTCTGTACTCCTATGGGAAAACTGTCTACTGCATACTGTAATGAATATGAAGCAACCCAGCACTGCGTTCATTATTTTTAGCAAATACAGACTAGATTAATGAGATAAAACAAGGGGGAAATGATACCCACCAATATATACATCTAAATTCTATCAAACAAATTAATGACACAATAGACTTTGTCTTGCAACTAATTTACATTTCAATATCTCACATATATCCCCTCTGCTGACTGTGCCCAAAGGACACGCTTTCAACTTGGTTACAATCTGTTCTATTCTGCTACAGATTCAATTTATATTAGTTTTCAGATCTACAGACTTATATGCAACTTCCAGTATCAGGCAGGATTACCACATTGCCGTGGGGTACTCGGCTGAAATGGAGCATATGGCTATTAATATTGTTATGAATCTGTGCTTCAGGCTACATTCAATTGCCTTTGGGGTTCTGATTCTTAAGAAGAAAGGACTGAACTGCAGTCATCCTTCTGTTGGTGAAAGAGTTTTGGAATAGATAATTGCTTTTGCACATTTGTTTACAAGTCTCATCTATGTAAACTACACAGTAAAAACGTATATAGGATTCTGGCTTTTTGTTTGTTGTTGCCTATTTATTTGCTCTCCTTCTATAAGAAAAAAATCTTGATATTAAGAATATTTAGTCTTGGAATTGCCTGCTTCACTTCAGTCCAATGTCTCAGTGAATTACTTCATCTTTATGTACTAGAACAGATAACTTGAGTTACTTTCTTGAAATAACATCTTTCAAATTGTTGCATCCTGGCTAAGAGTAACCAAACTGAAAAACTTTGGTGCGCAAAGAGAAGCTAAATTTACATTCTATAAGTGGGGTAACTTGAAGAGCTGAGAGCCAATTACATCACAAATCAGTTGCAATCAAAGCTTCAGCCTCTCCTCAACAGGCTAGCTAGCTTGAATTTAAAGCATCAGTTAAACTGAATTAGATATTTGCATGTGTAAGAGTTGAATTAAAAACAAATTTTAAGAGGTTTTTTTTTTTTTGCCTTACAATGTACAGAAGGCCCAGATTTTCATCTGACACCTTCATGAAGATGTGGAGCAACAGGATACAGAGGAACAAAATTATGTCAGGGGTCTGGAAAGTGTCAAAGGGTATTTAAGTTGAATGGAAAAGTGGTATTCGGAGGGATAGATTTACATAGAATTACTGACCTGGACTTTCTAACTTCTGCCTCTACTGACAATCCCCCTTTCTTTTCTCAGTAAAATGAGAATAAAAGAATTTTCAGAGAGAGAGGGGAGAACTGAGATTGCTTAGGACTTTAAGTTCCACAGCATGAAAAAGCAAACCCTGTTGAAAAAAGAAAGAGAGCAGGAATGAAAAGACAGATTTACCGGAATAATGGAGTGTATGTAGATCCTATAGTTCTGGAGTGGCTTTGATTTACAAGCCATAAATAACAAACAACAAAAAAAAAAAAAAAAAAAGAAAAACTACTCAACCATTCTTTTAATTAAGACTTCACATCATGATTACTTTCTACCTTTCCTCACACAAAAATAACAATCTAACATGACTGTGCTTAATTGAGAAAAATAAAAAAGTGATTGATGGCATTATAGTACTTAGTCACCTGAATATGAGAAGTCAGCAGATGCAGCTGACAAGAGCAAGATTAAAACCAAGCCTTACCCAATACATAGCCCTGTCCTCAGGGGACCATGCTGCTATAGGTGGGGTTGATCATGTTTTACAGTTTGGCAATACTCAGCACGGATTGAAACCACTGGTATGTATAAAAACCCAACCGCTGAGCTCACACAGGACTGAACACCCCAAGTGACAGTGCCCACAAAAAATACAGAAGCCATCAACTAATTGCAAACTGCATGTCTGAGCAGGCCCTTCAACGTGCTAATGATATTCCTTTGTAAGTACAAGCAGTCATTTTACCCACTCCGAGCAACTCTGCCTCCAAAGACATGTATCGTGTTTTACAGGTACCAGTTGACACACCAACCTGCACAGCCATTAAAGAATATCTCATGTGTGATGAGGCTGTGATACCTTTTCCTGCACCTCAAAGTAGTTTATGGCATATTTTATAAAGATGTTAACAATTATTCACATTTTTAAGACCTCCTTCATTTAAGCCACTGCAGTCGGAGTGCTTAGCCCACATGCAGCAGGCTTTCAAAGAAGTGTTGATTTAAACCCCTCCCTTCCCCCCATCCCTCCCTCCCAGATTTTGAGATACATTCTCCCTGTAACCGACACTTTCTCATCAGATTTTGTTTTGATACATCTTTTGTCCTGCAATGTTTCACCAAGCAGCAGCACTCCGCTAATCTGCACTTCAATAGCAGAATCCACCAGAGGTACAGGTTTAAATAGCACGTATTGAGACAGAAACAATGGCTCTACAATAAATAAATAAATAAAGCCCTATCACACACTTAAAGCCAAATGTCTGCTGGGACTTCGGTTCAAAAGCACATTTGGAAACTGATCCCTTGAGAAGATATGTTTGTTACAGTGTTTGGCCTCAGGATTTAAAAGGATTTGCTTTTAAACTCTTACTTTACTGCAAGTATGTGACTGGAAGCCTCAGGTGTGAAAGTCTTTTGATGAAAGGGACTGGTGTGTGCCAGATACAGTGAATGAAAAGCATTAAGTCTAACAGGAGCTGGAAAGTGGGAAGCAGAAAAAGGAGGTGGATGAAGTCCACTAAGTTGAAGGCAAGCAGATGCTTGGAATGCAAGTAGGGTGGGAAACCATGAAAGCCCTTGAACTCCTTGCTTTGCATACATGAGATTACAATAACAAACATACAGAATTGAACCAAGTTGCAAGGAAGGGTCATTTCCATTTAATCAGGTAAAACTGGGCTGAAATCCACACAACTATACTGAGATATGATTTGTTTAACAGGATCAGTATATTAGCTTAAGGATCAATATATTAGTTTAGCAAAACGAATCAGTGAGTGCCAATTTTAAAACTTTCCATTTGCTGTGTGTACAGCCTTGCTTTCCCTAAATTCTGCTTCACAGTAGGCCATTTTATCTTTTGCACCCTACAGGTGCAAGGACATCTACCTCAAATTTTTCATATTGTTTTGGAAGTTGCTCATTATGGTCTAACAAGCAATGGAAATTGGCCAAATTAGAGAAAAACAGCTAAAGGTCAGCCAAACATCTCAGTGATGAAGCTGATGGCAGAAAAATGAGGAAAAAGTTGGCATACAACCACCCTAAATGCAACCACACGCGTCCAGAGGAACATTAACATATGTTTAAGAGTTCTTGGAAAACTATGACTATGTATGTAGATGTATTGCATATGCATGTCTTAACTCTTTGAAAGTAGAAGCTGAACTCTGAGAGCTCCTGCTTGTTTGTGAAGTCACCCAGTAGGTACCCTGAGGAACAAAGGAATGCTGCTTTCTAACACTGCACTGGAGTTACAGACTGTTCATCGCAGCTTTCAGGCCTCTCCAGACCTGTACACCATACAGCTTCTGGAGATGAATGTACACTAAAAATCACTTTCTTGCTTTCTGAAAAACTGCAGTCCAGGAGAGGAGAGTCTTGTCTAGCTTTTTTTGTTGTTGTTCAGACAAAGATTACACAAGCTAGTGACAAATGTAAAACAAACCTACAACAAGGGACCCAGTGCTAATCATACTGGATATTGTACATCTTGATTCAATGTGTGGTGTAACTCATGATGTAAAAACAAGGCTTTTCAAAATATGTATTAAGAAATAATTATGCTCTCTTTGTGGTAGAGAAAGGATTCAAGCACACTGGAGAAGCACAGAAGTTTATAGGCCTACAAAAACCAAAGCTCTAAAACAGAAGCTCTGCAGAAACTCTTCGCTCTAAAAGACTGCTCTTGTTTTCTTATTATTTTACATCTCAGATAGTGACTAATATAAACTTGTGTCTAATAAGCTATTTAAATACCAAAGTCATTATTTTGTTTGATGTCAAACTATGTCTAGGTTTCTCAAGTTTTCAAAGCCACACCGTTAGGAGCCCAGTCAATCTTAAATGTAAAATATTCAGTCTTAGGGCAGGAACTTGAACCTGAGTATTTTGGATAATGTCTTCAATACTACACTAACAGAACTCCCTGAATGGCCATGGATATTTCTCTCACGGTCATCAAAAAATTCTAACTTTCTTTTTATAATTTGCATACAGTTCCAAGTTCAGTGGACAAATGATTTTTGTACATATACTCTTCCGTCCCTCGGCTACTAACAGCTGTTATTTTACTTCAAACATACATTCTTAAAACAGCATTTAAGCCTCTAAAAGCCTTCCTTGGCTCAGAATTCGACTTTAACCGTTGTATGCAGCTCCGCCTCGTGGCCAGATGCATGTATTGCAACGGCGTTAGCAAAGCGAGCAAACTAAAAACAGAAGATATTTGCAATAAAAAAAATCCTCTTCTGGTTGCTTTGATCGGTGACATCAAGTGTGTTAGTTATCATCTAGTCCCAAACTACAAAATGACTCTTTAACCCTAGTAGTGCCATTGCTCTGTGTATACCTCACTTCTCCATTTCACTTTCTTCACCACCTGCCACTTTTATTTCAACATTGAGTTATTCCATTTATGACAGGGAAGAACAGCATAGAGTTTAGACATATGCACAATTCAGTTGGGATATAATCGTGTTTTTTCCTTGTTGGATTTCCATTAATATGGGTTGCGGGTTTTTTCCCCCTAGTTTCAGCTAACTGAGATACTCTGCATACACAGCATTAAATGCTGAAGTGGGCATCTTGACATTCTCTGTATTTCCTTTTTCTATTGATTTCTTTCTGAAGAAGGAAATTAAACTGGCGTGACACAAATGGTAGAATACAGAGGAAGAAAATGCTTAATCAAGGCAGACAATTTTGAAATCAGCAGCTCATGCATGCCAGGAAACAACTTTAGGCAGCATTTAGAACATAACAGACTTATTTCTCCATATTAGGGCATCTTATATTCTTATTCATTATGCAGAACTGCAAAGTGCAAATATAATTAAACTCAAAAGCAACAAGGTGGAAAAAGATAGCTGTGATACTTAGTTAAGGATGCAACAGCAGAAGACTTCAGGAAGCAACAGTGCAATTCCTTTAATCAGGAATAATCATTTACTATCTGCACCAAAGTTACAGGAGCTCAGCACCCCATCTCTGGTCATGGCCCAGAAAAGGCCCACCCTCTCCCCCCCAATTACTAGCACCAATGATTGACAAAATATCAAATTAAGATATCAGAATTTCTTAATGTACTTCTCTGAACTGGGCATCAAGATTCAGGTGCTTCGTTTACCTCAGCATCTTGAAGTATACAGTGATTCAATAACTGGGTCACAGCTGAAAGATTCAGTGCCTTCCATATGACACCAGGGTACTTCCCTGTAGAACAGTTACCATTTAAACTCTTTTTTACTGCATTCATGTTGGATAACCATACACATTCAGATGTCACTATCCTATGAATGCTACTGTTCCCTTTGAAGCAGATTACGAGCCACTAAGACTAATTACAGAGGAGAAACAAAACTGATTTTTTTTGTTTATCTGGACACAACTACAAACCCCATAGAAGTAAACAACGAAGACTGAAAGAAACCACATTTAAAAACCAAGTTTGTTATTTACCTATAAATTATAGGCACATGTAGGGCTGAAAAAACCTTTTATCCCTCTCAACACTCCTTTACAAAAACGTAGATGACCGAGATAACTCAACTTTGAAACAGCAGTTAACATACAGACACTAGATGTCAGCATTTACTGTCATCAACCTTTAGATGTATTGTCCCATAAGAAGTGAAAGAGGATGAGGATAGCATGTGTGAAGAACCAAGTTTTGGCATCCCCACATTACCATTCACCCTATTCATAGCTTCACACGTAGAGCTTATATCCTCATACATGTAGATTTGTCACACAGTTGATCTCACTGAGTTTTTGGCTAGACTTTTTCTTAAGAAACAATCATACAACACTGTGGTTTAACCTGGCAGTCATTCACTGTCTTCTCCCTTCCCCACACACATCTACAGAAAGAAAAATATATATGTCAAGTTGTACACTGACACCAAGCAGTCTTTTCTGCGTAAGACTGTTCTCCTGAATTTTAAAACAGGATTGAGCCAAAGTAGATCCAGAGAAAGCACATTCTATGTTCTTCAAGCCGTGAGCATTATATCACATCACTTCAGCATCAACGGTCTGATTAACAATCCTGATATTTCTCAAGTTACCAATTCTTCCTTGCTCAGACATGACATATTGCAGAAGCTATTCTAGGTGTCAAAAGTCTTGTCCACTTAATCCCACTAAATTACTCCTCACCCATCTTTCTTTCAGAGGGTGTGATTTAATGGAGCCACATTTTCAATATGAGGTATATTCTTACCTACCAGGTGGTATGCTGGCAGATGAAAAGAGAATATGTAACGTAATCCACGATGCCAACGTTCACACACTTTTAGTAGAGTACTTTGCTCTTCACAGAATTAAGCCTAAGCACAGCAGACAATTTAAGTCTAGTATTTCTACACAAAACATTTCCAATATATGAAGTCAAAGCTAGCAGTGAGTTAGGAAAATAAAAATTAAGTCACACAAATATCTTTGGAAAGAGATCACTCATCGTAATAAGCACCCAGACCTCAGTTTAAGTTAAGTTTCATTGGTAACATACTTGTCAACTCAATTGCAATTAATTATGTCTATCATCTTCTTTCCTTTGTTGAATTTGTCTAATACTTAATGTTTACTTCAGCTCATTAAGAGCTCCAGTCCAAGCCCTGCTGTAAGGTAATGCTGTGCATCCATTTGTCCTCAGGGTCACAAAAGGGGCCTGGGATGAGCTGCAGACCTCAGTCCCAAAGACATTGTTTACACTAGATTCCTATTTATTTCTTAGCACATTCTCCACAGATAGAACATAACTGCATCTCAGCCAGACGTGTTCTCAGGTCATACAATCCAGTAATAATTTAGACAAAGTTTTCAGATTTGGAGCCACGTGCCAAATCCTATTCAGAGTACCTAACTCTGCTAAGTGGCTTTGAAAACCCATAACCTAACACTTGCTGCTTCTTAATCTTTTTTTTGTGTGGTTATTCTACCAATACTTATGGCATACTGATTAAAAATACAGACCAGGATCTGATTGTGATTAACAGTACCTCTTCTCAGTACTGAGTTAGTCACAAACTATGACACAATGTAAGAAATTAAAGCTATGAAATATCTGGAGCTGAAAGGGAACCCTCTTTACTTTGATACAGAACAATGGAGCAAGTAGTTTTTAAAATAGTTCTGTACAAGATTAACTGTAAGAGAAGGCGTAATTGAAATAATATCAAGACTCTCAAGCTTTTAGTAGTTGCCCTCATTACTCAAATAAGGAGAGTTAAATGTTCACAAATCCTTTAAGAAAAATAAAATGTCTGACTTTAAAAATGTAAAGATCACATTTCCAAACTGCTATTTCAACTACTGTTATAGAATTAGAGTGTAGTAGATTCCATGGAGTTACATTATATCTTAAAGCAAGCCTATGAATTTATGATCTTTTCAAGTAGAAGTTCATTTAAGAAATCCTCATTTGTCAGAATTTGACTTCCACCAGTTGATGAGATTGAGCCATACATTTTAATCAAGAGTTGATTAATGCTTCTTCTCTCTCCTCTTTCAATAAAGGCTCAATAATACGTTCTGCCAAATGACCCTATACTCTATTATTCCCAATTGAGACAGATGAAGTCATGCTCTCTTTAGACAGCCTGATTTCCCAAGAACACATCAGTTGATCACCTGCTACGTTGCCTTGTAGCAAAAATGTTTATTATCTATATAAGTTTCTATCCAGCATACCTGAAGTATATGATTAAAACCTGAGGTAATCACACTGCTAGAAATTCACATTGAAATTGTTGCTTGCATAAAAGGACTAATAAACAATTTGCTTGTAACACTGATGCCAAAAATAACCAAAAACTCTATGCAGCAAACAAGATTACAAGGGACAACCAGCAGATGACAGCACACACTTAACATTAAGTTGCTCCCAGCCTTCAATCTCACTTTTTCCATTTATTAACCTGTATGAATACACCTACAATTCATTAGATACACCTGATAGCCAAACAGATGAGAATACTTCAAAGTGCTTACAGCTCAAGTATACCACCACAATTAAAAAAAAAGATTTCAACTTTTTCAGAGCTTTCAAGCTGGAGGAAGTGGAATTGTCGTGGTTGATACACCACAGTATGGCTTGTTTAGATTAGTGGACTTCTACATGTTACACCAGCAAAATCCCTGCTTTGTGAACCACAGGCCTACAGAACACTTTGTCTTTGTTTCTGCTTATAACCAAGTCAGGGGAAACAGGTTTTCCAGATACATTTTGAAGTTAGATCGGCTCTCTCATATTAAGCAGCCATGTGTCCTCACATGCTCTGAGCCAAAGTGGTTTTTATTTTTAAGTTCAGTTTCTGAAAATATCTCACTACACTTAGTATCACCTACCAGGTGCAGGCACTGAAGAACTAGCCCCACTCACTGTGAAGATTCTTCTATATCCCCCTTTCCTAAGCTCCTGGTTTATTTTATTTATTTTCAGATAATAATCTTTTCCCTCTGCTTTGTTTCATCCAATTTAGAGAAATCATCACACTTCCTCTTCTCATTAAATGTGCTCAGTACTCTTTGTATAAAATGAATACTGACTGGATCACAAAAATGTATATTTTTGATAGGAGAAGGTTTAAGCCAAGGCTCTAATTAGCCAACACAGATGCAGGAAGTTAGATTCTGATGATGCAATCAGATATAAAAGCAAATAATACCCGGTCAAAGAGGGAAAAATGATGCATTATACCCTCAAGAAAGGGATTTGATTTGTTTGCCTTTTAAAGTCAACTGCTGAAGCCGAATGAGCTGATACCCAGTTGTAATGTATGGAGAGGAACATCTGTGATGGGGATGGTCCAGAATACACAGCATATGGAGCGATCAGACATAAACCCCATTTCAGCTTCAGAAGAAAAAGGCAACCCTTCCCTCCAACTACAGGTCCTAGCAAGAGCCCCACAGAAGGGAGGGCCAGTGGTAATAAGCAAGCACTAATGCATTTCAGGTGCATCTGTAATACACCTGTGTAAGAGTCAGCACCTTGGTCTGTCTCTGTGCTAAAGCAGCTATTTTTGCTTTTAAAAGCAATAGTAAATTCATTTCCTCTGAGGTGCAGGGAAGTAGAAAGTCGTAACTCTCACGGAGCAGAACTGCTGTGCTGCTGTTACATCTGCAATTCAGTCCTTTGGTGCATAAGTTGTTCTTGCAGATAACACTTTGTCCGCCAATCTAGAAAGCTCTAACACTGACAAGAACATCACCAAAATGGGTGGATTAAGGCAGAATGCCATTATTAGTCTGAAGTTTCACCAAGCAACTGCTCTCTAAATCTTGCTCACCCTTTTCACGTTTGTTCCAATAATTTAAATGCTGAAAAGTAGTGTGCTACTCAAAGCCTTAACAACTTCGAGTTATTTTTCTTTCCCAGAAGTTATAAACCACCCTGTTTTTCTAGACCCCTTTGGATTGAGTAACTGTCAAAAACAAATACTTCAGAGTCTTGCAATCTTATGGGGTCACCCTTAAAAAGCACAGGGAGAGACAAGGTTCAGTGGGAAATATTGGTGGTAAGATGGTGGTATGTTTCAATGACCTTGGAGGTCTTTTCCAACCTTGGTGATTTTGTGCTTGGGGCCCTGATGAATTTTGGCAATGCAGACCTCAGTGATAAATTTATTACCACCCATCATAATATAAAATGATTAAATACAACACAACTGCAATTCTTCCAGTAAATTCATGCCAAAGTTTCATTCTTTCCAACTCATGACAAAGGTTGCATACAGAGTTCTTCCCAGTTAGCATAAGTTTTCAAGCTTTTACTATTTATAGAAATCAAATCTGTTTTAGAAAAATCAGATCTCTTCATGGAAGAAAAACTGTTTACTCAGCCACACAGCTTGTTTAATAGAAAACATTGAAATTTCTTCAAACTCCAGCATATTGTTCACTTTTGAAAAACACTTCTAAAACACCCTTGAAAGTATTTTTTACAAGGAGAAAGTGACTGCATGCTAGAAATCATATTTAATCACACCATTCTCTTCACAGCACCCCCTTTGACTAAAAGCCAGAAACACCAGATATTCTATTCGGTTTCTAGGTAGAAAGTTGGTACCAGTGATGATAGTTAACTCTAATTCTGGTTTCTTGCATGGGGTATCAAAACAGGTGAAGGAGACACCTGTTATAGTCTGATAATTGGAGTACCTCCAAAAGCTGTTAACATATAAAAAAATTTTCATAAGATCAACTCTTACCTTCCAACAGAAGTCTGAAAACCACTTTACTTCGGTTCTTGAGGGACTCTATGAGAGAAAAGAAGTTTACATACAGTCTCATACAGTTAATGTCCTTTATGTTTCTAAGGTGATAAACATACTTTGTTCTAACAATTTAGTTTGTAAGTAAATCCCTCTTTTCCCCCCAACCCTCCCCAGTTTTGTAGGGAGAAACAACAAGTGTGAGAACTCTTCATTATCTTCAAAATAAGCTCTTGAAAGGCACATCATTATTATCATTATGTCTCATGGAGAACATTGATTCCCCCCTTGGGAATAACAAAATATTGCTTTTTCCTCAATTACATTTTTCAAATACTGAGTGGATATTCTTAGTGAACAGCTAACATATTTGTTAGCATTTATCATAGAGCATTACTGAACACTTAGGATTAAACACCAGAGGCATCCTAAACCAGGACAAGGATTACAGTAGCCTTTCAGGAAGCTGCACTTTCAGTGATGTTTGCAGTTGTCATTTCCCACCCTAAGTCTGGCAGCATGATTACAGAAGCATCCTGAATTCCCGCTTCTTCTCATCCTCATTTAAATGCAGTTCTGACTCATGAATATACAACTGTAGATACAGCAAAACAAATCTATTCAGGTTACCTCAGACTTTTTTGAGGTAGAAGGAATAACGCATGCAAGTCGTTTTCTGTTCAAAAGACAGAACAGCTCTTAAGGCAGTTCTGACGTGAAATACCTTCTTTCTTAAGCTCTGAATATAGAACCAGCCACTAAACTCACATGGACAGTGGTGAAATTGGCTGGAATGAAAAATTAGATTTGTACATGTCAAAACCAGAATGTGCTATCAGAAATAAAGGCAGATTCAGAAAGGCTGCTAAGGAGAGCAGCAAAGAAGCTTTAATTGCTGAAGTGAGACATCCAAATTAACACAAGACCATATCTGCATAACTGAAAAGACCGTGACATAAAATAATGTATGTTCAAATAAAAAGCCATAAAACATTAAAGTTCCTTGAAATTTCTATCAGAAAATCAAATGCAGGTATTCAAAGAGAAGTGATTTAGGCAATTATTTTAAGGTTACAAGATCAAATCCCCTTTTTATTACTTTATATTTGAGCACATACATTAATATCAACTAGTTTTCCAGTAAGAACAGAAGAATTTACTCCAAGTATTTAGAAACAGGCAGGAATTTACTACTTGAGAACAAAATGTAGAAGACCACAGTGAAATGGAGGAGAGTACAACAGCAGTTTTTACTGACCCTCTTGAGCACACAAAGATCTAATCTCATTCCCAACCACTTTAAATGACACCTGTGGGCAATGACTGACAAAGAGCCACCTGTGACTTGCATAATGAAGTGAACTCCAGTACTCCTTGTACACACACGTGTGTTAGAAGGAAGAGTAGAGAAGAACAAAGTTGCACTGATCACCTTTGCTAAACTAAGCTAGATTCTTGCTGATCCCAGGCATATTGTCCCCACAGTCCTGTATTTCTGGGTGATCTGACACCTTCAGCTTAGCAATATTTGGCTCTGGCATCTCAAGCATTGGATTCTGGTAGAAGGAGCCTACAAGTAGAAATTTGATGGAGGATCTTCAAAGAAAAATCCTGCAAACGATTTTCTGTGTGTCCAATAAAGCTTGAGGAAATGAACTTAAGCTTTTGATTCACCAGTGTTTTACACTGTAGTGCAACCACATATACCCATATAAATCCAATGTACTGTTAACATTCACCTCCAAAGTAGAACAGTACAGATTTCTACAAAACCTCTAATACTACTGTGAGAACCTTTAATTTTTTAACTCAACAGCAAATTGTCAGATGTGGAGATGCAGTCAACAATAAAAAGGAATAATAAAACAATACAACTTTCATTACTTAATAGTAATGAAATATTGCATTTATATGCTCTTAATATGACAACAACTTTTTCCCTATCTGAAACTGCCAATATACAAATTTTGCCAAAGAAAATTTGTTCCTTGAAATTCAAGACTTAAATTTCTTAAAAATTGAAAGTTAGTTATTTGATACCAAATAAAGATTCACCCTTCATGCGATTGTTAAATAAGGAGGTGTTCAAATTCATGCTTTATAGCTCAAATAAGCCTCAGGTTTCTGTTCGAACTCAAGAAGCAGGAAGTGCTTTATTCCTTGTGCATCTTTATCACAGAGCAGCTTTGCCACTGTTTGCTTCTACACCTGAACAAGACATTACCACTCCAGTTTTTACTTTCAGTGTCCCTCTGGTACTGGTGGCAGCTGTTCAAATCAGAGCACAGTACTCTGCTCATGGTACAGAGCAGCCATTTTACCTCTGGGAGCTCTTTCCTCAGTCCTATAAGACAGAGATGTATAGCTAAGAATTCCCAAACCCTCTTGGAAATTTAATTGATTTCTAATGTAATGATGATCTGACACCTGCTGGATCTCCAAGAGCAGAAACCTGGCATGATTTATATTTCTATAAGCATTTTTTTAAGGCCCTGGAAAAAAACTGCTTGAAAGGAAACATTCCACTCCCCCAGCAAATTCATGCTTTGCTTGTGTCCCGATTACTATAATTATTCTCTACTCACTTTGAAATATACTATTATGATAGTTCAGATTTATTAACGTGGCAAGACTCTGAAAGAAAGTGCTAAGCTATTTTATGACATGAAGCACAAAACATTTATTGTTTGCATAATTTCTCCCCCAAGTCCTTTGAACGTCAAAAGCTATTTCCTCATACAGAAAGGAAAGTACTATTCTTAGAAGACAACACAAAGAAAAGTTCACGCTCTCAGACTTCAAGCCACCCCTAAAATAGCAAGAATAAACTTACCATTGCCTTATCTCATTATTTAGTTGGAGTAAATTCGTATTCTGAAGTCACATACAGCTTCTTACCTTTGTCCAGTGGGTGCAGAGCAGTCAGTATAAGAACAAGGATATGTTTTTAAAAGGAATGCTCATTGTGGGCTTGTTCCAAGCCCATCTAATAGCGGTAACCACAGAGTAAGAACAAGCTGCTTCATTTATCCCATGCTAAGATAGCGAGAGACTTCAGAACAAATATGCCAGTTTAGCAACAGGGAGTGTGCTGCTTTCACACAGCTACCCCTAGGGGGTCAGAGTTACTGTTATTCCAAAAACAATCTACATTTCAGATTCAATACAATAATCAGCATTCAAAGCTTCATTCACAAAAATTGAAGCTTAAGACCTGTTTCTTAAAAATCTCTAATTCGATAAAAATCACCCTTCATCCCACATCAACACAAACTATTTTATGCAACACAAAATTACTTGATGAGTTTTTATAGAGTAGAGTACTATTGGCATTTCCATACATTAGAGGAAAAGAGAGAAATACTCACTGATGATAGCAGTGTTGTTCCAAATAGTAAGGCAGGCAGAAGTAATTACTTAAGACTTCCTTAGATGCTTTCTGGATGCTGGATCACCCAATGATAACATAGCTGGAGATGAGGGAACCCTTCCCAAAGTACATCAGCCTTTCGTGGTACTCTTTCACTTAATGTAAATACAGATTCTAGGAGTCTAGACAAGGTAATGCTGCTTTGTTACCTCAATTTAATACAGTTTTCGTCACACACAGCTCTGCAACCACTAACACAGGGAGGCAAACCTTCGTGGAGTCCCTCCAAGCATACTGCATGGTTTGTTCCCTCAAAAGATAACTTCATGAAATCAAAACTTCTTCCCACTGACCACCGTGGCTTTTATTTTAACTTTTATTTTTTCAGATCAGGTTTGAAGTGTGAACCACATAGAACCACGCTTAATTTGCTGGCACGCAGGGCACTAATTAGTTACAATTACCAGCTGTAAAAGCTTTACTAAGTAGAAACAGGCATTAATTAGGTTTGCAGCTCCAGAGCCAAGGAAGGTCAGCACGTGAGGCTGATTGGACGCTTGTTGGATCAGTGCACACAAGGAAAGAAGATCGAACAGGAACATCACAGCTTATCACACATGATAAACAGCACGATTGCAAATCAAGTTGGGATGGCTTATTCTTTTGCAGGGCTTAAGCTGTGTGTGCAGATCGTGGTAACGCACAGCGATCACCGCTCCGCCAGCAAAGCAAATACATAGAGGAAACAATGTTTCCATGTGGGATCGTGCCTTACCTGCTCCGCTATCTCCTAGCACAGACACATCGAAACTCGTTACAATGGATGAAATCGGTCCCCATGAAGGGTCCAGCATCCCGCACCAGAAGAAGGGCTCTCACGGGTGGGAGCAAAGAGCACAGATGGTGAAGAGCATTGCAGCGCCCTGCGCTCACCTGCAGCGCATGGTTAGCAAACGCACGCCGCTCCCGCCCGAAGCTTTCCTTCACCTGCCGAGCGCTGATTGGCTGCTGGATGCCGCCGCGCGCCGGGTATGCAGCGAGCTCGTGCTGCTCTCCTCAGGTGGTGCTCGCGTGGAAAACGGTGGGAGGAAAGCTGAGAGGGAGAGATGGGTGCTTCTACCCGAGGGATTTTGCTAAATTTGGCCGCCAGGGATTTCGAGCGCGATCTGACAAATTCGGAAAACAGGTGTTTATTTTGGAAAGTTTGCATTCAGTGCGAAAGAAATGAAAAAGTTTGGAATGCAAGCTCTTGAAATGCGGTAGAGAAGGAAAGGAAGCAGAAGAATGACCCGATGCAGCTTCCCGTGAGCAACAAGCTGCTGGTCGTCCAAACGACCTTTCTGATGAGGAATAAAAGAATTCAAAGTCTTTGCTTTTTCTGCACATATGTCAACATGCAGCAGAAGCATGAAAAATAGCTTGTGCCATCCTTGCTACTTCCTACAGGAGATAAGAGAATACGAGCTAATAATACGCAGCAGCATGAAAAAGTGCAGTTGCACAAATGCTGGGTGTTCAGTGGTAAAACAGTCAGAAGCTCCGGCACCTCTCACCAGCTGGGCTTCTCTTGGAAGCTGTTGCTCACAAGGTACTCATGCCTTGTTTCACTGTATGCTAGGCATCTTTTGAGCATGATAACAGCTTAATCAGCATAACTTAAATAGGCAAAAGTGATTTTCTGCCTTGTACCTTTCCCATCTTCTAAGCAACATCACTACATGCATACAGGATCTGTTAGATCGTGGCCAGAGCCGGTGATTGTGCACCTGGTGAAAGCACGGCCAGCCCTGGGAGCACAGCTGTGAGCAATTCACCTGCGCGACCAGAAGTCGCTCCTCCCCCAAACTCATTTAAGGGCTGGCAGCGAAAAAGGAAGCACGTTTACTTGGACACTGCTTCCCATAGAAGTTTTCTGTTCCTTGGAAAGGGTAAGATGTTTTTTTATTGCCAGGTTGTGATAGCTCCTTTCTTAGGTAGTCTAAGGTCTGGTTGGTGGCAGTTATTTTCTCTGCCTTATGCTTTGCACTGTGTAGTTGCTCGTCTATCAGTGAAATTCTGTGAGTAGTTTCAGCCTACTGGTATTAAAGGGAGGGGAGGGAGGGAGTTATAAGCACTTCCTTAGTTTAGTGAGGTTTTTTTTACTTCTCCCCTTGTTACTTTCCTTACTAATGAGGTATCCTGTACTGTTCCTGTATTATTATTATTTTTCTTGTTGCTGCCTGCCTTTTATTCTTTCTGTTCTCTTACTTTTGCTGAAGTAACTACTGACTTCAGGTATCAAATGTGCAGTTCACATTAGTTTTTGTTGTTAGTCTGCTAAAACTTCAGTGAGGGTAGAAGAGCTTCCTCTGGGAAGAGAACTTCTGATGCTTCCCTCTTTTTCTGTAACACTGATGATGTTTGTTGCTCAGCCACAGTTGTACTATTCCCTACAAATCTATGCTGTGTTTTTCCTATGGAAGATACTAGATATTTCTTATATCGCTTATGGAAATGTGTAGAAAAAAGGTTTTCTCTCAATGTGCTTTCTGTTTTTCTTAGTGCAATAGCTGACTGAGAAAGGCCTCTTATTATGGAGAGAAAGTTTATAACTTCTTGAAGAGAAATTCTTTGTCCCTAAATACTTAAAATCAAACTTCTAACGATCAAAATTAATGATTTTGCTGGTAGTTTTCCTTAGCAGTAATTCCACGCACGTGCACACCTCTAAACACAAATCCTCCCCGATATCTGGAGTGATGACCATGCTGTTGTTTTGGGTGATGGGTTTGAAACATTCTCTTTTCTTTTTCCAGGAAGTTACTCTGCTGGAAACAGGCTTCTGAGATGTAATTAAAGGTAATAGCTTCAAATCCACTGAAACTCTTAAGTGTTTGTTACGTGCTCTTAAATATCTATAATTGAATATGCAGCTATGAATTCAGTCAATTTTTCTGAAAATATTTCAGCTCATTAGCTTTGTAAAATCTCCTGGGTCAGTCATTAGATTACATTTACTGAATACCTTCTTTTCTCATCCCTTTCATTTTCTAGTCAATGCTCAAGCCTGTTTCTGTGCAAAGGACTTGTGCTTGAGAAATGAGCAAACTGCATCTTGGTTTTGTTTATATACATTTAAGTCCTAATCAAAACTCTTATGCTGAAAATATTTGGGTTAATTTTAGGCAGTACACTCAGCAGGATTACTCATGAGTAAATATTTCCATGATTACTTTTGTCATAGAATGTAGGGTTGAAATGAAATTTGAAGTCTTAGTATATTTCTTTATTTTGTGAATGTAAACTTCACAGGAGGACACAGTTTTTTGTTCTTTCTTAAAATATGGGTCAAAATTATGAATTTTTCTAAGGGAGTTTATCAAGATATAACTTCAGTGATTATATGAGAATATAAAATACAAATACTTCCTTTGTGTTGCTATCCTTGGCTTTCTGTAAGATTGCTCAAAGTTAGGATTATAAATCTTACCATAGTTTTGCATTTAGTTCAAACAGAGAAATCACATTATTTTCTGACAAATCTCATGTTTAGCTGCTAATGAGCTAGCAAATGTAATTGGATTTTGATTAATTCTTGTTTACATCTCTATTTTTTTCTGAACTGTAAGTGATTATTTCTCTTTACCATGTCCTAAGCTCAATGAACTGTTTAGGTTCTTCAGGTGAAAGCACTGAAGGTATTTGGGATGATACTTTTTATCTCTGTGTTAAAGAGGTGAAAATAACACTGGCAAATAGAAGATCAAGCAAGTGGGTAGAACAGACCTAATCACAAATGTGAATTACAACTCACTTTTGTTGAATGGAACGGAGATGTTTTCCATTCTTCCTTATGCTATATTCTCCTTTAAAATAATACAAGTGAGGCAAAATGTGTAGAAATGGTTAAAGAGGAAAATTATTCTGAAAAAGCCTGACAAAAACTTGATTGATGTGCTAGCAAAGCAGCACTTTCTCCCTTACTGATTTTGGCTTTAGCTGATTTGTAGAATTCAGAGAATAATGTGTTCAGATCTAGTCGGAATGGAAGTGTCTGAAATGTGGCTTGACTTCTGTGGTTTTAAATGCGGAAAACTCTACATTTTGTGTAATTTCCTCTATAATTCAAATCAACTGTTCTGTGCAGAGCTGTCTGAAGAGCTTACTGGATGCTTAAGTCTGAGCTAACTCATTTCTTCTGGATGCAAGCTGAAGAATCTTCATACTAATGGTAGGAGTTCATAAGTATTACAAATAATTGCTAGTAGCTGGATGAACTTACATAAATACCCAAATAGTAGCCAGCTTAAAAATGTCACCTTCTGTTTCTTTGAATCAGACTGTGGTACATAGAAGATTATAACCTGTCATTCCAATATGCTCTGCACCCCAAGCCAACCAGTCTGTGTATTTGATATTGTGAACGCTGTACTAATTGCCTTTCAAGCTACTACACGCAGCTGAAGCACTGTATGAATTGCCATTCAGGCTGCCACATGCAGTTAAAACATTTGTGTATCTACAGTATCATACAGCTGTGACTCAATGACTTCATGGCTATCATGAGAATTATGAAATTGTGCTCTGCTTGCAAAACACTCTGTCTTTCCCCCTACACTCAGCCCTGATTTAAGATATAGCAATACAATCCTCTCACTAAGGACACTTCTTGAGAGGCTCCATAGTGAGTCTTGCTTTTGGTCACAAAAATAAGCTTTTTCTAAGCTATACCTACTCAAACTGAAGTCATTCCAGGAAACTCAAAGGCTTTTTATTAGAATCAAATTAACTGCACATCCTCTGTAGTGTAATTATAGAGCTTTTGCTGTTTAATTAAGGCACAGAAGAATACCTATTGCTTTTTCTTTGTGTAAGGCTCTGCTCAAAATAACAGCTCCTATGTTTTGTACCTGTTCTGCCTACTAGTGTAAGTTAGGAACTATTATTTTTCACTACTGGAATGTGAACCAGAGCAATTAACACCAGATTTTTTCTTTCCTGATAAAACTGTATATAATTTTCTTCTAGTTTTCTAGCCTTATTAGTGATTATTTAGATTGTGCTTGTTTTGCAAATCTTAAGCCAAGGAACAAAAATCTCATAAGTTCAGTGGTCTGTCTTCCTATTGCTGGTGAAAAATGTGTATGTAATGGGAATAGCTCTCCAGCTACTTTTGATATCCAAATTCTGTTCTAGAAAATTCTGTCTTAATGATTGAAGGTAGTAGTGCTCCCATGGTACCCAGTCATTCTCCTGTCCTCAGAAATGCTGCCTTTCAGAGATTTCCAAAGCCAGAACAAGAATAAAGGCCATAGAGAACATACTTCATCAACTGTGAAGTTACACAAAGCCATTAGGATTGTGCTTAGGTTGAACTAAGAGGTAATCCTATCCTGTGGGATTACTCATTCTTTTAATCTAAGCACACATAATACTTTCCTGCATTGGTACTGTTTCAGGCAAATATCTATTTAATACATTTGTAATAGTCAGCCCATGCATGAGAAATCCATCTTTTTCCTAAACTTCATGCACAGTTTTGCAGATACCACTGTGGGGGGGGGAGGGAGGGAATGGTCATAACACAAAATGGCAGATAATCATTACCAAAATACAATTGTCCTTGTATTTCACACTAAAAATGTAATTATTTTCAGTGATATTTGCATTTTCTCATGAAGTCATAAATGTCACGTTCTTCAGAAAGAATGATAATACTTTCTTTTAATTGACAGATGGATTTCATACATAGAAACCAGAATATAAAAGCATTTCAAAAACTACTCAATTTTCTACTGCGCTCACAAACTTGTCTACCACTACAGGAAAAACGTGATACATACACTGTATACTATTCCAGAATTCCAGCTGTTTCCAGTTAAATTGCTATTGACTTAATCTTTGTTTCTAGAAGTTATTTATTGTGAGTATGAAAACTCACAAAAGTGTGGTAATCTCATACAAAAGTCGCTTGATGTGTTGTAACTTTCGCTCTCAGTGAAGAACAGGCATTTCTTTAGAAAGGAGATGAAAAAGATAGGAGGCTCATTTGTTGCTCTTTTCCCCCAGCTGTGAAATTTCTGAAGTTGGGCAAGCATAAACTGTTATTAAAGATAGTGACCTGAAGAATTTGATTTCATTCTCTGAAGTAAGCATTGTTGTCATTGTTCTGTATTAGGCATTACTACATTTAGGGTAATACAAAAACCTAACTTAGAAGAAATGATAGATAAGTAGAAGAAATGATGAGACTCCTGCAAAATCAGCAAGATCTATCTCGGTCATTTTGTTACAGGCCTATGAGGAAAATGAAAGTGAATTACAGCTGAAAATCTGTGAGGCATGCCAAGTTAATTGAAAAGAACTTGCTCTTTAAAAAAATCTCATGGCAGGGGAAGCATCTGTTGAAACACTTGACTGTTTGATTCAAATGTCAGGGGAGCTGATTGTAAAAGGCAGATAAGGAAAGGTATAGGGTAAATAGCAAGAATGCTGGAGGCATTTATGTCACTAAAATTGAACTTTAGCCTGACACAAAACACAAAAGTGTTTTAACTTTTGTGTCAGAAGAAAAACGTCAGCGTGCTTGAGGTCATTTTAATGCCTGTATTTACTACATCACTGGCAAATACTAGAAACTAATATAAATATCTAACTAATATAAATATGACCACTAAGCTTGTAAGACAGCATGTATACAATCCATACAAAAATACAGATGACCAAGTCACCTTCCTGTATGCAGTAGGATGTGTGATTTTATTTATTTATTTTAGCCTCAGTGGCTGCAAAGACAAATGCAATTCAGATTCATTTATCTACCCTTATTCCCTCTAGCTTACATGGAATGGTAATTCTGGATAGTTCATGATTACGTTGCTGTAAAAAGTTAGAAGCCATGTCAACAGTGATACTGGCAAATAACTGTTGAAATTTTTCTTTTATTATACAATCTATGTTTGCTAGGTATAAACCATGACTTGGATCAACTACATACTCATTAAAAAATCTAACTACCTCTACCTGATACCTTCACTCTCCAGTAACTGTCACACAGTTTATTCCCTTATTCCCTCTACTTGTTCCTGTGATAACTTCTTGATACATTGAGGGGGGAGAAAAATTAACAGGATGCCTGGACTGGAAGATTCAAACTGAAAATTAAAGATAGTATCTCAGGTATGGTTCTAAGCAAAAAATGAGTGCTGTCATTCCTAAGTCTGCATAAAAACAAGGCAAAACTATGCATAGACTTCAGTTTGAAGGAACGTTTGAGCGTATCTGAAAATAAAAAATGCTGAATGGCCAGAAGAAATGACTGTTCAAATCAATATGTAGCTGACTACCTGAGCAGCTGCAGATTGCATCCTTGAGCAGACAGATGGCCAGATGCTCAGTTATAGCTCCATTGAGGTCAGTGGATGGTCAGACATATAACAGAGCCAACCTGTTCCTAGCTGAGACAAAGCCAAGCTCTTTTCAAATTCAGCAGCAAAAAGCTCTGGAACAGCAATGAACTCCTGAATACAGCTATCTGAAGCTCAAGTAATGCCACTGCCTGTATTTTGACCACTTAATAGTGCTGGTATAAATGCTCCATTTAACAATGATTTCCTGTTTCCTTTGAAGTTCTCTGTACCACTTACTGTTCCCAAGGCAGCTGTCTTGTGTTCAGGTGCTTGTAATGCTTTCTAAAATTTAATTTGGAGTTGATATTTTCAAAGTGAAGGGCAGTAAAAGTGACTTAGCTCATCTTACTTAAGGATATTTAAAAAATAAAAGAGACATTCAGGAGTTTGTAAAGTATATTTAAGTGCTGAGATAATCATGGCCATCTGAATACTTTCATATTTGGAGGCTAGCAGACTCCACTGAGTTTGGAAGCTTATATCCAAAAAAAGTCTCAAATATTTTCACTGTAAGCTTAGGGTGTGCAAAATGGGATGTTAGTAGTTAGCAAGGGATGGGCAATGTTGCACATGGTCCACCAAAACCATAGTGCAAAACATTAAATCTTCATCTTTCAGATAGGTCGCAGTGCAAACTGGAACTGATGTTTGTGTAAGAGCAAACAGCTCGTTCATGTGTGACTGAAATAAACAAACAGTTCAACTCACAAGCTAATTTCCAGACAGGTAAGGCTGTCCTCTTAAATTATATTTCAAACAGTGCTAACCTACTTTACTTTACTGTTACAGTCACTTCTATTTTATCATGTTAACTAGAACTGTGGTTTCAAATGTTCCCAGTGCTTATGTTCAGGCTTCTCTTCTGAGCAAGGCAGCTTGTTTGGTGCACTGCTGTGAGAGGAAAGATTCTTCTTTGTTTCCTCCTTTCTTCTCTTAATGAGATAATTTATCAAGCATGAGTGAAATTCTGTTTCCTTCAACTCTTCCAGAGGTAACTGCAAGGATAATGGCCCTAATAACAGCACTACTGAACTGTAGAAACAGATCAAAACGTCGTCTTAAAATTTAATTGCCAACAGAGCTGTGAACTCTGCACACTGTAGTGGAGAAAGCCAATGGGCTCATCTTATGCAAAAAGGTTAAAAAACATTAAGCACAAGGTATTAAGAATTGTTTTCATTTTCAAATGTGCTGGAGTTGATTAAGTAAATTCCTATGATGTCAAACTATTCTTCAGATTAGATGTTACATTTTGCAAATTAATTCTCTGAAATGTGAACAGGGTTTATAATTGTATTTATTAATGGCCTGCTTGTAGATCTTAATGAATTAAGTTAACACAAAAATAAGAGAGATTCTTAGCTTTAAGGGAAGAAGCCAGAACTACTGACAATAAGTTTAAAACGATAGCCAGCATTTTTTGAGATGACTTACTATGGAGACATTTACATGTAGCAGGATGACAGCCATTTTGAAATGCATGGAGGCTTTCCATGAATGCTTCTGGGATTTGAATCGGAGGCCTGTGATGTGGTGGACTAGGACAAAAATCCATGAAGCACATAATGAAAAATATCAACGCATCAAAGAGAATTAAAAAAAAAAAAAACTACTTAATGAATTTGTCTTAGTAACTTCATAAGTGACACTATTAGAATTACAATAAAAATACCAGTTTGAATCCTCTCTTTTAGAGGTGTATTATTAGCTTCTCGAGATTATAGTTTCAGGTAATTCAATTGTTTCTCAAGGAGACTTTGTTTTGCAAGAACAAAGCTTTCTTTACAGTCTTGTTCAAGACATAATTAGAACAATTAAGTCAATTTAGGTTAACCTTAGCAGCAAAGAAGCCTGCAGATATTAATAATAGCAGAATCAGCTTTGAACTAAGCTTAGACGTATTTTATTCCTATTCCTTTGAAGGCACAAATAAAATAATCTCTCTCACATGGATGGATTTGCTAGTTAATTATCCACAGCATCTGTAGCACAGAACTCACTCTTCTGCTGCTTAAAGTTTGGCAGGACAAAAGTATGACCACAATCAGAAAATTGCATCTTTGATAAAAACACTTTGACATCTTAAATTACCAAGGACTTGATGTTGGCTTGATTTGGTAAACTTACCTGTAGGTGCCTCTATTGCAAAGTGACTACGCATTGCATACCAGCTTATTGGTGCCCACGCTTCCCATTGCTATGTGCTTTTGAAAATCCTGAAATTGTTTTATTTCTCTCTAGCCTGATTTTTTTTCTTCATTTTACCCTTAATGGTTTTAGTCTGACATATCACACCTCACCAAGATTTTAGGTGTGTTCAGAAGTAAGACTTGAGTTTGTCCTTTCTAATAGATGCTGTCACAATATCTGGATCAATTTCAGATAAGAGTTAAGGTATTTGTAGCTTTTGTAGTTGTAGTTGTTTGGCTTTATATGGACAGAACTTTTTTCACCACTATGTAGGAATATACATAAACCTGAAAAGACCTCATCTATCTCTTTGAGTCATCTGGACAAATGGTCCTAGTCCAAAAAATGCCCTCACCTGGCTTAACAGGAATGTAGTGTGTAGTAAAGGTCACATCTGCATCTACCCTTACTGCATGCTTCCAACAGCCAATGCAGTGTCCCTCTGTTATTTGTGTAATTTCTAGTACAAACATTGCCAATGGTTCAGTCTCTAAATACTTTGTCTTTTTGTCAAGTTGTCTTTAGGGCTCTTTGATACTGTTTTATGTGAAATGCCATTTGGTTCATTGTTATTGCAGATATTCAATGTTGAAAATGCAATAGGCTCCACTTACAGAATTATCTAGCAGTCCTGTTATTGAGATAGAGGCTACTTGGAAACGGATGATATTATTCACCATTTCGAGAAGTTACCGTTCCCTGAGGAAATGCAAACATCCCACAGTCAGTTACTTTATTTAAGTGTAATTTAAAACCAGCTCTCAAGCATAATGGGATGTTACAGCCAATATTTATTTTTCTTTCATTAGATAAATAGTATTAAATTGCAATCCTTGAGAAAATTGTACAGACTGTATCACATCTGAATGTGTTCAAGCTTGAGACTCGCTCAGGCAAATTCTCATCGTATTCAAATAACCATCATTATGCAAATAAGAACATCCTTGTTGCCAAGCAAGTTTAAAATGGATGTTTGTTTTCATCTTGATGAATTATATTCCTCCTGGTAGCAGATAGCTATGTGCAACTCAGAACAACCACACAGGTCCTGTTTATTCTTAAGAATTCTCTTGGCTGTTGCATGCTGAATTTCTGCTAGTTGTGTAGTCTGCAGTAGTTCTTCCCGTGTATCTTGCTTGAAAAGCAGCGTAGCCCAGATTTTCTTATTACCACAGTTTTTGGCTTTTTTTTTTTTTACTGAACTTGCTCTGCCACATTCTGTATTGAAGATGTTGTACTAACCTTGTGAAGAGAGAGTAGGATTAGTAAATGGAAGTGAAATCAGCTGCTCTTAAATGCATAAATATAAATTGCTAAAGGATTTAGCTTACCTTGCAAGCTCCCTAATGTAATGACAATTGTTGTTATTTTACTTTATTACTGACAATGTGTTCCAGCAACATAAATCCCTAATGACACATCAAGATCTTGCTGTGTTTTCTGACAAGTACTTGTGATTTTTTTTTTTTTTCTGGATTACTGCTTATTAAACAAAGATTAAATGTGGCTATTAAAAATTGGCGATGTTCCAGGAAAAGGGCTCTATTTTTGTATGTGAAAGAGATATTGGGAAAGGATTCTTTAACTCTAAAAAAGTGAAGGGGGAAAAGAAGGCAGTGACAGAATAGATGTTCTATTATATAAATAGCCCAATAAGCAAAATTTTGTTTTCCTTGGACTACACAGCTACAAGATTCTCAGCAAGACAGAAAGCAGGGAAAAAGTGTTCATTCCTATAGAACATCATTTCAGATATAATTGATGCAATTTATATCGTTCTGTGTCTGGAATGATATTGCTTGATTAAATCACCTAAACACGCATTGCTCAGTGTATGATGATGACACTAGTCTGACTAATGTTAGTGTAAGCTTCTGCGTTTAAAACAACTTGAAATTAGGCAAGACTTTATATTTTTAAAATTGCAGTTTAGGAAATCAGTGCCAGAATGCTCTCACTCCTGCTCATGATCAATTATACAAAGAAAGGGGTTTTTTTTTTTACCTACATGTAACCGCCTGTATGAGCTGATGTTCATTACAGAAGCAGAGAGGTCAAATTCTTGACCTTAAATGAGACTTTAGAAGTCTGGTGTGCTACAGAATAACTACTGAAGGATTAAACAAATGCTAAGAGCATATCCAAAGCTTATACATCTCTTAGGAAAGAAAGCTAAGCTGATACCAGTAAGCAAGAAGCTCAGCTGTGTGTTAGAGACTGAGTGTCTCACAAATTTGAAGTCCACAGTTAATCTTATGGCTGAAGTCTAAGACTAAGGAAAGGAAAAGCAAGTTTCCTGGGTTTCCAGACAAGTCCTATGGACGAGATTCCATAAAAGCTTTATTTCTCCTAGGTTTAAGGGGTTGACACTGCTATCTCCAATTCCAGTCTACTTTTCTTTTTGGAACTAAGCCATAGTACATTCAAGAATGGAAAATGCATGAGCCTGGAAGAAGGAGAAATAAAAAGGAGCTAAACTGTAGTGACTGGGGTGTGTCACAGAATGGGGAGTTCATATACTTGCATACCTGATTACTGGTGAGCACTGAATGTAAAATTAACCTGTGAAAGTCTCCTCGTCTTGGAGAGTTTCACAGAAATGATTATACTCTCATTTCCTGAAGGTAATCTCCTATTTTATTGTGGTCTAGTGTAGCTCAGTAAGCACAGTTTGGATAAGGGAGAACTTAGGTATAATCTCAAAATAAGCACAGAAAACCCTTGCCTTGGGATTTTAGGTTTACTTATTGTGTTTCTGAAACAATCTGAATGCTAGCAATCACCTGGCAAACTGCTGTTTGTTGTTTGATGCAGCTGTACCCATTTTACATTCACAGTTTAACTAGGCTCATCTGCACCTGATTAACTACAGTCGATGAACTCTGAGCAGCTGTAACTAATTAGTGCACTGAGTAACAGTCAGGACTTTGGGAGGGTCAGTTTTTCAGAGGTGGTGCTGGGTGAGCGTCAGAAATTTCTGAAATAGCTGGGGGATTTCTTTGCCTTTTTTTCCTTGGTGTATTTGCACTGTTGTGAATATAGTATCATTTGTTTATCAGCATTCCTAAATCCCTACTTGATTTCTGTCTACTGGTGACCACAGGACTGATGTTTTTAAAAGCCAGATGAGCGATGACTCTAATATCTATCTTTTAGGTATTGAGAGTTAGAATCTGCCAGGATATATTTTTCATTCAGGTACCTTTTTCCCTGTGTTCTTCTCTTTGACTCTAGTCTTGCTCATCACTATCATACTACCATTCACACTGGTGAGAGAAGCATAAATGGAACCTTATTCATTTCTGCTAGTATTAAAGACTTTCAAGAGACTTGGTCAATTTAGTTTAAGTCTTTTTTTTGTTTGTTTTTCTTTTGAAAGAATATTATGAGTAGTTGGATCTACAGAAAATAGATGTTTGTCCTTAAGTTTGTAATGGGTTCATTTTCTTAATAGAGCATTTTGGTATTACAGAAGTTGATAACAAAAGAAAAGATTTTTATGGAGTGAATCAAATGTAAAATCCTTTCTGGAATTGAATTTGTCTTCTGCACAGCTTAGGTGCATATATAAAGCTAATTAGAAAAATGAAAATATGCTACAATACTTAATTATTTTTAAAGAGCACTTCAAGGCTATATAGAAGTAAGAAAAATCAGGTTTTGCTCCTAACTCTGGTAAGGTGTTTCGTAACCCATCTTGGTTATTTCATTTCCCATGGTGTTTAAAATTTCCATTTTCTTAACAGAATTTTTATTTCTTACATCTTTTTATTTGTAAGCCATATTGAGATGGATAATGCTATAAATTGAATGCAAAGCATCAGTAATGTATACAGATCAAGTACTGATCATGGCTGGGGTATTTCTGGAAACATTCATGCTATAGAAGATGTTTGCTTCTGTTTATTAACCTCAGGAAAAGCTTGCTGTTAATGGCCTTAGGCACTAAGGTGCTCTCTGAGCTGTGTTTGCTCTCAGTATGCTGTGAGCAGATAGTTAAGAACTCAGACTGCTGTATTTCCAGAGGAGTTTATTTTTGCATTCACATTACTGCAATATGGGCACTTGCATGGAATTAATTTCCTTACCTGGTAGATTGAATTTCTTCCTGAAAAAGAAATCTAGATTCTATTAAAAATTGATAATTTAAAACTCTGAGAGAGCCATAGGTTACAAGTAAAGCCTTAGGAATCTCGACAGGGCAGTATTATCTGGAGAGGAATTACTTTTGAGGCATCAAAGCCAAGAGTGTTATGTACAAGACATGCAATTCTGGATGTATCAGAAAATGTAAATGAATTTATCTTCAAGAAGCTACCATCAGTAATGGTTGACCTTGATGGAACAAAGGCAACTTAAAAGATGAGTGTTCAGTGTAGCACTCCACTTATATGGAGAGCCTAAAATGGTATTTGGAATAATGCCACAGGAATTTTAGTCTATGTTTAATTACTGTATTGAACTTGATTCTGGGCATCTGATTGGTTTAATGCAGGTTGAATCAGGGTAGGGTATGGATAGGCTGATATTTTGGAAAGCTACATCTTTATATTGCAGAATAAAAACTTGCTCAAGCTTTGGTGATTAAGGTACTCATTTCTTTCAGTGATATGAGAAAATAAGTATGTGCCTTTTTTTTATAGCTAACACTACAGAAAATGCTGTAGTTCTCAAAGCTGCGTGTAACTGCGTGGATAACACTGAGTGGCCACTCAAATAATGAAAATACAAGCTATGTGGAGAAAGGGAATTTGCAGCTGCAAATATACAGCAGAATTAACATTGTTCAGCATGGTGGAGAAAGTCATTGTTTTATCAGTCATTTGCATTATCATATGTTTTCTTCCAAACGTGTTTTCAGATGATGTTTGGTAACTTGGAGATTTTTGTTGATGTACATGGAAGGTTTTCTTTTGGATAGATATCCCTTATTTTATCTCGGGGGTATAATGAAATCTAGTTATTTTGGAGGGGCAGAAGGTCAGGCTAACTCATCTTTTTTTCTTTTTCCCCAACTAAGTTGACAATACATTGATTTATATTATCTGCTTCCACAGGAAAATTAGTTTAACTACTTCATTTGCTTGCTTCCTATCAGCCAGGCTCCATGATAGTACTGTTCTTCCTATGATACACTAGAGTGCAGTATCAATTCAGTTCAGTGGACTTAAATATTTACACTTCATTGTTCTGGTAGAAACTGAAAGAGAAAACCAACATTTCTCTTCCTCCATATGGGCTTTTTGTAGGCTGTTGGAGTTGGTATGCAGCTTTTATTCACAAAAGGAATGTAACAACCAGCAAACTTGTGCCACTTCTGGGCATTGGGGACTGCTAATTAGAACAGCAGTGTCTCCAGACTGAATGTCAGCAACTCCCTTCAGGTGGAATTTAGAACATCATAAGGTAGTCCTTATAAACCTTATTTAGGATCAAGATGTTAACAAGAAGCTGGATTTTATTATCTCCTAAACCATCTTATTCTCTCTTTTATCTTTTCAACTGTAAATTCTAATGCCTCAGCTTCTCAATTTTCTATGCGATTTTAATTCTTGTTAATAGGACTTACTTTCAAAGGTGCTTTTCTTTTGTTCTTGGGTTAGTGTAATTTCCCTCATTCCATTTCCTTCTCCAGCAGCTTCAACTGCAAGGAAAACCGATGTTTATAGCGTGAAGGTTAGAATACTCCAGATATCTTCATTTGCTTCCTCCTATTTACTGACTCTGTGGTTTCAATATGAAATCTACTATAATGTGGAAGCTGTTTCCAGTGTACTCTAACGGCTTCCTACCATATGTTCTCCCATCTGTGGTAGGAGTGAGGGATCTGGAAGGGGGGGGAAGGCAAAAACTTAAGAATGAGTTGAACTATGTGCAGTGTTTCCTTTCCTTAAGGAGGAAGTAAATATGCTTGTACATATGCTTGGAAAGTGTATGTGTTTTACACATCATGAATATTTCTACCCCCTGCTTATTCCAGAGTTTGCTACACAAAAATAAGGGTTGTGAGGCCTGGAAAAATTAGCAAAACTGAATACACCTCAATAACTGAAATGGGGCAAATGATTTGCAGTTATTTCAATTGATTGAAGTGATTTTTTGGAGAGGAGGAGGCCTTCAATGATGGTTAACACTCTGGACCTTTGCTAAGGATAAACCATAAAAATATTTTAAATAGAAATGCAAAAGTCATAACTTGAAGACTACCTACAAAGCTTCCCATCTGTTTACAGCTCGTATCTCCAATGTAGGTAAGGCTAGAGCAGGAGGAGGTTATGTATGTCTGCACTGCATGCCCTTACGAACAACAAGAAACCACTAAGTGTGAGAGGAACTGATTAACTTCCAAATGATTTTTATGGAACATGTTAAATCATGCAAGTTTCTGTGTTTTAGGGGCTTTTCCTCTTTTCCTCTTGATGTGTGTATGCTCTTCTGTCTTATGGTAGTGGAAAATTTTAGCAAATTAGATCATACATTTTAAAAGGTACACTTACACAGAAGGTTTAAACTTGGCTCTCTGTATCTTTTGCTTTGCTACACTTATTTTAATCTCCCATTCATAAATAGCTTAAAGGGAGCCAATAAAGCCAATAAATAATCTGTGGAATCATTATAATATGGGTATAATTATAAAAGCTATAATAAGCAGGTAAATATCAGACACTAGCTATAGGCAGGTAGTGGTACCCAGCTTACATAACCACTGTTCATCCTTCATTAAAGATCTTTTGGAGACTGAGGCTTTCTGGTTCAGCCCTGAATGTAAAGTAGTCTAGGAGAGCTACAATTCAGTACACAGACAAAAATATTTCAAATTAATTGCATTATTTAATTGCTAGTAGTTCGAGGAACAAACATTTTTAATGATCTTATGCAGATCCAAGAAGGGAAGCAGGTATTATCTGTATCTATCAAAACAGTGTTTGCTTAGCTGATTTAAGAAACTTTTTTTGGAAACCATATTAAGCAATGTGGTGTCAGCACACTTCCAGGCACTACATGGATTATCCATCTACAAACTGGAAGTTGTGCTTTTTACCCTAATGGATTTGTTGTACTGTTTCTACACCTTCACGCTTCTGTTATGCCAATTATCATTAGATTTTAGATAAGTAAATGAGTTGCACCTCTGACTCGTACTAATGAGCCATTGTTTGTTCACGCATCACAACATGTGTAGCACTAGAGGTCACCAGCGCTCCATCGTTAGTGAGCATCTATTGCAAAACGTGGTTGAGTTGGGTCTTAGCAACGAGCTCGTTGTGCTGTGGAGTTTAGTAATATTTGCACTGCCAAGCAGCAACCGTTTTAAGGTCTGATGTATACGCATAAGTAGACACCATATGTGTTTACAAAGACATGTTTACAAAAGATCACAAACAATTCAGAGCTGCTTTTCTTCACGTTTGGATTTCTTGTCCCTGCCAAATTCTTGGGTTGTATTTTATTTTGTTATAATTTAATTCTAATATGAAGTCAGCCCCTAAGTGTTTATACCATATTTCCCTGGGTCTTGGGAAACTGCACACCTTTTAAATCCATCTCCCAGCATGTGGCACTGGAAAATGTTGTGCTTCTGCTCCTGAGTTCTGGGAGAGAAGTGCCAAATGGGAGCTTAGACTCATTTATTTTATTCCCCAGTTATCTGGCCCTAGTCACAACATTGTGCAACAAAACTATAATTAGTGTTTTTCCTGACTGTTATGTTAAACTGTCAGTTGAGTAAGCACAAAGTTACATACTTGAATCCTCTAATAAAAATTACTTTTTTCAATATTTGCCTCTTCATTACTTAGACCTTCAATTAAAAAAAAAACCTGTAGGTCATCAAAATCACTATCAGTAATAGCTTATTAATTAAATGTGAAAAATTGCTGGGATGGAATTCAGCAGGGATGATGGGAAATAACTATTTTTTAATGTGCCACATGCTGGGATGTTCTGATTAGATGTCTCATTTAGCCTATATAAAGATAAGGACATCTTAAAACAGCAGATATTCTATTTCTGGTTCATGTTGAAAACACTGTAGGCTGTTAGTGGATGATAGGGTAGGTCCTGTTCCTTGTCAAAACAACACTAGCATATAGCAGAGGTTGGTATTACAACCTTAATAACAGAAGAGATGTGGCAGACGACTGTAAAATGAAAAATGTCATGGAAAAAGTGACTGGGGATTGATTGATTGCTGCTCTTTTCCAGCAGAAGGTGGGTGAGAAGTTTGTAGAGTGGGCTGTGGGTAATGATCTTGCATGTGAGGTGCAGCTCAGCTAGGGGCATGGTTTGCTTGAGGGCCAGAACGTTGATGCCAAAAGTTACTGAGGGTTCAAGGGGAGACCTATGAAAGGAAAAGTTGTCAGAGTTTTCCAAATACATAAAGCCCACCTGTGGCTCAGGTGTTGGATGCTGAGGGAGCATTAAGGGAATTATTTATTTTGGCCTTGTTCTCGGCTGTGCATGCAAAAAGTGTTAGCTTTTTGAATCAGTGGGAGGCAGAACAGCAGGCTATACAGAGCCTTCATCTGTCCCATTCCTATGTTCATTTTCATTTGATATCAACAAAGGCATGCAAAAAAAAAAAAAAAAAAAAAAAAGTAAACTCTCAGTGCCTGCAGGAAAATTTTAAAATCACCCCGCAGTCATGTCAAATGGGCTTCATCCTCTCAGCAGCTTGTGAAACATCATGTCGACTTGTCTGTGGTTATGTCTCAGAGCAGTCATGGTAACATCCTCAGTGCTACTGTCTCATGTTCTGCTGCTATGAAGCACTGTTCTATTTGAAAGTTACACCAATGAGAATATTATGAGGTTACAGAGTGGACACTGTCCGTGTTAGCACTGGCACACATTTGTCTTTTAGGTTGTTTCATCTCTTGTAGCTTCCAAAGCGCTCATACTAGTGCATAGCATCTCACTGCTATGGAGACCTGAGTTGGATACAACCAGGCAGATGGAGTTTTCATTGTGCCTATTAATTTCCTCCTTATGTGTTTCTTCCTGTAGTGATTTCCTGTCTGATGTGTGCGCTTACTGGTTAGCCTATTTACTGAGATTTTATTTGAGTTGGCCTCTGTGTCTTACAAGATTTTGTGCATGTAAATCTCTGCATTTAATGGTACTGCGAGTATTGTAACTTGCAGCCAAAGCTGCTTTTAAAATCCTGTTGTCAGATGAAGCAGGTTGCTATATTCATTAATTAAAAGAAAGGCTCTTGATACACTTTTTGTCTATCAGACTGCTGCTGATTGGCCTAATAACAGCCAGACTGTTGTGATAAGGTTCTTTGTTGCTTGTAGAATTCATTTGGAACCAAGCTATTTCTGAGTTTTCATTGGAAACAAGTAAAGGAGAGTGCAAACTGACTGACATCATCTACTTTTTCAGCTACTGTGAACTGACAGCAAGCCCAGCAACATAAAGTAGCCTGATAGGAATGCTATTCACCAAGAAGGTTAGCGTTTGATCATTAAAGAGATAGGCACTCCAATGGGTATTGCCATTGACAGTAGAACTACAAGCTGTCAAATATATTTTTGAGCCTGGCAAAGATTTTGAACTGAATCTGACTCTCTCATATAACAAAAGCACTGTAAGCAAACAAAGTGATTTCATTTTTCTTATTTTCTTGTGTCGTATGAGTGAACAGATGAAAATTAGTTTTAAATGCATTAAAGATTTAATGTCTTATCTTGCTTTCACTGAAACAAAAGTCTAAGTGCTGGTTAATGTCAGAAGGGAGTAAGATCCAGACATTAATATCAAATTGAAAAGTGTGATTCAGTTTGGTCTTCGTGGTGTCTTCCATTATCACAATCTGATTTTCATGTTGTTCATGTGGAAGCATCACAAAGAGCCTTCAGCTGCTGCCTGTGACTCAGCTGGCCGAGATGCAGTGTGCACATGTGACAAAAGGAAGTCCCTGAAATGCTCTGCATAACCTCAGCAGAGAGAAGAGAAAACAGATGGATGTGATGAAGAAATGACTGATAGATGCACAAAATAGCAACTTCCATAAGTGGAGAAACTTGTGTTTTGTTTTATGAGCAGCAGTTACAGTTGCAGCTACTGCATCATGACTATTAAATGTTTTGAAGACAACACATCAAATTATATAAAATTGCCAGGAGGTCAAACTGATCATGCTGATTCCTTTTCATCTTCTGAGTCTATAATTCTAATTGCTCTTTATTTTGAATGTTGTGCAATAACAAGCCCAAATAATCCATTTCAAGGTCCTCTGTGCACTCTTCAAGCAATTGAGGGAGTAAGAGGGAGGAATAAAAATCTGTTTCTAAAAATCAATTGTCGAGTATACAGGGGCTTCAGTGGAGAGGATTTTTCTCTCATTTTAATGGGAAGTTTTTGGAGAAAAATGTGTACCTGTTCTGTTTAGAAGGCTCCTGCTCCACTTAACATGCCCCAATATTTCAGCTCTGTGGACAGAAAGAGAATTATTAGAATACAATTGGCTTTTGAAATGACTTGTTTGTTCTTAGATCATGGACGTGTTCTGTTCCTACATATTCATATATATATATAGTATAAATATGAATTTATATTTTTCTGCTTCTAAAATACTTAAATACTGAGCAAAATTATCCACTGATGTGCAAATACGTAGGAGCAAAAAAAGAGTGGCTATGTTCTGTTCTTAAGTCTGCTCTTTGCTGTGTTAATAGGACCTCTGCTAGACTTGTATTTCCATCCTGTTAGTAAGGGAACATTGTTGGAGCAGGCTGCCCAGAGGGACTGCAGATTCTCCTTATTTGGAGATATCCAAAACCCATCTGGATGCCAACCTGTGTGATCTCTTGTAGGGAATCTGCTTTAGCAGGGGGTTGGACTCAGTGGTCTCTTGAGGTCTCTTCCAACCCCTGCAGTTCTGTCTTGCAGGGGGGAAAAAAAAACAAACAGAAAAAGGAGGTGAATCAGTGAACTGATTAGAAGCATTAGTAATTTTAATTACATAAGCAGACCGTATCTATCCATTGATATATTGCATTGCCAATGAAACAGTAGTCTCAGAGTAACAATGGATTTTCCCATTACTTTGTCAGATACAGATTTTTCTGCTTTTCTGGTCAGCCATAGGTTGTGGAGATGCAGTTCTGTAAGACTCTTCATTGTCCCCCTTCATTGTCTTGTTTCCTAAAGCCTGTTTTTCCTTCACAATTAGTTGTGTTAATTGCCCAGAAAATTTTAGGCATGCTTGCCTTGCATATTGCTAATAAAACAAGAGGTTTTCTCATTACTGAATAGTGGGAATTGGTATCTTTTTCCATGAGAAGTGTCTAGGAAAGTTTTCCATCACTGATCACAGAGCATCAGATGCCCAGGTTGGAGTTTGTATTGTTCAAGTGTTGTCGCCTGTGCTTACAGTAAGACATCAGAATTGGGACACAACACAAAGTGGAACTTTGCAAGTGGCCTCACCTTTAGCTGCCCTTTGGTAAAAACATCCACTGAAGCAAAGGGAGAACATCTACTGCACAGGGAGTGCAGGGTGACTGCACAAGAGTTGCGTCCTTGTGTCTTTGGCATCTGGAGGCAACAGAATGCTCATAAGGAAGGCAGCCTTGGAGGGGTTGGGGCATGGAGCTGGTTGATGAGGATAGTGAGAGAGTGGAGGAGGAGGAGGGTGTTGACAGGACACTGTGTGCACTACCTCCTACTAAAAGTTAAGCATCTGAAGAGCGCTTTGAGGTGAAAAGGCCAGTGAGGCATAGAATTGAATCATTAGTTGCTGACCTTTTAAAGTGACTTTTACAAACATTAAGGAAATAAAAAAATAGGTTGAATTTATGAAACTGAATTTAGAAATAAATCTGTGCTCTAAGTAACATCCTGGAGTTGGTTCCCTGGATTCCAGTGTTTTTTGCTGGAAACTTAAACAGTGCTTCCAGCTCTGCTGGCTCACTGATGGTGTTGCAGAACAACAAGAAGAATAACGTGATCTTGCAATACAGTATGGTACTAAAACTTCCTCTCTCTCTGCAATTCTCGAACTGCTTCTGCAGTTCTATCTTTGTCCTCTTTGTTACTTCTGTGACTGGAAGGCAGTAGAACAAACCATCCCCAGTTTTGTATGAACAGCAAATACCATGTGATGGCCATAGAGCCAGAAACTGTAAGGAAAAAACTTTTTTTTAGTCCAGCAGAAGATTTTTTTCCTCAAAGAAAAGCTGGTAACAAACACATTGCCATGGCACACAGCTGGAGAGAAAACTCTTCCTTTCTGTGAGGTTGTTTTGTTTGTTTGTTTGTTTTTGTAGAATATGTGAAGCTTTATTCCTTGGAATGCAGATGAACTGGTAGGTAATGCTGGCACACTGCACCTGCATGCTGAATCAAGCTGGGCATTGACTTCCACCCCAAAAGCTGATTGCTTTATCTTGGATAGGAGAATTACTATAGATTGGTTCTCTTCATGTTGGATGACACTGTAAGGATTTTGGCTGTAGGTTGTGTCAATTGCATTTTCTGTCTTTTTTCAGAGAGTTCATGTTCAGAGATGGTCTGTCTGCTTCCTCAATGCCATTTCCAGAGATTTGTTTCATTTAGCTCTGGGCACCTCTCTGGGATTGGTGCTACTTCTGAAACTGGCACTAACTTGCAGAACGGATCTGCACTGTCACTTGAATACAGCATTTTCTCATTGTGTGGTTGATGGTGTTTTCTGAGTGCTGGCAAAGTATGTAGTCTCAAAGTTTATTCTGAATGACCAGCCTTAAAGCTTTCAGCAGAGCAGGTGTTACTGCAGAAAAATATCTGTATTCCCTAGCATGTATTCTATGAAGGGACAAAGTGGTTGTAAGTTCTTGTAGCTACATTTTTATTTATCTTGTTTAGAGTCGGCTGCAGTAAATTGGGTTTTGCTGCTTTTCTGTCTGCCAAGCATAATGCAAATCTCATTAAGCTCAACTAAAGGTTTGGCTTAGCAGAACTGTTCTAGCACTCGTATCTGCTGCAAAGGGAAACCTCAGAGCAGTTACTTCTTGTAATTTTGTGAACACTATTTAGGTAACTGTATGCATTATTTCTGCTGTTCTTGCAATAGCTATTGCGCACTTTACTAAAGAGTCTTCACGTTATTTTCCCGTTCTGTCTGCGCGTTTTTTTCGGCTCACGACAGATTCGGTAGACGAGGGAGAGCTCAAAACGCGAGAGAGAGCTCTAAGCCCAACCACGTGCTGCAGCACATCGTGCCAAAGCAACGTGCTCGGCCGGCTCCGGCAGCCCCAGCCGTAGGGTCGTTTGGGTGCCGGCAGCATCGCGGCGCTTCCGGGCGCCCGGCTCGGGGTTGCTTCCTGCGGCTCGGCTCCGGGCGGGTGGAGCCCCGGCAGCTGGGCAGGGGGCGGCGGGGGCGGTGGCTCTCGGCTCTCCGCTCCCCGGGGGCCGGGGCCGGACCGGGCGGCCCCGCTCCGCCCCGTTCCGCCCCGCTCCGCGCCCCACTGCCCGCGGATTGGGGCTGCCGGGCTGCCCGGTGCGAGGCGGGGCTTGGGCGGTGGGCTTATTTATCTATTTGTTTGCCTCGTCGTATTTTTTTTTTTTTTTCTCTGGCTATTTTCGCGACGCTCCCCGACTTAAATCTCTGCCTCTGTCGATAGCAAGCGCGGCTCGCGTAGGATGGGCCGGGGCCGGCGGAGGCGGGCGGGCGGGAGGGCCGGGGCGGGCGGCACGAGCCGGGCTCCAGCCGCGCTGCATCCGCTGGGGCGGCAGCTCCCCGCCGGCCGCTGCGCCCGCCGGCCCCGAGCGCACTGAGCGGTCCGCGGCAATGGCCTTCGGAGGGGATTCGCGTTCGCCCCCTCCCTCTCGTGCAGAAAGTCAGACAAGTCTATGAGGGAACTGAGAACTTTAGGAGAGGAGAGGAAAAAAAAAAAAAAGCAAACGCCAAAAAAGCCGAGAGAACAACGACAGCAAACCTGCCTCCGTGTTCGGATGATCTCTGGGCTGATCAGCAGCAGCCAGAGGTAAACTTTGGTGCAGCGGCACCGCTCCGGGCTGCGAGCCGAGCCGTTCCTATTTCTGCACTGAAAGGAGCGGGTTTTCACGGCGTCATCTGTCTTGAAGCTAGGAGGGAGGCTAGGGGAGGGTTCGAGGTGAAGAAGTCAGTCCTCTCTCCGAAGGAAATGTTTTTTGTGCTCAACATGACCTTTTCTGAAAATGCAGCCTCTCCAGCGGACTGATTTTTATTTTGACTGGGAAGTGTGTGAAACTGAGCCCTAACTTCCCACAAACCCTAGGATGTGCACTGCTGGGATTAGCAATATGGGGCATCTGTTGTCACCTCTCCTCTTGAGCCTGGCAGCACTTTTTTCAAAAGGTAAGTCTCCACCTCTGTCTGTCTTATTGCATCTTGTTTATTTTCTATACGCAGATTCTGTCCCATCGCTCTGTGATGCCTTGAATGTTGTTACTGACAATTAATGATTGGAGGATTTGGGACAAGTCAAGTGTTACTAAAAAAAAAAAAAAAAAAAAACAAAAACAGATATCTTGATGGGAAATCCTAAGTGGCAAGATTTTTCCTTCCTGTACCCCTTTATTGGAACATTTTTTACCTGTAGGGTACATTTTTGCTCCTGTAGATGCTGATAATCACATGAGCTGGTAATTCAGTTTTGGATAGTGAAGGGTTCTGTTGAAATCTGAAATCTCTGGGGTATGGGCTGCTGGAGTTTGCTGCACTGCTGTTATCAGCTGTGTAATTTTTCAGATTAAAAATCCTGTATCTCAGGCTTGGCAGTGTTTTGCTGAACCGGAGAAATATGTGCGTGCTGAAATGTTTAAAAGCTGTGATGTGAGCCTGAAGCAGGGTGCCTGGTGTTCTGCACACTGAATAGAGTTTGAATGTCCTGACAGCAGGACTTCGGAGGACTCCGTGTTATCTTGTTGCCCTAAAGTGTGTTTACAGTAGAGAAAACCAGCGTGTATTCAATGTACTCATTTGTGTGGGCCTCTTTTGAACTTCTCGGTGATGGCCTCGGCCAAAAGGTGAACGCATTTTTTGCAGTAGTTACTTCAGATGAGCAATCCTGTGTGATGTAAGTTGGGACAAATGTACTGAGAAGGCATTGTACATTAACAGCTATAAGCTGGCAGGGAAACAAAATCGAAAGCTCCCACCATGTGCTCAGTCTTCAGCAAGGAATAATAGCATATGCATTTAATCTGTGAGTTTGCAAACATACTGGTAAGGAGTTCTGCTCTGAGAGAGCTCACTGATCAAATTAAGTGTTGCTTACTTGTAACACCTTTTCATAGGTTAAGATGTCAACACTTTCCTTTTTGATGAAGTGAGTTATTTTTACTCATTACTTTGTACCCAAAACTGAACTGACAGAAGGGAAAATGCACAGCTGTCTATTTCTCTGGTGGTCCCCTATAAAACAAACAGAACACATCCCTTTCTTCCTTTAGAACAGGTTGAGAAGGAAGGGAACAAAATAAGTCTTCTCCAATGTAACTTAACTGCAGTGCCTACATGAACACAGTTTAAAAGTTGTGATTGGAAATGCATTAGCAGCAGGAGTTGGAACTCTGAGACTGCTTCCACTTTGCACACAAGAAGCTTTTGATTGCCCAGCTAGACTGTAAATCATGTACTTCATTATAAGCAATATCAGTGCTTCAGATAGGCTAACAATGCAGTAAGAACGTGAAGTTTTTCATCTTTTTTTTTGTGTGTGTGTGTGAATGTGTTTCAGTTTGCAGCTTTAACACTGCAGTAACAGTGTTTGACTGCGATGGCAGCTTACTGAAATGTCAGAGTATGAGAGGCATTGCAGTCCCACAGAGTTCAGTGTTTTCTTTACTGCCATCTCAGCAACAATAACACTCAGATATGAATTTGTTCTTAGACGTTACTTACATCTCCTTTGAAAGATAAACAGGCAGAAAATTGAGCTTGGATAGGAGGTCTCTTAGGTAGAAAGAAAATGCTGTAGAAACTGGTGGGTGAGGTTTTTTTTCCTGGTTATTATGAAGTCTCATTAAATCCGATATTTCTTGAAACTGGATACAGAAGATCCCATTAGAATTACTGGCATCTTCTGTGTTATTTATTACGCACTTCAGATATCTACATGCTGCTGTATGACTGCAGGGATTTCCTGCTCTTCAGTAATACAGATATCTTCTATCTTTAATGTAATTGTCTATGTCTGTGCTGGGTAACAGGCTCTATCTGCACTTCTATGCCTTAGCACACTGTGAAAAGACCAGAGTGCTCTGGAGATTTACAGCATGAAATAGACAGTGTGTGAGGTTGATTCTCCCTCTGCCCCCTTGAAAAAGATTAAAAACCAACAACAGGACATACTTTTTACTGCTACAGGGCATGTTTCTTTGATGCCTTTCTGTTACTAATAGAAAAACTCTAATTTATGACACGATAACAAAGTTTTCTTAAAGAGATACAGGATCTTCTAACCTACAACAGCAATCAGCTGTCTATTGTGCACAGGTCTGTTGCTGATTACTCAGAACCATGGCAACACACCTTCTCACTGCACAGTTTCAGGTAATGATGTTGAAGACTTGAAAATTCTATTGCAGTTTTGCTTTGCTTTTATCTTGTATACAAAGAAAATAGCTCCAGCCTGAGAAGTGAAATGTTGTTTTCAATAAAGAGCTTCATGTTCTTATCAGACAATTTGTCACTGATGATATAATCCTTGCTTTTTAATAAGTTTTCAGCCTTAAAATATAAACATGCATGCATACATATCTCTCTATCCCCAAGAGAGGCTGTAAGGCTATATAACTGTAATTAGGGACACAGGTCCATTTTGCAGCTTTGTCATTGACTAGAAGGTTTCTGAACCAGTTGGAGGGGGCTAATGCTTGCCCTCAGTCAGCTGGGCTTGTTGCTATTTGGTGTCACCTGTGAAACAGATTCCCCAGAAACCTTCATTTAAATGTAGCCAGGCCCAGCTGATGTGGAAACACACTAATATAAATGGGTTCCATAATGTGGGCATTTGGTCCCTTGCTAAAGGGAAAGATCTCTCATTAGCTTTGTTCAGCTAGAACAAAAATTGTAGTACTGTAAACACCAAATTCCATGCTTGGTACAAGTTTATTATATACTTAAGTCTCCTAATATTTATACATCCTATATATATATATATACATAGGATGTATACCGTGAGACTTAAGACTAAGGAACCTTTTACATTATGAATATATGTTGTCAAATTAAAATATTCATTTCAAATTTCAGCTCTAAGTTGAGAGCAGCAAAACCAAGAATATTGTAGTGACTTACAGCCTGCGTTCTGATGAGCTTTCCATGTTCTTTGTCATCCTGGGCTGAAATTTTCCTGCAAGCCTCTTTTCAATGAGATCTCAGGTCACATAGCTGCTGTTCTAATTTTTTTTTTTTCCTTGGTTTTTATAAAAGCATGGCTTGGCAAATGTGTTGGGCAAAATTACCTTGCATGCCCTGAAGAGTGCTCTGTACAGGCTGTGGATGCTCTGTTCACAGTGATGCCCATCACCTGTTATGGGAAGGCTGGGGGGGGCGAAATCTCCTAGAAACCCAACCCTAAAGGTTTAGTTTGGTGTATTTTAGTACTGTGTGAAACCTCTTGAACCCATGGATTCTCATGTTATAGAATGTTTTTCTCTTGCTATGGCCAAACTTTCTCTCTGCTATTTCACTGATTTTTGTGATGATACTTAATGGCAGAACATGTTGAATATGCTGAAAGAATTCATTATGACTGCAGTGCATTGCATCCTTGTGAACTGTAGCTGTACAGGAAGCCATAGTCCTCCTTTTAGCTTCCCTTGTGCATCCACTGGCTTCAGTGGGAGCAGTGCTGCACAAAATGCAAGGCAGCTGAGCTCGTTGGGAGTGTTCCATCTTCAGAATGCTGCGGGCCATTTTGACGATATTTGTGTGCAGCCTGAACTGACAGTGAAGTGTGCTGTGAACCCAGTGTAAATAGAAACGGAAAATGAGAAGCTGAGGAGTGCAACAACTTGTCTTTCAGCACTGCTTACTTTGTATCATTACTCTGGAACACAGATAACACAGGGATGGAAAATGGTATTGTACGTGAGATTAAAATTGAAGGTTATTATATTTGATTTAAGATATATTTCTCTCCTCCAACCCTCCCTTATGGTGCCTAGATGGGAGTTCAGAATCGAATTTCAATTCGTGTTGACAGATTTTGATGGTGATGATGAGGGACATGTGGCTTTTCTCAAAGTAACTGCGCTGACAGTACTTGTGGGCAGACTGCTCCCAGGCACCTGCTGCTCTTGCTGTGCAATTGGGATGTATAGAAAACACACTGCATGCTGATTTCAGATGGCTGCTACTTAGGTGATCATAAAGTGCCAGTATGGTCAGTAAGAGCATTTCTCCTAGGCGCTGTCTATATGCAGAAATCAAAACAGGTTAACCTGAAAATCCAAGAGATAGAAGAAATCTTCCTAGCTTAGTGTTCAAGCTGTTTCCATAAAGGCAAAGTTGTTCTTTGCCTCAGCTACACCGAACTCGCTGCCTTTTCAGGCGTTATGTGAGGGAAGGAGAAACTGAGTTGCACATTGCATTCTGTTTCTTGCCAGCATACTTCTGGGAGAAGCCCAGTTCTGGTTTCTTTTAGAAAAAGAATAAATTCTGTAAAAACAAAACAAAAACAAACAAAACAAAACCAAAAAATTCTACAGCTAGCCCCATGTTTTATTTGTCAGCTGCAGTACTCGCTTAATGTGATTTGGCTTCTAGTATTTCCCTGTAATGTTCTCATTTTTTACTTGTGTCTTTTCTATTATTATTTCCCTGGGACTGTCAGGCTTTGTGACACCAACCAATGCTTTAGATGTTAATAAAAGTAGCTTTATTCAATAAGGATGAGTTTTATTTAATAAAAGAATCGAAAGATAACCTGACTTTTCAGCTGCATTCACATTAAATCAACCTCCTGAGGTGGTTGTGGATTCCACGTTTAGTGACAGTCTGTCACTGGTCCTAGGATGCACAAACCTGACTCCAGACAGATTGGTTGCAGAAAAGCTCAAGAGGTACCTGAGATTCATTGCAGGCTTGGTTTATAATGCATTACATTAAAATACTTGATTTTCACCAATCTTAATAATGTTGCCTGCTGCAGTATTAATGGTAATTCAGAATGAAGTGGATTTGAAATACTTCAGAGACATTTAGATAATGTTGATTATTATGAGTGGATTTAAGGTTCATATTTGAGTATGTTAGGCTGCTTCAGCCTCCTGTGTAGGGAGAAATTTTACTCTAGAAAGGCAATTGATTTCTTCTTATATTGAATAGGCTTGGTTCCAATGTAAGGTGCTGTGTTCCAATGTCTGGTCCTGCAGAGCTGATGGATTGAAAGCCTTCATACTCCAAAGAGTACAGCTTGGAGGCTTGCCCAAACACCACACATTTTGCAATTTAGTAGTGCAACATACACAAAAGGATGACATAACTTCCAGGTCTATGATAGTCTATGATATAAGATATTGGGTGCAGCTGTAGGTCCACTGTGGGTGTGATCCCAGATCGTATTTAAATCAGTATACATGTTTTCATTGCCTCTGGCAAGCTTTAATTCAGAGTGTAGACAGAGTTTTCTGGTGCAGTGTTTTTCAGCCGTGGCCCACACAGCAGTGGTGATTCATGGAACATCTGAGCAGTGTTGTGAAACCAGTGCCAGACATCTCATGCGTGCAAGCTAGAAAAGAACACTGAGAAAATAAATGTAGCAAGGATGCATTCAGGGTACATCCTGGTTTCTCTTTGGTTGTAAGCTAAAACATTTGTGACAGTACTGTGCGAGATGGTCTAGATTTCTTTCAGAAATGTTAGTTTGCTCTTGTCCTTAAAAAGGTTTGATGAAAAACCACTGTAGTGAGGCTAACTGCAATAATTTAAAGTACATTTCTCTGAACAGTTTGGTATTACCTTAATACATTGGACACAGCAGTTGATAATGTGAATGTTTCTAATCTACTCCAGCACAGGTTTACTAAAATCAGCATTGAATAGTGGCTCAGTGAAGCAAGGTAGGAGTAGTCATGAGCAACTCAACCAGACGTCTGTGCTGCAGGGTCAGTTAACTTCCTAAGAGACTCTTTCTGTATTCTCGGAGGATGTATGTTGGCTTTCACACTCCTAGACTAGATTTTTTTTAAATTAAGATTTCTAGAAAGATTTCTGGAGGTAGTTTTCTGTATTGCAGATGATTGATTGCCTACATGAAAGATGCTCAGCAAGATTGCGCTCATTTGTTTCTTGTACAGATCTTGTAGAAATGGTTGGCAGTGGCTCAGCTAGGACAATGCCATACTTCTTTAAATTTGCAAAATGTAGGCCCTCTTCTTTCCTTCTGCTGTCAGTTCTCTTTCTCACAGGTCCTTCTAGATCCCTTTTTAAAGTTTCTTAGAATTGACTTGAAAGAAGTCTTGGTGTTATTTCAGTGGATTGTATTTTGAGGCTCTCAGTGGGCGAGGATCAATGTGGAGCTAAATAGCTCTGATAACACTTCATAATGTAATAAATGTTTAAAAAAAAGGAAATGAAAAACCACCAAAAACAACAGCAACAAGCCACAAACCAAAACCACATTATCAGTTACCTGCTTGTCATCTTTAGCACATTTACAGAAGCTTGCTTGAGTTCAGAAGCGTGTACCCCCTCGATCTGGCAAAGGATGTCTTGATATGATCAGCAATACGGGACTTAGGGCGAACTGAGCAATTCCTATTCTGTCCAGTGGAGGGCAGAGGTGCGTGTGCATTCTGTAAGTTTATTACCACACTCCGTTACTCCGTAAGCAGCACAAGATGATGACTTCAAGAGTTTTCACTGCCCTGTCATGTTTACACCAGTTGTCACTGTCTTACTCACTTTAGGGTCTCTTTTAACTCAGATCATAGAAGTTGGGCTCTTTCTTAGATATTGTTTGCCTACAGAATTTGGCTCAAATGTAAACATCAGAAGAACTTGGCCTAGCCTCTATAGAAGAGTTTGGAAGAGGAACACATACAAAGGAGGTATCTCCCAGTATAGTGAGTTGGTACACATCTGATTTATGACTGATTGGATCTTGTCATCTAGATTCTAGTGGCAAGAGTGCTTTTTCCAAGACTTAATGGACGTTTAGTTGGTGTGAGCTTTGTGGTGTCCTTGTTAGTGAAACAGTTGTTATGCCTTCAGTGATTCACAGAAGCCAAGTATTGCTTTTTAAAGCTTGATACAATGCTCTCCATAGATCATTCCCTTGCTTACTAAGGGTTTATCAGTTAAGACTCTTTTATTCCATACCCTTGTCCATTGGGCAAACAGTTGTACAGGGATCATGACTTCAGCTGTGCTCTGCTCTCTCCTTTGTGGTTGACTGTGTCCCCTGCAGCACTTGTCTGATAAGAGATGATTTCTTGCATACAGAACACTTGTGCACAGTAGGATGCTGTTATATACTTCTGACTCTTTGACACCATCTGCCCACTAAAGTGGTTTTAATGGGTTTCCACTGAGCCAGGCTGTACTACAGCCCTGACAGCATGCTCCCTGTTCTTAAAAAATAAACAGAATCTTTTTAGAAAATCTATCTGTGAACATTGGCTTCTGCAAGAAAAATGATGATTACATACCACTTGATTTTCTGGAATCAGAAATATCTCGTTTTGATGGGAAAATGACTGATAGTGCTAGGTTGCTTTGCTGTTGCTTTTAATGATGTTATTAAGCATTATTTCTTGTCCCTTTTTTTGTCAGATATTACTGTCCATTTGCAGAAATGCAGTAGTTTCCCCTTACTGGCATTCTCTTCTTTCTTTTGAAAGCTGAGGAATGCAGCACTTTGCTATGGTGATTTAGGTGTCAGGGTACCCGCTGGCTTTCTGTAACCTTTGGAAAATTACTTCAACTCTCTTTCTCTTCCCCTTTGTCTACTCTGAATGCAGGTTCATTAGAGAAGGATCTGTTTACTTGCTGTTTAGCTAGCACCTGACCCTCTTCTCAGATGAGATGTACATTTTTCCATGTTAGAAGTGATTAACTACTTCTCAGTGGCTGAGTTACAAATTAGAACATAGCATTCTGATTGCCCTGGTCACTGGACAGCATTAAGAACTCTGAGTTCTGTTAGAATAGAGAATAAGAGCATCTTAATGGAAAACAATAAAAATGAGATAAAAGCATCTCTGCAGTTAAATATGTTGTAGAGCTTACCTAGATCCCATCCCTTAATGTTAAATTAATAAATTATCTAAATCTTTTCAGGCAGTGGCATGGTATATAGGAAGCAAAGCTCTTTATGAAAAGGAGTCATAAAGATGATTTTATTTCCTTTCATAAGCTGTGTTACTAATCTGTTAAAGAAACCCACCTGATTTTAAACATCTGTATTAGCAATGTCAAAAACCACTTAATCCTGTGTGGTTTGTTTTTTATTTGAAGGTGGTACAGGTGTTAGAAATATTGCATTCTTCCTGTTCCCCTTCAAGTCTTTGGGGTTTATTTCAAGCTCCTTCATATGAATAAGATGCAAACTTGAAGGATAGCAGTGCTGTTTGAGATGAACTCATGAAAGGAACTTTGGCCAGTCTCTTCTGTTATTGAGCTTTGGTTTCCTCAGCAAAACAAATGAAGTGTTCTGAAACTCTTAAATGGTGAAACATCTCTGGTGGAGGACAATGGAAATTCTAATGTTTAGTTTCAAAAATATTGAAATGTCAGAATTTATCATAACACAGATCAAACTTAATTCCATCCATCTATTCTTAACTCATGTTGCAAGCAGATAAAATAGATTTCTGCTTTGTTTTTCTGTAATTGTCTGTTTTTTTTTTTTTTTTTTTTTTTTTTTAGCATTCCTTTGCATAACAGAAGCTCTTACATTTTGCAAATGCCCTTGATGTCCTTCCTTGACCTGCTGGCAGAAAGTGATATTGACATGGTTTTTGTTTACTCCTCAGTTGAAATTTGTTTTCAGAGGTTGCAAAGCTCTTGCGGATAGACCTTGCCTTCTGCTCTGGTTCTGGTAAAAGAAAAAAAAAAAAAAAGGTGGTACTGCATTCTGAGGTCCTACAGACACCCTGCAACTTGGGAGGAAGTGATAATGAAATGATGTAGTATTTTATACTCAACTAAAACTGTTAAATGCTGTGAAAATACAGAAACAATAAATCTTTTGGAGTCAAGATCCAGATTTTAAGAGGAAATGTATGGAAATGATGAAATTTGAATGTGGAGAATAGTTATAAGAAGACTCCCCTAGAATTTAAAAACTGCGTTCCACAGGCATAGCACTGTCACTGTACTTGAGCACCTCCAGTAATCTGTTCCCTGGCATTTTCATTTTCATTCCTTTGTAGAAAAACTGTGATTAGAGAAATCAGATGTAGAAGCTTATAGATTGGCATGGGAATGAATCCTAAATGGTTAAAAGCGTGACATTCATCACTTGGAATATCTGTGATTGCTGTATTCAGCTGATTGATTAGCCTTGTCAAAGTAACTTCACATTCCATAATCAACAAATCATCAACAGTTTTGAAAGAAGTATTAGAATAACGAAGGCAAAGTCATTCAAGTTAGACAAAGACATGACTATCAGTAAGAAACACTATCCTAGTTTTCCCTCAGCATATTCCTTTCCATGACTTAGCTGAAATTTTGAGAGGGGCAGGAAAGGCCACCAAGGAAGTTGATAATGTGACCGCTGATCTTTATGCCTTGGGATTCAGCTGTAATACTCCAAACTGAAATAGACGCTGCTTGGCTGTATGCTGAATGTTTTGATGAGCGAGCTGAAAGGTTCTGAACACATCTTCATATTCTTCATCCGGCCAAAATTCTGTAGCAGTGATAAGAGACTGCAGTGTGATACTGGAGATCACATGGGTGTTTCTGGGAAGAAATTCGGACTTCAGTTCCTAGCCTCAGTCATGTAGCTGTGATAACTTTCAGTTACCGCCAATGGCTGCTGTTTCAAGTGTTTCCAAAAAGCTGAGCATCCCCTTTTCATAATCATGGACCCGGGCCAGCCTAGCAATTTCTCTTTGGCTTTCTGTTCTGTATTGAGCTTTACAGACTGCTATTGTATGAGATCTCTCACATCTGCCTATCACTCAGGCAGTTCCCAGTTCTTAGTCACTTGTTTTTTTTCTTTCCTTATGAACTAGAGCTGTGACTAAATTGCTTAGTCTTAATGGCTCATCATATCTTGTGTGGGCTTCCTGTTTCCGACCTGTTTTCTCTTCCACTGCCAGAATGTACGCACTAGTAGACAAATGCCATCTGGGAATTATAAAGCTGTCACCAGTATTACTGCTGTAGTTTGTGTGTATAGAGATGCAAAGACTATTAAAAGGGCTGACTAATCTGCATTGGAGTAGTAATTTTCTAAAATGATGTCCGTCTTGATTCTTGAGGCATCCAGCTTTTTTGCTCAAAATCTGAAAGCTCACAAGAGTTTTATTTTATTACAGCTGAATGGTTGAACCAGTGTGGTGTTAAATGGCTGTTTGAGCCATGGTCCAATACCTAATTAATCCTTGATGGGATGCAAATAAATATTTTTGTTGTGTGAAAGCAGTATCATTATACTTATTTCTAAATTCTTTTTAAGATGTCAGCATGTAGCCTTAAGGATGTGAAAGACAGGTAGAGCTTGTCAGCTTCCCTGCCTGCTCAGAATTAGTCTGAGCCTATTGGAAATGAAAGGTTCAGAGAGCACAGATGGAATAGATTGAAGTAGCAGCTTTGAGTGAATTGAAAGGGCAAGCTTACTGGCTAATAGTGATCTCAATGGGCAGAAAGATACCCAATAGATATAGATTGCAATTGTCAGACTTGGTGAAGTCCTCAAAGGAACTGCTCACGGATTTTGCTTTCCAGTCCCAGCCTACGGTAGCCTTTTTTTAACTAAAATATCTTTTACTTCCTTGTAATAAAAGTAAAACATGGAGTATATAATATTTATTGAATTATTGAGGCAGAAACTGTTCTCTAATTGGTTGACTTCTTTAAGATAACAATATTGTACAGACACATCTATTTAGAGATTATATTTCTTCATTCTGTAGACGAAAGCTAGATTTGCAGAAGCATTTTAATTTGAACTTAGGTACCAGAATGAGTATTGAGATGTTGAGTTAGTCTCAGCATTTTGATGCGTGCTTTCAAGAAAGTCCATCCAGAAATGTTGCAGTGGGAGGTGGTGAATGCTGAATGCTGTGAAACCTCCCACACCAACTGAGAGAGCAGAGCAACAGAAAATCTGGGTTCTGAATTGTCTGAAAATTTTACTACAATTCCCAGCTCAGTGGACCGAATCTTGGCTGGGCTTTAAGAATGGTGATATGATATTAGGAACTATTAATATTGCACCAAAATTTAATCAAGTGATCTTTTAAGTTTTGGCTTCAATTGGTTTCACTTAGAGAAGACAGTGATCTCATACTTAACAGCTCTATTTAAGCAGTACTTTGACTTAAACCTAGAAAAGAAGTGTAGCCTCTGCTTTTTTATGTTTTTAAATCTGTATTCATGTCTTCAAGTTGATCTTTAAGAAATTCAGTGAGCTGTTTGAGATTTATATACCATTTTATTATATAAATTTTTAATGCATGAAGATAGGAGACAAAAAGTAAATAGTGCAACTGGTTGCCAGTCTATGAGAGGTGCAGAATCATTTGAAATTGTGCTATTGTTTTCATTGTAAATGACCTTTGTTTTTAATTCGGATTTTGTTTCACTCTGTATACTCAAATTCACTGTTAGCTTCTGCTAGAACTGGGGATTCTCTCATATCCCCTGCACCTCAGCTTGTCACTATACTGCACTTTTCCGATATGTGCAAAATAAAAAGCTTAAAATGAAAGGATGGAATACATGATATCCCTGTAAAGTTCCTAAAGCAATACAAATACCAGGTGAGATTATGGGAAAAATAGCAGAGAAGTATTGTGGATGTCCTGTCTACAGAGGGGCTGGAGTGTTAAGAAGAACAAGATGGCAATAAATGATGAGAATTGTCAGTGGCATGGGAGGGTGGGGACCAGTATCTGTGTTGAATCAGCCTTCCTTTTTTCTTGCCTTCTATGGAGCAGCACAAAGGGACTGAAAATCTGCAAGTCCTTGTGTCCTTTCCAAGCAGCATCCTATTGATTTCATTGTTCTTAAGGCTTTCATTGATCACAGAACTGAACAACCTTCTCCTTTACTAGGGTTAAGCAAACTGCTGATACCATGCTAGGTAGTTTTTTCTCATTCCCGGACAAAGATTTTACATTGCATGTACAGCAAAATCCATATCTGCTTCCTCAAGTTTAATTCTTGCTACATTGATTCAGAGCTGGTTAATATCACAATATCCATTTCCTTTTTAGGATTTCCTCTTTCCACAAATAGATGCTCCCAGAAAGAAAGTGGTGCTTGGTTTTCCTCATTTTGCTTTCTTACATTACTTTCTTATAATTTATAACATACTGTGAAGTCAAATTTATTTCAAAGCTGACCAAACTTGCAGTTTTCAGGAAAAATATATATATTTTTTTCTCTTAAAAATCCCCAGGCCTGCTATTTTTTCATGTGCTTAGAAGCTGCAGGTGGGTGTGCTGATTACATGTCATTTAGAGACACTGGCTACTGAGACATGATTTAAGACACGAGAATAATTCAGTAGTTTCTCCTGTGTGTTCCCATTGAATATCTAGTGGGCAGTTTGTTCAGAGGCAGTTTTACCTTGGGGGGGCTGTTTGTCTACACAACCCCATAGTTTACATGCCAAAGACCTCCTTGTTTACTTTTATTTCTTCTGAGGGGACGGAAAGAAAAAAAATGTTGTAGAGATTCATTTAGCTGCTCTTTCTGGAACATGATGTAGCAGTTCAGAGCGTCTCCATTATATTGATACGGCATATTAATGCTGTTAGGTGTGGTTTTGATGGGTTTCTGTTTTGTTTTCCTGCACTGAATACGTATGGGCATGTAATGCTGTCATCTGGAGTTGAGAGCTAAATGCTAATGACCACATTCATAACTACTGAATTCTTTAACGCTTGCTTGCGGTTGAATACAATAGATTATTGCATGAAACTACATTCCTAGCTTCTGACAGCTCCTGCACCATCCTCATAATGCCCACCTATCCCACGTATCATCTTTTCTTTGGTAACACATCTGATAGGTTTTAGCACAAAGCAGAATATTTAAAAAAAAAAAAAAAAAAAGCATATATTAAAAAAAAATATGTGAGACAATGTAAAACTATTCGAATTTGATTATTAATTCAGGAATAAAATGGAGCAAAATTAACACAGCCTTGGCAGAAGTTTACAGCTTTGAAAAAAACGGGGCCTCAGAGGAGCAGTAGGACTCAGGTTTGATTAAAGTGGGATTTCAGAAATTCTCTGCACTGAATGAAATAAAAAGATATTCTATTTAATTAGTTCTGTGGAGGGACAAGAGGTATTTCTCACTCATTGGCTTTCTATGGAGCCTTTAAAATGTGGAGTATGTCTGTAACTATTTTGGTAGACTTATTTTTTGACTCAAGGGAATTATGCTGGATTTCAAACTTTTTGATAACTTTCCACAGACAGACTGGGGAATGTTCCTATTAAAGCACACAGGCTTTCTGCAGTCCTGCTCTGTAATTTTTCTTCCTGATGGGAACAGTTCATATTGGGATCAAATACCTTTGAGGGAGAGATGTTCAGAAGGAAATGCACCTGTTGATTTGTCTCAAGATTTCTTCAGTGCTGCTCCATCTAGATTGCTGCTTGTTTATGTCAGAAGATGCCCACAGTCTAGAGCCACCTAGCTGGAGCTAGAAGAGTCACTTTTTTATATATACTAATGACACTTTTTTTTTTAAATTGTAATGCAGGAAAAGAAACGCATTTTACTGGAACTAATCTTGGGTTATGCCAATATAACAGAGATGAAATTTAATTCCAAAAATTTATTTGAGTAAAACTGTGCCTTTCTTTAGTATAGTGCTTTTGATCAGGTAATTTCAAACTATTTCCTGAAAGAATTTTATGCACAGAGAGACTAAAAGAATTCAGGTATGAAAACTGGCACAGCCTCAGTAGACTGGCTCCTGTTCCAGATGCAGGTTAATTGCTTTGGATTTACATGGCAGTTCACAGGGTCAGAACTTGGCTTACTCTTAGAAAATTTAGCTTTCTTTTCATGTTGAAGAGCCTGGTTAAAATCCATTAAGTTTGGATTGAATGGCTTATTTTTCACAAATTTGAAGGTGTGCTTGAAAGAATGGAAGGTTAGAGTGCTTCATGTTTTATTCTTGGCTGGTTTGATGTTCAAAGGATGTTTGAGAATTTTAACAATGAAATAAGTGTTATACCATTGATCTTAAGTTGAAAACATGATTTCCACGTTTTCCAAAATGTAGGGCTACTTGTGTGTTGTTCTCTTCACTGTAATATTGAAACTTTCACATCTAAAAAACTTAGATTAATCCAGGCATCCATTAACAGAAACAGCAGCAAAATGTTTAAGAAAAGAAGCACCTGCAACCCTTTGTTAATAATAGCCCACCCTCTACCTTTAAGTGTCCAATTGTGGTAGTGCTTTTTGTTCAGGATTCAGCTGTAGTAATTTGTGTAATGGAGAAAGCAACTGTTACAGAGCAATTCTGAATGATCAAATTTTATCGGTTCATAAAAACCTTGGAGGTTAATAACTTTGTTTTGTGAAACAGATGCTTAATTCTGAGCCTGGGCAATTGCCTCTTTTATGTTTGGAGAGGAAAAAAAAAAAGGATGTTTTGGACTACAGTTGACTGTGTAATTGTATACGACAGATGTATTAAATTAGCCTTTCTCAAAGCTTTTGGAGTTCTGCCCCTCTGAATTGTAAATTTTACTTGACTTTCTCATTTGCAGGTTGCATGAGACCATTCTGTGTGTTTCACATATCTTGAGACAAGATATTCCAAATTTGCTGTGAGCTTTCAGACTTACATACGGATAGAAGACAAATTCTTTAGCATTTATGATTCAGATTATGAAGTAAATGGGGAGATAGGAGGGGATCCTTAAGAAGAAGTGCTTGCATGCTTTTGATTTGCCTAAATCCAGAACTTGAATGCTCTATGTCTAATGTTCCAGTTTGTGCCACAGTCTGCTTTCAGTGCACCAGGGCATTCTGCACGCATTTAATGAACCAGGTGCTTCTGAAGTCTTATTAACAATATCTGAATTGTATTTGAGCCCATGTCCTCATACTCTGTTGAAAACAGGACAGTCTTTTATGAAATGGGATGCTGTGTGTGTGAAGGTAGGACTCGTGGAACGTAGTTTTCATCTGATTTTCAAAGGACCCCTACTAAATTCAGCTATGTCTCATCTTTACGTGAAGGTGGAGCAGTTTCCGTGGAATTACTATGGGTTTACTTTGCCTAACAGGAAACAGATTTTATTCCCTTGATTTTAACAGGAGAAACTTTAGTTAGAATCACTTCTGCCTTCACAGAGCACACCTTTGATACTTGTGCTTTCCCTGGTTCTATTTCCTGATATGCTAAGCTTTTTCTGAATCTATTCCTCAAAAGCTGGCATCTGTTTTTGACTTTAAAGATGACCTTAAAACTTTGTGTTTGAATTGCCTGTTTTATGTTTTCGTCTTTCCAGTGTATCAAAAAAAAAAAAAAAGAATATGAATTTCTTATTTGGAGGGAACATCTTTGGTACAGTCATAAAATTAATTTCTTGTTAAAATAAAAAAATGGACGTTAAAAATTATTTTTCAGTGAAAGTGCCAATTTATGAAATAACTGTACCAGGTAACAGTTTAAAGTACAAGTAGCTTATAACAAGAAAATTAATGTTCTCCAATGACAGTAGTGCTTACAAAAAATTAAGCTCTGTTGTTCTCAGGAAATTGAAGATTGCTGGAACAGTGACTTGTCCTTAGAATGGAAACTTATTTGACTAAATGCATACTTACACAATTATAAGCTGAATGTATTCTTGAGACGTTTTAGAAGGACACCTCAGAAAAGTTTGATCTGATGATAGAGCAATGAATTCACTGCATTCTGGATTGAGTGCAAGGAACTTATTCCTGAAGAAGAATTTGATTCTTGAATGGCTATAAGAATGAAAGTGTAATACAACACTGAATTTCCTGTGATTCAGTAAGATCATTTCTCACCATTAGAATTAACTGGTGACATAAATACGTGCCAGTTTATACCAGTTATGAATCTGACTCTTGATCCTGGAGCTTCCATTAAAACCAGGCATTATTAATTGCAGAAATATTAAACCAACTTCAGTGTTTTTACTCATGAGAGCAGAAGGGAAAGCAAGCTTGGTGTTAGCATTTGGGTTTTTTTATTCTGTTCTGTAGTGGTTAAAGAATGTTGTGTGTTCACAAATGGAAGAATACAAATACATAGATCACAACTGTTTTTTTACTGTTCACTTATCTGCCCTGCAAACTTTCACAATGCTCAAAGAAGATTCTTTTGTGTGATTTTTCCTATTCTTTGGAAAGGTTGAAATCAATTCAGATGGATTTATTAATGGCTCTCTTAATTAGTTTGTTAATGGCTATATCTGTAATTCTTATTATTCCCTGCTGGTTAGAGTACAACAATTATTGATCTCTATGCACTGTGCTAGAGAAAAATACATACAGATTTTCTGTTAACAAAAGAAGCTTTTGAAGATAACTCATTCAGATTTTGGGAACGTATTTGTCTCTGTCTTACGAGTTATTAGTGCTAATGGGAGCCATACATACAGTGGGAGTTGAAATCAGCTATTAACCTACATAGCAAGCTGTGGAGTATTGTAAATCCTTGCTGTCTAGGTTATGGTGCGATCCATTTGTGTGACAAGCAGGATGAAGATGAAGTAATCATGTATCTTTCAGACACTGAAAGACAGCTGGGAGAGAACAGGCACAGCAGGGCCTCCACGAAGATGGAAATTCTGCCTTCCTACGAGTTAGGCTGTCTGCTTTGTACCATCTGACAGTGATCTTCCTCTAAAATACTCCTTTCAACTTATTTGAGGAACCCTTCATTAAGTTGCATTTCATTCGCTTGCATAAGGGAATTGTAAAACTCTGGCAGCCTTCCTGCACTTGTGTAAGTCAGTGTTGTATTGATCAATTAGTCCAAGAACAGTGAGAACTTAAGTTCAGGACTTTGATTAATACACGACACATCTTTTATCTTCACTAGATTAGCATAATTGTTATAGTCTGCAAGTGTATTTTCACTCTTTCAGTATCCTTCTGTAGCAGTCAAGGAATTAATTGCGCAAAGTGAGGAGATGATTATTTGCTAAGAATTTTGTTTTGGTTATTAAAATCACAATCTCCTGCTGAGCCTGCAGTAGAGCTTTGCCAAATGGCAGGAGTAAATCTATGAGCTGGTGATGCAAACCTCTGAATAATGGTAGCTGATTATCTTTCTCATTTAGAGATGAATTTCCTCTGTTTAATCTGGAGGAAGCAAACAGGAGGGGAGAAGAAAACTGATTCTGCCCACTGTTCTGGAAGCCTGTGGCTGTACAGGTTTGTCCCTGTTCCTATTCAAGACCTGACTTCAGTGGGAGCAGGACAGCTTTGTGAGATTAAGGCCTTGATCCAAGCAAGTAGTGAAGTGAGCATGAAGGAAGTAAAAGACCAATTTAAGACTTTGCTTCATGAAATTCTGCTTTTAAATGCTCCCGTGTTTTGTGCTCTTTCATACCTAGTTGTTTTGCTCAGTGTGAAGTGGTTTGGGGTGAAGGTACGCCAAGAGGGAAAGGGAAGAAGATGGAGGATAAATGTAAAGGTTATTTTTCATTTGGAAAATAATTTCAATAGATAGAAATTGTTTCATGATAGCTCTGCCATTCTCACTTAATTCCAAGCCTATACTTAAATTTCCCTGGGGTGGCCTTGCCCATATTTATTTCTACAGGAATAACTTCATTCTTGTTTGCTTTTCAGTGTTTCACAAGCCTTTATAGTAGGAACACAAATTACAGAGATGAGATATTCTGTTGACGGATGCCAGAGGCAATCAAAAGGCTACTTGGCATAAGGAGAGATGACAGCATCCCTCCACACGTAGAATCATAGACACATCTGTGGAAAGAAATACTGTGAAGTTGTTAGCTGATAGTTATGGGTTTGCTCTTCCTTGACTGTTACACAGGAAGGGTTTTGTTAGGTAAGATGTCTCGGAATTTTACTGTGAATGAAGGGAATATTCTGGCTACCTTTTTCTCTTCAATCACAATTTTAGGATACATCAGAACTTAATGGTGTATCAGCCTTTGCTAGGCCATATTCCCTTGTCATACAACAGTAAGGCTGTGTCACAGTGGGACTCAAAATACATTCATAATTGAAATAACAGTACTAGGAAGATGACACCAGAGGGGGGAACAAGAACATCTCTAGTTCATGGCTCTGTGATGTGAGGAACAATATCTTAACTGAGGAGGAGCAGGCTGGTCGTGGCTACCATCCTCTGATGGAGTCCTCATAGGCCTTTGCAAGGTAAAAGGATTGACCTGCACTGTGCAAAAGTTTGAAGGTATAAAGGTATAAAACTTAAAGAGCTTGTTGTCATGAGCTAGGATGTATTTTGCATTTCTAGACTTTGAAATATTGGAATGGCAGCATGGCAGCTGTTATGGTTTGCAGAGCATTATACATGCCCCTGTGCTACGTTTTTTCCCCATCCTGCTCTGCCTTTACGTATCACTTGTGCAGTGTTTTCTCTGCATCAAAAATACGTGGTTATAAGGCACGTGCTCTGAACCTGTGTAAGCAGAAGCTTTCATTTGCTGTCTATCTTTAGGGCACACTTCATTTCACTTAGAATAAATTATCATACATTTATCATTAGTTTGCAAGCTATTAACAGTAATATAAACAAATACATGGCACATGTCTTCGTGAAGATTACCTTTAAATCATGTAAGGATTGTAACACATGCTTCTGCTTATTTTATTTTTAATAGAGATATTTTCTGTTTCCACATACGTGCATGCAAATGTGAAGGAGTCACCACTGATCCTCCAGATTAGGAGGGGATTATGAGGAAAAACATAAAACCCCATTGACAGCAAAATCAACAACAGTAGGATGCATACAAAAAGAACAAATAAGAGAAAGTATAGGTAATATATTGAAAACAGTATTCCTTTCACTTACCTGTGTGGAATGCTTCAGTCTTCACTGTCATTGCTATTGTGTGTTTTTTGTTTGATTTGTGATGTGCTGAACCTGGAAAAATGGGTGCATGATTGCAGCAGGGGTAGATAACCTGATTTGGCTTTCCTGTAGCTGATATAGGTACCAGTCCTATACATTAAAGCCATTGGAAAGCTGCAGAATATGCTGAAGCCTTTAGTTGGTAAATTTACTGCTTCTTGGTATTAGTGAGGAGCAGTGCAGTCCCAAATCATTTTTCTCCTTTACTTTCATTTCTCTGTGAAACTGCAAAGCATGTCTCCCTCCCACTGTTCATCTTACCCCATACTTTGAGATTTTTCTCCAGATTCTTCTTCCTCAGAGAACATCTGAAGAGGGCTGGTAGCTCTGAACGTATGTTTTCTCTCTTGCACAGTATTATTTGGGTTGTGGAATCTGCAAAACAGATTCAGGTCTTCTCCCTCTACAGGCTGTCTGTCCATCTGTATATCATGCATATTTTGCTCTTAAACAGAAAATCCTTTCTAACAGCTGTGATCATTCATGCATGAACACAGCGTTTCTTCCCATTTTACCAAAGGCTGTTGCGAATATCCTACTGGAAAATGTGCAGTAGTACTGATAGGCACGATTAAAAGTATGGTTATATTCTGCTGCCACAGAATTGGCCATCTCGTGATATTTGATACCTCTCAGAAGTTATGGATTTAGGTATGAACCCCACTTTCATTTATTAAAAAAACTTTAAACCTAGGTAGTTGTGGAAGAAACTGAGCATATTTGAGTCTTTAAGGCTTATATCTGAAGACAAATAAAAAGAAATCCTTAATATTTCCGTGTAAGTTATTGCAGTTCTTTGTGAGGCAGCTATAGCCTAAGTCTGTTTTTCTCCTATAAGATGTATTAACTCTTAAGCCTCTAAGGACTGAAGCATTAGAGCTACAGTTGTTTTCTTTGCAACTTATTTTGGATTGTAGAAGGTGTTCAAGAAGGACAATGGAAGTCTCTGCTGGCTGTTTAGCTCCTTGTTTATTTTTCTGCAAGTTGATTTAGACAACAGTATTTATTATAATGCCATCAGCATCCTTGAATAAGGAGTGTTACAAGAACATAGCATCATGTTATACTGTTTGGTTATTGACTTCGTTTCTGGTCTGTGCAGACAAGTGCTTTGAAAGATAACTGCAAACTTGAAATTGCAAACAGTATGTGTATCTACTCCAAGCATTTATTTTCTTCCCAGGGACACCTGATAGATTTTCTCAGTTTCTGTAGAATATTTTACTGCTGTTAAAGTTTTCTAAGTATCTGGTGCTATGCTGGGGTCTTGGCTCTAATATCTTTCCTTCTGTGGATTCCCTGAATTGCATCTTTTTCTGCATTTACATCATTCTTATCTCTTCAATGCAGATAAGAATGAGATGCATGACACTCAAGTAAGCTATGGAAGAATCGGGAAGACTCATGCTACAATTTTTCATATGGATCTTGCATAAACATGGATATCTCCTTCCCTTCCTTCACAAGTTTTCTGTCTAGTTAAGAAAACAACAACAACAACAACAACAACAACAACAACAAAAAAAAAACAAAAAAAAAAACCCCACAACAAAACAACATTAAACCAAAATGCAATTGTTCAGATGCTTCATTCACTGAGCATCAGATTTCATAATCAGGCTCATTTATTCATTTTATGCAGTATTTTTAAGACATTATGACACTGCAAAAGCATGTTCCTCCCAAATTTTGTCATAACAAACAAGCAATTTATTCTCTTGGCATATATTTCTTCCCAGGTCATGAAAGAATGATTAAACTGGATTTTTCTTGTAAATCCAGCTCTTATTTTTCCCTCCTGGGAGAAGAGCTGGTGAGCTTGAGCTAATGGATGACTGATTAGAGAGCAGTACAACATTTCTGCTATGAACTTATTTTGCTTTCAAGTACTTTTGTCTGAAAAGCACGTCTTTCTCCATAGCAAGGTGTAGTTGGAGAAGTGATTTTTAAGAGAGAAAAGGTACTCCAGTGCCTGCATTGCTTTTTAATTTAATCTACAGCATTAGTGTAACTTACAGTCTCCGTTGAGTATTGTTCAAACATAGATACTATGAAATAAGCCTCACTACAAATCTATATTCTTACTCAACAGGGCCGGTCATAATTTTACCACTTTAAATGCTGTAGATAACCGATATTTTCTTTTATTGAAAGGCATAAGGAAAGTTTTTATTTGTGAGCGTATTTTTCACTTTTCTGGTGCATCTTTTCTACACTTCTGGAGCACTCTCTATGCACAGTGTCTAAAGTCTTAGTTGCACTGAGGTTAAAACTGCTGATGTTTTTACAGCTTTGTCTATCGTAGCTCCTGCAGACAGATGAAGCTAATTTGATTGTATCTTGCTGTGGACTCTTAACTAGAATTCTGAAATCTAAAGACAGACATGATGAAAATTACAGGTAATTACAGTAAAATATCCAGCAGAGAATAAGAATTGGAAACCTGTTTTGAAACAGACAAACTAAAGATGTGGAGAAAAAAAAAAAAGTAATCCATGGAAAGTGATTGAAAGCTAATATAAAATCACTTTTTCATATACCTTCACAGAAAACTTTTCCATCATCTAGGCTTACCTCCAGGGCAATTGGATTGATGATCAGAGAAGAATTTTTTTGGAAATAAGAAACGGTCTGTGTCATAAAAGTCAAGCAAGATTTGACCCTTCATGCTGGATGTGGATCTGGTATAAGCCCCAGGAATTGATGCATTTTACACTTGATTTATAAAAGGCCTCTTTTTGTCTCTAGAACTTAAAACTGGATCTAATGCTTGGTTGTTTCAAAGAGCTAACTGGTGCAGAAAATTCTTTAAAAATCCTTTAATGTGAAGTATTATCATAAGGCCAAAGAACACTGCCATACCAGATCATCTTCTCATTCTTTAATCCATATCTTTGCTTAAAGCATTGTGTTTTCTTGCTAGTGAGCCTGAGTTGGATAAGGCATAGAAGAAATGTTGAATGTGTTCCTTAATATTCAATTTTCCAGCAATTTTATTGGCAAACTGACTTTCCAAAGGCTCAAGGCTGTGTTGTTTTCCAAAATTACCTCAAGCAGTAATTTTACCAAATATTAAAAACCACGTAGCGTCTTCTATGTACGTTCTTTAGTAGGTGATGAAATGACCTGGACATTTTAATAATCTCTGGCAAATTATTTTAATTTCCCACTTTGTATGATTAATAATAGATGAGATAGACACATGGATCGTGTCTACTTACTCTGTGGATTTATGTATATATGAAGTAATATGAAACTAGGATGGATGGAGAAACTAATAAGCAATCATTATAATGGCTTATAGTAAAAAAAATAATTGTAGTCTCAACATTAAAAATCTTTGGAAGACTCAGGGTTTGGAATGTTGAATTATTTTTTTACCTATACAGCTTCAGTTAGTCACTGCTGAAAATTGATGCCCAAGACAAAAGAGGCAAATTCTTTTGAATGGAACCTTTTGCTGAATTATTTTAGAACGTTTTGTCTATCCAGGGAATTTCCCATATGCTCTTTGTTCTCAGTGAGTACACATCTCACTCAGGGAGAGTGCCACTACAAACCAACAAACTATTGTTGTCCGTAGATTGGCTTTAGATTTCAATTTGATTTCCTTGGGGACACCATATTGGAGGAGTTAGGAATATTTGGAGTATTTCCAAAAATGCAGTCAACAAATTCCAATGCAAAAAACCAGAGTGTTTGCAAATTAAACTGAATCAGGACTTCATTAAATCGATCACTTAAAACTCCAGGTAGTGTTTTGTAAATAACTACAAGAGAGTCACTCAAAGAGAAAAGAAACAGCAAAAATATATCATGGATATCTCAACCTCTGCATGAGCAACAAGGACAGCTTGCTTAAATGCTCCTTCACTCAGCCTGTGGACCATTGTTTTCAGTTAGTTTGTAAGCACAGCATTACTAATGTTCCTTGAGTTTGTGTTAATGACAGGTTTGCCAAATCCAAGATTTAAAATACAACTTGGTACACATCAATGCTTTATTTTTGTTCTTAATTGTGGTCCAAAGGCCAGACTGAATTGCTCAAACTGCCTACTTCACAGCATGCAGCTTTCCAGTATTTATTTAGTGCAAAGCTGTAGACCATACAAAGTAATCCCACTGCAATATCAACTCACAAACAATTTTATAAAGCATCTTTAATGCAGAGTGTTACTGTACCCAGAGGTGTAGGAGAGCAGTATTAATGCAGGCATGATAGTTCTGAGTGTTCGTATGAGTCCTCAAGGAATAATAAACAGCTTGAAATAACAACCGACAAATTCTCCAGGTGCTTTTTATCCATGTGTTGGCAACTGTGTTGATTCCAGATCAATGCAGGGTATTAAGACATTTATATGATTGAGCTAAAAAGCTGCCAGGTTGTACAAGCATCAAACTTGTATAAAACAGGAGACCTGAGTAAAGACAATTGTATTCTGTTCAGCAAATTCAGGAATAGAACTTTGTGGTAACATCAAAATCTTTCCTCTGACAGTATTTATTTTAATTTAGTGCGTGTACTGGCAAAGCTGAAATATTTGTAAGTCTCTCAATTACTGGAATCCCAATATTTGAATATTTTTCTGGTATAAAATGAATGCAACTCATTCCTTAGACAACAGAAACACAAAGCCTTTATTTCACATGCAATCCCAACAAAGCCCAGAGCATACCTGTCATAACAGTTATTGGTTTTGATTCATGTTCCTGAATCAGCAGAACTGTGTTTCTTACTGATGCCAAACTCTGGCATCATGGAGCTTTGTTGTGAAGCACTGAGTGTACAGAGTAGTTCTGTGACAATCAGTTGTTGTCTGGGCTTGTATCATGGAATGAATCCTAGACAAAGAAGCTGATCTAAAAATGATGGAGTCTTCTGGAAGCGCTTTTAATTGGCTGTGTGGACACTTGGATCACATTGTATTTTTTTACTGCGTGTGTCAAAATTACACACGGTTGCATAAAATTAAGTTTCATTTGATTTTCTTGAAGTTGTTCAATAATATGAAATCACAGTAGCGTAGCAGACCCAGCTAAGATATTGACACAGACTGCTATAAAGTGAATTACTATAAAGTTCAACATCTATGGACTTCTACTTTAAATTAATAAAAAAAATATTCAGAAAGCTCAAACTTATAACATCTTATCAGAATCTTCAAATCCTGACCGCGCCATTAACCATCTTCCTTTGTGGCATGTTTTTGCTTTCCCCTCTATTGGGTCTGCATGTAGCAATCCAGTGGTATGTGGTCTAAATTAAGAAACTGTGTATTGAAACCTAATGTATAAAACTATCTACATAAGAACGTGCTTTGAAATCCAAGCAAACATCTGTCAGGCTGGAATTTCTCTACATGAGTGTTAGTTTTGAAAATACAGAATATTTTCAAGGCTCCATTGCTTAATGTGATTTTAGCCCCACCTGGGGATGTACCATGGCAGTGGCATCGAGAAAACACTAAGAAAGTGTTGTGGTCCCATCTGTATGGTTGCACAGCGTGTCTTACACACTTGTAGCCTCTCTTGAAAGTTCACCCGCAAGAGCCGCAAACCTTCAGGGTCTCAAAGATTTTCACAGGATTTTGGAAAGTCTTCATATATAAGCTGCACTTTCCTGAAATGACATCTGCAGCTATGGTGCTTAGAAGCTCATCTTGTCCAGATATTCTTCTGGAAAATGGTAACAGCTACCTCTTGGCAAAACACTGCAAAAAGATGGTTTTTTCTTAATTATTTGTTCTTGCATAAGTAGATAATAGAACCTTACTCTATTATGAAGTCATCAAATATATTTCAGCATATGAGAGCAGTTTCTGGGTACTCATGAAAGGTGTTTGAATTACATATTTTACTGCAAATAATGTTTTCTGTGAGAGTATGTTGTTTGTTTGCTCCATCTGTTATTCTTCTGTTTAAAAACTTTTCCAGAAAGAGGAGACTTAGGAGACTTAGAAGTATTTCCTTGATGTTGTTGATCTAATTTTGCTTCTACTTGCTTTTCCAATTGAAATCTGAATGAGGTGATATTCATCAAAGAGGCAGAGAGAGAAAAAAATTTGAAGACTTTTTTGGCTTTTGTGCTCCAATCCTGATCAGGGGAAAATATTTTTCAAGTTAGATATTAGGTTTTTCATAACTTCCAGTCTTTCCTGTTGGGTTACAGAAAACAACTTCTTCAGAACTGCTTTACAGAGTTTTAGCTAGGTAGTGCATAAAGAAAGCTTTCTGAATGTTACTTTTGTTGTGATTTCTGCAGCCTTACTTCTGCAGTGTTACTTCTGTGACAGATTTCCTTGCACACATAATCTTGTTGACTTAAATTTAATGCTGTGGGTAATACAAGTGTTTGAGCAAACTAAAGATTATTTCCATCCCCTTTTCTTTGAAAAAGATGTTAAACACAAACTGTTCCTTCTTAAATATCTTTATATCTTCTCAGTGGTTCTTGCACCATTCAGGTTACACAGCAGTAAAATTCATTAGGACTCGATGATAAGGCCCATTAGGCAGATGTTGGCATTTTGGTTACCTTACCAAGTTGTGAAACACATTCACTTATTATCTATGGTATTGTTAAAGTCCAAATGGATCAGTGAAACCAAATACAGCATAAAAGATGGTTCAGATCTAGGGATCTTTGCCAAAAAAAACCTGCTTTAATTTATCTGCCTTAAAATGTTCCTGAGCTACATTCGCGGCTGAAGCACAATGGGAGAACTGTACTTTGGAGGTGATAATGAAGTCAGAGCACCTTTGACAGATTGCCACTGCATGCTGGCTTATGGTGGGCTTTATCCTTTTCATCTCTTGAATTTTTTCAACACGTGGAAGATGTATTTATCTACCTGTGCACCTTTATGTATGCTCTGGCTTTACTTTCTTAGTTAATTAGCCATGGTTTCTATGGCAGAGTGCTAGCAACAGCAGAATCTGTGACAGGGATTCAAAGTTGCGGAGCACTCTACACAGCTACCAGAGTAATTTGTCCTGTTTCAAGCAGTCAGAGACAGTATCTCCACCCAGGATGGCATTTACCAGCATTCAGGAGCTTCTTTACTTAGTGGATCATTGAAGCATACTGCAGCTGATCATTTTGAAGACTGAATCTACTGTTGTAAGGGTGCTTCCATGTGTGAAGCTGGGAAACTAGGTGAGCTTTTGGGTTTAATTACTTCCTATCTGAAGCTGGGATTTTCTCTTGCCTCAGTGAGGATATGTGCTTGTAAACGTTTTAATATTTTCTTGATGTGCTAATTATTGCAGTTCAGGCACTGTAGAGTAAGACACAATGTGCATATCTCCTTTTGGTGTGCCTTTATCAACTTCAGTAGGGCAAAACAAATCTCAAATCTTTTGTTTCTTGAGTTATGACAGTATTCGCAGTTCTGCCTTAAATTATTCTTCTTGTGTGTCTGTAAGTTACAGACTCCTTTATGCACCTGAACAGGATCTCTCAGAATCTGGTTCCATCTGCAAGTTCAGGCTGAACATCAATGGCACATATAATGAGGTCAAAATTGAAGAGTTAGATTGACTTCTACCATATGCCTTTAACCTAGTGAAATTCTCTGATCTTATGTCTTGCTCCTATTTAGGAACCACTGTCTCAGTGTTATGATGCCACAACTCACTTAGATAGCATTTACGTTATACAGTGATTGTTTCGATTTTCTGTACTGCTTATATCTTGATGAGTCTATCACAGAATAACAGATCAGAAGTAACAGCTTTGAAGTATTTGAATCTAGGCACACTGCTGATGATGAGTGAAGGTCCCTGAGAAGTGCATGACAGCTCTGTTTCCTGTTCTGTAGGTGAAAACCACTGCTGAGCTTGACAATGGGAATTTTATGCTGATTGCCTATGACATGTAGGCTCTTAGGGTAAAGAGAGGACTTCCATCAGTCTAGCACCCTTCATCCACATGTGTAAACTTGAAAGATTCTTAATGCCCCAAAGATAAGAAAATGCCACTGAAGTGTGAGGAAATCAGAATAGTCTGGTGCCTTACTTCTCACGTAGCCTGGCTGACATCTGTTGAGCTACTCCCCAAGTAGTTCTCTACTTAAGTGTGGTGCATGCGATCTGATTCCAATTAAGGGCTGCTTTTCCAGCCTAAGGCAGGAAGTGAGCTTACTAGTATTCCCAGGAGTGTATTGACCATATTTTACTTGTACCCCTGCCACTCTGTCACAGTGAGATGAAAAGCGTTGTGTTTGTTCTTTACTCCCCTCCTCAGTGGCCAGGGTAATGAATCTCCTGCAGACTGTCAGTGTCTGCGTCCTCTCCACTCCTGCGAGACACTAAGCAAGATAAATGGCACTGTGTAATGACTGTGTAAGAATTCCAGTCATGATTTGTCTAGGTGGGCAGAGCAGCTCCTGGTGTTACACACCATCCTCCTGCAGATCCTATTTCAGCTGGACTTTGAACTTAGCTTCTGATGGCTAAACTGGAGCTCTACTCCCACAAATCTCAGATTAAGTGAAGTCTTTTATAATGTCTTTTCTTGCATGGTCATTTCTCATTACTTCCTATGTTAGAAGGTAATGGACGCTGTAAATTCTCCTTTAAGAGCACCTGTGTTAGTGAGAAACTGTGCCCCAGAAAATGAAATTCTTCCACTCTGTTAAATGTTCAAATTTCAAACTGCAGAAAGCTTCCAAGTAAAAGCTACTCAGTGCATTGTTCCTGTGTGAGCAAAGTGCTGTATACTCAGAAGCCATGTTGTATGGTTGCCTCTCCCTTAGGTAAACACATAAAATAGATGTGCTAAATCTACTTTCTGGATATTCAAATCTTTTGTTATGCAGTAGCTGTGAATCATTCATGTGAATGGAAGTAGCTACTAGTTAACAGCTCACACCTTGGTTAGCAAATGTATAATTGTCAGAAAGATAGAAATTCCAACAGCCCCTTTGAAATTTCTTGCTGATTTGAGCAATATAAAGCTTTCTGAGGAAGATTAAAATAATATAGGGAAGTCTTAAATTATTCTTTCACATAATTATGGTACATTTAAATTCTTCATTTCTATTTTACTTACAGACAAAAAGGGGTGTTATAAGTAAGTGCTCCTCTGCTTGCTCGTATCACTTCCATTTCTCTGCTTGGTCAGCTTGTGTTTAAGTAGGGTATACCTGGCCTTTAGTTATGAGGGATGTAAATAGTAATTTAGTATTTGTTTTTTTTTTTTTTCTATTGCTATGGAGTTTTTATGATTTTTATTCTATTTTCATGTAACTTTAATTATAAAAATATTGTTTGGACTTGCTATTGGCATGGAAACACACAACAGATTGTTGCAGGATTGGCACAAAAGAAACATGTTTTTTTAAAGATTACTGTCTGGTTTTGATCAGTCATTCATGCTACTATAATACCTGCCCATTGTGAATTGGTAAAAGACCAAAACTTTCATATAGGACAATGAACATAGGATAACAACTTTATTTAAACTTCATTTCACCATGGTGCAATGATCAGCTAATTGATCTCCTGTACAAAAGACTGCAGATCATTAAATACTAGAAAGAATGATGTGAACTGAGCTGTATTTTGTTAAAGAAAGCCCTTATGGGTTGTAGCTTTGATTACACTCTTTGTCTTCAGAGATTATTTCCTTTTAACTCACTTCTTATGAATGCAGAATGCTAATGGTAAGAGGTCATTCTAGCTAAAGTTCAATCAAAGGAGAATTATTTTTGGATCTTGACTGCTTGGCCATAGTTTTTAATTTTTTTTCAAAATAAAAAAATAGCTGTAATTGGGTTTGATTTAGATGAAGTTTCTTTTGCATGAGATGCAAAAATCCAGCATATAGTAATCATTGAAAAAGTCAACTGTGTACATCAAAGCACAAATAATAAAGATGGTTTAAGATGTGGAGTAATAAAATATATATGCATTCATGGAGCACTGTCATGTCTACTGGTCTTGATCTTCTGATCTTTCTTATGGCAAAGATGCTCTGCTGAGTGAGTGGATTCACTTTTGGTTTCCTTGGAATCAATTTAGCCATAGCCAAACTCCAAGTCATTGAAAACTTTTCTCAGTTATGTCAGAGCTTCAAAAACTAGAGGAAGAATTGTAAGGAGTTGTACATCTTTCAACACTGGGGTAACAGAGAGCAGACTAATGTTCACACAGACAAGAATCTTCTGTGAACAGTGATTTAATTACGTATTTCTTATCACAATTACGATGAAGCATTTGTGTGTACATATGTACATCTACACTCTGGGAAGTTACACTCAGCAAATCCATATCGTTTGACAAAGAGAAGAATATATCTGACTTTTATTCTACAGTGGATTGCATAAAATCAATGTTAAGAATCACATAAATACTTCTGCACTACTTTGCAGCAGCCTGTTTGTCACTCCAGATTGAACAGGCAGTGGGCAGTACTGGACCTCCTCTGGTCCGATGCCAGATCCATCCTCTGATCAGAAGGTATGCGCTACCTGTATGTGCTCTGTCTGTCCTGATGAAGCTGAATTTCTTTGCAGTTCATATCAGGGCTTCAATTAATACCAAGAGGACCACAAGTTTTTATTTCTTTTTTGTCTAATCTTCTAATGAAATCATAGTAGGGCCAGTTAAAAAAAATATATATATTGTTTTTAGCACTGGGTTAGGATTTAGTAAGGTGGAGCTGAAATAACTCTCTAAGGAGTTTGTTCTCTTTAAATGCTTTGAGAACTAATGCTTCACCCTGAGCAGTGGTAAAATACTTCCTCTAGTCTTTAGTCCCTTTAGTGATCTTATGAGAATTTTTGGTCTTTGCTCTGTTGTTCCACACCCTTAAATAATGGGAAACCTTTCCTACTCAGGTCTCAATCAGCCTGCACACTAATTAAGCTAATTGGGAGAAATGTGATGCACTCCCTAATTACAGCTGCAGATTTTTTTTTTTTTTTAGGAACAACCTTACTGCAATTTTTCTTCCATTAAAAAAAAAAACCACAAAAACAAACAAACAAAACAAAAAGCAGAACACCCCCCACCTCCCAAACTTGAACTATTCCCTGTTAGGGTTGCCAGTACGTTTTCAGAAGAACTTGTTAAGGTGGCTCCCTGTCTTCCTTGTGTTGCTGAGGCCTCTCACTACTAAGTATGCCAGGTAGACAATTTCAAAGAATTTTCTCATAGGATTCTGGTAAATAACTCTGGGTGGAAAGAGGTGTCAGGAAAGGCATTACTGGAGCGCATCAGAGTATGAATACTGTAAGAAAAAAAGTTTATGAAAGACCCTCACAAACTAATTTAATCAAGAGCAGCCTTGGAGTTTTGCTAGGTCATGCAATTAACCAAACCATCCCCTGGAGTGGGTTCTAATTAAGTACTGAGTTCCTCTGTGACCCCGTCATCCTACCTAGCAATCTCACCTATCAGAGTTACAATAGCTCTGAAAGGACAACCTATTATGTATTAGCTGCAGATCCTGCTGAAAGCAAGTTTATTCTCACTTTCTGGTCAGGGTTGAGTGCAGACAGGAGAAATCTCAGGATTTGAATTGAGCTATTTGTAGCAACTGATAATGACATACTATTTGCATTTATAGAAAAGGCCTCAGTTGTTTTGGTTTGTGAATTAGACTGACTTCATCTTCTGTGTTGTTTTTCACTTAAATAAATGTATCTTCTATTTTAATTTCATATTTCCTGTGGATTGTTGGTTTTATGCATAACATTTTGCAGCTAGTATTATTTCAACCGAGCTGCCTTGACTTATTTATAATCAGTCTCCAAGTGCAGTACCAGATCTAGTCTTCTTATGGAGAAGTAATTTCTTGCCTTCGGCCTTGTAACTAGAAGGGAATAATGCTTAAGCAGAGACACACATACAGGAAGGAAGACAATGACTTCTAACATTGTTGAAATGTCAGACCCTGACCTTTAAAAAGACTGAAAGAAACCAGAGGGCATAAGCCCTAAGGGATGTTTCTGCATGAACAAGAGTGGGAGTTGACAATTTTTGTATCTACAAGAAAAGGTGATATATTGCTGCCCTCATTCATTTGGTCTATAGAATTTATTACCGAAAACACATGCTCCTAAGCAGGGATCACATCATACCAGTCGTCTTTTCAAAGATCAGATCTGTATGTATTTACATAGGAAGACTCACAGTCATAATACATAAGTGTAATCTGAAACATTTCATGCTGAACTGCTGCAGCTACTTTAAAGCCTTGTAGTAATAGCAAGGCAGGATTGAAGTTATTTTTTACAGAGAAAGGAACTGCACTGCACACATGCAGCAGAGATGTAACATCAACCCGAAAAGGCTGGCTATGGAACTGTTCAGCACGCTGTCTGCTTGTGCTGCTAATTCTCATGGGATGTGATGAAGTTTTTGTTGGGAACGTTAATCTTATTTCTGTACATTAGCTGAGATTCTTTTCCACCAACTGTAAATAACTTCTCCCGAGATATCGCCAATGAACCTTATCTGCCTTCCTTCTTCAGGCTGTGTTGTAAAATTATTTAACATAAGCAAAGGTCTTCAGTTTCAATGCTTATAGTCTCATTAATGCTACTTGCTACTTACCCAATTTGAAACCCTCAAGGCTTAAATTTTATATGTGGCATCTCTGTGAACCATATGTAATTTGGGGAATGCTTTTAATATATCATTTTAATACTTTTGCTTTCCTTCACTTTCAGTGGTTTGTCTTGGTTGATTTATTCCTGGATATTTCCTAAATTGCCAGCCAGTAAATGTCTGTACACTCCTGTGATTTGTTTGAGCAGTTTGAACCATTTTTTCTGTAACTAGGAAAGGAATTGTATCTACGTATCTGTAGACTTTAGACATAGATACGCAAAGCCTAACTTAATTTTTAAACCAAGTATGGTACTGTAAATTATAAATATAGTTTTGCATTTTCTATTCTGTCTTAATTATGTTTGTTGTCTTCCCAAGGCAGATTTAATCCTTGTCTTTGTTGTCTAGTAACACAGTAGTTGATAGTGGCTTGTGGATCATGGTAAATAGGCATAGAAATATCTGCTCAGCTATTTATTCCATTTATCCAGTGATTTGATTATTATCCAAATAGGTCAATGAGAGATAGCGTGTTCAACCATGCTTTCTGAAGAATGGCTCCTCTCCAACTCTGGAAGACTTACCTTTGTTGCATGCTTAGGAGCTTAAAAACAGCCTGATACCTCTTCTAGATGTCTGTTTCGTAGGAAGGCTGAAGGAATAGCTTTCCCATGGAAGTTACTATGAAGATGGAGTTTGAGAAGAAAAGTTAAAGGCTTTGTATTTCTAATTTATATAAATATGTCTGTAAAATATATTTATATGAATACATTACTGTATTAATATTCATTCTTGAGGCCTTATTGGATTTTTCTTTCATGGTTTTTCTTCAATATTGATGGGGAATAAGAAAATTTCACTTTGAATTGACTTGAGATCATTGGTTTTTTTTGAGTCAGTTTAGCTGGACAGCTGAAAAATAAATTATTCACGAGTTTAGAGTAGAATATATCAAATTGCAGCATCAAGTCTATAAATTATTCCTACTGAATAAGATCTAGTGGCCAGTGCAAGTTCTAAATGCAACTTAATTTGGTTAATGCCTTTCTATTGGTTTTCTGCTCATAGAAAAATCCTACCATCTGTCTTACTCTACCTAGTAGATGCTGCTCTTTACTCTGAGGACATTCAATTAGAGGACTTCATCTTTCAATCTGTTATTTACAAGCAGTGATTGGAAGCATCAGTCATTTATACGACTCTAGAATCCATCTGGTACAGACTTAACGTATACAGCAGGATGTTTGCATTAGGATTTGCTCATACCCACACAAATGTAGATATTAAAAGTGAATTAAACTATTTTAAATGTGTGTGTGTGGATTCACGTGTGCACACATGAACTGTGACAGTGGTGAGGATAATTATTTTGAATGCTCAGAGAACCAGGCTCTGAGAGCTTGCTACGACAGAGACTTCAATTTGTGCTCTTTGTAAATGTGAAGACCTGCTTGGCAGAAAATGTATCTGTAATTTGTTTTATATGTAGGATTGTTATTGTTTCTGAGCTTTCTATTGTAGGCTTTTCACCAGTTCCTCTGAAATCTTTTGTTCGAAGCTTCTCAGTGGGACTAGAATGCAGAACCATTCATGTCCGTGTAGCAGGGATTTTTAAGTATCCAGGATAATTACAGGGTAGAGAAAATAATTTGGGCTCTCAGTGTTTCTTGTTCAGCTCCCCTGCAGTCTTCATTGCTGCTGAATTTCAAAGATCCTCTATGTTTTCTGGGAGAAATATCCCTGCAATTAAATAGACAGAGTCCTCAGCTCCATGCCTCACAGCATCCTCATTGGAGGAGTCTGTCTGTGACACCAAGGGTATAACATTCCAGTTTCCAGTCAGGCTTCAAAAAAACGAATATTTAGCTGAGGCAGATTTTAATATGACCTTTAAAATCTGCGAAGAGATGTGAAACTGGCTCAAAATTGACAGAGCAAACTCCCAAAGAAGTGCTAAGGAAAACATTGGAGGGTTTATCAGGCAGGGGAAGGGGAAAAGTTCCAGTTTATCTTTCTATTTTTAGGTGTTTATGGAGTGTCAAATTGTGTAGCTTCTGTATCCTTATCTGCTTCTCTACAAACCACTTTTCTTTCCATCTCATACCTATTTAAAAAGGGATTTTAAAAGGTAGAATCTGTTTCTGAATAGAACTTTGGAGATTTGCATGAGCAAAGAACTTTTCCTAGGTTTGGTTAAATGAATATTAGATGAGGTCTTGGCCTTCAGTTTGCTTGCATTGGGAGAAAAATACTTTGGAGTTATGAAAAGATAATTTCAATTTTTTTTTTTTGAGAGAGAGATGTTAGCTCCCTGCTTAGTTGACAAAGTTGGAAGTAGTCAGGAATGTTCTCTTCCTTCTGAGAACACACTGAAGTATGTTTCGGTTGCACTTTCTCTAGTGAGTATGAAATAGGTGTGTATTTAGTGAACATCATTAGTTTTCTTAACATTCTTGGAAATGTACTGCACACGCTAGTAAAATAGTATTTAACTGAGACTTTTTAATCGTCACTGATCTTCCATTGCTAACATTAACTACTTTAGTTTGTTGGCTTTACAAATTCAGTGTTAGACACAGAGCCCACAGCAAGATGTAGAGACCTAATATGGATTAACAAATTTAAAATTAATTTTAAATTTCCTCTTCTTTAAGCAAACTGATGGCTCTAGCACCTTTAAGAAAGCAGGAGAACGATCACCCAGAAGCCATGAATACTTCTGTGCTGCAAGTTCACATGCAGCTAGGATTGGATTAGGGCATACAGTCGTGTTGGCCAGTGGCAGAAACTGGCTTATTACTTTTGCAAGTCAGCTGTTAACTTGATGCATAGAATTTGTTTCTTTCCATCCGTAATGTCCTGTTAGCAGAACCGCAGCATCTACACAGTCACTTCTATAAGTATTGTCATGGGAGGGCAGGGAAGGGGAGGCCAATTACTGCCATTGAAAACTCTGGTCAGAGCCTGAGAAACCTTTAGAAGCATTCTAATGTTTCTACAGCCTGTCTCTAGCTCTTTCACCACTAGGGTGCTGGGGCCCTTTGGTACAGCACATAGACTTGTACTAAATCATTAGAGATCATCACTTCATGACTTATTAAATGCATCAGAATCACAGAGAAGGCCAAGACCTGGTGTGTGTGTGAAAGTGGACCAGTGAGTTGCTATAATCAACACGCAGGGTTGTGATGCCATCTTATGTTTCACATCCTTTTGATCCTTGTATCACATGCAGCTGATGGATTGGGGGCACCTCTCTGTGATTATTGATATTTTGCATCTGGAGCTAGGGAAAAGTCTTAGTTACTCATCCCTCAGTACTTACTGTGACTGTATTTTTTTTCTTCCTTACTGTAAACTTTGTGGTGTCCATCACTGCTTTGCCCTTTCATGTTCAGGCTGACATCCGATCTTGTGTGAAACTGTCATATCCTTTCATCTCAATATTTTTCTCTGTGATTATTACTTTGCTGCCTTTTCAGGTGGGAACTTTCCTTTGTTATGTGATTTCTCTCTGATCGTTTTTGTATCACTTGGTAATATAAAGCTGTGTGTGTTCCTCTGTGGGCCTTTCTGTTTAAATGATTTTTTTATCTGTCTGTCAATATGAATAACAAAATAACTTTGGGATTGTTCATCTCTCACCTAGTAAATGATGGGATGTAGTCTGTTCAGACGTCAATGATAAAATTGTGGAGGTTTCTACAAACTTCAGTAAAATGAGATACTCCAAGAAAATATTGCCATCACACTGTACAGCTGTTGTCAAAAATCTTGTATGACTGATAATCATATTTTAAGAGCATGATAAATGTAGTGAGGGACCCGAAACTGAAAACAGTACTTTAGGTTCAATCTTACTGGTGCTGAGTACAGAGGAACAACCATCTCCTCAGTCTTGCTGGCTGCACTCTCTCTGATACAAGCCATAATGCTGTTGGCTTTCTTGGCCACCTGGTCCCACTCCTAGCTCATGGTCAGCCAGCTGTCAAGCATTCCACATCTTCTTCTGCTGCACAGCTGTCCAGCCACTGCCCCAAACCTGTAGAATTGTGGAGTATTAGATCAAAGACAAAATTCCAAGGCATTACATGTGCAGGAGAGGAGAGACGTTCGGAAGATTCAATGTCCAAAAGTAACTAAAATGTAGACTTTCTTTCTGAACTGGAAAGAACCACCTATCTCAATCTTAGAGCAGTAAACTTCATATATTTTATTACCAGTCTGATCTTGCAGCTGGTAAGGCAGTTTTCCTAAGCAGTTATTCCCAGCAGTCATAAGAAAAAAGCAATTATTTTTTGTAAATAGTAATATTATATAATTGATTGGAAGAGTGTTTTATTTATCATAAATGTATGGTCATGGATTGAACAGTTTAGAAATAAAGTGTTAGGGCAATGAAATCCCAAGGATCTGACAATACAGAATGAAGTTAGTGGTCTGTCAGATTTCTTCAATTTTCAGAAGCCATGGTCAATAACATTGCAGTAAAACTGAGCTATGAATAGTGATTTTGTCATTGACCGAAAGCTGCTGTTACATGATATTAAAGAAATAAAGATTTAAGATTTTTTAGCCAGACTGCAGTACAAAGTTAATAGCCTAATCAAGGAAGCAGTCTGAACTCTTAGAGGATAAATGCAGCATGTTTACAGTGTCATGTTCAGGGATATATTACATGCACAAGCCTTGGATGTGGGGGAGAAGACTGAATATGCTGCTATTTTCTTGGGTTTTTAAAACTTCACTGACCTGCAAGGAATTTGCTTCTTCCATCAATGACGAGTACTTTTTAAACAGCATCAGTCAGTGAAGATTTACTAAAGAGAAAGGAAAGAAATCCACCATCTTCCAGCATCTCATCCCAGGTGGCCACTGATTGAAATCCTCAACAAACCATTCACAGCATGAGAGATCAAATACAGATGTAGTTTTTAGGGGTTGAGAAATAATAGCTCCTGGCATAAGTGCAGTGTCAGAATTGGGTTGTATTGGCTTGTTTCAAACTGTTGCGGTTCATCTGGAACCAGAGTACTGCAACACCAGTCCACAAGTTCAGTAGATATTCAGCAGACTGAGCAGCCAAATCATGCATTCCCAGGGCAGGGTCAGTCCCTTGAGTTCAGTAATGCTGCACAGCAGCAGTCCCTCAAGACCCAACATTGCCTGCTGTAGTCCCTTGGGAGAATCTCTTTTTCCCCTATGATGTCTCAGCTTAAGAAACTGATCTTGTATCAGGCTTGCCACAACTAATGAATTCCAAGTTGTGTGAACTGCATCTGAATGCTGGCAATCTATCCTACTGTGGATGGACTGAACTCCTTGAAGGCTGTTCTGACCTGGTACCACTGATTTTTATTTTCATTTTTTCCCTGGGTTATCCCTGTGGAATTGTAATTATGATGTTAAAGATTTGATGTAATGTATAGGGTAGATGGTGTAACTGAAAATTTTGAATCTGGGTCTCATCTGAAAACACAGCAAACTGTAATCTTCTGCAATTTTTCCTTTTTGCTGCAAAAATGCATAATGTGTGCAGAAATTGCCATGTCTGCAATCAAGGACTCTGGTAGTCTTTGTGTTTAATTTCCTGTCCTTCAGAATCCTTATAATAAACTCTCATGGTCAAAATCCAGATGGTACATCAGAACTCAGTGTAGTTTTTTGAGCATTTTTTTTTTCTGTTTGTGTTGATTATAACTCTTCCCAGATAAAGTGTAAAATTGTTTGAATGTTTGGCCTTTGGCTGTTTGGAAAGCTGCTGTCAGCTTCCAGCATGAATATGAATTCAGTGCACAGCGACAGCTTGCTGGTAGGGCAAAGCACAGCCATGAGCAGACCAGTTTGCAGTTGCCCAGGAGTTTAAAAGCAAACGGACCCTTCTCAATCTGGTGGGACTGTTTCTTTTTTTTAGCAAGCACTTGTTCTGTTCTGACCAGTCACTGATTTACAAACTCTGAGGAACACTGTCCTATGGAGATGGGGAACATAGAGGGAAGATTTTTAAGCCCTTAGGTAATTAAGCTTTAAAATAAATGATTAAAAAATTATGAGGCGAAACACTCTGTTAGTTTTAATATAAAAATAATGTACTTCTCCCCGTGGAATGCAAGGGAGGGAGCTGCAATCAAAATAAGGGAAATAAAAAATTGAATACCCTGAGCTTTTTTCCTCTAAGTTGCCTCCTTGATGCTTCTCTGTGTTTAATGGTGCTTTGCCAAGCTGTTGGGAGGAGGACAAAATGAGCATGGAATTTATAAATGGGACATTAGATGGAGGAATGATGTTATGGGCTGGGTGATATGAGGAAGTACAGCAGCAGAACAGATTTTGCCTTAGGGCTGGATAGGAGAGATCCCTGCAACTCCAAGTACTAGCAAAGCCGTTTAGAGTTGTTAGATATTCGTTGGGCGATTGTTTAGGAGAGGGTCTTTAAAAACTTCAGCTGCTGTCACTCACTGGAGTGGCTAGAGAGAGAGAAAGTGGAAGCCAAATGATACAAAGACCGAGGCTAGAGAAAGGGGGTGGTTTTGCATCCAAAGAATTGCTGCGGTTTACTCTTAGAAGAGGAAAAGTTTTGGGTTTCAAAACAGTTCTAATGTTCCTGCTCTTATCTGCGCGAGATCTGCATTGGCTGCTTTGTTGTGGCGGTACACTGGTGATGGGGAGCAGCAGCAGGCTTCCTCTACCCTCATCTGCTGCAAAGGCAAATTTCCCTCTCAGGTCATCCTGCCTGTGGGTGGAGAAGATGGTTGTTGCTCTGAGTGGCATTTTCCAGCTTGTTTTTGGTGAACAGTCTGAAACCAGTTTTTAAAGAATACCTTCCCATAGGATCTGAAAGTAACAAGCCTCATCAAGCGTATTTGAGCCGTTTTACAGTGAATTGCAGCACATAAGAGAGAGATTGGTAGCTAGACAAAGCTGTCATCAGGTTAGGCTGCTGCACTTCCTAACTAGGCAATAAATATTTAGGTCAGATTCCAAACAAATAATAAGGGCTAATAAAGCATCTGTGGAATGCACCTTGGGAAATTGGGTTGCTTTGGATGTCATCCATGTAAACCTTTTGTCACTTTTCTGAATAAGGTTACAGATTTGAATTTACTGTGGAAAAATAATGCGATTTACAGCAGAATTGGACTGTGAAGACATGAGCATGAAGGTCAGATGTTCAAACAGGGAAGGTCGTATTGTATTTACATCTGTATTTTTTAACAGTGTATGTCTTTGCTCTTTGGGACTGACAGTTCTGAGAAAGAATGGAGAGTTGATTCTTTAATATGATAGCCTGCCTCAGGTAATTGCTTGGTGGCACAGTTAAAATAGATGCCTCACAGTGAGAGGCTCAGTGTCATTGAAAATGTTCTTTCCATGTGCAGTGGTGTACAACCTACAGATAATGCATTTGTATTAAGGAACGATGTAAGGTTGGGTAACAGCAGTGATATGAGGCTTGATGGTAATTTACTGGAGGAAAAAAAAAAAAGCACCCTTTTTCATAAATGCAGTTAAACAGAAGGGGCCATAAATGGGGTGCAAATAAATAAAACTCCTTTTGAAATCTTGTAGCAGAGCTTTTGTGCATTGCTTATTGTGCTAACTGTTCTCCAGGAGAAATTCAGCTTTGTGCAGGAAGCCACCTGATGACCATGCATTGCTTGACGCTGCTGGAAAGACTGCTGAAGTGGAGTCTGAGTGGTCCATGTGTAGCATTTGATATAAATCATGATGTTGATTGCCTGTGTAGGTGCAGCTTGCTGTAATGATCAAATCTTTTTTTAAATGTGCTTGTGCAGTGGTCTTATGCTGCAATTGCTGACTGGGTAATTTTGCTCTCCAATAACAAATGTATATTGCAAGAGAAGATGTGACCTTTGGCATGAGTAAACCTATACAAGCTGCTCTTTTTATCTATCTGCCATATAGAACGTAGAAAACCCTACTGCTTTCCAAGCAAGCTGGATAAATCACTGTTTACCTGGGCTACTTCTGCATGAGTTGATAATGCTTATTATTGCCACTAGTACCACCCACATCATTGCCAAGCCTCCATTAAAGTCAGGTAGGTTATGTCACAGTATGACTTGAAGATTTGATCTTTTAAACTTTCCTTTCCTTTCAACAGTGACTGAGAGTCGAGGGATCCTGGAAAGCATACAGAGGTTTTCTTTACTGCCAACTTACTTGCCTGTGACATATCGTATCCACAATGCAGATGTTTCCTTCTTTCTTAAGGAAGCCAACCAGGATATTATGAGGAATTCTAGCTTGCAGTCGCGAGTGGAGTCATTTCTCATCTACAAATCCAAGAGGCCACCTGTGCTAAATGCCAGCTATGGACCTTTTTCCATTGAACAAGTAGTGCCCCAGGACTTAATGTTGTCTTCAAATCCATTTGAATCTACCAACAAGTTCTCATTTAATTGGAAACTTAAGGCCTTCATAATGAGTGACAAAATCTACCCTAGCAAGCCCAAAGTCCAGGTCCTGTTCTACATTGTGGGCAGGGACTGGGATGACTATAGCACGACGGAGAGGCTGCCCTGCCTGCGGGTGTTCGCCTTCCGAGAGACGCGGGAAGTCAGAGGCAGCTGCAGGCTGAAGGGGGACCTGGGGCTGTGTGTGGCAGAGCTGGAACTGCTGCCAGGCTGGTTTAACCCCCCCACCATTGTAGCTGGCCGTAAGAAACCAATGGAGCATTCTGAAGGGAGTCCTGTGGAGCTGTACTATGCCATACAACCAGGAGATGAGAAAGGGGAATGCACCAAGGAGGATGTTAGGAAAAGTAATGGGATCCGACCAGGGCGCAATGACATTGATGAGTCGGGACCTCCCTTGCAGAGGATTGGAAGTGTTTTCCTTTACCAGACACATGCTGTCCCTTCCTTAAATGAAATGAGGTTGGATAATAATATTGCCATTTGGTATGCACCAAAGACTGTCAAGCAAGGTGACATCTTGACTTTCCTTGTATCTATTGCTAAAAATTCAACAGAAGATCAATTCACACTGAGGTAAGGCTATTTTTTTTTCTGTACCTTTCCTTTTTTTTTTTTTTCCCTACTCCTGCTATGGGAAGTCACTTCCTCATGTATGAATTTCACCAAAATTCTTCAATTACTTCTCCATAGAAACTGAATTACAGTTGGTTGACTTGATTCTTTGTGTACTGTTCAGTCTAATACTGTATGAATTGCTGAGATGTGATCTCTTTCAGTGCGAAAGGACAATTTCAACAAAGGGCCTTAGAATACTACTTTAAAAATATTAAATTAGTAGACCTGAGACCCATTTATGTGCTAATAGGAGATAATATGTAAATTCTCCTGAACTGAGGTTTGTGGTACTCCTAATCTCTCACTGAACTCATGTTAAAATTAGTAAAGCTCAAATCCACAAAGGTACTTATAGGAATTGAGTAAAAATTAGGCATCTGAGCAGGATTTATATGCTTAAATACCTCCCCACAGCTTGCTGTAGACCTGACTCTGTTTTATACTTCGGAAACTCAAGCATGCTACTACTGACATACAAAGACCAAGTCTGGAAATGAAAAATACCTGCTTTGAGTATAACTTTAAATTTATACTCAAAGTGCCACTTTCCAAGGTTTGGAATGTTAGTGGGAAGTTCACTGTAACTGCTGATATCATCCAAGAGCAAACATATCCAAAATAATCCAAGATCAAAGGCTATACTGTGGTAAACTGAGAGCAATTGTGCATTACACGCAAGTGAAACTGCCTGGTTGTCTTTTCAAACCTGAGGCTCTGTGTGCCAGCACTGCTGTGTATCTGACAGTACTGTGGAAGAATAGTGGGTGCAGAGCTGGTTTCTTTCTTTTAGCCCTTACTAGCGAGTCACAGCAGCTCTGTCAGAAGTGAAGCTGCGTTGTACTGCGGTTACTGAGATGGACTGCCATGCCCTGAGTGTTTGTTTCGGAAATGAGCACTGTTGCCAAGGTTCCCAATGGCTCACAATCTCGCTTCCCAAAGAGGAGGTGCCTCATAAACACGGGAAGCTCACTGCTCCGTTTTACAAATGTCACAGTTGGTGGCTGTGAAGGAGGCTGGAAGTGCTGGGTAACTTCACCTAAGGAATCAGCTCCTACTCGGACTTGAGACAAAATGCACTCTCTTTCCTCTGGTGTTCATACATCTCAAACTCCAAAAATCTGTCTCTCTTCACCTAGATGTTTCAGGGCTCAATCTTTTCATTCTTAAAATTTTTTTGGGGGGTGTGGTGATTTGTATGGGTTTTCTGGAGAATGAGATTTGCTATATAAATCAGGTCATTTTTTCCTTTATAAATATATGATACATAAAACAAATAACCACAATGCTTGGTGGCTGATTTGAGGACAGTTATTTTCTCTTCATCTGGTAGAGGATAAACGCCAGGAGGATATCCACTCTCTTTACCATAGCAGGTTTTCATTTTGAGTCAATCTGTCAAAGATTCAGGTTGCTGTGAGTGACTGGTTTCAAAACACACAATCTGAATTCCTTGGAGTTTGTAAGTGTTCAGGGACATCTTTCGAGCTTTCTGTATTCTAGTGACTTTAAAAGGATATAATTTCAAACACACATGGAGACTGCTATTACATTTGAAGATGCATTTAAAATATTAAAAAACTTTTCTATCTCAGGGAAATAAGGTTAAAAAATCTTCACTGGCTCATACACCATGAATTCAGTGTCTTAGAAATCTGACTTCAAAGCCATCCGTATTTCTGTGAACTGTGATCAGTTAAAAGTAGAGGTGGTTTATAACTAAGATAATTTTGGTATATGTAGGTTAATAAAATTTTCAAAAATCTTGTTTAAATGGGGATGAAAATAGAACACCAACCTTCTAAATAAATGCTTCTAATGTTTATTGTCTGAAACAAAATGTATTTGATTTTTGGTTTTAAGATTCTGGCTGTTTCCAAATTCAGGCTGGGAAGAGAACCTCAGGAATGAAGGGGAATCTTGCTAGATCCCTAGTTGGCAAAGAACATAAGTGATGTTATATCTGATGAATATGTACAAGAGGCTCACTGCCAGCCATTACTATATGATGAAGACATTGGATTTCATCTAGGAGACAGATTTAGTACCCAATATGCCAAAAGCTTCCAGTGTGATTTTAGGCCAGTTAGTTAATCTCTCTGCCTCTTCCTTTTGCTCTTCTCTTACCTAGTGGTGCTGGTGATAGTGACTGCTCCATGCCTCTGCCTGCAGCTGCAGTACAGCTGAGCTCCTTGGGCATACAGTGTGTGCATGGTGATGGATATTGGTCGTCTCCATGTTTGCTGCTCCTATGCTGCAAATATCAGTAGTGTGAGAACATGCTGCATCTACTTGGTCTTTTACGGTGCTGATCTCTCTCAAAAATGAAAGGAAAGCAAAGACTTTTCCTCATGATGTAACTTTTATGAGAAAATTGTACTAGTATTAATCTTTATTTTGAAACTGTCTCTTACATTTAGGAGTCTTAGCCTGAGTGGCAGCAAGACTTGGCAACTGTATTCATAAAGCAAGGCCAAGGGCTGCTGGCAAAATGCTTTTACCATTGCTTTTGCTCCATTGGACTGGAAATTATGACTTGAACAGATGGAAAATATAGGATGCACAGGTCAAAAAAGAAGCAACAGTAATGTAAAGCAACCACAAGCAAAAAATAAATGAACACACAACTACTGAAAATTCTTTGTTTCAGAATAATTATATTGAGAGTAAACTCTATCCCCTCTTCTCGTGGGAAACGATCTCCAAGGTGATCATTCTGGAAGATGCAAAATGCTAACCATATAGGCTACTGTTGGGTACCTTTGCTCTTTTTTCTTCTCAGACTTTTCTTCTATGCAGCAAAATATTTCAAGTAGTGAATGCGAGATGGATTGACTGTTTAATTTTGTGAGAGTTGGGGCAGAAGGACCAATATCGAGCTTTTATTTTTAATGAAAAAGAGAAAATAAAAATGCATCTTGATTGTATGGATGAGAGAGAGGGAAGAAGAAGATAAAATGGTGAATAAATATAGAATGCTCACTAAGCCCCAGGTTTTGAGCTTATACTGGATCACTGAGCCTTGAGAAACTGATTTCTCAGCTAATATCACACACTTGCTTCCTCTTTGGTCTTAGCCAAGTCACTTATCTTCTCTGAAGCCATTTTACCATTGCTAATATAAACAAGTGTTTGAAGATAACATGTTGTATACAAGAAATGAGCAATATCTTCCCAGTGAAGCAGTGTTAAATACCTTTAGAGAAGAAATAATCAAACATCCTGTGCCTTTTATTCTGTTACTTCTTTTGAATGCAAATTGTTTGTTGTGTTCTTTGTAAGTGGCCACCTGAGAGGATTGTATGTGGAGTCAGTGTTAATATATCCCAGCCCAAAGAGAGCAGCTCTGAAGCCCATAGCCCTTCCTCAATGAGGCAAACCTCAAAGTTCCTTGATACTGACCAGCTCTGGACATGTGGTCTATGCTGTCACTGAAACTGTTTTATCATTATTTTACATGCTGATGGCTGGAGAAAGGCTGTCCTTTGTAACCTACAAGAAAACACTGGGGGCTTTAAAGAAATGCTGAGCTCTGAAATTAACTTTCAGAGGAGTCTCAAACTGTGGCTAAAGCCATGATGGCAGCAGTGGTGGGACTGCTGCTGCATGGTGATTTGGATTACAAGGGGAAGCCTTGGGCATCATGGCTGCTGCCACAGGAAGCTCAGGATGGAAGTACATTCAGCCACAAGTTTAGAAACATGAACTTTTTGACTTTTTTCTCATCTGCTAATAAGAAATCAGCAATTTTTAAGCAGCCCATTCTACTGATATCAATGAGAACTTGGGATCTTTGGCTCAGAGGTATTCAAGAAGTAGAAAGGATGGCTATAATCCCAAACCACACAGAACCACGCTTGCTTCTGCAATAGTGACTGATTTGATTATTGGCCAAAATTTTATTTGTAATTTGAGAGAGAAATATATCCTATTGCCAATGAATTACAACACTTCTGAATGTTTAACTTTTCATAGCATCTTTCTTTTGATGTTAAAAATTCCTAAGGAAAATAAACTCTTAAGTGAAAGATAATGGAATTGGGTTTCAGCTAAAGAATCTTGCCTTTATTTCTTGTATTCTGTCATGTTTGTAGCATTATGGCCTTCATTTTCTTTAGATGCTGCTGCTGAGTGAGTAGCTGTTGGAAATTATTTTCATTTGGAGCAAATCCCGTTTAGCTTCACTAGCAGCAAGAAATGTCCTATTTTATACTAAGCAGGTCCACTCCATTCTAACCTTTATATAGGTTTGAGCTTCGCTGTCAAAATCTATCACTGGATTTCCAGAAAAAATAAGTAAAATGTATAAAGCAGCATTATTCTTATGAAAGAAGATTATATTTGAAGCTTGTGAAACACTGATGCTATTTGAAAAGATGAACTCAAGTTTTGTGTATGATACTACTACATTTATAAACCAAACTCAGGAGTCAGAGATATCTGGGCACCCTTTTTGTAAAGAGTTTGTCTGCCTTCTAATGCCTGCCTTCTAATGATATTTGTGTGAATGCAGTGAGTAGTGTAAAATTGCGGTAGTGAATAAGTGATGTCCATCAATAATCTGGATAAACTGTCCTAAAAGGCCCTGGAGTTTAGGTTGCATGAACTTCTGTTTTTTCGTTTTATCTAGCAATCAATAAAAGCCAGCAAACATGAAAAAGGCTGCATAAATACATGAGGGTGGCGGAACTGAGATCATTACCACTCAATTTATACAGCAAGAAAATTTGAACAAGACTGACATTTTATCAAATTGCTTGTATGCTCTTCTAGTTCTGAGCTAAATCATTTCTTTTTCCTAGTGCTGAATTAAATCATATTTTAGTGGTAGAAACAATCAGGCAGTAACTAGTGATCAGGAAGGTTACCAGCCACATAAAACTGTGTAATGAGATGGGCTTTTCTCTACGCCTTAGGTTTATAGGGCTATTTGATGGCATCCCCAGCCCTGAATATGTACATATTCTGCCAGATTGAAAAGAATCCTAATGTGCATCTTTTTCTTCCCCTGGTAGCTTTGATTTCTTCTGTTATTTAAGCAGCCTGTCTGCATTAGAAATTAAACAAAAATATGAAAATCTTATCTTCTCTGTGGTATATGCAGCTGACTCTTTTTCTCCCTTTCAACTACTCTTCTGGCCTGATGAAGACAGAAGACATTGGTCCCTGCTCTCCCAGCTGCACATTTTCCTCTGCCCTGTCATTTTTTGGGAGTCTCTGCTATAATCTCTTCACCAAGAGATGGTACTGCTGGGAAAATGAAGTTTCCGTTGGCAATATGACCTTGTCAGGCCAGAAAGTCTGTATCTTATTAGCAACTTCTAGAATTCCTGTGGCTAAAGTTAGAGGCTGAATGTCTCTGATTTTTAAAAGGCATAAAAAGTGCATTTCAATCCACTGGGAGGTTTAGTTAAGGGTAAGTATTTTTTTCATTATACATTTCATTAATTTAGGGAGAGTAAGAACACAGAACTCAGCTTAACTTGGCTGTAGGAGGCAAATATTTGTTGTTGTTTTCCCTAGGAATGAGGAGATTTGGGACAATACGAGTTAAATTTCTGGAATGAATGTCTTTGAGTTTTATTTTCTTCCCATAGAACTTCTCAGTTCTCAATTGAGAAAACATTAGAGGCTCCTTTGTGGTAAGAAATGAAACAATATGAAAGAAGGCTGTCAGGTCTGTGCTAGATAAATGGAAGACAGATGGTAAGTGTGATTGGCACTGACAATGTGTGAGCTGCCTTGTTTGCAGGTGCTGCTCCTGTCATCCATCACACTTTCACCTAATAGTGGGAGATGTCATTGTGATGTACTTAAATTCCCAACTGACTGATAAAGCAAAGCCAGCAGGAAGAAGGACTTGGGTAAGAGCAGTTTACAGGGAGCAGTCTGACTTTAAGGTGTGTTAATACAGATAAAGAAGTATCAAACATTGTGTTTTGAGATAACACACAGAGTGTGTTCTGCTCTGCTGTGCACATGCTCCCCCTAATGCTGTTTGATCTGTGCGAGGATTTCTTATTGTTTTATCAGGACCAGGGATTATATATTTCACACCTAAGACTTTTCTGAGGGAGACAGGGACAGCTCTCACAGTGGGTCACTGCCCATCTGCCTCCTGTTTCTTGAGAATGAAACTCATGTTGTTGTTCTGGGACAGGGAAACATGCACCCTTGAGGAAGTTCAGAGGCTCACAGTGCTGAGCTCTTGTCATCTTCGGATGTCTATTTATAAAGCAAGGCTTATCCATAACCCTTTTCAAAGTTTCTTTCTAGGTCTGATGTGCCCCAGTTGCGATGTGGTGTCACCCAGTGACAAAGTTATACAAGTCTTTTATCAGCCTTCCAAATGTCTGTCAAGAATCCCTTTGCCAGGTCTGGTTGTTGTGATGAACACATCCATTCCAGTTTCTTGCACTTACCTTGTAATTACTGACAGCTTAGGAGCTGGATGCTGGGTCTTGCATGCTCTTCATATATTCTTCTTGGTGCTTACTCCTTTTGTGTTAATCCTAGTGGCCAAATACACAAAACACCTTGTTAATCTCTGGATGAATGAACTTCCTTCCCCTTTCTTTAACATGCTAGGAAAACACTCTGTTCCACCCAGGTGAGGATTTTTTGTTTCTATTTTCAAAAACACTTTTCTAAAATAAAGCGTGTTGAGGAAAACAAGAGCATTTCATGAGGGTAGGAAAAATCTTCTATTTGAAAGTATTGCAATATTTTGACTTCTCACATTGTTTCATCAACACCTATAGCCCATGGCATTCAAATCCTGTAAGAATAGAGGAGAGTAGAACAATTATTATGAAATCAGCATATATTCTGGCTGATTTATTCAACTCACAAAGAGTATCAATAATAATAGCTTATGGTAGATATTCATTACAAAATAATTGATTAGAAGTGCATTGTAGTAGATAAAGTCTGATCTAGATATGTAACAGTTAATTTAAAATGATGAAACTAAACAACAATGACTTCCAACACACGGAGTACTGCCATCAGAATATTAAAAACAGCACCAGATACTGAGATTAGATATTTTGTATTGTTGCCCAAACGGATCCTAGAAGCTTCTTTACTTAAGCATACAGTTACTGCAATATTTATGGGTATTTCATAGCATTGTCTACAGAGTTATTGTGAGAATAATGTTAGTTTTCTAAATTTTGATTGAGGTTGACGTATTTAGAGCTTGTTTCCAAATTAAGTGGTATTTTGTTTCCATTGGTTGTTTAAAAAACAAACAAACAAACAAAAAATACATTCTCATGATCTGCAAGACCAAAGGGCCAATTGTTCCCAGATTCTAGCAAGGACAGTGCAGTGGATTTGATGCTATGCAGGCTGTATGGGGGAGAGATCCTCAGCTTGGGCAAGTTGCTGCTTTCCATTACAATGAAGTCAGAGGGTCTGACCAGCAAAATATTACGGAGCTACCTAAGTGGTTCTCTGTGACTCATCTATGTGACTGTGCATTTATCTGATGCAAGGAGATATGTGGAAGTAATGCAGGGAAATCTTATTTTCCTACTGTTGTAATTAAGGCCTTCTTATTCCTTTTTCAATGGTACTGAAAATTTGAGTGCAACGTGCATTATAAAGCTTAGCAACAAAAAGTTCTCTTTACAGATCTCTGAACCTAATACCCAAACTTTGAAGTGTTTGTGTATAAAGATTGTCTTCTTGTTTGAGGAATTATTTCTTTCAAGTCTTCATTACTCAAGCTAACAGATACTGAAAATGGCTTTAAATCATTGGGGTTTTTCCCTGTTTCCTTGCTTTGTTTTATATATATATTTTGATATATATATATATATATATGTTGGTGGGAATGTTTGCCACTGGTTAGTGTTCATGTGTTAAAGCATTTTTTCTCTGTGAGTAGAAATGGAAATAGGTGTTGATTTGCGTTACCAATGTAGAATAGAAAAACTTCTATGTTAAAATACCCTTTCAAAAATGTGCCTGTGATCTAGCCTTTGCGGACGCAGTAATTGCTTTGCCAGTTTGTAGGCTGGAGCAATCTGTAAAAACTAAAAGAAAAATGTCTGTCTCCACCAGCTGAAGCAATTGTTTGTGGACAGATTCAAACCCAGATGCAGAAAGTCAATTTTCAGCATTATCACTGTAGTTCAGGGAGACATTTAAATAGGCCTTCCACTGCTGAAGTGGAAGGGGGAGGGAGGTGAGCTATAGATATGTGCTAAAAGAGAAAGGAGGAACAATTGAAGAGCAATAAACATCAAAGCTGCTGGAAGCAACAATATGAACTTACAGCTGGGTTTCAGCAAAAGCAGCTATTGTATTTGACTCTTTTGTATCATATATTCTAGTAGATTTTTCCCCTTTTGATTAAAATGCCTTTCTGTGATAATACTTTCTTTCCTCCATTATCATTTCCATCCTTAATACAGATGCTGGAGAAGCAGAAAACCCTTTTTTAGAAGTGCCAAAGCATTTAGGCAAGTGTTAAATTCAGCACTGCTATAAAATACTGTGAGGGGCAAGGAGGACTGGAGGGGAGGAGAAGGGAGGATTGAAGGTGCTCAACCTTCAGGCCACCTTACAGAGGAAGAATTTACCAACGCTCATCTGGAAAGACTGACTGCTGCAATTTCCAGCTGCTTTTTTTTCTTTCTTTCTTTCCAGAAATACGTTCATTTCTTACTGAACAAAATGTGATGGTACTTTTCAGCTGTGGGTGAAGATGGAAAGATCTTGGCTGCTCGGTTTTTTGGTTTTTTTTTTTGGAAAACAGGTTCCAAATGTCAGCCCGTGAATTTTTTAAAATAGGAAACTATTTGCCACAGGGCTGCAAATGAACAGTGTAGGACTTAAATGAATAAATAAGTTAGCTGCAGAGAAGAATTAAGAGAGGGAAAGAGGAGAAGAAAGAAGGGCATTCCCCAAGATAAATTAACATCTGTGAAATAAAACACTTTTAAATGTATGCTAATGGCCTAAATGTTTCCATATTCAATTAAGTAATAAGTCCCCAGTTGGCAATATCGTCCCCAAACATTCATTTACTAAGTGAAGGCTCCACTGGGATAGCAACGGTGCCATAATGAACTGACATGGGCAGTAAGACATGATAATGCCTACTTCAGAGGGAATTACCACTTTCATAATGCAATTTACAACGGGAATGTAGTTGTTAGAAGGGCTTTTTTTTTTTTCCTCTCCTCTTCATTATGACAGTGTAATTATGACTCTAGTGGCTCAATAATTTCAAGAGGAGTGAGTTACCAAAGCTTTTGTACTGAGTGTTCTCAGGCACTTTTAATACGGGACTAAGTGCTGCTGCTTTGATAAATAGTAATCAAATGGAAGGTTCAGATAGAACAGCAGCCTACTTAAAGCTGATCTCATCCTCCTTCACTGCTTTCCACTTAGAATTTACTTAATGTTATTTCTTTTCCTATGTATAATTATTTATCCATTTTATCCAAAACTCAAAACCATATGATAGTTGTTGTAGATCAGTCTAGTTCAAATCAGCAATAACTATAGCAACAAGCAATGTTAAACTTCGTAGACTTATAAAAATCTGACTCAAGAAAAGAATGTGTGGCTGAATTGCCCAGTGTCAAGTCAAGAGTAGAGTTGATTATTTTTCCTCTTTCACTGTACCAGAATGCCTTCCAGCCTCCCTGTTTGATATATGAAGCACACCAGCAGGTTTTGAAGATAGGTCAGACAATACATGGGGAATAGCTAGGATTTTTTTCTTCTTTGTCCATTTAACAGACTTCTCTTCTGTTTGCTCCCAAAAAGAACCAATAGATTTAATACCCACTTTATCTCTTCTATCAGAATGCAAATGCGATGCTAGATGAACATACTTGCAAGAATCCTTAACCTAACGGGCATGTAAAGCCTAGTAATTATCAGTTATTTTTCTGCTCTCCTACATAACTGTGTTCAGTAACAGGTACACACCACACACCGAGAAATCTTTGTGTGGGCCAGTGACAGATTTCTGATCAGCCTCTCTTCCCCTTGCTATGGAACTGAACAAAGAGATGCAGCATTCTCAGCCATTTTCAGTGCTCTGTGAACGCAGCTTGGAACATTGCTGTTTTGAATACCTGACCACGTTAGTAGCAAAATTTAGCACTGAATCGACCTGTGGTCCAAGATGTGTATCCTTTTCATGTGCTATATGTGCCACACAGGAAAAATTGTTGGAAGAGCAGGCCATGCTTTCTGGTTGATGCACAAAGGGTGCAGCTGTTTCTGACCCTCCCAAGCTCCTGTGCTTGAACACAAGAGATGTAAACCAAGAAAAGGCAGTTCAGCAAAGTTGATTAACATCATGTTTGATAACAGTGGTAAAAAGATAAAAATAATTAGTAGAATAACAGCGAACAGACAAACCAGAAATGAGCTATCTGGTTCCCTAGTTGCACTGTGCAGGCATGTTGATGTTACAGCCATTTGGAACAACTAACTGCAGAGGATTGACCTGGAACTGCAGTACAGGTTACCTTTCACATTATATGTTTTCACTGAGTGACACTACCACTGTTTTTTGAATTATTCTTTTATTTCCATGTGCTGAAATTCTTCAGTGGAACTCAGGTGTGAACAGATAAGCTGCTGTTATCAACTGCCTCTATCTTTCCAAAGTGAGTTTGAAAGTTTGAATACTGAATGCTTTCTCCTGTGGCAATGGTCTAAGTACAAAGATAGAGTTGCAAGATGTGCAGAAAAAGTGGGGCTCACAGATTCTGTTTTCTGGAGGCTGCTACCAAAGCAGTCCTGTGCCTGAGAGGTGCACACCTCTTGGTGTTGGCTTGGGGCTGTCAAAATGAGCTCTGTATTTGAGAGTGGCCCTGCTGCTACAGCGCTGGCACTTAAACATTTGCAGTGCTGATGTGTAGCTCCCTCCCAGTTGTATACTTTATGATTTGGCATGTTGCTTGAACAGTAGCCTCTAATTAAATTCTTGCTTTTTACCACCCATCCCTAGTTGATCACATATATAATGTAGCAGAGTTAGGACATGGCATGATATTCCAGAGCAGCTTCATGGATAATTTGCTTCAGAGCATTTGTAAGTATATTCCTCTTGAGACCTGAGTTTGCATCTGTGGGTGCTCAAGGTCTCAGTGCCAAGCCAGGTTGTACTTGTAAGGGAACTTTTATGTCATGGCCTCGACTGATGACTGAGCACCTGGTGGAGGGAATGGCTGGCCCAGGAAGCACAGATGCGAGTAATTCACCTGTGCTTTTCACGTGACTGGAAGGAGTGGACCCAAATGAGCTCCGTGGCTTGTTTAAGGGTTAGCTTAGGAGAACATCTTGTGAATGAAGGCTGCTTCCTGAGAAGAAGGGTTCTGTAGCCAGAGACCCTATCACCAGCTGGGTGAGTCAACTTTTTCCTATGTAAGACTATTGATATTTCTAACAACAATTTGCCTGGTATCGCAAAGAACTTATCAGAAGCAATTGCACAGCTTCCAAGGATCAGCAGTGCTAAAAGAGCAGTGCTGCAGCTTTCAACTCATGTTTCTTCCCCTTGAGGCTACAGCCATGAGGAGTTTAGGAAAAGAGAAGTTATAATTTGCTTTCACAGACGTTTCTGTGGCTGCAGTGATCCTACCTCAGGCTGAGTGACATTCTAAGAGGTGTGAAATTCCTTCCTGGCTTTGAAAATACAAAAGAAAAGGCATAGGCATCCCTCATATGCATTAGGGACAGGTGCATCAGCCTCAGCAGCAAATGGCTTTGGCAGGGATTGCTGATGAGCTGGCAATAGCTGTTGCAGGAGAGGGGCTCAGAAGGTGACTGTGGCTTCATTTTATTGTTTCTTTACTGTGTATGAGGGACATGCAGGGGATTACTTTTTTATCTGTCTTTTGGCTTCTGTAAAATTACTTTCGCTAATTGCTGTATGTTTTCGGAGACAGCTCATGCTCTAACAGTATAGTTTTTGTCTTCTCATAGAGATATGTGATATTTCCATTTCTGTGGCATTATTTAATTTTTCTCTACTCCTGAGAAATGAGCTGCATTGCAACAAGTACGAACAGAGCAATTCTGAGCAGAGGCTTTGGCCAAATCTCAGAAATGAACACTGAGAGTGAGACAGAAATAAAGCCTCACTTAACTTCAAAACTACCATGAAGTTCAGTTACCTAGAGCTGAAAAACATGAAGTTACGCTGGCACCTGGCATTCAGCCTGTAACCAATTTGATTGAAATGATTCAGAAGAGGAAAGCATGTATTGTGTTCCAGCTTTTTTTTTTTTTTTGGCATTAACTACTACTAAGAGATCTCAGTTATGAGAAAGACACGCTTGGTTTATCTTTTCACCTGGTATAGGATTAACAGTGTGAAAAGGTCTTTAAGCAGATGATGCTCTCAAAGCATGAGTAGAAATAGCACTTTGATAACACTGATTTCAGCACAAAGTTTAACAGACACAAGCTGTTTGTTCAGGGCCTCCAGCAGCGATGGTGGCACTGCATTGCTAGAATGAATGATTCTTGTATTGTCTTGTAAAAGGAATGCATGAGCTAGAGGTTTATGCTTGGATTTTCCTCTCTCCTGCTCCAGATAGCTGGAGTAGAAGGGTAGCCTGCATAAGTTTATCGCAATATCAAGAGTGCATCTCTGGGTGTTTGGGATCCTGGCTGGAGCACGCTGTGTTTTCTTCCTGCTCACACACTTGGTTTTCCTTCCTTGCAGAAGTAGTCACAGGAGCTCATATGCACCTAGGTTTTGTCCCAGAAGAAATTCAAGTGTAGGTGGAGCATCCTGGAATAGCTTGAAAGTGCTCCCTGGTCTCTTAGTTTTGATGCAGCCAGTGATACCTATCTAAGTGCTGTAGAGCAAGCTGGTCAGAAAAAGGAGTTAAGATTGCCTCTAGCATTTCCTTATGTCTGGTTTAGTCATCACTGTGCGGAGCACTGGGGATCAGGAAAGCCATTCTTAAAGGAGTAATCCTGCCCTTTTACAAGGAACTAGGATGCCTAATTGAGTCCATAAATGTAACTCCCTGATCACTCTCTCAAAGGTTGAATGCAGTGTAATGTTCATGAATTTTCAAGTGAGCAACCAAAAGTTGGAAATGAGCTGCAGCCTGTGTTTAAGAAGCCATATTTTCTAACTGATTAGATCTCGCTAAATCTGTGTGGCAGCATATAATCAGTAGCAAGCCCAATTCCTATTAGAATACCCTTATTTATGACTGACCAACATACCCTCATCTGTCATCACTTCACTCTCACAATCTGTTTTCTAAATAAAATCGTAACTTAACCATATGCTTGACAGAATTATGTAGCAGCTTTAGTGTGTTTATTTTTCACTCTGCAGTGTGTATCAGTCTACACTCAGTCTCAAAGTCTGTTCTTTATTACTGCTGTAAACTCAACTGGGCCATTTGTATCCTGTGGGCATTAAGAGAACAGCCGTTTAGATTCAGATTTGACCAGTGACTGAGTATCAGAAGCAGCATTTGAGATCCTTAAGATGTGCATTACTTTTCCTTCACAATGATTACAGTTTAAAGGTTTGGAATTTACAGAGAATTGTTTCTCAGAACTTATAGTATACTATTTTATTTTTACTATTATTGGCAATCAATATTTCACAGAATGAAGCAGAAACAAGTCGTTCAGATGCTAGCCTTCTCTTTGGCTCCTGGCACATCATGATTTAATCTGTGAGGAATACATTATCAGCTGATTGGGGGAATTAAAACCTGGCCAGCTGCCATATGAAACTCAGAAAGCAACCACTAAATCATTGTGCTTTATAGGGAAAAATCGGCATGAAGTCAAATGCTGGATATAAACAATGAGAGAAGACAGTGGGTGTATTCCAATCCCAACAAAAAGGACTTAATTTCAGATACACGTCAGGATTGCTACCTATTTCTTTTTAGGTGATAACTATAGCTATTAAACCTATAGCTATTAAATAAGAACTGATTGTCTCAAACCTTGGTACAGTCACAGGAGGAGAAAAATGATGTTTTACCAAGGTAGAAAATGATTCCTTTTTCTGTTCCAGTCACTTAGGCACACTTTGCAAGTGGAAGTCATTCAGATAGGCTGCAGCTGGACTTGGAAAGGGATGTGCCATGGGTTTGGCACCTGAATGTGCTTTGTTTTGATTGTGGATGTGGAATTCTTTTCTCTTTCGTTTAGGGGTAATGCTTTTGGAATTCTTTCCAGTATCTAAATTGTTTTGTAGACTAGATCCTATTGACTGCTAATGGTGGTGTGTTCCTATTGTGTTCATAAGCTCATGAAATTGTGTTATGTTTAAGGTATGTGTCAGAATGGAGGCTGCATAGTTGGGATTTCTCAGGTTGTCACAGAGCCAGCATTTGTAGGACCTCACTCAGCAGAGAACTGTCTGCATGTGGTTACTTTGTCCATGTGAATGATGCCTTCCAGGGGCCAGTAGGAATAAGCAGAAAAATGTCTGGTCTGAGGACGCATTCTTTAAGGACCAACTTGACCCTTTTAATCTATAAAACTACTAATAAACAAATGCCTCTTTTCAATATGACGATGCATATTTTTAAAACTAGGAAACTTCTCAAAGGTTTCGAAAATAATTTATTAGAATGTATGAACATGTAGTCTACCATTTAACGGAAGCAACTTGAAAAATATTATTCACAGAGACACGTTTATTTAGAACTGTGTACTGGGAATTACTGCGTTATAAACCACAGTACCAAACCGTACCAAGTGAGGCTGAAGCAGATCAAACGCATTGCAGTGATACAGAGCAATTAGATGTCAGAAATTCTTGGAACCCCAAACTTAGGTGACAGAATTAAAATTACTCTTCCATATGTATTATTTATATTGTTATTAATAAATACTGCTTCAAGCAGAACTCGCAACTAGTGTTTCTCTTTTTAGTGATATAAAGTATAAAAATGGGCTTATAATTGGAAAGGTGAATTAGTGACAACAATTTTAGAATAGTAATGTGCATATTCATAATACAAGCAGTGCCATCTCTTCTACATTCCTTTGTGAATGCTAAGAGCCCTTTCTCGTATGGAAATTATGTACTTCCTTGCACTGTCAAAAATTGTACTTCTCTTTCATGAGCAGTAATTAGTAACCACGTGGTGAACTCCTCTTTAGTGGTCTAGTAACAAGGCAACAAAGATGTGGCAACAGCGCTAGAGCAGATCCTTTTCAAGAGTGCAAACTGGAGATAGGCTGTGCAAACACTTGTGAAAATGACAGGGGTGGATTGGTGCATCTAACAGGTGAGCTGAGGGTGAGAAAAGTAGTTAGCTAAAAGCAGGTTGAAGTGCAAAATTATTATTTAGATGAATAAATGTGGAGAAGGTTTGGTACCTTTGGAAAGCTAATAGACACGGTACCTCTCAGGGTGTAAAAAATGAGTGGTTCCTCCTGTTTCCATGGGAAATTTATAAGATCAATTATATGCATCTGTTTGGGAAGATTTATTAAACTTCTTCAGAAGTTTTATAGACGTCTCAAACTACTGGTGAAAATGATGTGTGTTCTGGAAGCAACACAGCTTGTTTTGAGATGCATTATGGATGCTGCAGGTGTTTCCAACCTTGAATAAATCATTTCAAGTATTTTTAACTACCTGTCTAGGAATCTTGAAATGAGAAACGGGCTTAATAAATAATTTATTGTGCAGAACAGGAGCAAATATGTATATTACACCCTTTGATTTCCAAACACATCTTTCTAAGTAAAGCCATGTGGTTTAACACACCTTTGCAGTACAGTGCTGTTTCAGTAATGTCTTAAAATAGACTTGTATGCAATGAACCTGAGCTATTCTCAGTGACCAATGAAATCAATGGGCAGTTTTTCTAGCAATAGTAATGTCAGCTTCACAATTCGGTGCTCTTGAGTAAAAGCCTTTGTCAATTCTTCTGGTGCTAGCGCTGTTTTGCAGGGGTTGTTATCTTATTAGGTAGCACAGTTTTGAAGCAGCTCCAGTATATGTCAACAACAATGGCTAGAATTTCTAAAGGAAATTCTAAGGAAGCCAGAAAGAGTAATGGGTAGAGAGTTCCTTAACTACGAGTAAATCTCATAGTTTTATCGAGTGAATGCTAAAATGAAAAGGGCAGAATAGAGCAAGATAAGAAATGCTGAAAGTGGAATGGAGTTGGTGCAGAGAACTCCTTGGGAGTGCAGATGTAGGAAAGAGGGTTGAAAATTGCTTTTTTGTAGAGATGTAAATTGCATCTGTTTTCTTCATGAGTTAGTCTTTCTCTGCAATGCTGCTATCAGTGGTAGTCTGTTTCATTAGCCCCTAATTTTGAGAAAAGCACATCCAAAGACAGCTTAAGGCTCACTGGTCAGTCAGTGCATAAAAGACTATGATAATGCCTCTGATATGCAGTACTATGCTGAGTGCTGCAGTTTCCAAATTACAGTCAAAATTTGCTCCTCTTCAAGGAAAAACTTAAAGAGCATTTGTCATTAGATAATTCATTCTAACTGTATGTACCACACCTATTGTCTCCCTGCTAATACAAAGAGAATTTGTTAAGCACACTGCTCATATTTGACTCTCAGGTGCTGTTAATGGCTTTTCTTCCCTTCAGAGTGGGTTTGGTTTTTGATGAAGTGGACTGAAAATTAATTAGTGCATCATTTCATGCTGTTGCAGTGTGTGTGTGTGTGTGTGTGTGTGTGTGTGTGTGTGTGTGTGTGTGTATATGTAGTGATAGTTCTGTCAGAAAGTCTCCTAGAGGGAAGGTCTTCAAATTGCCGTCAGGAGGCCTTGTCAGATTAAATTGTTGGGGGTTTTGTTTCGAGTGTGCACTATTTTAGTAAATCTCCCCAGCAGTCACTCCCTGACTTCCAGGCATATATTTTTGGAAAAGGAAAAAATTCTTTATTTAGAAAAAAACCTGAGGCAGATTTATTTGCCCTTTGTACCTACAGTTTCTCCCCCCCCACCCCCTACAGTGAAGATGCCCTGCTTGGCTCTACTCTGTGCATGCAATCATTGTGTGTGCCACATCTTCCACGATGGACCCAGTGTGCCCACGATGCTTGTGTATTCTGGTTGATAGCATCTTATTTTAACACTTGAGTAGGAAATGCCCAAATAAAGATGATGAGGTGCCAGTGTTGTTGCTCAGGAAACAATCTCTCCAGTCAGACTCTGCATCCCCATGGAGTGGGCAGTGCGTAGGTTATGTTACATGTAGTGACTGGTGGGTTTATGCCATCCTTACCCAAAGTGGCTCTTTTGCAACAAGCAGCTTCTTGATGTTTGCAACACAAGCAAATAGTGATTCCTAAAAAAAACTATAGGAGACTTTGATCATTGAGATATAACTGAATTACAAGTTTTGCCACGAATTTTATAAGATCCTAATAGAAGTAATCCTAATAATAAGACAGGTTTGTGATGATGATTGCTAAAATGTTTATGCCTGATATCTTTATTTCAATATATTTGCTTGCAAATGCAATATGTCAAGAGAAAAAGGGTCTTTTTGTCAATCTGTAGAGGCAACTAGTAGTTCTGTCAACCAGAAAGGACTTTTTATACCATTAATTATGCTTCTCTTTCCATGTCTCCTGGCCAAAAACAGCAGTTCCAAGAGAGTCTCAGTAGCCACAGATTGGAGGCTGCCACTTGCTGCTTTCTTTCTATAAGTGCAAAGGCACCTTTTTTTTCCCAAGCCCTATATTGGCCTTGTGTGACTGTGCAGCCCCTTCCAAGTCCCTTTCATGGCTCTTTCACCACAGCACAGTATGGTGGTAAGGAATACATTTAAATACCAACCACACTTGCCGTCCTTCCCCCAACCCTTTGATTTCTTGGTTGTTGTCATGGTTTGCTTGTGCTCTTTGCTTGCAGCACGTGTGTCACGTCATCATCAGCTCTCTCACAGCAGGACCCGTGGTGGCAGGGGCCATTGTTTAATTAGTTCCTCTACAAAGTGCCTCAAGCTGCAAAGGCAGTTGTTCAAAGGATTGTGCAGTGGAGCGTGACGCACAGAGCTACCTTTATTGTGGACTTGAAATAGGTCTTCAAAGAGAACTTTTTCTATAAAGAATCTGTGAAAGGTAGCTCATGAGCTGCTAATTTCAATGAGGCTGAATGAGCTGCAGACCTAATTTTTCATTACCAATGTTTATTGATTTGTTTACCTCTGTATTTGGGAGTATAATTGTGTATTTTTAACAATGATAGCCTTGTACACACCTTATTTACGTGGAGGTTCCAGCTATTGCTGGGGAGATGTTCTTTATGGAAAACATACCTGCCTTTCCTTTCCCTTAAACTCATTTAAGAAAAAAAATATATCAAAGGAGGTGAGAGTAACATCTGTGACTCTTCACCAATTACCTGGGAATACCTTGATCTGAAGGCTAAGTGAGGATGGGTTAGCTCTGTTCTTGCACTAGAAATCTCCAGAGAAGTGTTATACCTGGGATCTGTGGGATGTGGGTACTTTGCTTTTAAATCAGAGTGGTTCCACTGCCCCATTGTCATCAATGGGACTATTGTACCGAGTCTCCTCAGTAAATATGAAACCAAGGTTAACATCTCTGTGCTGTGTTAGCTCACTAGGCTTTGTGTTTTCTTATTAATGTCAATTTTAACCCAGTTGTCAAAATACTATTATTATATTCTGCTAACATCAATTGTCTGTGGTGCTTCAGTTGGTCACAGAAGCTTGTACAGTACATTTCATGGAGTAGAACATACTGAATGCCTCAAAGTACCTATTATGAGAACAAATCTCTGTTGCTACTGGTATCTTGTTTGGAAAAATAATTTTTATTTTTGTGTATATTCTTAAATGGGTAATACTCAGCCACATGTAGTTTTTTGGTATCAGATTTGATATGTAAGCATTATCGAATGTTCAGTTTGCATCCTGAGCATACTCTGAGTTTCTCGTTTGCCCTCATCTAGTGTGCTCTGATCTTTTTCTGAACATTAGTGCTGTCAATACGACTGTAAGACCTCCTCCAAAAGCAGGTTTGAGTTCTGCAAATCCACTTGGCAGGAGAGCAGAAGTTAATTGATCAGAGGCAAGGCTTAGCCAGCATACATTGGGGTTTTACTGGATCTGAAAGATGCCTTAATCCCCAGGCAGACTATTAATTTCCTTCTCACTATAACCATACAGGTTTCCCATGCTGAATGGTAGTGTTATGCTCTGTTGTAAAATCCTTACTTTCTAATAGGAGCGTAGGGATTCCTGAAACAAGAGCTTACATTTCTCGTGATTTAAAGAATGAGAGAAAGTCAATCTCTGATAAACTCATGGTTGAAATTATTTTCCTAGATCCTTTCTCTGCAGATTTTCTCTCTGCATCATGGTTTATTCAGCCCCCTTCTGTTCTGTCTCTCTCAGCAATTTGTCATTTGGCCATTTCATCCATAGTGTTGATGTTTTGATTGCCTTATGGCATTTATATTTGACCATGGTTATGTGGGCAGTAGTGTTTTCCTACCCATTCGTTCTACAGCAGGTTCATTTGAACAATTGCATGTAGTGAGGAGAAGCCTCCACATCCTTCTCATCTTTCTTATATTAAAATGCACAAGTAGAATAAATCAGTCCATGGAAATGCATGAAATCTGAGGCTGAGAGGAGGTGCAATTATTAATTTTTCAGGATTTACATGTGGAGAGGATTACCAGCTGCTTTTGTGTTCCTGCAAAATAGCTCTATCTTGTAGAGCAGCTGACAAGGAGGGTTTTGCGTAATACCAAGTCATCTCTGTTTCTGCTTACTTCGGATCAGCCCAGCCCTCCTCTTCGGTTCTTCCCACATAAAAATCAGAACCAGAACTGTGCTGTGACATGCACTGGGGTTAGCTGCTGCTGCTGGATACAGGCAATGCTGTGTGTACCCTACATTAAGGACAGAATAATTTTGAACAGTGTCATTATTGCATTAATTGAACTCCCTTCTGCATCAGTGGCTGCACTGAGATGTTAGGGTTTGCCTGCAGCAGAACTCCTTGCTATTATTTAGCAAATGTTGCTTTAGTAGCCTATTGTGCAAGGGGCACAGAAGTGGTTAAATGTGTCAGGGTGGATGTATAGCATACAGCCCCAGATTTTATGTGTATAACAAAAACCACTGTTTGATTTGCTTAGTGAATATCCATTTAATGCTGATAGCAATGCTTTGAAGCAACACAGGCTATTTCTCTGTTAAAGAATTGGAACTCTTTAATTATGCATTAGTTTACATTTTCTTTACTGTAGATCTGAATCAGTAAACCTTAAGTAATGCCATTAGGAATCAGCAAAATTGCTCCCACGAGTGAGGAAACGCATTTTTGAAAAAAGGGTTTGCAGACTCAGGGATTTTGCAGCAAAGATTGTGATATGCTGCTTTTTTGCTTCTCTGATGCTGTTCTTTGAACATCTGACATGTGTGTCATTGAGTGAAGGGCAAACAGAGCTCATACGGATCCGTGGGTCTTTTTTATTAATTCTGGGGCAAGATAATGCTATGGTACAGCTTGCTGTAAATTGCTCCTGTGTTACCTCCTAGAGGGGTCTGCGTGTAGAAAATGGATGAGAGAATTTGTATTTAAAGTAACTGTATTCGCAATTCGTATGATGTCCATAAGATGATTTTGTCTGCAGCTGTGGGAAGTTGCTAGGGAACGTTGCTAACTCATTTTCACTGGTCGGTCTTCGTTAGCACTACCGAGGTAATCTTCTCATTTCTTACTCAGTGACACTGTCATTTCATTTTGCATTAGGATATGATTTGGAAGTAGTTCAGAACTGTCCCACTTACAGATTTTGAAGTAAGCTTTCCAATAATGAATTGGTACCACATCCAAGTACTGCATCTTTCACTAAGACTGCTGTGACTCTCAAGTTGTCACTGTTGGGAAATGAAAGGGCAAATTCAGAGCTGGGGCTGACTTCAAAACACTATTGCATCAGACCCTGCTTTACAGGTAAGCTCAAAGAAACAGTCTTACCATCCCAAGTGGATGAATATCTCAGGGTAACTGCTCTGAATAGAGCATGCCCAGATGCCTTCAGAGAGATGAGCTTTTCACCTGCTTGCTGTAGCTCTAAGTCTGCCAGGAGCCTCAACTGCAGGTTGAATCTGAGCTGTTTTCTCTGTGAGCAAGTCCAGAGATTTCCCGAGGCTCTTAGGTATTGATACGCACTGCTGTTGCATCGAGGAATCTATTCCATCTGCTGGCTAAACCTGAAACTCTTCTGGCATCTCTGACAGGTACAGTCTCTTCTGATGCCTGAGACTGTACAAAAGCACCAGGCAATTTGTTCCAGTGCTTTGCCATCCTCCTTAGTCATAAAAAGCTTTCTTGATGTGTAAATATCCCTTGTCAAAGTGTAATCCCATTGATTCTTAGTAGATACAGAGAATATTTCTGCAACTGCTGTCTTTGGAAAACTCATGCTGTGTGGTCCATCAGCCTTCGCTTCATTCACTGTGCTCCTAACATTCTCAGCCAATTTAAATGAATCCAGGGCTCCTTCTCTTGTTGCGTGTCTGCTCAGCATAAAAATGTGTGCACATTCAGAGACACACATATAAATAAATGTCCATTAAAACATTGTTATTCCTTGCTTGGTTTTACTCAGCCTACAATGGGTAGCTGGATAATCCCTCATTATGTGCACCTTGTGCTCTGGATGACTCTCTGGGCATTGCTCACAGTCAGCTCCCTTTGCTTGCTTTGGTGGCTGTTACCTGCTGTTTTTTGCACCTGTAATATAAGGTAAATGACACTCGATTTTTCCATGCATAAAATCTCCAGTCGTTTGGTAAGTTTTCACCCCCTTCTTAAAGCAAAGTCTTATTAAAGAACTTGTCTGAAGTACAGGCTGTGCTGTTAGCTGTTTTGCTGATGCCTGGTCAGGAAAGGAAGGAATTGTGTTGCATTGTTTTCCTTTTACAGGCAATTTAGAAAGATACATTTCAGACCCTACATCATATTTTGCATTTATTTTGGAAACGATAGTTGGAAGCAGTCTGTTGGGCTCCCAACCACTTTAAGTCAGCAGGCAGTGCTATTCATCTTCGTCTTTCATTTCTGTAAACAAACAGCTTCCTTCACATACTTGAATACATAAATATTTAGTTTAGCATTGTTGCTCATTATTTCTCAGTTTTCTATTCCTGTAGGAAAAAGTGCCATACAGCCTGGAGAGGTGACAGTAAATCACTGCTCCGTTACAATACTCTATTTGGTGAGTAGCTTGGGGTAAACAGCGTGTGGACTCCCTTCTCACCTTGCTCTCAAACCGTGAACCTTAAGATTTTATCTCCCCTTCAGCATCTCTATGCTTGCTTCATCATTTGTACTGATATATGGCTATAGGCTGGAGCACCAGCTTGTCCATCAGTACAATAATAGCTCCTTAGGACAACTCTTCAAAGTAATGTCTCCAGTTGTAATAGTGGTGTCTTATCTATCCTGTTACTGAGATTTTGCCTGCTGGTAGCCTCTGTTTCTATAGTGTCACTTCAGGATACATCACTGCTATTTTCTTCCTTCTTGCTGCTTTGCCACTTATCTGGCATTGCATACGTTCCACAAGATGAAATCAGCAGGAAGGTGCAGCAGCCAGACTGCTGCACACCCATGAAGTACATGAAAAGCCTTTTCTTTTGTGCTGGGAGTCCCAGGATGACAGCTGCTGGGATCTCCAGGGAGGCACAGTGCTGCTATTCTTATTACTCACACACCTTCTAAAGTTTGCTTCCTGAGCTCTACTCAGGGCTCGTCTACAAGAGGAAGATCCAGTTCTGCAGAGCATCAGAAGTTCTGGTTCCTACTGAGAATTGGGGTGTCTCGTGACCTGTTTAATAAACCGAATAGAGGTCAGACTACAGACCGTATGTTTCTCCTTCAGAGTGATTTGTAAATGTACTTCACTTTTAATTCTCCAGACACTGGTGTATTTTGCATAATTTAATATGGCCTTCCTTTTTGAAAGCCACAGGCGTAAAACCTAAATCTGTATGCAGTGCTTGCATTTATACATATATCTACGACAGCATACATGTAAACCACAAACACCATGGGCAGTTTTCTCAAGTCCTGGAGATATGTATTACGGAGAGATCTATTTCACTTAACTCCTGGTGTGCAAAATTCAGCTTTTGAATCCTAAATATGTACTGTGCCCTAGTACTAATTGAAATAAATCCACCTGGACTATATATTTTTTTGGTAATATCTCCATTTGAATGAAGGTGCTTTGTTGTCTGGGTAGAATGGTTTTTCCCCCTGAAATGTTAATTAGATGGGGAACGTGTTATACTTAGGAAAAGCTGCATTGCAAACCCACAGATAAACAGATTGATTTAATTTTAATCTGCTTTCATGGTGATGCATAATGATAACTGGTTTCTGTCTCACAGGGCTGAAAACCACAGACCTTAATAAGAGTTTGTGGGTATATTATACAGCTTTAAATAGCTTATGTTGTGCTAGATCGCTCTCCATAAATTATTCTAACTCCATCAGTATCTCAGGGACTCCCGATTCTCTTCTGTTGTGGATTTTCAATCAGTGAAACTATTAGTGTAACCTGAAGAAACTTTGAGGCATCTTCTGAAAACAACTGACAGCACTGATTTGTACATGAAGTAGTCAATGGGGAAAATAAGTGCAAGAAAGCCTTGCAGAAGCCACTCTGTACGTTATATCCTGGCATCCAAATCCTCATTTTTATAAGCTGGGTCAAGGTTGATCTAAAACGAAAAGCTCAGTCTTTAGATGGTTAGTATGAAGTCTCCTGATATATGATCCAACTAAAGGCAAAATAATTGGCAGCAGTCTAAAGGATTGGGTTGTAAGACATATTTTCCCATATCTGCAATTAGAATAGAACTGGTGCTGAGGTTGCTCAGCAAAATTAAGACCTTGGAAAGGGAGGAGATTGCTGCTGGAGGTGAAATATTGGCATACAGACATCATGTGGTCATTGCTGGGTCAAGATTAGGCTCTGGGCAGGAAAAAGCACTGAAGATAAATAGAAACTCCCTCACATTATTTCTGAAGAGCTTTCAGCAGCCATGGTGATGAGTCAAATCCAGAGCATGCTAAGTGGCAGCGATGTCTGCTTGGTGCCTAGGAGCTCCTGAAAATATACCCTTCTGCAAACAGTTTATCTGCCACCTTCCTGACACCACTGGTAACAGGATGATAACCAGGGGTAGTACCAGTGTTAACAGTCTTTCTCTCTTTTTTTGCCTTTGCTTTAATGTGAAAAGTAGCTCACTTTCTCAGAAAGAGCGTGAAGAGTTCCTGCGTGTCTTTGCCCTGAGTGCTTGCAGGAATAGAAAGCTAGATTCAATGTCATGGATCTAAAACACCTTTATTTACATCTGCTTAGGGGTTACACTCTGTTTACACACACTTTGTTTTGGAGTGAAGCTGTGTGGTGTTTGTGTGCTGCATGCAGGACACAGTCAGGAGTGAAATGAGGAGGGGGAGCCGTGCCTGTGGCACACAGCTCCTGTGTACTCCTTGCCTTTCATCTCTGACATGTCTAGAGGGTGAATTTGTGTGTTCTGGCTCTCTTTCCCTTCTCTGTGCTATTTCAAACCAGGCACTTTGTCGGCAGTATCCCATGGCACTTAGCACTACACGTGCTGTAAGGCTGTTATTTTTCACCAGCCAGCTGTTCCACTTTATACAACACTTAAGTAACGATTTCACAGCCATTATCAGCCTGCAGTAATGACATGGGCTGAAAGCTAAATGCTGGTTGTAAGCTGCAAAAAGTGGGAGAAGCTAAAATATGCTTTGATAAATGGAAAAGGACAATGCCTGAGTTCAAATCAGCTGAGTTGAAGCCTCTTTTATCACCAGAGTAAACTGTGGTTTGAGGATCATGAGATAGAATTGGGAATTGCTATCTTTATGCACTTAGGGAATGTATTTGCTTGATTTCAGGTGTGATGTATTGACTGTGGGACTTCCTTCTACGTTTTTCTTTCTCCCTTCCCTTGCTTTCTATCCTGTCAGCCTTGACGGGTTTTCAGGGATCGAGAGCTCCCAGGGGTTTTGTTTGCTGTGATTGATTTGGGGTAAGGACTGAGCTACTTACAAGGCTCAGAACACTGCTCCAGTGGTAAATAACAAGCTGTAGAAACTGCTATGAATATATTTAGCTGAATAAACTCATCGTTTTGGGGGAAAAAAAAAAAAAATTGAAAAGTTTAGTAAGCCTTTTCTTTCCTCCACTTTGCCAGTATGAAATCTGGCCCAAAGTAAAGTGGTGAATACAAATAATCCAACAGCTTTACTTTGTGCTGCCCAGCCGTGGTATTTTAAGCAAACGTGCAATGAGATGTACTTAACTGTTAACCGTGAGCAAATACATGAAAAACCTGTGTCATCAGCCTCTTATGTATATGGCACTTGGGAAATCTTGCCAGACTGAACTGTGCCTGAACCAAGAGGCTGCCTCATGAGCCCTCTCAGGAGCAGCTGACAGGTCGAAGATCCAGCTTGCCCTGTGACAGCCAAGCAATTCAATAAAGCAGATTTGCAAGACAGTAGCTGAGCCCTGACAGTAGCCCTAGTGTTTTCATCTCAGGTATCTTCAATTTTATCCATTGACAAATAACATACCTTCAGTTATTATTAACCCTGTTTCATCCAGGTCATCCTTCGGTAATTGCTCAGTGCTATTGCCATCGTAAAATGGGTGAATAAAATTCTGCAATTTCTCCTACAAGCAGCACACACAGCATCAAGGCAAGCTACGGAAAAATGTCTTTCCTGGGATTGTGGAACTGAAACTTTAATCCTAAATATAGAGGGATATTTAAGTGATTCTTCCAAGAAGAGTTACCTCTATTTGTGGAAAACACTAATTTTGTTACTTTTTCCAATAAAATTAGATTGGGTTTTATTGGATAACTAAAGCAGACCTTATCAAAGGCTCTTCTAAGAAATGCTGACCCATAGGCTGCAATTATTGTAAGGAGTATACCTAAATATATCTAATTGAAACGTTAGGAGTCAGTTCTGGATGGCAATCGCTGAATAATGTGAGTGTCAAATACAAGCACACTTGGCTTGGCTTTCTGGTTTTGCGTCCATTTTGCTGCTGGTTTACATCATCACTGGCATTTCAAGGAATCCAGACACTAAATAAGAGGATGATATGAGTTACTGTGTCTGGACACTTCTTTTGGTCTGCTTTATAATGCTATTTAAAAAAAAAAAAAAAAAGAGAAATTTCATCAATTAGCTGGATTGAGACCCTGTATTGCCTTTTCCATTAGATAAAGTTATTGCATGTATGCCAGTACAGCAAGGTAGAGTATGAAAAGCCCAAGGCTGTTTTTCGTGTGTGCATCCTGACCAGGCACCATGCCATACAGAAATCCTAGGTATACTCATGTGCAGACCATAGGGACATCACAGCTCAACAAATGTGCTGTCTGCTACATCCACAGTGACTATCTGCGCAGCAAACCCCAGGAGCCAAATGTACGGACAAGTTCAAATGCAAGCAGTTACTCCCTTGCACTGTCACAAGCAGTGTCTGGCTGTGAGGGGAATGGATGTTGCCCTGAGGTGCTGTGAGTTGGCTCCATTGGGGCAACTGGCTGTTCAATACGTGTGTGCTCAGCTCAGCAGCTGAAATCACACACTGGCATCTTCTTATTGCCCATAATCAGCTTTTGGAGAGACGGTGACCATGTTACAGACCTAGAAGTATTTCTTAAGCACAGCCATCTAAGCTTGGAAGGATGTGAGCCACCTCTGTTTCCCTTGAAGTGGGAATTGTATTTCTCTCGTGGATCTTAGTTGACACCCAGCAGTTTTCCTTTCTAGAAGTGGAATGGGAAGATGGGGCCAGATACAGGTCACTGGCACTGGGCGCAGCCATATGCTGAAATGTGTTTTATCCAGACCATCTGGCCTTTTTCCATCTCCCTTCCTTTCTCTCTGATGCCAGGGATGCTGTTCAATTTCCATTTTTTGACCATTGGTCTCTCATCCTGAGGGACATTCATGGTCTAGGAACTGAGTCTGCTTAAAGTATATTTTGTAATATTAGCATAGAAACAGCCTGAGCACAAATTGGCAGGTCCTCACGTTGTCCTTCTTCCATGTATGCTGAAGAAATTGCAGCTACTGCTGTTGAATTAGTGGAAGAAGAAATGAAATACTTTTTGCCCAATGTGGTTGAAGAAATACTTTGGCTTTTTATTCTGCAAATTTGTGCGATGTTGTCCTCCAAAGATTTCATGAGTAGGCGGAGATGATAGTGTTTGTTTCACTCATATTAGCAGCAGCAGTTTATACAAAAAAAATCACGTATGTTCTTGTTTTCTCCCCCAGAACTGAGAATTTGCCCTAACACTGAATGGATTTTGTGTATGAGATTTTAAGCAAAAACAATTAAACTGTCATCTCCTGACAGCTCGTGTATGAGGCTGTTTGACCACAATGGGCTTTGTGGTTTTGTAAACACATCTGCAAACAAAAAGTTGACAATAACTGAAACTCCTAATTCAGCAAATTGGCCAATGTTACATCCTGGAATAATTCAGTAGTGCCTTGAGATATTTGGTTAAAGAAGGGGAGAAAAAAGAATTGAGGATTACAGCATTGCCTAAGAAAAAAATGAAACGGATATTTTAAAATATGGATGTGATTCCTCCTCTTTGTTGAGTATTCAAAGCTAAAAGAATTATGTCAGTATGCACCAACCACAATTCGTTCCAGTCATCATGGCTGTAACATTTTGTCATACGTGGAGATCGACTTCCAAGGAAACAGTTCTCTCTTGGAGAAAGAATATTTTTAAGTGTTTTTAGGGCCAGAACTGATACAACATTTAAACTCAATACTACTGAAGGACAATGAAGAAATTTTGTGCATTCAGAAAGATGATGGGATTTGGAAGGAAAAAAAACCACAACCATTAGTTCAATAAGATTTTTATCTTGGTATTATTTCTTTTTAAATGTGTAATGCTTAATTACTTCTCTCATCTCTTTTCCTTGTAATCCTGTCAAACTCTGAGCTGTAGCATTTTCTGTGGGGCAGAAAGGAGAAAGTGAAGCAAAAAGTAGCAGATCAAGCTGGTCAACTGCACTCTTATTCCTCCTAGGGCAAAGGTGAAGAAAGGTGTGAATGTTTTCAGCGTAAGAGCCAGCAGCCCATACTTGTGGGATATCAGAGAGAGTGTGGATTATACGGGGAAATATGCACCAGCTGTTATTGTTTGCCAGAGAAAGTCTGCTGCCTCTGAAAACAGGTAGGTCATTTCCAGCATTCTGCCTTTTCATAATGGATGGCTTTTCTTTTCCTTTTTCAAAGCACTGTGGCACAGTTTTAATAAATTTTATTATAGAGAATGATAAAAATGCTTTTGGAAAAGATGAGGCCGTCTTTGTTTTGTAGTGATTGTAAATTGCGCCGCATGCGCTTTGAACAGAAACTGTTGTTCAGTCTTAATACCCAAAGAAAGTTTTAAAGCTAGTAGGAAGTACCATTTTCAAATAGTATTTGGAAGAATGTGTTTCATATCTCAGCATCTGGTTGTGACTTATTTAATCTTTTCAAATTATTTGCTGCCAGGCATTATACCATGGGTAATTATAGGGTTGTTTTGGATTTTATTTACTTATTTTAAATTCAAAGATTTGCAGAGGAATCTAAAACCTACAGCATGAAACCCCCATTTTTTTTTTCCCCAGTGTGATTTATATGAGTTTTTAACATGAAGAAGAATAGAAGTTTTCCATTTTCCATTCCCATTGTGCAAGCATTTTGCTAGGACCCTGACCTCTCAAACAGCCATCAACTGGGAGGTGGATGTTCCTATTCTAGTCACAACTGAATGCTGTAGTGAATCAATTTTGATATCGTTTTCTGCTGCTTGTCCATGGCTTCTGGAAATGTATGTCAAGTGTGTGTTTACAAGGATCTGACTGCCTGCAAATGTTTGGTATTGCTGCTAGGAAACTTACCATACGACATGAAAATTCCAATTTTGCTGTGATTTGCTTCTGACACTTTACAAAATCTTACAGGTTTGAGGGATTTGTAATGGATTTTTGATTTTTTTTTTAAATAAATATCCCCTAATAAGTAGGAAACTTTATGTCGTAAAAAGGAGAAGAGAATAATTATGATCTATCATCTGTTGTCAGACATCTGACCTAAATGTCATTGGTTAAAGAGATGTATACACATGTGTCAGCATCACACCTTCCTATTGCCTAGCACAACCTGTTGCATTCTTTAAAATTCCAATTCAAAACTACATATAGACAGTGTGAATATTGTTGCTGACTGAAATGGGCGTTGGATCAGAACCAAAGATTATATCAACAATGAGTTTCCCGTCACACTTTATCTTGTTGGGTCCATGGAATGCATTGGCCCAATTTCTCTTCTTCATCAGGAAAATATAATGCAACATCATGGGTGAATTGAAGCTTGGCATCTTATTTCTCTTCAATATTCATTCAAGAGCAAGCTTTCAAAGTGACCCCTTCTTGTACTTTCATGTGCTGAATACAAGCATGGCTTCATGTTTACTAAAATATATGTGAGCTGTTATATATTTTGGAAGGAAATTCAGGAGCAGACAAGATCATACATCATACATATGTATGCAACTCATATTTAACTTTTGTTTTAACTTATTTCATGTGAATTCACCAGTTGAGCTTTCTGTGCTTTTGCATTTTGAAAACAACTTAGTTATTTTTTGTAAACAAATACTATCATCAAGCATATTTGAAATTCAGTATGATGCTTTTCTCATTAAGTTTAGTCATGCCTGCTTTACTATTCATTTTAGGAAGGATGATCAGTGTTTTATGGGAAACAATTTTTTTTCCCAGTTCCAGAAATGTTTGATGACACTACATATGCACAAGTGGATAGCAGTTAAATATTAATGCCTTTTACCAAATTGTTTGCCTCTGTAGTTCATTTACAAATTTTACAAGCTCTATTTGCATATTATTTAATAATTCCTAAAACTGAGAGATCTGATCATATGAATGCATAGGTGGCAATGTTAATTAACGAAGAGATTCAATGCTTTAGTGTTTCTGATAATTTTTACATGGATCAGAAGATAGTGTTGATAAAGCTGACTTTTAGTGACAGGTGTAATTTCACAGATTAAGGAGACACGTGTGCAAGTGACAAACTTAACCAGGATGCCCAAGTGTTTCTTTATCTAAGTTTGAAATATATCAGTCATTTTATGTGGAGAGGTTTTGGCACCTAAAGCTTATCATAACAGGATTAACATAAATATTATCGCAGCCAGCAGGGTGTTTTAGAATGAATATTAACAGCAAATATTGTGAGTTTGTAGGAGAATAACTAATTAAGCCCATCTGTCAAATATGATTTGAAGTTCTCAGAGCCTTGCTTGTTGTGGATTTGTGACAGTGTTCCAGATTACTGGTGAAGCAATTACGAAGTTCTTCCCAATTCTTCTGATCTCATTCCCAGATGATGATAATTTTGTAACACTCCAAATCCTGACCCATGATATTATTAAATGGGCTTAATAATTGCATCATCTGTACAGCTCTTTTGTTCTCCTTTGAGAACTATCTGTCTTCCATCTCTATTTCCACGTAGACAACCATTAAACCAGATAGAAATCTGTGTGATGTGAATTAATCAGTGGCTCAGAAATGTGACTTGGGAAAAATTTAAGCAATGATTGAATCAGGGAATTTGAACCCCAATATGCGTCATCCTTTGCTTTTTCTTTTCGAAGGTGGCTGATATTTGTTCTCCTTAATGAGGTGAATAGAAGGATAAGATCCAGTACTGCAATTTAAGAATGTTTTCCTTGATTATTGTTGTTTCTCAGTGTTTCTGAATCTGAGCATTCCTGCTCAGCTCTCTAGTGAGAACTGATGAAAGAATTGGCAAAAATGTGAGATCTGGATTCTTGCCTGCTCTTCTCTTTTGTTCCCTGTTTGATTGGAAGCAGACCAGGTGCAAAGGATTTGGAAAACCATTAAGGCAGATGACGATGTAGTCTTAGTAGGTTTTATGACATGCCTAAAACAAACTTTGAATAATTTCAGGAAGCATCTAAGATAAATTCAAGGACGTCAGTCCCTTATTTGGTAAACACTACTGATATCACTTTCCTATATCTGTAGCTGTGGAGACAATAAGCAGGATGCTCTGATGTGATTCTAATATCTAAAATGATGCTTTTAAAATGTTTTGTGTTTAGATCTCAGAGTACAAATGTTTGCCAGTTTATGGGAGAATAAGTTGTTGTTTTCTGTGCTTGTGGAAGAGTGAGACCGTTCATCCAAGCATGTACGAAATAGGCAAAGCTTGGCCTCCACCAGGTAGAATCTTTGAATACGGCTGTTTACTTTCTTATCTCCAAATGCAACCAAACTGTATCATGGATAAGCTTTGCTCTCCTTGTCGTTGGAAATGTTACAAAGCTGGCATTTCATCTGACACATTCCTGATTATGCTTTTGGGTTACAGCTCTATGGCACTAAAGGACTTATTGGCTTGTACTGCTGGGAGCTAGATGCTGGTCGTGCTGTTGGTGGGGAAACTTATTTTGATTGTGAACTACAGGGTGGCTGATTCAATCTGTGATAACACTGACACAATAAGAACTATCAACAGTATTTCCTGGGCTATATCCCTCATTTGTTCCCCTGTGTCTCATTGTTTTTGTTATACTGTATCTTAATGCTTAATATTCCTATCATATATAATAAAAGAAAGTAACTTGATATTAGATAGGAGGCAGGAAAATATATGGCATAATTCACTTTGATTTTCCTGCTCAATGCTTTATTTTTATGATGTTTATACCTTTTACCTTAATGCTCTCTATATTTATCATTTTCACATCTATTATGGAATCTCATGGTAAGTTATTTAACGTCTAGCTTTTATGCTGTAGCAGCAGCGAGCTGCTGCCTCATTCTCGTACTTGTTGCATTTGCCAGTACGTATGACAGACTCTCAAGAATGCTATAATTCTAAAATACTTCTGATTATTGCAACAAAAGCAATGAATGTGACATAAATAACAGCCTGATGGACTCAATAATTATACTGTGTGTCTTGCTGGTGGTCATAAAAATGTTTCATACACACAGTTTTATGATTTAGATTACCATTATTATTTTTCTCCTTGCTATTCATGTGTTCACATGCCTTTACCAACCAGAAGTACGTTATTTCTTGGAAATAAATTTTTCTACTCATTGGAATTACAGAAGTGATACACACTGAGGCAAATATAAGCTCCAGTGTATGTTGCCTCATTGCAGTGTGAATTACATGAAATCATCACATGGTGTTGTTTCCTCATGAGAAACTCATCATTTGTCATGAAGAAACTGAAGCAAAATCAAGCCTGCCTTCAGATGATTACCTGCAAGTATGGTATTAGATCAGGACAAGCAGGATCAAAGTTGAGGGAAGGGTTGAGCTAGTCTGTATGTTTGTTAGGGCAAAATATCTTCAAAATATTAAGTGATGTGGGAATGTGTATGATTACAAACAAAACAGATTTATTTCTGGTTTTTATTATTATTAGGGTCTGAACAGATATCTTACATGGCTTCAAACTTACTTTCTGAGTAATGATTTTATCATAAAAAACTGGCCATTCCTTCAGCATCAATGAATTCAGGCAGATATAATATGTTAGTTTAACCCTGAAATAGCAAAGCTTGACTCCTCCTATGCTTTCCAGTTTTCTAGCTGTAAAGGCATTTATTCTGGTTAGCTCTAGAGTTTCATACAGTTTCTTATTTCTAAGAGTTCATATTTTGTGCCGATGTGAAAGTACGAATGATCTCAGAAATCGTGCTTGTATTTCACATATTTGAAAGCAAAGATTCTGTTTCTCATTTCTCATTTTAAAATTTGAATTTGCCCTCTGAGATGAATTTGCCCTTTGAGATGTCAAGGCAAAATACGTTTGTGTGAACCAGTGCTCAGTGCATCACTCTTGCACACGCTGACCCACTTTTTTTCATTCTTAAAAATATTTTATCAAGGAGTACCGTGCTTCTGTTGAAACCATCCTCAATGCGAATACCCTAATTAAAGAAAAAGGTCTGTAGTTACTATCGTAAGGCAAATCAAAAGGTGAAATATTAATGAACAACTGTTAGGTAAACGCAGATGCCCTAGATATGAATAACTGAGAGGAATAATTGAAGCTTTAGTTACGTAGCCATCATGTCCTTAGTTTCTAAAGGTTATATTTGGGTCAGAGGAGATAAGGGACAGAGAGCCGTGTTATTCAGCAGCAGCCCAGGCTTGGCTGATTTTGTAGGGCTTGAATTCTGCCTGGTGTTGGAGTAGCTAAAGGACATTTCCAATGGTCTGGATAACCTCATGCATATTTAGTGTCTTTATTTTTACCCTGGTGTTATCCAGCATGATAAATATCATTTTAAACCTGAGGAGGAAAGATTTCCCTTAAGAACCTTAAGGATTCATCATCATCATGCTTGCTCTGTTTGCCGTACTTATCACAGGAATCCTTAAAGCCTGAGCAGCCCCAGGGCTCAAAATAACAATTCCACTGGGACAGAAACAGTTTGCTGCCTATTAGAAAGGAAAAGGCAACTGAGTAATCTTCTGTCTACTAAAAAATCTAATACTGAATGCAAAAATGTGTCTTGTGAAAGTATCTCTGACGGTGCTGTTGATTTTCTGCTCCTTGGAGAACAGCTTGTAAGAAGTAATACTAATAAGACTAATTACTCAGACTAAAATGTTATGCTGAGAATATGCCAGTTACTGTTGAAGTGTGAGGATTCCCATTTTTGGGAATGAGAAAAGGTCAGTGTAGACTAGCTGTCACTTGTATGTCAACAATGCTTGGATCAGAAGGTTAACAGAATTATGTAATTCAATTTAGCATCTCCATAAATTGTTAGGCTATTCCTGCAAGTACAAGGATGAAGTTCACTGGGTATTTGACTTAGACATCAGCTCTGAATCTATAGATTTACTGCTTATGTGAATGAGCCAGGATTGCAATATTTAAGGTGTGTATGTTGTTGATATGAACTGATGATGCAGATACAACTTATCTTTTAATTATTTCAAATTAGTCACCTCTCAGTCTTTAATTGCATCCGTAGGGATAGGATAAGGCTGCAGATTGATGGAGGCATAGAGGGGAAGTGGGTTGAACTTTAAAGACAGTTCTGATAGCAATGCACAGAATCGCCTATTGGGGTTTATGGGCAAGGAGTGAAATGGGGTTATGTAGCTGGGCTTAGAATGAATTGCATAAAAGTCGATACCCTGAGCAGGGAGCTGCACTGAGCTAATCACTAAGGCAATGCAGAGGTCAATGGCACGCTGTTTTATGACTCACTGTGACTGGGGAAGCCTTAATAACTTGCCCAAGGTTGCACATGGTGTTGACAGAGCGGGAGTCTTTGTGGGTGTCATTGATTCGACCACGCACACACATGCACGTATATTTGTAAGAAGCAAAAAACAACAAACAAACAGCAAAACCAAACAGCGGTGGGACAGAAAATTGAAGGTGTCTGATTCCACAGGCAGAGCTGTGTGTGATTACTGAGCATTTTGGCTTACATGAAAGGAATGTGTAATGTGATTCGTTCCTCCCCCTGCCTGGTGATCTGCAGCAGCAAGTGATACTTCCACCTCTTCCACCCCATTCCACCTTCTGCAAATATTTTCCATGATGCCCTCACAGTCCAGCAGTGAATTTAATCATAGACAAAGAACACGTCTGTCTCTTAATTTCTGCATTCATCCTGACAGTACAAAGAATAAGAAGCGGATTAGTTGGCTGTGATTTCTTTATGGTTGAAATTCACTGTCAGAGAGATGGTTGAAGGATTGCTTGCACTTATGTAAATGTGCATTAGTATTACTCTTAGTTTCAGGGATTACCTGAAGATAATAATCAAATGTGCAATTAGCTGAATGGGTGACTATCATCTCCATTCTTTCCTGCATCAAATTCTCTGGCATCTTGCAAATGAACATGCCTGTCTTTCCTCAGATTTGTCTGAACTATCTACAGAATACCTTAAATGTTGACAAGATACATTCAATGTTGGCAAGGCACTGTCTGTTATATGCTTCTATTTATTGGAAGCTTTCAAAAATATTAGTGTTGTGAACTTCAGCATGGGGACTGTGGAACAGGATAAATATTCAATTTGTAATGTGTAGAAAGTGAGACAATATTGCTTTCATCTTTTATTTCTTATACTGCTTTTCTAAATCAACTGTAAAATCAATCCTGAGTCATGTTTCTGTTATACCTTAATGCAGCAGTCTCCATACGTTTATTTAGTGGTGCTGCCAGGTGCAGGTGGGCTCTTATCCCATATAAAGGTGGAGACCATCGTACCACAAGTCCTAGAAACATGTCTGTGTGGCACAGAGCAGTGCCACGTGGAGCTAAATGGGCTGCTTCCACCCAGCCCTGCTCACAGCACCGTAGCAAATAGGTCTGTATTGTACATGGCATGTCACTGTGGGCTCACAAGAATGTACAGTGCCGAGTGGTGGTGGTACTTCATTTTCAGTTTATTTAAAACCTACCTTTAATCTTATACTAGAAAGAAAATAATTAGTTTCAATAACTTCTGATACAATTAATTTATTCCTAAGTGGCAAATATTGTACCTGGAGATGAATCGATTAAGAAATATTTCCTCTGAGATGTGTTTTTTTGTTAATTGCTGAGGCAATTAATTTTCTTACAAACATGTAGTTTTTTCTGTCAGGTTATTAAGGCGAGGGAATTGAAAGACAATGGAAAGTACAAAAGATGATTGTGATAAAATGCTAAATGTAGGAAATACAATGGGTAAAATGTATAATGTATATGCATAATCTATGCATCTTGTGCATTTGTCAACATCTATAACAGGAAGACTTTCAAAAGTTTCAGAAGTTAGGACATCTTAGAATTAATCTCATATGAATATTCATTAAAAAATGTTTTAGTTACATGAACACATGGTATTTTTTCCATAGGGTTCTGGGCCGAGGAGAATTTGGCAGACAGGCTCTTGCAAGTCTCTATATAGTGTGTTTTTAAAATAATGTCTTTCTTTTTCTCCTTGAGACTTACAGTTTAAAAACATGTGGGCAGATTTTCTTGAGGGAAAGAGCAAATGCATTTTTTGCTATTTGCATGTGAAACCCCAAGTTTGTCCAAATACCCAAAGACTTCCTGCCTTGCCAGTTCCTGAGTCCTCTCTGAGAAGCATAAAGCCAGTAGGAAGTTCTTCAATTTTATATTTGTTTTCCATTCTAAACATTTTCTGGTGTGAGAAAAGCCATTCTCCCAAACTCCACAGCACGTGGCTATGTGGTTACACTTTTTATTTGATTTTTTTCCCCCCAATATTTCACAAGACTGGCAGCTAATGAATGGAGAACTATACAACAAACCGTCTTGAATGGTTTTAATTATTCTTGTAGCTGTCAAAAGCACAGGGAATATATTCCCATACTCTCACTGATTACTCTATTTCATTTAGAGATACACTTGCACACTCACTGCATACATACTGTCTATATGCAATTCCTTTTTCAATCCTTTTAAGTTGAATCAAATATGATTTTCTGCACATTAAATACCAAGAACATGTGCTCAGTGAAAGAGCGAGGGCGTGGGTGTATTCTGCATTTATTTTATGTATTTCAGTGAGATAAACCCCTGATTTAGTCCCTAAGAGTCTCAAAGAGAATTACAACGTCTTGATGAAAAATTACTATTTGTTCAAAAACCGAGATTTTGTTCTCAAGAATGACATGAAAATAAATATTGTTTGCAGTGAGTCTAAGGAACAAACGGAGAGGGCTGTAGCTGTCTCTGCATGCACAGTTTCAGAAACGTAGCCTTCTGATCAACCTTTGAGCTGGTGGGCATCAACAATTGTTTTGTAAAGGTAGTGTTTTTGCTCCTTGCTTCAGTATTCAGTGTTTTGGCACTCTCATTATGCTTATGTAACTCTCCTAGTTAAATATCTCCTGTTCAGGGATTTAAAGGATTAATCTCGTTTATGAAAAGAAATGCTTCTTCTGCCTTGGATAAACCACAAATAAGGATCTTACTCCACAATTGTAATCACAGCTTGTAAATTTACTGAGAGTGGTCCTAATGAACAGCTAATGATAATCTGGGTGCTTCCTTCACCAACATAGAAATTGAGGATGAATTAATGACGAATGCACCAGACAACTGAAAACTGCTATTGTGTAGGATAATTATTTACTGGCAAGCATGGTCCTATGTATATAGGCTTACTGGCTGGCTAGGGTGAAAGTTGACACTGACCCCGCTTTCACTTACAGTACTAAGTTTTAGCTTTTCCATAACACAAATATACAAGAAACAGAACTTTTAAGAGTGGAGGAGGTAGACTTTACTCTGCTACGGGCAGAGTAAAGAAAGCAAACGTTTAGGTGAAGAGAGAAAACAATATGTGTATTATGAAGATCCTTATAATTAAATTCATGAATTGCATTTCTTGATTTGCAACCCTAACATTCTTTTAATGTAGTTAAAAAAGTCATTATTCTCAATAATTAAACAGATAAGTTTGTATGTCCAACCAAAAAAAATCTGATTTTAATTGCTAAAATACTGTACTGATGGATGTTACTCTTGTTGCTTGCTCAGGCTTCCCAGTGCTGCAGCATTGGAGCTATGGAAGATGTGCTCCCACTCATTTGGAGCCTTACTTTTAGCTGGGGTCAAAGAGAGGGATTCCTGGGAACTGGAATTGTATGTGTTTGAGCCATTGTTTGATTCTCTTTTTCTGTATTTACCCTTTCGGTGGGACTGGGATTTTATCAGAGCAAATCTGGTTGCAAGCAAAACACTGCCAGAGCACTGCCAAAGAGTGCAATTGGGAAGTAGGTCAGTGGGAAGGAAGGAAACGCCGCTTTCCTGATAGTACAAGAGGGAGTTAATGATGCGGCCGTGTAAGATGCAGATCACAGCATGCACCAACCTCATGGCCAGGCTGTGAGAAGCTCATCTTCCATTGGAAGTAGATAGGCTGTAAGCCTGCCTGCTGTCTTCCTCTGGAATCAGGGCAATTACCAGCTGCAGTGTGGAGTGCTGAAGGGAAGGTTAACCAGAGCCATTTTAAACAGTCATCTCCCAGGGAAAAAGCAGTCTGAGGATTGTTGTTTAAACATCTGACTGTGAGGAAATGTTTCTAAACACCAATTTTTAATGGCAAGTCTTAAGTCGCTCAGATTCTATGTCTTTAAGAAGTGAAAATCTATACTTAAGTCAATTAGAAAAGTAGCGTTTTTGATCTGAGAGTGTGCAGAGCTCTCCTGTTCTAAAATTAGAATGTCAATTTTACTGTTAAGCCAGGGGAACAAGAAGCTCTACCCTCTGAAATTAGCAATGAAGAAAGTGTATTGAACTCATCTATAGCTTTACACCTTCAGGGCAGTGGTTGGAACCAAGGTAGGCAATATTTCATAAGGCTGTCTCAGTCTTTTACAAGAGGAAAAAGAGGAGAGGGTGGAGGGATTTGCTTTGTTCTGATCTCCAAATGAAATAATCAGCTGAACTTTTAAAACCATCCAGAAGATTAAAGGACATTTCAAATAGTGTACTATGTCAAGTTCTAATTTATTCTTCTGAATATCTCTTTCCTAATTGTGACAAAACTCAGACATTAAAGCTAGCAGTCATGTGCTCTGTTGAAAGGTGCTGTCACTTTAGAGGAAGGTGCTGCTGGAGAAAGGGAACACGGAGGGAGGTCTGTCATGAAGCAGAGACCTAGAAAAAAGCATTAAGAAAATACTTTAATGCTTTTGACTTTATATGGACAGTACTTGAGAAGGATTTACTATTATGGAAGTTATGCAAAAATTGGTGTCCTTTTGTTGTAGCTGAAGCAAGTGTCCTTGCACAGGCTGGCTGTGAGCGGTATTATTATGCAGATATGAAGGCAGGGGCCGTAAGCAGCTTCAATTCCCATAGTCTTCAACAAAACTTGAATGGAGGGGTCAGGGGATGGAAAACCCAGAAATTTTCAAGGAAAAATTGTGATTTGTGTACAATGAAGGGTATCAAATGTTTGCTGGTTATTTTTTTTTCCTCCCAAAGACTCGTGTAACAGTTTGAAAAGAAAAGAGTACCGTATGGCTGATAAAATTAATGAACTAAGTTATGTATTTTAGACATTATTAGGTAATTCCATTCTTAACATATTTTAAATTAAACTCACCTAAAATTTGTGCTGTTCTGACCAGTTCATCAATGAATGTGCATAAAGATGTCAAGTTAACTTTTCGAGCACTTCTTTTTCCTAAAATGAGATTTTTTTCTGTAGCTACACTGGGTCCTGATTCACACGCTGCTTCTGCATTCTGTGGCTATTAATTTGGTTTTTGTTTACATGCCAATAATATTCATGCTTTCTATTTATAACGTAATATATGTGCTATTTTAGAGAAATGTCAGCAGCCAAATATATATTCAGGTACCTGAGCGTGCTATGCAGATCTATTGCTAATAATAGGTGTATCTGATATTTTTCCATGAAGGAAAGAATTTATGCTCGTTTATGCCATAAATTGCTTATTTTATCAGTGCTATCTCAATAATACGTTTGTCATTTTTAATGAGTAAAGCAAGTAACTATAGCTAGGTCAACTTTTTTTCTGAATTTAATTGGTTTTTCTTTGGGGGAAAAGGGGAAGTTTTGGTCAGGATTTCATAGTAAATGAGTCTTATCGTATCATGCTGCCTATGCATGTGTGGTTTAAGTTTGACAGCCGCAAAGCTGACTGAAAGACACTTATTTTATGTTTCGTGAGAATAGACAGACAGTAGAGGAAAAAGGCACTGGAATCCCCAGACAGCTAAATTCTTATCAATAGCTAATTATGGAAAAATCTTCAATAACAGCTTGTACTTTCTTGGGCATGAGAGTCAATCAACTGTGAGACAAAGCTCTGTAGGATACCAGCTTTTACTGGCTCCATCTTCATGAAGCTGCTTTTTCATGCTTATATTATTCACCGAAAATCTGTTCTCCATGGTGCAGGCCTGGCTTCAGTGCACAGCAATTGTCAGTGTGGTGTTGCAGTGCTGAAAGAGCCCTTTGTCAGAAATAAGGTAGGCTGGATTTGGAGTTCAGTAAAGGTTCAACTTTTATGTATCCTAAAAGGGAAGAGGGGGAATTATTAGATTGAAATCCAGTCTGTGTCTTACCTCACTGTTAACATTCTAGTGCGAAGCTAGAAAATGGAAAAGCTAGAAGCCACAGCTCTGGAAACCAGACGTGAACATCTAATTTCACTGGAATGTAAGGGAGGTGTTTCCATGGCCCTTGGCTCTCTTGCTCAGTGCCGGGACAAGTGTGCTTGGAGGGCTCTGTTCTCAGCTGGCATTAGGCTATGATCCCTGTTAGAAGAGAACATGAGTGCTGTAGACTAATGCTCCCAGTTTCAAGAGTTTAACTACCTGGCTACTGCAACAGATGCTGCAGTTGGATTGTAATCTGAATAACATCTTCGGTGCTGTATACAGTTGCCCTTTTTATCCTCTCCCCGTTTTCCCACGAATGGGATTTATTTATAAGTGCATCCCTCCTTGTTGCACTCTCAAAGCTGAGAGCTGATAAAGTGTGGTTCAGTTTAATCCCACTGTGAATGTCTGTAAACCCAGTCAAAGGATGCCCCTACAAGGACAGTCACTGACCTTAGTTGAAATGGGCGAAAGCACAAGTGCTGGGGTCACTCCACATGAAGTGGTTCAGGACAAAGGGGTTGTATGAGGTTAGGAAAATTGTAGAATCCTAGAATGACTTGGACACGAAGGGACCTGATAATTCTCTATTTCCAAATCCCCCTTGCTGCAGGCAAGGCTGCCAACCACTAAACTCAGCAGTACATCAGGTTGCCCAGGGCCCTATCCAACCTGACCTGAACACCTTCCAGGGATGGGACATTCCTGGCAGTTACCAGTGCCTGTTCCCCTGTGATCAGGAAAGTGTGCAGCCTATACCTCTAGCCAAAAAATGTGTATGCTACTCCCTCTGTGTTTCAGGAGGTTGCAAAGTGGAGCTGTGGTGGAACTAAGTTTGTCAAGCCTGGGGCTGATAAAAAGCCTGTTGGGTACAGCAGTTGTGTGAAGTCCTGCCTTTACAGCAAGGGGAAAGAACTGACCAAGTCAGGAGGAATGCTTCAGAGGACAGTAGCGTCTGAAGCTTGCAGTTCCACCTATACTGTGAGGAGCTTCATAAGAGCATTCAAACATCACAGTGGCATGGAGGCACAGCTTGCTAGCTCCATTTGACTCCAAAATCTGAACTGCAAATTTTCACACAAGCAAATGTCTTAGCAGGGGGAAGATAGGAGTCAAATGTTCAAGGTCACTTTTCACATTATTGCTCAGAAGAATTAGTTTTGGAAGTTAATAAACCACATGCGTTCACCTCATACAACTATTTCCCTCTCTGAACAAATTGTTTTTATTGTCAAAACCACAAATTTAGGCACTGTGATCAATATCATCATTTTATGAGCTGTCTGTAAAGGGACTTGAAGATGCAGCCTTGCTTGATTGTCTAGGAATAAAGATTGATCAACCCTGTTGTGTCTTGCGTATAGATCTTCGGTTGATTCACATGCAGTAGACAAAGCAAAGCACTATCACCTCATTCCTCTCCAAAATAACATAGTCAATAGCTTTCCTTGGTGCATTTCTGCAAACGCTTGAGACTACAACCCCAATAATATGGTAAAGAGGGCAGAGAGAGGAGGAAAGCGCTTTGGTGTTGGGGTCTTTCCCTGTTAGGAAATGATGTGGTTTAAATTCCTAACTTTTCTTGCTTCATTTCACAAAAAGTATTGAGCTGAGACTGTTTCTACCCTTTTGTGTTTTCTTTTGCTGAATTAAAATGAAGACAAGAAAAACAAGCATGCAAGATGGTATTGTTGTGCTTATAACACAGGTGACATACTATGCTTGTGCATGATACAGGTCATATATGGTCAAATTACTTAGAGCTTAAGTAAGCTAAGAAATCATGTGCCTCAACTGCAGAATTGTAGTGGGGAGTAAGATAATCTCCCCATTCTTTGTCTGCCTTATTAAAACTATAAGCTCTTCAAGGCACAGATGTCTTACACTGTGACACTTGGATCTCATAAGGTAATTGATTGATAGCATCTGTGCTACTCTTATCCGGAGAACAGCACTGGTCACTTTAAGGTGTACAGTATAGATTAATGTGTCGGTTAGGTAGCTAAACAATAATATGGTGAAACTCAGAATATTTAGGAAAGAAAGTTACTGGTAAGATGTATAAGAATAGTGCAGGAGGTTGCAGAATGGGGCATGTTAGCTAAGCTTACAGGAGAAGGACTGGGACTTGGGCAAGCAGCTTGCCCACAAGGATGTAGTGCCACAGCAGTGTCTGAGAGCACAGGGACAGCGAGTCCAGCCCTGCCAGCAGCAGCAAGTTAGCAGCATAATGCTTGGTGTGACCTCAGATACGTGGTGACATGTTCATGGCTTAATTGTTTTCATGGGGTAGAGTGGGGAGAATAATACTTTCCAGCTCATAAGGCTGGGATAATAATATTAAGCATTACATGCTTTTAAGGCTTTTGAAAACCTTAAATCAAAGGTATATGAAAACCAAGTATACAGTGGACGTGATTCTGTAGCAAGTCTTACAGTCCTGCACTCAACAATTGGTGTTAGTTAGTCTTTTCCATAGGCATATTAACTTCTCTTCCAGTCTATCAGGAGGCACTGTGTTTAAGCTCTCCCAGCTCAAGGTTCATTGACCTATAATCCTACTGAAATGGAGTGGAAAGCCCATGAAAATTTCCCTGCATTTGCACTCAAGTGGCATATGGCCATGGTGTTAATTAAAAAAAATAGTGATAGTCCTCCAGTCTCCATGGAGACTAAGCATATTGAAAGGGGTGGGAGCATAGAATAGTTCATCCTAGGTTGAAACGCAGAGATCAAAAGTTATTCTGGTTAAAATGCTGCGCAGATTTCAACGTGCCAAGTAGAATGATGTGACATTTTGTACAAAGGCTTTGCAAAATCGTTCAGATATGAGATTAAGAGAATGTTTCCTGTACCATTCCTGGCGGGTTATTGGAATAGATCTTGAGGTATATTCTCTGTAGTTCTGTTAAATTTCTACCAGAAAGCATAACCTCAAAAGAATAATATCCAACCTCGCAAGATGGAATTTTGTTTTACAGGGTGCTATTTGAATTCTTTTAGAAGTTCATAAAAACGAAATCACAGAAGATCCAGCAAAAAAAAATTGAGACGTTCTATGTGATTAAGATGTCTGGCTGGCTGTAAAGCCTATGAAATAAGCTTTCCCAAACATCTGCCTGAGGAAGACTGAGAAAGAGAACTATAAGAAAAATATTCCCAAAAATGGAATAGTGAACTCTTGGTTTTATTGATAGCTAGCAGACACTGGTTTGGTGTGATTTTTCAGTCATCTGGAGAGTAACAAAGCATGCGCATGAAGCATTAAAAATATTTGAAGCTAGAAAAAAATTACTTTGCTTGCTAAATACAAAATGGGAAGCAGAAAGTATACAGCAGTAATATATCAGTGACATCCAATTCAGCATGTTTTACATGTTATTAACAAAAAATGCATTCTGATATGGGTTCTGGTATTGAACAATCTGTTATTATTTTCTGTTTTCTGTCTCAGATAATCACGTTCTCTAACGATGTATTGAGGTCAGAACCGTGAAAGCAGAGGCACTTTCTTGAAAAATCATACTGGTCCTTCTCTAAACTGCAGTACTTCAATAACTCAGATAGTTATGAGCTTGGATATTTTTTCAACCTCATGCCCTTCTGCAGTGCTTGTAGTATTTATTACGTACCTCCTAAGTTCCTCCTTGTTCCAAAATTTCCTGCTCCTCTCTACGTTCTCTCATTAGAATCCAAACAAGCAGGTAATATCTCTTGCTGAATTGATGCTGCTGCTGTCAGAATGGGAGTGACAGATAGATGGGCAGACAAGATGCCTCTGTAAGATTGTTTCCATGGGAAACACAGGATAAAAACAAGGAGAAACATCTGGTTCTTCTTGCTGCTTATGATTAGGACAATTTATGTAGTCCTTGGAAGCTGATAGCTGTTTGCTATGATGTTTTGATCTGATGGATTTTTGGATAGATTTTTTTGATGTGATGCTCTACGTTCCATAAATGTAACCAAAGATAGCTATACATTTGATAGACTGAGCTGAAAAGAAGAGAAGATAAGATGATTTGAAAGATTCATGCAGACGAGTCGTCCTGTTACTGATATGGTAGTGCCCAGTGAGGATTTTGGAGTCCTCATTTGTTGAGCAAACACTGCAGGAGGTTAAGTGTAAAACATGAGACTTAGTTTTCCTTTTTTGTTTTGGATTCTGAATTTGCCTGAAGAGGGGTTGTGAGACTGAATCTCATTGCTTGCCAAAGACAGAATCCCAAAAGGAATTCTACATTAATTTTTTTTTTTCAGCATTATTCAAAGAAAACTTAGAAGGTCCTGTCCTTTGCTATCAGTGGGCCATAGCTGAATAGATATGTTGTTTGGGGAAGACTTGGAAGAAAAAGTAAAAGCACAAAATGCAAAAGTGCATTTCATACAGCATCGCTGTCTGCTTTGAAATTGGTTTCCTCTGTAGATAAAAAAAAAAAAAACAACAAAAAACTGAACAGATGGAAAGGGCCTGAAACAAAGGGAAAACAAAAATGGTTAGCGCTGTTATCCAGAGAGTGTTTGAGCAAAGGCAATCTTAATTTGGGCAAATAAATGAAAGATTGGCTCACAACATTTTGTAAGATTAATTAAAAAAAACATGACATTGTCAAATTTGGTTTTATGAAATGTAGCAAACTTGAAATGAAAGAGAAGACATTTCATAATATAGGTACAGAGCTCATTTGCTGGCACTACCAAAAATACAGATGGTTGTGATAGCTGTTAATGTCTCAGCAACCCGTGCAGCATTTTTCTAGTCATGTTCTGTGTGGGAAATGTCACTAATGGACTGCTTTGCCTTGCCTGTTGTTTTTGTTCCCTAGAGTCACTCTGACGGGGAATTCCCAGTTTCTCTATTTGTCTGGTGTAATTTAGTAACGAGGTTGGCTTTTTTGTTACGAATGCTATTTTGTACTTTTCTGACCCCTTAATGAATTGGCATCAAGATATCTGCTTGAACTTTGGGGCCAAGTTTTTCTAAGCATCACTTCAGAAAGGAGTTCTTTATTTCCCAAAGGCTGAAAGAGTGCACCTAACTTTTTAGCACCATTCTGTTGGATAGGATATTCATATTGGATCTGTTTATTCTTCTCTACTTAAACTCCTTTTGATAAAATCTAGGTGTGTAATTAATTTAATAGCAGCAGTTGGGTCGAAGGAATTATTCCATGCCACCATTACAGTTAGTAGGAATTAAGACATTTAATTTGAAGTCTATTGTGCATACAGGCATTTTCTGTTTCAAAAGGAATAATTTAAGCTATTGTTAAATTAATTGGATTTATCTTTGGCCAGCTTTACATCCTGGAATGGTTAAGAAAAAATAGTTAGGACATTTTCTTCGCTTCATCATCACTATGAGAATCACAGTGGCTGCTCAGTTTCACCGCACGGCCGGCTTTGGATCAGTCATAGTCCAGTTGCTTTGATTTCTGTGATTAGTGTAATTTGAAAATTGAGACTGCAGCTAATATGCGCCTGAGAAAACATACGAGCTCCATTCCTTGTTGGACTTCAATCACACAGCCAATTTTTACTAAACTTATTTTTTTATTTACGTGGTGGTGCTCACTGGGCAGATTCAAATGGAATGCACTCTGAAAGTTAAAAGCCCTAGGCTAACCTCTGCTAGCCTAGCTTTTTGTGTGCGGTTGTGGAATAGGAGAAAGTTCTCCCCAGCCCCCGCCCCCCAAAGGGAAACAAAAACCCTCATTCTTTTACATAGATCAGCCCACAGAGCTCTTCAAAAACACTCTTCTGTGTTCACTTGTAACATTAATTTGTTTGCCAAAGCTCTGTCTGGGTGTTTAATTTCATTTAAAGGACAGTGTGAATACCCTCTGGTGCTTAATTTAGAATTCATATGAATTCCCCCTTCTCTTAGATAAATCCAACTGAATGAGACATCTTTTATGTGTAAGGGAAGTTGTTTTTTCCACCCCATTTATAACCATGTTTTATTTAGAACATTCTAGTTCTTCTCCTCTTGGGGCAATATCTAAAATTCCTTGTCAGGTAATTAACCATACTGGATGCAATCAGATTAAAACTTCTAAACATGTTTTCTTGGTTGGAGAATCAGCATTTAATGAATTAATCACGTGTGCTTCTTTAGTAAGAGCTTGTTGCTCTTTTTCTTCCTATTCAAAATTGAAGCTTTTGCAAGGTCTCTGAAGAACACAAGTAGGAGGAAGCAGTAACCCAATCCTCTAACGCATGCCAGGGGACCAGGAATCAACAGACCGGAGGTCCGTGGGATATTTCAGCTGTTGCCACTGCAGAAAATAGGGGAAATCTACCTCACAAATTAGACACACACACACACACAGTAGAAGATATGGGAGAGGACTAACTGGAATTGCACAGTCTACGTGGAAAAGGACAGGAGTGACCTCTTTCTTGGAAATAGGCACTGCTTCATTGCTCACCCCCATACTGAAATTTGAAACTTGCTTTGACTGATCTGTTATATTCATATTGATTTTACAGTTTTCCTTGCAATTAACAGATAAGGTGCTTTTCTACCTCCACTCGGCATGTTATTTATCCTTTCTAGAAAAGGGTTATTGCAAGCTGTCTCTTTTCCAGGCAAAATCCAATACATTTTCTGGTCTGCTGTAAAAGTGGGCCAAATGGATTGTGCAAGGGAGTCATCTGTCATGCTTCCTTCTTAGTGTCTTGCAGGAAATGAGTAGCTAGGAAGAATATACCAAGGCTAGAAGATGGTATTTCCTTCCTTTAGCTCAACCTCAAAGAACAGTCTCAAAGCAATAAAGTTCATATTGTGGAATTCACAAACTATTTCTCTTTAACTTGTTTTAATGATAAGCCTCACAAGAAGTTTTGTTTGTGAAATATTTGGTGGGGTTTTGAACAGAAAAACCTATCACTCCGGTTAGCATTGGCATGATTCATTTTATTTGGTTTTAATTCATTAGCATGCACATACTTAGTCTCCTCTTGATTGCTCTTGCTACAACACAAGAGGAGGTGGGAGATTAGCCAGCGAATCTAATATTCATCTTGTAAGCAATAGATAAAACCATGGTAAAGTTAAAGGGAAGAATAAGTGCCCTTCACAGAGCATCACAGGCTGATGTAGTTAACCAAAAAGAGAGAGCTCATTTTCCTTTAGATTAAGTTTTAGAAATCTGCTTTTTACGTAGTTACTGTACTGCCAATTTCACAAGTTGGTAGCCTTCTGTGAGGCCAACCCTCAGCATTTGTTATATCTCTCCCCTTGCTTCCACTTCACTGAAGTAGTTAAGCATAGTCTTAAATGTTACTGCCATCAGTAGGACTTGCTTCAAATTCACCATGATGCTTTCCTGAAATTTTTATTTAAAATTAATCTTTTGGTGAAGTGGATTTAAAAGCATCTATTTGTATTAAAATGGGGACAAATTGAAAAAAACAACGATGATGAAGTACGAAAGTACAAGCTACGGAATCATAGCAGCAAGGATTTTATGTCAAGGGATACAGGTAAGGATCTTTAGCTACATTAAGTCATTTGACATCTTTTACTTAATAGGATAATACTAATTTGCAGCAAAGTCTGGATTAACTATCACTTAGGTCAGTAGACTCCTCTAGACTTTAGACAGGCTGTTGCTGCATCAGCACCATTGGGACAAGCAGCCTTGGAGCTCTAAAATACTGTTGGGTCCTGCAATAAACATGAAAAGATTTGTTTAAAGTGAGTAGTGATTTAGCTTGCATTGAACTGGTCATTCTCAATGTAGAAAATTAATAGATATCTGATTTTCAGAAATGCTTGAATGTTGCCATGTGGAGGAGAGTAGGAAAATAAAAAAAATCAGACACAGTGTCCCAGACAGCACATTTATATCATGCGTTTCTTAACAAATCTTAACCAAACAGAATAGGAATCTTCCTTCTTTTTTTCCATTCTTTGTCCAGTTTTTTCCTTTTGCTGTTTTTCAGCAGTGATGGTATAGAACAGACACAGAAGAAAATTTTCTCCCCTGTTTGTCATCTGCTTTCAGGGTGACCAGTAGGAGATAAATCTGTCAAGTCTTAGACCAGCCTATTGTGGCAGGCTTTCTCACTGAGGACATAATACCTCAGGGACAATGGTAAGAAAGAGGATCAGTCAACTTCAAAGTTGTCAAGTGACAGTTTTCTCAGCTCCTCTGAGAGGTTTGGTAAGTTACCTACAGCTGATTTTAAATTAGTAGACATAGGAGACTTAAATGTATGAGGAGTTTTTTAAAAATGAGAGTTTGCATTGTGAATGTCACCAGCACTGGCTTGACGGCAAGTTGTTCTCAGTCTATGAAGATTAACATAATTTAGATTCTGATAGTTAGATAACACTGCACTCAACACATTGTGGTATTTGTGATATTTTAATAGTAAGCTCAATTGCATGGGCATTTATTTCATAGGGGAAGTTTATGCTAGTCTGGTATAACAGCCAAGTGAGCTGACTAAAGTTTGGCAGACCCTATTGACATTTCTAATAAAGAAATCACTTACCACAGCATTTTTCTTGCTTAAAGAAACAAGAACAAGAATGGTGAAGAAATAAAACCTTTAGAGACAGAAAGAAACTGTTGACAGCAGCTTTTAATTTCCTACATTTAATCAGCAGTGCTCAGCTTTTGCCACCACTGTAACATATAACACAATAATACTGGTAATATATTCATTACCTGTCATTTACTTGAGCGCCCGGAAATTAGGAATGTGCGGAGGCTAACTTATGCATAATGCTATAAGTAGAGAGGGGAGAGTCTATGCCTCAGTCACAATAAAGTAATTCCATGGCAAATTTATTCTAGGCTTTCTAATTGGCTTATTGACTTAGGTTTTCTGGCCTTACTCATATTGCAGATTTCCCAGTGGGAGCCTCATGGTTTGGGTCAACACGTGTTACTTGCTGTGTAAACCACTTCTTGCTGTGTACTGTGCAAACTCTAATTTGCAGTGGCTGTGTGAAAATGGTCCCTAACACAAAGCTTGCTGCTGAGTTTCGAATGGCCCTGGTATCAATCATGATGGTTAAGCATAGGAATGGAAAGGCACAATGAATACTGGATTTGACTTTATCATCTAGACATGAAAGGTTACCTTATGTCCACACCACTAGGTAAATTAGACCCTGGGGGCATTTCGTTAATCCTTACCATGTTACTACAAAAACTGGATTATTATTTACACAGTACTATTAATTCTGAACTCGTGTAGTGCTTCTCATTTCAGATTTCCCAAGTATTTTATTAGTGGAAAAAAAAAAAAAGAAATCTCAAATCTTTAACAGTAAAACATAGTTGTCTGGCATATTTTGGTTTAATATTATGATGCAAAATCGATTGCATGCTTCAATAACTAAGAGAGCACATCTAATGCCAGAGGTCTAGAGGGGCAACTTTCAGTGGATTAGCAAACAATATGCCACCGTGTGTTGCATCTGAAAGTATTACTGAATTGTGGGCAGAGAATGATGTCCTTGCATCTAATTGGAAATTCTTGAACAGGAAAGAAATGATACTTAAGTCTAGTAGACTTAAGTCTAAATAGCATAAAGTGAATTAAAACCAAGCCAAAGCACCAACAGATGCAGTATATGTGAACAGATACTTCATCTATTTTATTTTCATTTTCTATACCTAGTTTCAAGCACAGGATGTTCTTTAGTGTGATTGTAGAATCATTTAGAGGACCTAAAGTTTCAAATGAGCTCAGAAACCATTTAGTTTTAAGAGTAATCAAAGACTTTAGAAGATATTTCGATGCCTGTTTTTATCCTTTTGTACTTTAGAACAACTATTCATACTTTGTATAGACTCACGGTGACCACGTACACTTTTATAGGGTGCTGCTTCTGGATTTTCTCTTTCATTATCCTTTAGAAGTAAAAATAATTCTCAGGAATATTTCTAAGTCACGTTATCCTCCTCAAAGCCTCACCTTAAGAGCTCTCCAAGTTCACCAATAGATTAAGTAGCTTGTCTGTCCAGACCTGATCTGTGCCTCTTCCCTTATCCTGTATCATTCCTGTGCTTCCCTAGATGTCTGTGTGCAGGCTTGTTCTGTTTTTTCATGATAGCATTGCAGCCTTCTGGGGTCAGCCGCCATCTGTTGCTCTGTGTTTGCTACCACACCTACCATGCTCAGGTGTTTGTGTCGTGTTCTGCATGACCTCAGCTGCAAAAATGAATAATTAAGTATGTGTATGTCCAGTAGTGCAGAACTGAGTTAACCATGTCATTGGGCATTCTCCTGGGAGCATTTGTTGATGAGAAAAATTTTATGAGCAGCATTAATCAGATGCGCTGCTGTACTTCTAGTCTTGCTGCAGTGAGTGGCAGTACTTGGTTTTAAATTTAGCTTTGCCTTTATTGCATTTATCCTTCATTTACTAGGTCTTCATCTGCCTTAAAATAACATGGAATTGAAGTACTGCAGAGAATAGATTAGGTTTGTGAACTATAGCAATATTTGTTGTCCTGACCCTCCCAAGTTTGTCTTCCCTCTGCTCTAAAGCTGTATATGGATCAAGAAAATGAGGAAACGTGTGTATGAATTCTCCAAAAGTTTGTCTCACATGTGATACTTATTACTTTCCAAGCCAGCCCTTTGCAGCTGCCTCTTCTGCTGCTGTATATTTATGATCAGTTACTTGGGTCTTTTCAAGATAGCTTCATAATAAAGCTGTACTGTCCAAGCTATCTATGTAACACACAAAGATTTATGTACCTCAGATGTGCATGCAGCAGACAGTAACCTTGAAAATCTCCCCATTAAAATATATACCATTTGGCAAATGCCTTTGTCGATAAACCCTAAGGAACTGGCAGATCTTAGATTTGAAGTTATCTATGCATCTGCATGTAGACCAGCTTTCTGTGCTTGTTGCCTCCTCCTTTGGATGAACTTTTGTACGTGTGCTATGTGACAGCTTATGTGAAGAAGTGATTTTTCAGTGTGCATGGTTTAGCACCCTGTAACACATCTCCTGGTTGTCTACAAAAGGTGCAAAATTCAAATCTAAAAATATGCCAGAGTGCCAGACTAAATTAAAATTCATGCTTCATTAAGTGGGTGCTGTACAAATAAAGGAGGTCTTGGTAGAAGTAATCCTACTTCTTCTGTGTAATATTTTAGAAAACTGGGACTATGGAGCCTCAAATCCCTTTACAAATGGTGGTATTAAACTATAGGATTAGGTCTTACAGTGCTACGGTAAAATTCCTAATTTGCCAGAATACCTGTTTCTTGCTTTTACAATACTCATTGCTGCCTATCTCCAGGAGTTTAGGCTTCATACAGTCCCTTTAAACTGAATCTTCCATTTCCTTCTTATGCCATAAATACATGCCAGATGCTGCAGCACATCTGTGATTTGCCAACTGCTACTCTCACATGATATATAAAGTACAACTATGGTTAGCTGGCTTGTGTAATGTGAACACATACAGCATATGTAGCCTCTGTACTGGTTAAATTCAGTGTAGATACAGTGACTTGAACATATATGTGTGCAATTCTTTTTTTCCTGCCATTCAAGTTCAGCGCTCAGCCATGTTTTAAAGAGAGATTTCAGCAAAACAGCTTTTTGGTATGAAATTCTGAGAGCTTTGCATTCAGACTAGGATTTTTGCCATGGTCCAAACATTCCTGAGCCTTGGCACAGAAGTGCTGCAGATAAATGTCCTGCATTTTCAATTTCTGCTGTTTCAGCAGCGGAGATATCAGAACATCTATTTCTGAACTGAGGGCCAAAGCTTCTTCCAAAACATAAAATCCAGTTGGTTTCTAAGTGAGCAAGTCAATTTCTGGCACAGAAGCATGGATCTTTTTCCTTTGAGCTGGTGTTTTTACATTTCCTTCACTTCTGAGGTTTTGCAGATTTTGGTAGATGAGCGTGATGGTAGGAAGAAATATATTTCACTGAGTCAAAGATGAACCAGAGAGGAATATGAAGGTCAGCAAAGGAAAAGGTGAAAGGAGCATTCTGATGGCGATGTAAGACACCTTGCTGAGATAACACATGAAGAGATCTCAATCCCACAAAGGAATCTTAAGGTATTTCCCATCCCAATCTCTGCTACTGATTAATTTTCGTAACCCTGAGCAAAAGTCCACTGGCATCTTCCCTTAATCCTAGAGGACCTTGGATCAAACCTGTAACGTCAACTGGAAAACAAGTCTCAGTGCAGTAAATGAAATGTTTTTTCTGCAACCTGGTGAAAGTTCTCTGATTGCCCAGGACTTCTTTGAGCCACTTTGGGGCTAGAATTGACTTCATGTCTGTCTTTAACTGTTTAACTTTAACTGGCATTTGAGTTATGCCAGCTCTTGGGCTGCGGTATGGGAATTCTCTGTGAAACAAGCTTTGAAGAATCATCATACAATAATTCTCAGTAGTAATTAACTGATTCTGAATATTAACTTTATAATGCAAGAAAAGTAAGGGAAAGCATCTCTTCAGTGGTGAGAGGATATTTTACTTCTCAGTACAAGGAGATGGTGTCCATTGGTGAGGCAGGTGCCCGGAAGGATAGATAGGTTTCCCATGTAAGGGCATCTGTGATAAATTATTTTATTGCTTTGATGAATTCCAGTATGCATTTTGTCACTGCGCTCTGTGAAATACTGCAAATATCTGAGGCCAGGGCAAGTTTTCCATGGAAAATGATAATGTTCTTCTTGCTTTATTTTAATTAGGATTTTAGTGGAAGTGAGAAATTTGCTGATTTATGTAACTCTTTAAACCAGGGCAGCAGGCTTCAGAGTAATTTATTTCTTGACATATATATTGGAGTGATTTTGAACACTTTTTGCAGCAGTTTGCAATCTTTTTCTGCAGAGCAAAATATTCACCTCAAACAGTGGAATTTCACAAAGTCATCACTGGCTTATACACTTCACAGTTATTTGTTATTTTTGCAGCCTTGTTTGTGAATTCTTACTACGTGGCTTCAGCAGACATGGGCATTTATTTGCTGTGCTGAAGGAGCTGTGTGGATTGTTTTAAGAATACGTTTTCAACCAGTTTAGGAAAAAAAAAAAGATAATACTGATAGTGATTGCAGAAACCAATAAAAAGAAATCTTTGGTTATCATAGATTATATGTGCCATTAGTCTTCATTGACAAGATCTCCTGCGATCCCTGATGGGCGTCAAAATGGGGAGATAGGAGGTATAATTCTCTCTGGTGTAAAGCTGCTGTGGGAGTTAGAGCAGCAGATTTGTTTTGCAGACTTTCTGATCATTGTTTGTGAAAATGTGATTGCGTGGCACCCTGGCTTTTCAGCATCATGTCCTCTCAGTAAATCAGCTGGTGAGAACATCAGTAGGCTGAGCCTTCAGTTCCGTAATGCACTTGCTGCTACACACAGCTCCGACACAAAGATGTGCTTAACCAGAGGAATACATCTTTCTAAGTGGAGGTTGACTTAAGCATGTAATTTTGAACTACTTTGCACATGAATACTGCCTTAAGTTGAAATTATTTGCACTGCTTAAATACTTGCTTAAAGTTTTTGCTGGCTTTTCTGCACAGTGAATGCAAGAGAGTTCAGCATCAGGTAGTTTGTTTGAATGGGTTATGGCAGCTCTGTGGCACTGCAGAATGCTTCCCCTTCCCTGGCACAGGAACAAGTTGCAGCAGTGCAAAGCTGACCTTCCAGAGAGCATTCATAATAAAACTTTTTTTCTACATCAACAACAGGTATTGTAGATTTGTAGGCGATTAAGCATTGTTTTGCTCTGAGGGGTAGTGTAAGTCTTGCTGGGAGGCATCAAACCCTCCTCTTTCTTTGCTGCTTTCTTTTTTGCCTTTCCCTTTTGGTTCCTGGTCTGAACTGATCCTGGACATTAGCACCTGAGGCTCACTTTGCATCACAAAGGTTTGCTGCTGTCTATGCGGTGAGGAAAATACAGGTTAAGCAGATGGACTGCTTTTCCCATATGGCTTAAAACAAAATGAAATCACTGCAGTTAAAAAAGAAATCTATGTTGTAGTAAGTCTTAATGTGGACTTGCATGTTAAAGACCAAAATAAGAATGTAATGTACAGGGCTGAGCCAGTGCTTAACGAGTGCAACTTGTGCTGCTGGGTGAGCTGCTCCTCTGCTTGAGCCCTGATGTTAAGCTGCAAAAGCCCAGCTACGAAGGAGGGTTCGCTGAGGGATTGTAAAAACATTCTGTTACCTACCTCCATCCTGGATTTCTACTATCCATTTCAGTCTCCTGGTGACTGTTTTATAAGTTTCAATCTGTGAATAAGTGAGTAATGTTTCTTTTGGGAATGTATTCCTCAACACTTAAGTGCTGAGAACGTTCCCTCTGGGCAGTCTCAGCAGTCAGTTTGGGAGCATCATGTTGCTTCCTTGCAGGGATATAGGAAAGAAAATAGTTGCCCAGCAGGAAATGTGCCACATGTGGTGGTGTTATTTGAAGAGGCTTCAGGAAGATTGATTTAGAGCTTCACCCTCAAGGTGAAAGTAATTCCTCTCCTAAGGTAAGGACAACTCCACAATAGGATTGCTTACAAAAGAATCTGCATTTCTTCTGTGCTGTTCTGTGTTTGTGCTGTTTATTTGCTATTCAAAAATGAAGTTGCCCTGCTCATCTTCTTTCACATAAGATGTTTATTAACTTAGCTTATTAAAGAGACAGAGTACAGAAAAGATATGTGCCCTATTTATTTACAAGCAAACAATCTGCAGAAGTATGCTAAGGATCTTCCAGGAACAGATTATGCCTTGAACGAATAACAATACTTAACAAAAACTTCATCTGGCAGATATCACACCTGATTTTTCAGGACATGGCATAATGTCCTGAATTCCAGTGGAGTGTGCTATGGGGCATTTATATGTCTGAAGCTTACCTTAGTCTTCCCTTCCGTAAGGATTCTTCTTTTAATTCTTCACATGTTTAGGTTTTAAATGATAGCTTTTTTAAAAAAAATTGATCTATGTTCTTTCCTAAAAATAATAAAAAAAAAAAACAAGTTTACCTTACTTTCAGGAACTTTTACCTTGGCTTTTGACCCCCTACACGCTGTGAGTTTTGAAGGGACAGACTTCATTCATCCAGCAACCAGAGCTTATGTGGCCCGTGCTGAGCATGCATTGGTGTGACAAGGGGCACTGTGGACATCCGTGTGTCAGTGAATTTCAGGACCTATGAGTGCCTGTGGCATTTGGATAGTTTATTGAACATACATTAGCCAAGCAAAGACAATGCCACAGAAACATTAGCGTGTGCTGATACTTTCCTGGTTGCATTTAGCCCATATAACTTACAGCGATGCTTCATGTTGTGTTAGTAATAAAAAAAAAAAATAATAAAAAAAATGCAGTTTGTAAAAGTAAGTGAATTTTAACAGGTGGAATTCAGTGTGGTATTTGACACACGCTGAGAGGCCAGCACATCAGGCACATTATGAGGGCTGCGCTGGGTGCTGTTTAGCACAGTGCACTTCAGCGTTGTTCCACTATCTGTTAATCAAATCTGAAGGTTACACATTGTTTTTGTAAAGTCAGTGACAATTTACCACCACAAATTATTGAAAGTGATAATTCAGTGGAGTGATTCATCTACACCATGCTCTGGTGTTTGGGGAGGGAAAGCATAGCTCTCGTGTTGTTTAGCTGCTGGCACAAAATGACTAGCAATTGTCAGGAAGCATTTATTTTTCTCTCTTGACATTTCCTCCAAGTAACATGCAGTATATATATTTCCTATAAATCATAATGCTGCATTTTTCTCCTTTCCTCCTCCAAGTCGGTGAGGCAACTGCAAAATATTAAGCACAGGGAGAAGCAGAGCCAGGCACGTAGCGGGGTATGACCCTCAAATCCTTGGGGAAATTCCTTCTGCGAACCTCCAAGCTGTGGTGTTTGGAAGGCATTCAGATTTAACTCATTCATCTCTTCTAACCGCAGCTCTGAAGGGGATTGAAGAGCCTCCAAGAGTTTTGCGATAGCTCTTGGGAAGCTAAGAGCACAAAATAATCAGCCCTTGGAATTGAGAGAAATAGTGTATGTGAATGACTTAAAGGATCTCATAAAATCAGCTCAGTTTGCAAGAGAAAAATAGAAGAGGCAAGAGTGTTAATAAGTTCCACAGTATTTTGTAGAATGCCATTATATCAAAAAGTGAAGTAAAAGGTATGTAAGTGTATGATGTGTTCTTTAACCTGAGTTAGAAACTGGTGCCTTCAGGATCTGGACTCATTCTGGTTTCATTCCAGATCTCACGTCAGCTATTGGAAATAGGAATGAAGAACATTTTTCTCCACAGATACAAGTTGCAAAACCTTTCCTTTTTCTTTTTTAGAGAAACTTCAGATTCTCATATCCCACACCTCAGATTGTTCTGTTTGATTTATGTTTGTGAGCCACTTACCCACAACAGCTTAGTATCTCGGTAGACCACAAAAGGACTGTGGCCAAGGACTTCACTTCTGTTTCTCCTAGAAGTGATAAACTCTGCAGATGTGACAACTTTGTGCAGCACTGCTGCTGCTGATGGGATGGTTTGGAACCCAATGAGCACTGCAGCATTTGGAAGTGCTGACTGGGTTTAGCTTGAGCCCTGCAGACTTTAGGAACCCTAAGGAGGTTTCCGATTATCTGTAACTTCCACTGGGACAAGACAGTGCTGCATAATCTTAGAAAAGCCTTCTGGTAGAAAGAACAGCTGGAAAGGAGAGTTCATGGCAGGGGGAAGGATAATCTTAGGTATAAGTCACTACAGCTTAATTCAGCTTTATGCCTGACTGTCTGCACTGATCTCCAGCTGGGCCATTCCTCACTCAAAGCAGGCAGGCAAACTTGCAAAAAAATGTATTAGCTAGTGTGAAAACAAAAGGTATAAGGTATAAAGAGAAAAGAATTAAACAGGAAAGGAGGAGAAATATGGAATTGTGGTGATGTGTCTTTTATGTCTGGAAATGACCCAAGAATATTGGGTCAGAATATGAAGAACTGCAGTGGAATCAAAGGGCACCAGACCTGCATTTCTTGAGGGTGATGGTGAGTTCAGATTTGGTCTTGAGTGTCACTGTAGCATGGTTTGATGGATACGACAGCAGTCCAAGGAGTCAAGGCTATTACAGTGGAAACTGCATCCTCATTGAAATGGCAAAACTCCCATTTATTTCAGTAGGGACTGGGGTTTACCTCTTCTCCATGCTCATTTAGTAATCTGCTCTGGCTCCAGCATTACACTGAATACCAGTGAGGTGCCAAGCAGGGCTGGCCCCCCTGGGCCAGTGCTGCTTCCAGTCTTGATGGCAGGCAGTCACCAGCAGCTTGTCTGTGCCCCACTGAGGGCTGCAAAGTTCCCAGATGTGCAAGTCACTGTGTTTCTGTGTTTTGTAGTTTTTGCAGTGTGTGAAATGCCTGCTGGCTATACCTGCGTCTTCGTAAGTTCTATGCTTGAAAGGCACTAGACAGACGTCAGTGTTACAATTATTATTGCTACTATCAAAACATTTTCTAACAAATGGTCAGAATCATATGTCAAAATGCGTGAACATATGGATAGAATCTGTATTCAGGCTAATTTGCTTCAGTTTTTTTTTTTTTCTTTTTAAGCTCTTTTTATGTCTCTCCCTCCTTCAGCATCTGAAATAACTGCTACCTCTGCAAAATTCAGGGGTAAGGCTGCAGCTGGCGTGTATGAAGATTTCTTTTGCTCCCACAGTGAGGTGTATAATTGACAGTAATGGCTGTAAAATGTAGAGCTCAGAGACTGGGCTTTTTTTTTTTTTTTTTCTTTCTGAGCCACCGCTGTGGGAAATACACAGTTTGATCTATGGCTGAACATTTCAGACTAGTATTAATAAAAGCAGAATGTTAAAGATCCATTTCAAGAATAAATTGTCTAATTTGGTTTATAATCCTAACTGTTGTTTAAAAAGAAAGAAGAGTAATAATGAAAACAAATTGCTCCTGGTTTAAATATTAATCTTATATGGTAATTGTGTCTGAATAAATATTTCAGTTACAGAGAGTGGATTGTATTGTCAAACGTAGGAAGCTGTGCTGTGGCTGAATTCAATGCCCTGTATTTATGTTTTGTAAAGAAGAGCTGAGATGCTTTGAAAGCTTTCTTCTGCTCTGCCTGCTCTGTGTGTGTCACTGCGGATTATGGCATGCCTCCATGAGTGATGTGTGCTAACTGTAGGAAAGGAAGGACACCAAATTGTCACAGGCTCCTCGCTGAGGTTGCTTCAGCCAGATCAAAATGATCTATATCTTCATAAAGCCAGCAGCATCCACAGCACTGTGGGCTTTGTATTGTCTAGGAATGGGAAGCGCAGCTAGAAATTCTCTGTTGTAGTTTCAGGCAGAGCTACTGTAGCTGTTACTGTAAGTTAACCTAATCTAGTTATAAAATTAAGTGCCACCAAACTTCTCTAAATAGGCAACTTACATTTCCAGTCATTTAGAAAACTGCATCGTCAATTACTGCCTTCCTTCTTCATCACAGTTCCCTTCCCCTGCTGAACCTTGGTGGTGTCTTCACCACTGTGTTGGTGAGGACTGGAATTACTGCCTGCACAGTCCCCAGATACAAAGAGCCTCAAAAAAAAAAAAAAAAAAGGTTTGCTTTTTGCAGATCCTAGTTTAGCCCTGCAGTGCCTTAGCAAAAATATCAATACATTTTCAACATACAACCTACTCTGAAAATAGGAGCATGCTTTAATTAATGCTCATTAGTACTGGTGAAGGTGTCACCATTTTCATACTTAAGGGAGGAATATCTGCTATGGATCTGAGAACTGCTTCAGTACTCTTCATTTCTATTTCTTGTACAAATAATTCCCCAGTTGTTTCTACTTCATCTTTTCTCCACACAATTCGCACATTTATCACATTTTTATAAAAACTTTCTTGTCAATCCTCGACTGCTCCACATTTAAGAATATTTAGTGGTAAAGCTAAATTACTATTTACTAATTGCTGGTGGGCATCAGTAATTTTTAAATTTGCTGCTCCTAATTTTGCTTCTCCTTGAATTTTGCAAAAGATTTTGTCTCTTTTATGAACAAACAGTAAGAACTCTAAATTATTAAGAAAATAATTAAATTATTAAGAAAACAGTAAGAGGTAGAAACATATTTGGTAGCTCTTTTTCTTTGGGAATTGTCAAATAAATGCATGGTTCACTTTGGTTTCAAACCAGAAATTACTGATTTTACTTTTTATAACGAAAAAGAAATTGCTCTTTTCTGTTCCTTACGTTTCAGAGATACTGCTATTTGTTGTGTATCCGAGCATGCTGTGATGTGGAAAATAATCCATATTACCTTTTAAATCCATGTTAGCTTTGCTGGTGTTCATAAGCAACCCACCGTATGCCATCTGTACTCTACTTTGAGAAGCTTGGTAGTCAGAGGGAGATTTGTGTTCATGATAGCATTCTGAACTTTGGTTTACTGCTTTCTTTATATAGTCAGGATGTCTGGGAGCAAAAGTGTAGGTCATGCTCTTAATTATGTGGCAGACCTCTTTGGAGGGTTCTGTGTTCCTTCAGGGGTCGTTTTCTTGCAGCATTGAGCAAAGGTCAGGAGTAATTCTCTCCACATGTAATTTGGTAAATTTACTGAATTGAACTGGCGAATTTGCTGATAAATGATAGCCCAGCTCAGCAGAATATTTAAATTCATTCCTATTTAGTAGAGTACTTACATGGATGCTCACTATATAAACCAAGATTGAACCACAGGAGACTGAGCAAGCTTGTTTCAGTGGTTTGCTGAGTAGGGATCAACTTCTGTGCTGTGGCTTTAAGAAAAAGTAGTTGGCCGTGCGCATTACGGAGTGTTTCAATGAGCAGCCAAAAGATTGAAGCCTGGTTTTCTGTAATTGCTCCTTTGGATTGAGTGTGTATATCAATTCTTAGGGAGAGTGCAGCATCCTTCCTGTCCAAGGATTAACTGCTTCCTCTTTTTTCCTCTCCTGGCTGCCTGCTTCCCAAAACTTTAATGACCCTCAGCCACCAACCTTCTGTCCAAATTTTGTTCAAATTGGTCAAATGTCGTTGGAAGGAATGATAGACAGGCAGATTGATTACGTAATCCTTCAATTCTTAAGGAACCAGGCTAAAAACAAAAAAGGCCCATCAGAGTCATATCTGTCACTGCAAAAAAAACTAGTATTTTTTCTAAGTATTTTACCATATGTAATTGCAAACCTTTCTTATTATGGTGTCTGCCAGTTTTTCTGGAGACTCTACAGCTGTCTTTTTGCTCTGAACTTGCTCCATATTTCCTGTTGTTTCTAATTATACTCTCCTACCTACCTGCTCTAGCAGTTTTTCCTCCCTGACACTTAAGTCCTTAAATACTTGTGGAAAGTTAGCACTTCCTGTTCTTTCTGTCTTCTAAACCTCACCTACTGTTTTGTTTTGTTGGGTTTTTTTTTGGAGTATTGCCACCCTAATCATAGAATTATTTGAGCTGGAGGGACTTTAAAGGTCATCTAGCCCAACTTCCCTGCAATGAACAGGGATGTCTACGGCTTGATCAGGAGCTCAGAGCCTCGTCTGGCCCAAGATCTACCTTCTGCTCTTCTTCATATCACTGCAATTACTGCACATTCAGGCCCTCCAAAAATCCCACACATTATTTCTTTTAGTGATTTTATAAGAATATTTTGATTTTGTTATCTTACAGGGGCTCTTATTCTTACACCATTCTGTTGTGCAGTGAAAGCAAAGCTAAAGTCAAGAAGCTTGAGTAAAGTAAAAAGTAAAACCATGCTTAAAAATCTAGCTTAAGTGAAAATTTTGTCAGTGCTGTGTTTTAATTCTCTATGTCATTTGAATGCTTTTATAATTCCTAACAGCTTCCCATTGAATTTCTCCAAGAATCATGTTGGTCTGAAGGTCTGAAGTAGGGCCTGTCTGATTTTTTCCAGCTTTTTTTTTTTTTTTGCTTTGAGGTGATATTTCAAATTTATACTTTGCTGGTGGTTGTGTTTTCCAGCTAGTGCACCTTTGTGTATTTTCCATTACAATGGAAGAAGATTGTCATGTACATTTGCAGTTGTTTCATTTTAGCCTTGGAAAGAAAGAGATTATAGGTTCATTTGAGACATTAAAGACTCAAAATTGGACTATGAATCTATAGTGCAATAGCAGTGAAAGTATAAAGCAAAGAAGAGTCTATAATTCAAGCAAACTAATATTTAGTCAGCTACCATGAAATGAAATCCTGCCTGTGATACTTGACTTTTTCCTTTCTGGTCTGATTGTCATCTTCACGTCTAGCTGTGCTATTTATGAAAGGAAACACAATTCACAAATTTTAATAAAAGGGCCAAATTTTGCAACACCTCTGAGTGAATATTGATCTTCACTCACTGCTTTTCACATTTACGTGAATGATTTATGAACCTGTTGAAAATATTAATGATTGCTAGCATTAGTGAATTCAAAATTCTAATAATTAGGGTCTCCCTTTCCTTTCCTCAGTTCTTTAAAATCTATATTTCTTTTTAGAGAACTAGGTGCACAGCTTTCCTCTGTCAAATATAAAGATTTTTTAAGTACAGTCGTGAGATTCTTACAAGTGGGAGCAGTGCAATTTGTACTGCTGTCCAGGCCCCAGAGTTGGTGGCTGTTTCCTAGAGAACCTACTTTTAAGATCCAAGATGAGTGTCTTCAAACATGTTGATAAAAGTGACTTAAAAGTCCAAATTATATTAAATTGAAGATTATCAGATACTAATGAAGCATTTTTGATTTGATACGTGCGCCTCGACACGGGATTCTCTCGTTAGGTTATGTTTCATAAACTATCTCCCTAATTCACGTCATGTCTGTTTCTCTCTCTCTCCTCCAGTTTTCTAGTTATCAGCTTGATCATATTACTGCTTTTACTGAAAAAGTGCTTTATTTTTGGAAATGGCAAACAGCTGTGTTGCATTCCAACCACATACTGAGATAAGGAAATGAGAACCTACCATTTCTCAGCCTGCCTAGTTAGATCAGTGGGTTTTCAAAGCCCTCTTAAATTTATCTGCAGAAGAATTCTTTTGTTTACAGCTAAATTGAGGTAAGGAAGGAGGCTGGAAGTCATTTGAGAATGCAAAAATGTGGAAGGAATAATTTTGAATGAGAGAGCTATTATCAGCCATTACATGTTTCCAGAAGGTCTGCAGACTTATTTAATGTTTGGCTATGAGGACTTGTTGTAGGAAGTGAAGCTGTGTTTGGCCACAATGTCCATTTGAGTGTCTGGAGCATGCTATGATCCAGTTGCTCTGAAGAATGGCTCATAGAAGGCTTCAGATCCAGCCAGGGTGGCTCCTCTGACTGCTTTAACCATTGGAATAATCAAGTTCTGGAGGAGACTTTCAGGGCAATAGAGGGATTAAAAAGCTGTAAGTACTTTTGTAAAATGGAGCTTGATAAGTTTATCAAGAGATTATATGGTTGCAGTAGCAAGGAACAAATCCATATGAACCAAGATCTCTTCCTGCCCAGATCATCATATAAGTGCAGCTCTGTCTTCCTTCCTGTGCTGACAGCTTTTAATGTAGAATGAGTGATCATAGCTTTCATATTCACATCATGTGTTCTTCGTGTCTGCTTTAGCAGCTCCCGGACTGTTTGGCTATAGAAGGTTAGGACTGCTGAATAATCAATTGCTTATGGTCAGATAGAAAATATAGACCTCACCAAATGATAGCAGTTGAGTGTACTTGTGTGCATAAATCAATGCAAATTGTTTCTGTTGTCTGGAGACACATTCACAATTATCTTGGGAGTAGTTTGCTGATCTCAGAGTACCTTCTAATGGATAATTCTCTGCAGCATAATAGCTGTTGTCATAACTTGTCCTTACTATTTTCTTCATTGCAATTCCTCAGAGACTGTCCAAGGATTGCCAAGCCATACATCTCCTCTTATATCTCACTAATTCTGAGCTCAGGTGAAGCTGAGCCTAAAAAGGTGTGAAAAGTCAGGTGTGTCAACAGTGGATGCAGTGCAACCCGAAATGATTATATTGCTAGATTTAATGGAATAGTTTGTGCTAATGAGGATGTGGGTTCTGTGAACTTCTTGACTAGCACATCTTTTAATGTCACAAGAACATCAAAAGTAATGATTTGTTTTGACAGAGCCTAGAATTCAACTGCAAACCTCTCTCATCGTTCTGTCTGTATGATTTCGTCATGACTACCAGATTATCCCAGGATGTACAGTGGGCAAACATCTGCTCAAATACGAAACCAATGCCATAGCTGGAGTGGAGAAAGGGTATTGTATCATTGGAGCTATAATAATTTTGTGAGCATATCTCTTTGCGTATGAGGCCATGTTTGAAATATGTAGCTAAAGCAGAACAGTGTACAATTCTGGAGATACTTATTTCATGCTGCCCTCTTTAACTTGTAAAACATACAAACAAAAGATGCATACTTGTATGTGTATTTGCAGTCGTCATTGTTTGCTAAGAATTAGTGGAAAACAACACATTTCATTGAAACAGTACAAGTTTTGTAACAGGTAGGGAGCTGGCTTTCTGTATGGCCTTATCACGCCCAAACAGTTACATACTTCACAAGATTTTCAGTATTTAGGTTCTGAATGAGGTTTTTAGGACATTTCCTCCTGTATTGTATGGTTCTTTCATGAAGTTCTCATTTCCCCCTAAAGAGTAGCAGATATAAATGACAACAATGAAATTGATGCTACATTTAAACACTGGGCGTGCTGAAGTTTGCGAGTGCTGTGCAGCTCACAAATGTGGTTGTGAAGGTGAGTGGATGAAAAGCAGAAGTAACAGGCTGGCACTTAATAATTTTCATGTTCTAGTAAATGTAGTCTTTTGATAGCACCTTTCAGAGCATACTTCTTGATCCATTATTTTCTGCATAAGGATTTGTTTATGAAAGCAGCTTTTTTTTTTTTTAATAAATAATTTTATATCAATACTTTCTTCCATTTTAACTTGAACACAATTATTTGTCAAATCACATGTGGTAGAAGAGAACAGAAGCCAACAGGCAACAAGATGACCTCTGGTTACCTGGTAAGCCAAGTTTCAAATCTGTAAGAGTTGATGGAAGTGGAGCTGCCTCCATTCTTATTTCTTCCTGTGTCCGTCTATATGAACACTAATGTCAGTGCTCAGACTATCCCAGCATTTCCTATCACAGAAAGGGATCTAAGTTCTGTACTTTGGAAAATGATGTGGAAAGATTTAAACTCTCATAATTTAATCAAACTTTAAAATTTGTCCCACTCTGACAAAGCGTTAGACCAAATGGCTTTCAGAGGTCCTTTTCCAAGAAGGATTATTCTATATTTTTTCTGTGTTTTAGCCCAAAGATTTTTCAAAAGAGAGGGGAAAAGGCAACAGTAGATATTCTCTCTTTGGTTATTATTATATTTTTTTTTCACAGTAATGCTTAAAAATAAGTTAGAAAGATACTTGAAGCTCTTATAGTTTAATATCAAGGAAGCTGGAAAGCATATCTTTTTTTAATTCTAGACTCAAACATTTGGGAAAGAAAATATGGTTTCTTTTTTTAGCTGAGATGAACTTTGCACTTTTGTAAGATGTTTGAGTTCAGCAGAAACACTTGCTCAACAGTTCATTGCAGAGGAAATTCCTATAGCAAGGGTGCTAATTTCATATATTGAATATATTCCAAAACAGGCACTGATTTTAAAATATAATGAATCTTGGAGTCTTGTGAAATGTAGTGCTGCTTCCATATATAATTACATTTGTTGAACAAGTGTGGGCTCTAATAAGCAAGACATGAAGAGGATATGTTTCGGATTTAACCTTGGAGACAGAAGGAGCCTATGGGCTAAGATATTGAATCTCCCAGTCTTGATATAAGACTACAATCTCAACAATAAAAACATGTTAGGAGAGTTAATTTTCAAATTATTTTGGATTCCAGAGTTATATAGCCCGAGTGGGCATCAAGGAGAACAGCTGATGTTTGGAACACGGATCATAAAGTACCAAAACACTGCACCCTTGCTGTGAATGCAAAAATAATAACAGCCTTGTAAAGTGTCATTTCTTGGGGAGACTCATTCTTGAAGTACCTTTTAGACAAGTTTCCCAACTTTCTTGCGCTGGGGATTCTTCCTGACCTTTTAAATGTATTACATTTGCTAGAAAAATAAAAATAAATGTTGAATCAATGGCACTAGTGGTAAGATTATCTAAGAGATTCATCTGAAGATGTGCAAGAGATGCAATCATGAAAGGTAATAACAGGTGGAGTTAGGGGAGTAAAATTTTTACTCTTCAGTGCTTCATAGCTTATGTGATTACTTTTCACCAAGACTGTGATCGCTACCTGGAAAATGCTGTAAACTCCATAATGGGCACTCTGTAGGAGACAGAATTAATTCTGCTTATATGCATTCTACATTTTGCAGAGGGCTCACAGGACCAGAATCAGTGACTGGATTATAACTTTGCTCAGTGTGGTTTTGCCTGATGGTATTTGAGCTACTTGGGCAGCAGTGCTTTTTGTCGTGAGTTTGTATGCTGGGAATACTCAAGAACAAGTATTTGTGGCACTGTGCCTGTGCCATCTGACTATGAACGTCCTGGGTCTGGTTCCTTGCTGGTTGATGAGCACTATGTTGGTGTGGCAGCTCCCTCTCAATAAAGGGTTTTTTCATTTTCGTGAGACAGTGATGTTGAAGTGCTAGCGACATTGGTAACTGCCTGGGAATTTGTAACGTGAATGAAATATCCAAGGCTTTTTCTGTTAGAAACATTTAAGACTGGTATTGGCTGGTGGACATGGACTTATGGGACATGATTTGGGAGTAAAACTCCTAAAGCTCTACAAGTCCCAGAAAAACCAGCAGTCTGCAAGTAACACATCACTTCTGTATGCACTAGAGAGTTATTTAATTGTGGCTTTTATACTTGGTTTTTCTACTCACAAAATCGGTTACTTTTCTCTTATTTGGTATTTTTGTCAGTTCAGAAAACAATCATCAGTTTCTGCAGTTGACTTGTACAGCAGTGTCTGAGCCTCAGATGGACCCTGTAGAAATTCTCCCAATTAATAATGATCATTTTTTGCCTATATATGTGGTTTGCTCTTTTGCAGCTTTATCACATGTATGAGTTGTGCTATATTTATCATTATTTTTATGCTGAGGACAATAAAAAACAGCAGGTAGAGAAACCCAGACTGACAATGTCTTTGCAGGGTTTTGTTAGGCTTTGTGCTGTCAGTAAAATTGTTTTCTTAACCCAGCAATTCAATCCCACCTGCATAGAAACAGTGATTTTTCTACTACTGCCTCATGATTGGGCTACTTCAAAAGTGCTTGATGTTTACTGACGACTGTGTTGAATAATTTATTGAGTGATTATTAGACTGGATGTAATAAAGTCAATGTTGATTTATCATTCCCTAAGCATAATGTAGTAAGTGATTACTGGATTTATTACGTCAAGAGATGCTCAGAATGATGGTTCTGAACTGAAATGCTGGGTTAGTGGGGAATTACTTTTTAGATTTATATTATATTTTAAAAATTGTTAAATTTTATTTACTTCTGAATGGTTTTAATTATTTGGGAAAAGTGCTATCAACAGCTGGGAAATTGTATAGTGAATAATTTATTTGAAAATAGCAAAAAAAAAGTCAAATAAATAATTCAGCAAATGTTTCTCGACCAGCACTGCTGATGCCATGCTCCATAAAGACAAATCAATTTTTTCTAAAGAACTTTATTACATGATTAGCAGACTCACTTGGTAATTTTTCTTGTTAGTTGGTTCACTTACGCACCAATTCCTTAAGAAAAATGATTTTTCATCTTACCCATCGCTGAATTTTTAATACTAAGATGACAGTGAATACAATTAAATTTTAATATAGTACTCTATGTATCACCTTATCTCGATGTATCACTGTTGATTAATGATCTTCCCTGTAATACAGTGGGATTGATTCTAGAGACATCAGATTGTTAGAATTCCCTCTCACCTTGGGAAGGTCAGAACCCCATGCCTTGGTCTTTCCTGTCTGTGTTCAGAATATTTCATCCTTTTTGCAATTTGTTATTGGGCTGATGTGTTCAGCACATCTACTACTTCACAAGTCGTGGGTGTTGCAGGAATTGCACCAAATTCTTTAGTTTTATTTTAACAGACATCTAAATGTTTTGTGAACTCCACCATTTTTTCTTCAATAGAATGGAGGGGTGAAAATCTTGTTTGCCAGTTAGGGTCATATCTACTGAATGGATTGGTGGATCAAGCATTGGATGTGTGGAGTTCAGCTGAGCCAGCTCCTCAGCTGGCAACAAGAAACGTCATGCTGTTGTGCTATTTCATGTCAAATCTTGCAATATTTGATTTTTACCTTACATCTCAGTTTTATGGGTAAAATCATTTACTGAAATTCTGCAATTTTTTCTGGTATGGATACTTGTCCAGTAAAGCTTGAAAATATTCATTGTTTGCACTCTTGCTCAGAAACTAGAAGGAAAAGGCAATCAGATTTGTTAAAACAAAGAATATATCTTTGCCTGTAAGACTGTTTTGAGGGCTTTTAGCTTGTGGCTTTTGTGCAGGGAAGACTGGTAAAAGAAGCTTATCCCAGAGACAAAGTTTCTAAGGACTCTAAATCAGTAGCAGAATGCTTTGTCTTCCTATACTGCATTGACGAGTTCAAATCTTGCCTGAAGCAGACATGTTTGTGTGCATTGTTTTAGAGTAGACTCGCAAAGGAAAACTGAAGGTGGTACATTTTGATTGCTGAGGCTAAAGATAAAACAAACAAAGAAAAATACAAAAAACAACATGCACACAAATATTAAATGTGGATGTGAAGTTTAAGACCATTATTCACCATTCGAATGAAGATGAAGTTGAATTTAAGACATACTGCTGCTGCTGAATCTGAGCAGTGGCAAGACAGTAAGCCATCCATAAACCCTTTCCACAACCCAACTGATAGAACTCTAAACAGCTCGCATGGTGTGTTATCTACTATGACAAAACAGCATATTGTCTTACTTTTACCCAAAATTTTGTACTTGTTTTGAAATGACTTTATTTCTGAAGTTGTTGAGGACAGCCACCGCTCTGTGGTGGGTAAGTCATTTTTTTTCCTTTTTATATGGGAAAGTCATTTTCAATTTAATTTTTTTCTCCTATAAAATGGGAATAACTGTTTTCACAAACTCCCTGAGGTCTCTCAGGGTCAGCTGTGCTGATGACTGCCTTCTTTCACACTGGAAAGTTTTCTGCAGTTATCCATGGAAACATTTCTTCCTTTTCTGAGCACTGCTGCTCCATCTCAGCCTGACCTGTGCAGCATTTCAGGCCACAGGTTCTTTCAGTACCCTGCAAGAGCAGTACTGGAGATATGGGAACATGTGTGGAGGTAGAAAATAATCAAAATTACCTTCTTAGTTCTTCTCCCTTGAGGCTCTTTCATTAACATTCCTATGATATATCTTACTTAGCATATTCATGGCTTTAGGCTTCTCATGTCTGCTGTAGCCTTCTAAAGACAGTGACAAAACTTTGCATGTCATATTATGAAAAACATTAAATGCCCAGTCCTTTTAGTGGGTTCAGAACAAATCTTGTTCTACGAGCATTATATAAAGACCAAAGCTGATACCACAACTAGTGAAGTCATGAATGGGATGCTTGAATTGACTAACTGCCAGCATCCAGTAGCTATTCTTGGATTTACTGGGTCTCTGCTTGAAAATTGTCCTGCAGGGCATACCAGCCCTAGAGACCCAGAGGAGTGACTGGTTCTTTCCTTAAAGAATCTTGGCATAATGACTTAGGTGTTAGGAATTGGCCTTGGGCCTTGAAACCATCCTGTCTGATTTAAAAGGAGTCCCAGGCCAAAAGGGCAGAAAAGAGATTAAAAACACCCAACCAACCATTGGCCTCATTTGGGGATGTCAGAAGTAAAAGATAGAGAATGGCTCTGCAGAGGAGGAAATACTCCCCTGGAGAGAGGACAGTGTTCTGCATTCTTAATTTGTTCAAACTGCTTGATCTCTTGGACAGGAAACAAAAGGCTGTTTAAGAATTACAGTGTAGACCTGCTTGTGGTGTCCTGGCTGACAGGAGGAAAGATCAGCCTATTCCCTTCCAATCAAGTCTCCTGTTTTATTGTTGTCCCAGATTTTTTTGCTTGTCTTTGCGTTGAACTGTGACTGTTTCTAAGTGGGTTTATGTGATGCATGGCTCAGCATGGCTCTATCAACAAGGAGACTTTGTTGGCACCACGATGAGCTCTGTCACACTTTAACAGTAAATCTATGAAGTAGCAAACTCCAAAGTGAAGGACTGGTCTTCAGGTTATCATCAAGAACTGTTCCACTTTGACCACTCCTCACCTCAGCTTAGATTGCTGTCATGAACCATTGAGTTTGGCCAAAAATTAAAGGAAAACACATTCAGCATTTTGGTTAATATTTTGTAGTTGCACAGCATGGGAATAGTTGTTTAAGAATATGCAGATCATGCTCCACTTCTCTCTTACCATCTTTTCCATTCCCATTCACTCCTCCTTTGTTTTCCTAGTATTCTTCCCCCTTTTCTCTTGTGTCTTAATTATTTTTTTCTCTTTTTCTTCTAATCTCTAACATACCTGGAAAAGGACTAAGTTGATCACTTTTTTGATGATTGTCCTGGCAGTTTTAAGTTTTTCTGTCATGTTTTGCCCTGCGGTTCTCTCCTGTGCAGCAGCATCTCATTGCTGTGACAGGACACATTGCTGGTGACAGCACCAATTCTGCAGTGCCGATGACGGGTAGCAGCAGACACCAATGCAAATATAAAGGCAAACAGCCCGAATAGAATCTCAAAACCAAGGTTCATTATATGATGATTTAATTAGTTCTTTACACACAGAAACTGTGACAGAACAAGCTGTACAAAACAGGACTGCTGCTAGGTATTTATAGGCAATGTGTTGCCCATTCCTAATCATACAATTAAGGTAACCGAGTTTCCATAGCCACAGCTGTATGATCCTACCTTGGTCAGCATGAAATAAGAGACTGCATTCAGTGCTCGTTTAGAAATTGTGCTCTTTTTTTCTTTTTTTTTTTTTTTTTCCTACATGAAGAAATGAGAAATTGAACACAATGTATTCCATTTTGGAAACACACGGGTTCCTTTTAAATTCCACCCAGGATTGCAAGGACTCAATACATCCATTAAAAGGCAAACCTTAAAGATGATCAGATTAAATTCTTCAAGCAGTAGCTTTAGATAAAGCATTGAATTTAGCCAGCATGATAAAAATTCTGAGTATCTTGGGAAGAATCCCAAACAGGGGCTGTTGTCAAAACTAGCCTTAATAAAGAATATGCCTAATGTTAGCTATTTCCCACATCAGCTAAAAAAACCTGCTGGGTTTTGAGCACATTTTTTTTGTGATTCTCTAATCAGTTCCTGAAAAATGTTTTCTTTTTCTCTATGCTGCGACACTTCAGTATTGTCCCCTTCTTTCACTCCTTGAATGTCATCTTGCTGAAAGAAATCGTGCTCTTTCCTTTCCCTCTGCACTAACATTGATGATCTTTTTGGCCTTCAGTGCTTCCAAAGTAAAAGCACTGTCATTCTCAGTGTTCCCTGGATTTCTGCACCATTAAGAGTTTCTGCATTCCCCAACAGCTTTACAGTATATTGAGTATTTTCATGTCTCTATAAATGCCACTGGACTATAGAGCTCACCTTGCCAAGATACGCAATAGAAACTTTACTGCATTGCTTTCTATACAGTAGCTGATTTTATTACAAGCTTTGGAGGAACAGCACCTTTGAGCCCCTTTCTAACTTCCTCTCTTTACAATTCTGCTTTACGGTATTCACTTACGAGAACTGTGTAACCTTTTATGAAGGACAGCATATAAAGACAAAGTAACATGGACAAGTTGTCAGTAACACCTGGAAACACCTGATCCTGGAAAATCACGTCTCAGATCTTTGTTCTTTTCTGTTTTTTTGACTTGAGGATCCTGGCCAGATTGGCCAATACTAAATAGTCCTGTTTTGTAACTCTCCCACAGCTGGTTATATTAGATACTCTTGGTTTAGATGAGGACAAAAATGAGCTTCAGGCAGACATTCTCAAGGTAGCAAAAAATCATTTCCGTGTTTTCTGACCCTCTGCTCTGAATTGCCCACATTTACAGATCCCATCCAGAGCTTTAACCTCTGTTGTGTTCCTCTTTGTCAAAAAGCAGACGATAATTTTAATGCAGTGCTTTCCCCATTTCAATGACTGACTCGCTTTACATCTGATTATATTTTGCTTTAACAGGGAGGAAATAACAATTTGCTCATCAAGGAGAGAGCTTTGGAGTCAAATTTTTTGGTCTGTGCAGATAAACTTGCATGTAGCTTTAGCCTTGAATTTATGTTGAACTGCCTTTGTTTCTGTAACCATAAAATGGAGCTGTGCTTGGCGATCCATGTCCCAGAGTGTTACTAAGTCACTTGAATGTATGGAAAATACTCTGAGATCTTAAGACAAGTTCAAATGATTAATTCATTATTAAACCCATCATCTACCAAATCCTCTTTGTGGAAGAGCCTTAATCCAATGTTTTATTAACATAAAAGCAATTATATTACTGTCTTATCAGTCATGTGTGGATCCTTTATTTTTTTTTTGCTTGCTTCCAGTGCGGATGGTCCTTCCTCCGAAATCATGCAGATTGATTTTGAAATTGAAGACCTTCCTGACCTACCTGAGACCCAGCTCATCACATGGCAGGTAGAATATCCTGGAGATACAACATCTGATCTCGGAGTCTCCAAGATTTACGTCAGCCAGAAGGACCTGGTAGGAGTTCTCCCTTTGGCTATGGTAAGAGACTGTCTGGCATTCTACAAGTTTTGAATGGTGGTTTACAGTTCTCGAGTCTGATGGGTGCAAGTGATCTGCTGAGAGCCTAGGGGATGGTTTCAGTTCCTTGAGAAACAAATTCTATCATGTGAAATTTGCTACATAGCAGCGCAGTGTTTGAGGGCAAAACTAGCTTCTTGTGGAAAGCAGTGCTATGCTTTCTTTGCTGTATGCACTGACTTCTTGGAGGCAGGAGCTGAATTTGTGGCATTCCCAGTGCTCAGACTTCACAGTTGTTTCATGGAATAGCATCCCTGGACAAACATTTCAATGTGATGTGTGTGCTAGTTGAGTCACAGATAATCTTATCTTTGTTCTAGGGTTAAGGGCTCCCCAAATCACATTTTTTTTCTGCCTTTCAATTCTGATTCCAGGATTATTTTGGAATAAGAAAAGTAAAAGTCATGGTATGACTTCTGAGTGATTTTTAGTTGTCTGGAGAACCCAAAGTATAGTACACAGACTTCTATTTTACATAAATGTATTCAGATGGGCTGCTTCACCACCCCAGTGCAAACCATAAGGTTTCAAAAATGCCTGATTCTTTAGACTTTAGCTTATCTGAAAAATAACAATGTTAGGTAACCAAATTCCAAGTAAAAACTGTTTTTTGAGCTGCTTCTTCCATCTGTGTTTCTGCATTGTCAGGGATGGAGTATAGCAGTCTATTGAGTGACTTGCTCCATTTTGGTTTTTAGACAATCTACTAAAAATATTGACACAGTGTTATTTAACAGTGAAAAGAAAAGCAAAAATCAATCTCAGAGTCTTTAAAAAAATGTAACCTGGATGGTTGCCTAGTGATAACCTGTTAATTATGCCATTACCGAAGGCTATGAGGTTGTTCTATGCACTTTCAGATTCAAAGAAGTGATAATGGCTATTATTATAATTTACCAACTTTATAACTACTCACATGTTGTGATGCTTTAATTCACTAGAGATATTTATTCCCATTTGTAATGGCTCATGCTTTCATTACCAAGCTGTATGTCACAGCTGAAACAGCTCTTTCCATCTTGAATCATGGCCATCTAGCAAAGCAGAGCTGTATATCTTTGTTTCACACGACTGTTTTTATGGACTAGTTCCTGCTGTTGAACAGTAGGTAATCTTTGTTGTTTTGTTGATAAAAGAAGAGGATTTCAGGTCTTCAGGTTGGACTCTTATGTACAGTCACATGAGTTCTGGAGTGCTGAGGACTAAGGCTGCAGAGGTGATATGATTTACATAACCCAAATTGTGCAGGGGTTGGTTATATTAGTCTCCTAAAAATGAAAAATGAAGGAACTTATTTTTTTTCTTTTGGCACTAATGGTTGCAGAAAATACTGGATCTTCTCACACGGATGTCCATGATCCGTGACTTCTTTAGTACAAAGCAATACAGTAGCCAAAAATAGCTAATAAGAACAAAGACAGATTCTCCTGCAAGTTGCTACAAATCAGCTCACTGTCTTCATTTCCATTAAAAGAAGAAAAAAGCTAGCCCAATTTCAAGAAGCACAAAATTCAAAGGTCATATAAAGTCTATAAAGTTATCAGTAGGTGACATTTTACAAGGCGACAGGTGTTGGAATAATGGGTAAGAGAGAAAGCAAAGATAAATGACAGAGATCCCCTAATTACTGACAGACTCAGAATGGTTTTAACCTTATTTGCATTAACTGGAGTGTCAGGGAAGAAACTCTGGAGTATCACAAATCTCCAAATATTTGTGGCACCACACTTTTTACTCAAGAAATGATGATTCAGGTGCAGACCTTTCAAGATGTGTAACTGAGCTTAGTTTGGTACTTCAGATTTCCCTGTGAACTTAGCAGAGATGGTTTGTAATTTAAAATTTAAAATAATTGTAATAAAAAAGAATAATTTATTCTGTTTAGGAGGAACCACTGTGAAGGCAAAGTACTATATTCTCTCCTTCAGTAGACTGGGGTTAAGTTGGGTTAGTGTTTCTGGGCTTCTCAGCAGAACACGTAATTTCATGTTTAAAAGCACCAAAAAGAAATACTCTTGAATATTTCAATTGCAGATTAATTTTTCAAAAGAACCATTTTACTGCTTCAACATTAGACAGAGCTTTGTTTGTTTGTTTGTTTTTTAATAGACTAACACATACCACCTCTGCGCCATCTTTTTTTTTCTGTAGTCTTTTCTGACAGCTATTATGGATTTGTAAATTGCAAAGCAGAAGAATGGCCAATTTAGAGCTTCCTGTTTTCTTTTTTTCAAAATCTTGTAAAATGTTGCAGCAGAAGGACTTAAATATCCATATCAGGAGACACCAGCAGTGCCTATTTTTTTTATCTATATAAAAAGGGGGACTGACTTTTTATTCATGTGGATAGCGACAGGACAAGGGGGAATGGATTTAAACTGAAACAAGGGTGATTTAGGTTAGATGTTAGGAAGAAATTCTTCACTGAGAGGGTGTTGAGGCTCTGGAGCACACTGCCCAGAGAGGTATGGATGCCCCATTCCTGGAAGCATTCAAGGACAGGCTTGATGGGCTCCTGGGCAGTCAGATCTAGTAGCCATGCCCATGGCTGTGGCATTCCAGATTTTGATACCCTTGGAGGGTCCTAACCCAATACCAGCAGCACATGATGCAGCAGAACGCTCTAAGATGTTGATAAAATCTGTAGGGTGCATTTTAAGGGTGCATGGGTACCATAAATGCTGGTATTCCTGACACTTTAATAACGCTTTTTCTAATTATGAATTGTAACAAACAGAATCTTGGTACATCCTGGAACAATCTTGGCATGCTGTGCATGGGACCCCAGACAGCCCTTGTTAGCAGAACAGGGATGGCATGGGAAAAGATGTTTAATTTGGGAACATCTAAAGAGCCTATAAGCACCTGTCTGGATATTTGCAGTGCATGATCCTTTTTTCCTTTAAGTCCAACAAAATACAGGCAATGATGTTTATCCAAGGTTATAAAAAAATATTGGCCTTTTACCACGATTGCTTTGTGGTGCTGTGTACAGCCACCCACTAAACCACTGGGAGTATTTAAATGGCATAATTGTCTCCACAAGCCCATTTTGTGCTGTCATTCATGCATTCCTTGCATGGCCACTGTCTACTCCCTTCTCACTGCAGGGTCTGTGTCTATTGGTAAAATGTGTTTAGAGAGCTGAAGAAGAGGGGTCTTAAGCACATGCTGGTCAATACAGGAATGATAGAGTTCTGGACTTGGGATGCCAGTAAATTACTCCATGGTAATTACTGCAAATTTGACACGTTGGGGAAAGAAATCTAGTAATGGCATAGTGAAGAATGGAAAAAAGATAAGATACACGTTGAGATACAAACCCTAGCTCCTCTTAAGAACTTTGAAATATGACAATAAAAAAGCATATGGTCCATTTGTTCATTAATTACCTTGAACATGCTGAACTACTGAGATTTTCTGAGTTGAGGATGGGCAATGTAATGTGACTGCAAGTGAGAATGTATGCTTGAACCTTCTAGAAAATGATGTTTTATATTTTACTGGTATACAAAAGAGTCAGCTTCCAATTCCTATTTGACTTCTTTCTGGTGTTTCTTTCCTGTTCTTTTTCTCTCCTGTTTCACTAGGTGATGAATGGCATGGGTTTAATCACTCAAATTGCACATTTGCTGCTATTGATTCTTATTGTTTTTTAAATATTCTCTGAGCTTTTTCATAATTGTCGTGTTCACCTTTTGTTGAACCTTAATGATTAGGTGAGGATGAGAGGCGCATGAGCTCTGTAGCCATCTGTATACATACAAGATAATCCCTAATGAGAAAAGCAGAGGGCAGATATGACATACTGGTAAATGGATAAGTTGAAATCCGTTCTGTAAATAATAATAACAAAAATGATGGATAAAAATATACCTTGTCTGGTTCTTAACTGAACCAGCTCTGGACATGTAAATCACTTGCCTTTGCTGTACATGTGTCCCAAACCTACTCTGTTGGTGCTCTCACTTTATTTAATATATAAATTTAGTACATGCTCTCAGTGATGAGGAATCAGGGCAAAATCTCTGCTTCATAAATGTCACAGGGGGATGTGTAAGCACTAGGGCTGATAAATCCCTTATTAGAAGACTCCTTTAACTGGAAAATGTGGTGTTAACTTCATTTTTCCTTAGAATACAGAAAAATACTTTTTGGTTAAACAAACAAACAAAAAGAAAAACCTTCCACTTATATATATATTCCAGCAGAGTTATCAGGGAAACTTTGAGTACAAACCCTGTCTCCCATTGCAGATGAATATGTTCTTTTCCTTGGACCCATTAGGCCCATTTTGGCTTGTGAGAAGCTATATTTATGGCAGTCATATTAAATAAATTTTACCCAAAACTTGAACACAAATTTAACATTATACCTTTTGGATAATTTATTGATTCAACTTGCTTGTGGTGTTCTTTATAAACATTTAATGAAAATGTTGACAGCATATAAACCGTTCTACCGTCAGCATAAAGAGCTGGATGAATAGACCAAATAAATAAATAAAATAAATTGCTGCAACAAAGAGGTTATCTATTATATAGGAAGTGTTCCCACATTAAAATAATTTCTAATAATTGCAGGAATCAGATGTAATGGCAGTAGCAGCCACTGCAAGATTTAAAATGCCTATGGTATTAATGCCCATATAAATATATCAATATTAAAGATTTCATTTTTAGCTAGTGCCATTTATTTTCTGGTAGAGCCTTGATATCACACTCAGGCTTAGCCACCAGTGTGCTCAGCAATGCACAAATACAGATTTAATTATAGCCTCACTCTGAAGAACTCAGAAGATAAACAGACGAAGCCAATCATCAGGATGGCAGAGGGCCCGTGCTAAGGGACCAAAGTAGGATCCTTACTATCTACCATCGTAAGCTTGCTATTAGGATGCTTTTAGGTGAACTGAAGGCTTTTCTCTGGAAGAGCTGAGACCTCAGTTCCCATCCACATGCACAATACAGTTGAGATCACATCAGCCAAAACCAGCTGCTCTCTTGAGAGCAGCTTTCATTAACACTTGTGCTGACTCTCAGCTTTGTGTATGAGATGTCTACATACTACTTACGAACTTTAACCTTCTTAATCCATGGATTTCAAATTAGAGTTACAGTATTAGTCAAATTTTTAAAAATGTAGTTTAATGGCATACATTTCTCAAGAAGAACCTTTTAAATTGAGATATTAGTAAATCTGAGACAAAGTCTGCTAATGGAAAAGGGAGAAACTGCAAGTAATCGTTTTCTTTTCATAAGCATATTCTATTGCCTCCATAACCAGGTAGGTCAAGGCCAGTTTTCTTCTCAAAAAACAGTTTTTTCAGATCAGGTTGTCACTGTAACTGTTGATGCCATAGATTTACCTGGCTCAGAAAGCCCACTCTGTGGATTGGTCCTATGTGGTTCAGACACTTTGACAGGAAATATTGAAAAGCCAATTAATTAGTCTTTCTGTGATGCATGAGTCCGTTTAGTTTCCATTTCATATTCTAATAACTGTAATGAGCCTGTACAGCTAATAGGAAAAATGTTTTATCCAGTAAACACACAATAATCTGTTATGCTTCAGAAACTAATTGAATCATAGATATGTGAAACTACAAGACATTTTTGCTTCATGTAGATTTGAATTTTTTATGTCTTGTTGGAGCCTGTGATACCAGCACTGATCTGTATCCAAACAACAAAGCAGGGAGCTGAGCAGTGCAATCTGGAGTGACAGTCCTGGTATTCCAGCATGACTGTTTAAGAAGAAAATATATTCAATTACAAAGGGAGTGATGTATAGAGTTTATTTTCCCATTACAATTGCCTGTTAAGAACTTCAGTCCTCTACTTATTATTACTGTTATGTTAAACATTGGCCTTGCTTCTGGCAGCCTTCTTCTGCCTAACTACCAACACAGCAACAGATGCACATGTCACAAGAGCATAGAGTTTTGGTTTGCATAGAGAGGAGAATGAGAAAACAATGCAAGCACTTGATGAAGTGGTTGTTTCTTACCTCCTTCCCCAATGATTGCCATATTCTTTTGATTTTTTTTCCTTCTAGAATCACTGATGACACTGGGTCTCTTAATATTCGAAATAACAACCATTATCAATTTTCCTTTACAATTAAATATTCCATCGACCTCTTGAACACGCAATGAAATAGTAACTTTGGTTCATTGCAAATGTTTTTGCTACATAAATTACCGAGCAAAGAAAGCCATTAAGCAAGTTTTCCAGCATCAAACATTTTTCTTTTGCCAAAGGTTACTATGGGTTCATGGAGAAAGATCTTAAGGATGATGTTGTTTAAGACAAGAAGTTAGAAATCTTGTTTTTGTATCTGGAGCTGCAGTTGCTAGCTGACTAATACTGTAATCACCTGTAATAATAGCAGGCAACTGTCACCCTGGTTTTGTCTGAGTGGGGGAATGAATAATGAGGATTCAGACTGGCTGCTGGCAAAGCTGCTGACAGCCACACAATTTGATGCGGAACATCGAAAATTAGGTTCCCTAGAGTAACAGAAACAAACACAGGATATTTTTCTTACGAATTAAAGTCTAAGAAAAACGGCTTTGCATAACAGCTGCTGTTTCTTCTTAAGTGCAAGTTACGTATGTTTTTCTTGATTAGAAGCGTGCGATTGTTTTGGGGTGAAATAAGCTCAATCCTTCAGCCCTTGACAGTCATTCTGTGTTGCTCTGAGGCTGAGTGAGATGCAGAAGGTACAGGAAAACAGCAGATGCTGCAAGTTCCATCCAGAACTTGTCTCTGCTTTGGTGGACACAGACTTAGAAGATGTGGTTTGTCCATCACAGACCCAGTCTTGTCACACTGCTGGAAAGCCATTGGCATTAAAGTGTTGCGCGTTTAAAACAGATGCAGCTTGGTGGTGAATTGAGTTTTCAGAAGGAAGGTTTCAGAAGTATTTGAAGGTTTCTAAGCAGTCTGCTTTCAACAGCTGAAAGGCACCTCATTTTCAGTAGGCAGGTGATTTTAAAGTCAGGATGTTCTAAAGTGCCCCACACTGAGCAGTCAGGATGATAAACACTGGTAAGCACTGAAAGCCTCGCAGCGTCTAATCTGGATTGCTTTTGAACACCTTTATATCCGTAAGTTAATCAGACTCAATACTAAAGAAATTTTGAAAGTTGTAGATTTTAAATTTTATTTAATTTTTAAATGAGGGCTGGTGTTTGCTTACTGTCACAGAGGTAGTCAGATTCGGTTTATGGAAGACAGATTACTGCCTTCTGTTCCTCTTTTGTTTCACGTCAGGTTTCACTCACAGGATTTTTAGCAGTGCTGCCATACAAGGCAGCGTTGAATATTCAAAACAGTCTTTAATTCTGACTGATAAATTGCTTTCACTGAAAAAAAATCACCACTTTTTCTTCTGTGCTCAGATTCAGTGAATTTGGTCACATCAGGATCCAGAGTTACAGTGCTTTAAGAAATTTTCTTCGAATGCATATGACACCTCCTTCCCCTCCCTTTGGAGCAAGCCTTTCCGAAAAGCAGTGAGATTCGCAGTGTAACTGAGGCTGAAGGAGCCCCAAATGTTACCTGCACAGCTGGATGGTTTCATCTTCTCTGTATGCTCTGATCAGGTGGCTACAGAAAGCAACACGTCTCCCCTTTGCCTTCTCCTCTTTGGGCTGAACAGGCTCAACTTCCTCCTTTGTGCCATGTACTCTCAGGGCCAGCGTGGTGGCCCCATGCTGGCCTTGCTCCAGCCCATCAATATCCCTGAGTTGAGCTGCAGCCTCTGTCGGTTTCCCACCTCTTAATTTATGTGGTTATGAGAAGATTTTTCCCTTTTGGCATAGTGAAAGGGATGTTGCCTTAATTGGTTCCCTTCAGATTAGTGGTTTGAATAAAACATTGCTGAAGAAGGAGCAGCAAATTCCTTGCTGCTGAAATACACACATCACCACTGCTAGAGCAAAGCAGGCAGATATCACCACACTTTTCAGCTTCTTGACATCATATTCATCTGTTTTGTGATTTTAAGGGGCTAGGGCTTCCCCTTTTCCCCTCTCCTTTGAGGATTAAAGCTTTTGAAATTATTTATTTACAAGCCATGGAAATCTCCCCAAAATGGATTTTAACAAGTGTGTAATTGGATAATTTGACAACTGGTAAGCCGAAGCCCCAGAGATCAGGAATTACACTTCACTACAGAATAGTCGTACTTCATGCAGAATTAATTAGATTTCCTCTAGATTACAAGTAGCAAGAAGAGTAGTCAATTAAGAGAATTACTCTCTGACTCTTCCATCCTCCTTTTAATTGTCAGCCAATGGTTTTAAGAATTCTTTACTCTCTGTGGGATATCCTCAGACGCAGCAGTCCAGCCAAAGAGAGTGAGGGACAGTGGATTAAACACTGGGCCAGGATATGGAAGCAGTAGACACTGTGTGTAACTGGCTCTCATTCTGAGGGGCTGACTGTTTGCTGGGTCTGAGAGGTGCTGGCTCCATGGGAGGTAGACAGTAAGGTGAATACTGGCTGCTGACCAGGTGAAAATAATGTACTTCAGCAGCACTGCTAGATTGAGTAATGCTTACTCCTCACCCCACCTGGCTCTCAGTTGGGTTACTACAAACACTCATGCAGCCGCTGCAGGACTGGGCTGAGGAGCTGAGCTTAGCCGAAAATCTCTCCCTTTTCCACTGGATCTTTCTAAACCCAGTTTGGTTCCTCACCTTGATTTGTCACCCACCCATACAAGACCAACAGCTTGACCTGTGGAGGGGCAGATGCCACTTCAGCCAGTACCACTCTGGAAATGACAGGTTCAGGAGCAAAATTTGGGCAAAACTTGCAGGATTGGGGTAACTTCAACCTCTGTTATATAGAATTGTAGAAACATCAAGGTTGGAAAAGACCACCGAGATCACCAGTTCCAACTGTCAACTCGCTCCCACCGTGCCTGCTCACTGTGCCCCTCAGTGCTGCACCTCCAAGGTTCCTGAGCACCTCCAGGGACAGTGGCCCCATCACCTTCCAGGGCTTGTGCTGACTGCTCTTTCTGAGAAGGGTGGGTATTTGGATATGGACAGGGCATGTGCTGTTGCAGCACGTGGAAAGCAATCTATTCTGGACATTCCTCTCCCAGAGCAGGATCTGTGGCACGCAGCCAGCAGAGGTGTTACCTTTGTGGTGATTTTTGTTGTTTTACTTTGTGTAATGAATTTGAGAAACTGAGTTTATATGCAGTGTGTGTCTGAACCTTCTCTTCCTAATTAAGAATTTATGTTCAGGGAGCTCTCTGGTCCTGTACTGCCTTTCTCCTTTCTTTCACGCCGGCTTTCTGCAGGGGACAGCAGAGTCCCAGAAGGGGAAATACATTTGTTTAGGAAGGGATAAAGCAAAGCAGAAGACTGTGATCCAGCTGGATGCCTGAGTCATGCACTGTACTGCCTAGGGAGAAATTCAGTTACTGGACTGTGCAGAAGGATCTGTTCAGGTGCTGCTGAGCAGCATCAGAAGGAGCAATATAAACCCATAGCATCCAGGAGTGGTTCTGCTCATCTTGAACCAGGACCAGGGGGACTTGGCTTAAAGGTAGATGGCATGGACTCAAACCATGCAGAACCAAGATCTCAGTGCTTCGTGTTTACTGAATGCAAAGAAAAGGAATGTGTAAGAGGTTGTTTGCTTCATTTTTATTGTGACCTTCAAAAAGGGATGAGGAAAATCAAAGTAAAATGTTAAACCTCTCTAGCAGAGATTTCAGAGTACCTAACATGTTGTTTTGTAATTGCTGATGTCGTTGGTAATTGTGAAGAGAATACAGAAACTGAAAATCTTAAAATGTGAAAAGTGTTCTTTTAAAAAACCTTGACATTTAAAGAATCTAAATTGTAGGCATGTAAGAAATGTAAATGCAAAATTAAAAAAAAAAATCACATTCTTTTTCATACCACTTACTTGCAGCTCTATCATAACATAACAGAATCACTACCCTGGAGTAGGATTCTGCAAAATTACTACCCTGGAGATACAGTAGTCACAGTTCAAAGTGACTTTTTTCTGCAGTGCTAAACTTCTGTTTCTTAAACCCGTCAGCCCCAGACAGTGTGAAAGGAAGTATTTAAACCACTATATTTTGTATGCAAATCAGTCCTGACAAATTGAAAATAGGTTACAGGACTTTCAGATGTTCAAAATCAGTGTACTTAAAATAAAATTTTACATGTATATAGAAAAGAAGTGTACTTTCATAAAGTACACAACAGTACTTTCATTGTAAATCCTTCTAAAAATCCCAGTTTCTGCTTATGAATTTGTAAGGCAAATTATCTTTGAATTTGATAACTGTTCTTTCTGTTATAATGGAAAAAAGGTGTTTTGTTTTCAGGTATGGGCTTTCTCTCTTATCTTAAAAACAGGAAGATGGAGCTGAGTTTCATAGTCATAATTGGGTGCAATCTAATATATAGCTCTGCTGAATTGGTAATAACAGAAAGCATTAAAAAAATAACAAAAACAGACATTTAGACTTGAGGGGAAAATCGAGCATTCCAACTTATAAAACAGGGAGAAGAAAAAGTATATGTAAAAAAAAAATTCTGAAGTATGCATCTAATTTGGTCATAAACTAAATCAGAATTGAATAGATGTGTACTGCAGGTGGTACGGCAAGAAAACCAGAGCTCTCCTACACTGGGAACACTGGGAACCTACACTGGTTGAGCAGATGTAGTAAAAGTTACCGTCACGTTCTGTAATTTAGTGGCATGTTTTACTCCATGGTCTGTTAAATGATTCATTAAGTTCTTATTGTAAAAAAATTACTTTTGAATTTAAACTTCTGAAGTGGTTCTCACCTTTATTTCTGTAACTCCCAACTTTGTTCTCCTTGTGCCCACAGATTGAGTGGAAGGTCTTTAGGTGAAAGGAAAAGTGCAGTTCCAATGCTCTTTGCTTCTAGTTTGTCTTTTCCTCATTAAGATGGGAAGAGATGCACAAGGAATGAGCATTTTTGTTGGTATTTTGTGGGAGTATAGCTGGGCTGTTCTGTGAGACTGATTCCATTCCTTGCTTCCACTTTCATCTAGATGCATCTCTGCTTTCTTAGCAAGCAGTGTGCTTTCTGGGACAGAGACTGCTTTATATATTTATATATCTATCTATTTATATATCTATCTATTTATATATCTATCTATTTATATATCTATATATTCATATATTTGTAAACCGTGTATGTAACAGTATGGTTCTGATTTTGGTTGGATATCTTATCAGCTTGGGTTGGAAGGGACATCAAGGATCGTCAGATTCCAACTCCCTGCCACAGGCATTGTTCCCAACCACTAAATCAAGTACTGGATCAGATTGACCAGGACCCCATGCAACCTGGATGTCAATAAACATTGGTCATTCTGAAAGTAATTCATCCTATTTGTTTCCCATATGTGAGTAAGCTCAGGTAATGGAGAGTCTGCTTCTTTTGCAGAAGGACTTGAGGAGGTAATTTGGGACCCTGAGATTATGAGGCCCAGTGAACAGAAATTTTTACTAGGAATCTGAGCAATAAACTCATCTGGATGAAAAAATAAGAAGGAAAAAAAAAAGCCCCAAACCTTCATTACTTCTCAGCTGCATCAGCTTTTTCCCGTTGTCTAACATGCAAATGTGACAATATCCAGGCTGACAATTATGTTTGTTTGTTTTCCTTTTGAAAAATTCATGTACTCGGATCACTCTGGTTGCCCTTATTCTGGCCCAGCACAAGGCTGTTCTGTATTGTCTGCTGGCATCTGTGCTATGAAAGGAAAATATAATGTGATTAGTCCTCAGGCAGAAATTTTACCTTTTTCTTTTCAGGAGGAAAATCTGCCAAGTTAGCCTGTTTTTATGACGTTTCTGTTTAGAAGAGCAGTAAGATACAAAAAAAAAAAAAAAAAAAACAAAAAAAAAACTGAAAGGGTTTCCAGCTGAAAGATGATATTCTTCTTTCAGGATGAATTCAGCCAAATTATTGGAGACATAGGAAAGCAGTGGTTCTGCAGTGCAGGCTGAGAGGGCAATTTCTGGCATCCCAGCAGCTAAGGATGAGGTTGGATCTCACAGAAGCTAAGATTCTGTAAGTTTGGGACATACTGGATAACTGGAAAAGATTGGGAAGCACTGCAGAAAATATTTTTCTCTGACTTCCATACATCCCAATAATCCAGATTAACAAGAATAGGAGGAAGCACCACCAGAGATTGTTTTAGGAAATTGAGGGGGCAGATTTCACTGTTTTGCACATCTCATATGGATTCTTGTAGCCCAAAAGGCTTCAAAGATTAAGGTCAGAAGGTATGTGCTTCTCTTTATTTTGGTGAAATTGCACAGGGATGTCAGTGAAGAATGTACCCTGCTGAGAAGCTAAGAAATCTCAGAGTAAAGAAAGAACTGAAATCATTTTTCTTGCAAATCCCATTTATCAGTGGTACTGAGGTTTCTATGTGGAACGCTATCACCTTTCCCTGCCCTGCTACAAGCAGAATCTGAATAAAACAGAAGCCAACACTCTTCCAGAGACCTTGAGAGTTGACCTGATTTCATCACTGTAGTAAATTCCCTCTGGGCAGCACGCAACCTGATAGCCAGGGTTTTTTTGTTTGTTTGTTTGGTTGTTTTTTTTTTGCTTTTTTGTTCCAGCAAAGCACCCCCTTCTGTGCTTGTGACACTGAATGGTTTAGCATGCCCAAATAAACAGCTGGGTGGTTATCACCTCTGCAACATCTGGCAGGCCAAGAAATGCTTTTGCTCCCTTGTGAGCTGAGTTCGATCCAGCACTGTCAAGAACAAGATCACCTGCTTTGTTATCTCCTGCATGCAGCATGAGGTGTTGCTCTGATCATCTGCTGGTTTTCTATTTATATTCTCTTTGGATTCACAGATTTTATTTGTTACTTTCTGAAGTGTCCAGCCTGGATGCATATTAAATGTCCATGAGTTTGTAATAGTATTTTTGCTCTCTTTCCGGTAGGGAGCAGATCTTAATTAGAAGACTTCTTGCTGATGATGTCTGACAGCAGTTAGTAAATGCGAATCTTCTAAAAAAAGATTTGATAACTAGCCAAACTGTTAGTAATGCTGTCGTATGTCATGGTACAGTGTCTGTAGATGCATGGGCTGCTTGTTTATGCCCATAGATGCTCGTAGATTAACAAAGTAAAGGCCCCTTTACTTCACTGTGTCATTAAAAAGCAGTTTGGCTGCACAAACAGAGCTGTAGTTTCTGCTGGTAGCATTGCATTTGGATGGTCTTGGTGTTTTCAGACTCTCAAACAGTATATCTGGTAGAAGGCTGTTGTGTAGGTTTGTATTTCACAATCCTAATGTTGGACAGGAACAAATATATCCTTAATGTAATGAGGATATTTATATGCAGTCAAAGCTATGCTATAGCCTATAAAATCTGAATTACAACAGACAAGGATTTAATAGCATAAAAAAAACAAACCAAAAAAGAGCAGTATGTAATCTCCAAGAAACTATCTGAAACTTTGGATGTCATTTTTTAGACAAGATCAATTAGATAATTTCAAGTACTGATATGGAAGCAGATCTTGAAAACTTCAGTTGCAGAATCAATAGGAGGTATTTCAGTTCCTCCTCCAAAACCTGGTTCTCTAAGTGCATTTAAGCAATTCTATCATTTCTAAACCCAGCAGGCCCATCTATGCATCCACTTCTTCACCTGTCTAACAAAGATTCCATGGGGTTTTGTTCTGTTCCTCTCTTTTGAAGAAGTACTAGTTGTGGTTATATAATATTTCTCAAGCTATCTGTATTCCTCCAGCAGAAACTTCTAGAAATGCTGACGACAGAGGGGAAGAGTTTGGATACTCTCATAAACAGGATACACTAATTGTTTTAACTTCATGCCTATCTTCCCACTGCCCTCTACTGGATGCCTTATCTCACCTTCCCACGGATATAACTGCATGCAGTTCACTGTGTGCAGTTCACATGTGAATATCTTCCTATTTGCTTTTCCTTACTTGTCTGATTTGCACTGTTGCTGACCAACAGAAAGGTCACCCAAAGTAACAAGAACAGAGAATGTCTGTTCCCCTTCAAAAGACACTACATGTACTCAAAATTGTACATCTGCTTAATTCTTTTGGTAGTGTTAATTAATGCACAGAGGGGACTGAGGGGCAATAGTAATAAAAGGAAGGGTTGGAAGTAGCCAGTATCCCCAGTAGGGAATATTACTGTAACTAAGATGTGTTCCATTAACAAACTGACATTTAGAAATACCTGCCACTTGGCTCTCATTGCTTCTTCTTTTTGTTTGTCTTAATTGGATTAATCAAGAGTTGCTTTATGCACAAATTGTTCAAAGAAGGCGTTTAACTAATTTCCCATTTTTAAGAATCTTAACACCAAGTAATATTGAAGAGTTCTTGCAATAAGTGCCTGCAGAATCTAAGAAATGCTCATGTTGCATTTGCTAAATAACTCTCCAACTCTCTCAATGTTATGATCTTTGATAGGCCTGCCCACTTTTCACAAGGATTGCACTAGCAGTATTTCCGTGGTATCACAAGATGGAGCACTTAATGTGAGAGATTCTCTCTCATGCTGTATGGAGCTCCTCTGCGCGGTAAATGCTGACTCTTTCTTTCTTTCCACCTGGATATTGGTAGAGCTCTGTAAAACATGAGTATATACAACTGAGATGCCAGGAGAGTGCCCATCAGGTTGAGAGGTGAATCAGAGAGCATAGAGTGGCACCTTGAGAAGGAGCTGGTAGCACTGGTGTCCCCATGGCCCCCTGTAGGATGGGATGGTCCTAAAAAGAAACCACGTTCCTTTTTTCTGCTCAACACCAAAAAGCCCCTGAGAAACCTCTTCCCATTTGCTGGATCTTGGAAGAAAAGAAATTGGTGTGAGCAGTGGTTAAATACAGACTGATGCTGCTCTAAAACATGGAAAATTTAGGATCAGCGGCTTTGATTTCGGCTGTAGTTTGAGATTCACTTGGGGCATTTGACAAATAACTTAAACATCAACCCAAGAAAAACTGCTGTGGAAAACAAGGGTTAATCCAGCTGCAGCAATTGCGAGCACTTTACCTTGTCACTGTATTCTTGAGGGTTGTGGAGGAAGGAAAAAACTATCTGTTAATGGGCTCCAATTGGTTTTATTTAAAGCAAGATAGATCTCTGTGGTCAGGAAGCTGGTTTTGTTTTGTTGCTCCTTTTTGTGTCTGTCTGATTCTTTTTCCACATAAATTTTCTGCCTTTTGGTTGAAACTCAGGAGAGAAAGCCAAAGCGAGCATTTCACACCTTGCTTGTATAAATGGTTCATATTGCTGGAAAATCCCCAATGCTGAGCAAATGCAATTATTTATGTAAGAAGAGATCCACAGGAGCTGTACTACTATGTGACCACAATTCTTTATGGCTGCACAAATCACTTGCAGCTGCCCTCCTCTAAACTGCTCATAGGTACTGGGGAAAAGGATTGATTTTCAGAATTTGCTGGGAAGAGATGAAAATGAGTTTGTTAATAAAGATATCATTATCAGAGCTGTAAGCCACGAGCCTCTTGATACTTCTGAACACACCTATAGGCAGACTGGCAGCTTACTCAGGTAAGCTGAGTGTTTAAATGATGAAAATGATGCCCTGCCTTTGCTGGGTACTGGTGTGGAAGGGAATTGAGAGATCATCACAAGTTCTTCAAGGTATATTAAAAATACTCTTCCAACTATCAGTTGTCTGCACCAGAAAGCATGCTAAGAAATTAAAGGATTTACCATGGAATTTAGAACTCATAGAACATCTGACTTTTGTCTATTAATAAGTGTTTTGGGTTTTTTTTTCTTTCTATTCAGCACTCAGAGAGTATCGTATGCTTAGTTTTTTTAACCATGGCTAACTTCTCTGCATTGAGCACTACTGTATTTAGTGAAAAGTGCTGCCAAGGACATGATGCAACATAATGACCACAGCTTTTCTATTGCTTTTATCTGTACAACTTAGTAAATGGGTAAAAAAGTCATTACTAGTGTGCAAGAAAATTGTAGCTATATAATTAGTAGGTGGATGTTTTAGATGGAAGAAGAAAACTATTCCAAAAGATTGATTTTTTTTTTTTTTTTTTTCTCCTGAGAGCATCATTTGTTTTGCTGCTTCTCAGTTGCTCTCCATATTACCTGAGCTTCCAAAGTGTGTGTGTATTTTGTATTTAGGGGGAGTTATTGCTATGTCTAAGACGAAACCACAGTTTGGACAAGCAATAATACTTAGATTTCTCTGAATGGGTCTGCAAAGGAGAGAAACTCCACTCCAACCTTACTTTGTGGAAAATTTGTTGCTAATGTCTTTAGATTCATATAAAAGATAAAGGTGAGGTGAGGAGTGGGTTGGGATGGCCAAGAAAAAACAAAGCATTTACCTGTAGTGAGTCCAAGAGTCCTGGAGGGTATAGGGCACAGAGAAGGCACGTAGTCCCCTATTAGCTTCATCCAGACATACCCAGATTGTGCTAGAGAGTCAAAAGCAGAGTAAAGTCATATATATGAGTTACATCTCAGTAGCAACTAGCTGTAACTGCCCTCCGGAGGCAAAGCTGTTGCTGGTCTGTTGTCCATTAAAATGCTTATTCACCATCATATGCTAGTAAGATGTTTAATGCAGTGTTCCTCTCATAGGACTTGGAATTTTACTGCTCCTGTTCTTGTCTGCTACAGATGCCAACTATAGATACAGGTTATTTGTAGAGCACAATTCTCATTTCCTTCAACATTTTCATCATTATATCTGATTTTAGTTATAAAACAAATCCTACTTCATACATTATTTCTATAAACAGCCTTAGTTATGTTTCTAAGTACTGATGTGCAGCACTGGCAACAGATCTTCTGGGACCAGCATTTCTGTAGGTGAGGTTTCTGTAACAGTACTTGTGGGATGTTCTTTAAGGGTTACAAATAGGTTTTTGCTGTAAGAAATTTGATTAGTGAAGTAATGCAGTATTTATTTCAGCTGGTCAGTGCTGTTAGGCATATACAAAAGTGAGTGCTCTTCTTTGAAGGCTTTTGGAGAGCATGAACTGTGACCTGGGTGTAGGATGTTTCTCTTGGGCATTTCTGAAGAATAGATTGAAGGATTCAGAGCATATTAAATCAATTTCCTGACTATATCAATAAATACACTATCCTTTCTCTGTATTCTTAAATGGACCACATTGAAAAATTGCACCAAAAAGAATCCTACATTTATGCCAGCAAAATGAGTAATTGCACTCTGAAATACCTCTTTAAGGGCACAGGTACCCATTTTGCAAATGTTAATGAGCCTATGCAAATGCTGGGTGTGAGGAAAAAAAATTGGCATCCTTTGAAAATTCATCCCTTCAGACCAAATTCTGTCCTTGAATATGCACACAGAATTCTCATTGACTTTGATAGGCTGTGCATGAATACATATGTCAGAAGGATTTCAGCCTTAGAGTTCCTTCTCTGCAGCTTGCTGCTTGGTTCTAATGTTAAGTTTGTATTTTCTTTATTATGTCTGATTGGAATATTCCTGCTACATTAGATAGAAATGTTCTTGAGTTGATGTAATGCTTTCTTTAAAGTTACTATTCTTGAAAATCATTTAAGTGAGATGCCTGCCACGATGCAATAAATCTCTATTTTATTCTGTGTGTACCTGGCAGATAGCTGATACAACAGCTTTAGAAATTGTGTCTCTGTATAGTTACAATTAGAAGGACATTGTGCTTTTCCGTACATAGAAATGAAGCACAGATAATCTGCCCAACATCTCTAGTTTTAAGGAGGAGCTCCATGTATTAATTTGGGCATCAGCCTTATACCTTGGTAGATCACGGACCTGTATATTGGATTCTACTCAGCTAATAAGAACTAGCTGAATTCACAAGTGAAGCAAATCAGCTGGAGCCAGCTGGTGGACTAGAAGAGATCGATTTGTTTTAAAGCATTGACTCCCACTGGTGTGATTTCATGTTACCCACTCCCTCCAGCAAGGCGTGAGACCTTGTTAGGCTTGCTCTGTTTGATGAACGTTTTGATCGACAACCGCTGCCCTGCTACTGCCAGTTTAGTGCCTTGCTCAAGCCATCTTTTTATCTTTGTAAGGTGGACAGATAAGGGAGACAGCCAGAACTCCCTTCTACTGAGGTTATAATGGGGTAACTGGAGACGCTCCCTGCAACAGACTGAGTATATTGGCATGGCTTGTAAACTCTTTGTTTTGCTGTAAGCCCGTTTCTGGCTGTAGTATTAAGAAAGTAGATTGTTAAAATGCATCCATTCCGATAAGTCAGCCAAAAAATTTTTTTTTTAATTCATATTATATGGAAAATGTGGAAATGCCTCATTTGTTTGCTGATGTCAGATTTTAGGTGGTACCAACAGTTGTTACAAAACCTCAACTGGGAATAATCAGAGTCTCACTCTCTATGGCAATTTTTGGAAATTAGTTTGTGATTGACTATTTAATGAAGTAGAAAGTAGAGTTAGGTTTGTATTATAGGATAATACTGAAATGAAATGAAATCTCCTCCTCAAAAGGAAAAAAAAAAAAAAAACCCTAACTTTCTAGTTAGTCCTCTCCTTCAGATGTCTTCATTTAAATGCAAATAGCAGCTTCATCCACAATGAAATAAAAAAAAAGAAAAAACTTTTTTTCCCTCGGAAACAATAATGAGGATAAATTTAAGTCATTTCATTTCTGTAATAAGATAATCCTTTTCAATGCTCATGGTAATATTGTGATAAAGGTTGATTTCAAAATTATTATTTTTGGATAGAGCACATTTTTTTGGCTTTTAATTCATAAAATGGAAGCAAGAACTCTGAATTCACTGTACCTCTGCCTAGATGCTGCCCTTGGTGTCAGTAAGTTCAAGAATCTAATTTGGATTCTATTGAACACAGTGAGCAGGTACCCCATAATGCTGTCTGCAACTAAATCTTGGCCCAGACATTTCCCTACACTTTTTCTGGCTGATGTAAATGACTCCATGGTATTTATAGGATTTTTTTCTTGTAGTATTTGCTCACAAGCAGATTTCGTCACTTCAGGACTGGTTGCACTTGTCTAATTTATTGACATTAGCAATGGCAGAAGGAAGGACATAATATCAAGATGGCAGTGAGACTCTTGAACAAGTATTCTGTCTAATCTTTTACTTTCACTTAGCATCTCAGTCATTCTGACCTAGGCTGTACAGAGTATGTCCATCTGTGGTGAGGGTAAACTGACACTGGATTTCTGCATTCCATAATACAGTTGTTTGTTTTTTTTAAAAAACTGATAGGGAATATTCATTTCTGTTTATAGTGATTGTATACCTGATAAAATGGTGTAATTAGCTGTTAGCATGGACATTTGATAACGTTATCTGTCAGTTCTCCTTGAAACATGTTACCCAACCTTACCATCTTTCCAGACTCTGAACAGTTTCAAAGTACATCTTTTGCTTTAAAATATCCAAGAAAAAGAAACAAAAACATTTCTTCTGCCAGTAACTTCTCAGTGGAGTGAGTCCAGCACAAATAAAATGCAATGGAAAGAAAATAGAGATTGATAATAGAGCTATATGAATCTTCTTAATCATCTATGGGCATTCCATGGGCAGAGCACGTGTGCACAGCAGGAGCAGCGCAGCAATCCAAACATATATTTATTAATGTGTCCTTTGTTTATCAATAATCAAAGTAACTATTCACAGATATCAAAGTAACATTTGATGTAGTGACTGAAGAAATGGATTCCTGACTTATCACAGGTGATCGGCCAGTCTTTACTTGTTTGTTCTTGGCTGTTTATTTACTTATTTTTTGGCTATTCCAATTTACATCCAGACTTTGTTTCACTTTGAATACATATCTCTAAGGGTATTTCATGTTCATGTCATTAAGTCTTGATTGCTTCTTCAGACACCATTGTTTGAGTTTTCTGTCATGCATTTTGAAGTCCCTGTAAGAACATGAGGACAGTGAAACTTATGTCCAGGATGGTCGTTACACTACATTGTGGATATAGATTACCTGCATTTTGCTTTTCTTTCTTTTGCATATTTTTACATTGTTAGACTTTAATTAGCACATTAAATACAATAGTTTCCCTTTATGAAGCCAGAAGGGTTTTCTTTACAGTGAAAATGAGTGGCTCAATTACCCTCCTACTAATGGATAAAACGTAATTAACATTGTCTTGAGGCTAATTTTCATTTATGCTGACATTCTCCATAAGCTGAACATCATTCTATGAAAAAGCCAATGTGTCACTTTTATTAGCCCAGTTTGCACTTTAACACCAGGAGAATTAATTCAAGATACATTAACGTACTTAACTTCAAATACGATGAAATGATCTGATGGCAGAAGATAACTCTAACGTGTCCTTTATGAAGTCATGTAGTTTGGTTGTGTGAGTGCTTGATAAATGTGAGTGTATTTAGATGTGTGCACCTTGTGAAAAGAAATATGGTGTAAAAAGTATTTCTAAGCCAGCTGCTGTTCATAAACTGGCCGAGGTTTGCATCTCTGACATGTATCCACATGTCAGCAGCAGCCAGAAAACCATTTTTAGGTGGATGTTTCTCCATCAGCTATGTTTCCTTCAAAGGCCACAGCTTGCAATCATCTCTAAGTTTTTATGCCTGAGAAATATTGATGATATTTCTTATGTTCTCATAGCAGAACTGCAGAATCGTTTCCAGGAAGTTTTAGGGCATAGTTTAGTGCTCAAGAAGCAAAAATGCTTCAGAAATGTATGCAGTGTTCCAAATCTTAAATGGTTGTTATGTCCCTAGGTGTTCATAAATATCTACATAATGTTCATAAATATCTAGTCTACACTAATGTGTATGAGACAACTGGGACTTCACTGCTTTTGAACTGGGATTTTGCAGCCAGGTGTTTGTTAAGAAGTGTTTCCCAACATTTAGTGTATATTTTCATTATCCATTTTAATCCTAAAATTCCTAGCTCTAGCACTATCCACAGCCCTTAACAGCATCTCTTTTCCTTCCCTTTACTTGGATTAGGGCTTAGGGACTGGTTTCCTTCTATGAAAAATACCAGGATGTAAATACAAAGAACAGGTCCATTGTGTTTCTGTTACAGACTCTTTTAGCAACTCTACTCATTGCTGCCACTATTCGCAGTGCTTTACCCACATCCTGAGTTAATTGTTGAACATGTTTCACTGTGAATAGTAGTACAGGATAATGAACCTCTCTTTGCCTTCAATTCGCAAGAACACACTGCTAAAACAGGGTGACATAGCAGACCTCTGAAATCTTGATCATTTCCTGAAACAATGCTAACCATGGTGATGAAGAGAGACTGCAAGGTTGTTGCAGTTTTGCTTTGCCTTCTATTGGAAGCACCATTTTTAGCAGTAACCTCTCTGTGTAAGACTGAGAAAGCACGTGTGGATGGGAGGATGGAATACCAGGTGTTTGGAGGGAGATAAATTCAGATTGTAGTACATCAAAATATAGCATCAAAATTGGCAGCAAAATATACTGCTTTCTTATAGAAAAATGCACCTTTAAGAAAAATCCAGACATTTCCGCAATGAAAAGCTCAGCAACTTCAACTTCTGCCAGTGCTGCAGAAGCAGGAATGAGGAGTGTAAGGCAAGTTCCCCAGCAGTCCCCTTTCCAGCCCTTTGCTTTTTCAGGGCTGAGTGTCTCTGCTGCAGGAATGATTCTAGCCCTATGGAAAGTTAGTCATCTTGAGCCTTGCCATTCTTTGAGAACAGGGTTTGGCATTAGCTTCCACAGAACATGGGTAAAATGGGTCAGTATTTCATCGTGTGATGTACAATGTACATTTGGTCTTGGCATTTAGGAATAATTCTACATCCATCACCTGCTTCTAGGGTGAGAAAGCCAGAATTAATCAATCGAGAACGCAAACGTACACATTCCTGATAAACTTTTCCTTCTCAACATACTTTCAAATCTGTTTTGCTTTGGATAGTTACCCCAGTAAAAGCATTTCGTAGCTCCAGTAGGAGTTAGCTTTTATTTGGGGCAAGTGATCATTCTTGGACCAGCTGCTTGCCTTCAACCAAGAGTCTGATTTCAGATTGCTGTTTTGCTGCACATGGGTCATCATGGGTTAATCGGTGCAGCAATGATTAACAGTTGAACTAAATGTGGGAAGGTAAGAAAGAGTATGGCTCATGCAATGCTTTTCTTCAGCACGCTGGTCAGGTTGGTAGGGGTGTGAATGCTTGAGTGGTTCTGCCCTTTCTGTGTGGTCCCTGCCATAGTTAAGGATGGCTCCTTCAGCGGCTTGGCACTGGTAGGCAGAGCCAGATTCATCCTGTCATTTCAGTGATATGCATATGGGTTTGAAAATGTGCTTGCTCAGTGTTGAATGGATCATGGAAGTTTTGGCAGAGTACAATAGGCACTAGGAATGTGTCATAGACACAACACAGCTACTTTATTTCAGCATATTTTGAGTAGTTGTAACTGTGTACTGAGAATGTGTTTTACTGAATTTGGTCCAAATGCATGAGATCTGTTAAGGGAAAAAAAAAAAAAAAAAAAGGAAAAGCATGTAACTCCAGAGATAAGACACAAAGCAAGAGATTTTTTTCCTTTTTTCCTGCATTTGAATGTAGTTAGAGAAAAAAACATGTTCAAAAAACTCCAATCATTGACTGTATATATATGTTAGTCACGAGGTTGTTAGAAGCCTGGCTGATAAAGTTAAAATGATAAGATGCTTTTCTTCCTGTAGTGCAAAACCTGGCCCTGTGTACAGCTTGTGTTAAAAAACATTTTCCAAAGACCATTGGCTGCTCAGGATCTAATCTCAGCAGGAATTCTAAACCCACCTGCCCCTTATTGCTCTCATTAAATCAGTGTGCCCAGCCTCAGCATGTTTAAAGGTCGGTCAGCGTTTCCATTTAATAACCATCACATGTAACACGATGGCCTCTTTCTTTCTGTTGCACAGAGGTTATCAGTATGCTGTGGACACTATCGTATTTTACAGAGTATTAAGGAACAACAGGATTTAAATTGGGTTCAACAGTTTTGTCTGAGATGCTGGATTAACATTTCAAATATTTTTTGTGCTAACTGCTTGAGTAAGCCTTAATTATTTAAAAGTAAAACACTTCAGAAATAGGTGACATCTCTAACTGAAACAGAAATAAAAAATAATGTAAATGCTGCAAGTTAATCACAACGATTTGCTATCTATAGGGACCATTATAGCCATCAGAGGTAGATTAGATATGGGGAAGAGCAGGAGGAATCAAGGAATCTGTGGGAACGTAGTCTAATATCTAAAATGTATTTGTTAGAAGATGAGTGGATACTACTCAGTCTTTCTTTTATTTGATGATGTGTAATATTACTGAATTTTATAGGCAGGCTAGGTAATTTCATAATTGCTTTCCTAGAAAATTACATTTTATTTTCCATTTTTAAAAAGTAAAATATAATAAGCAACAACAACAAAATTCATAAACAAATCAGTATCTTGGAAACCAAAATTGCTTGTATTTTTTTGATACTTTTAAGAATGAGAGTTATTCTGAAACATCCCTTCAAAGCTGGACTTTGAAACTTACCTTCCAAATAATGAATTAGTGCCACAGATTGCTTTTATGTCACCTTCTGAACTTCTCTGATCATTCCAGTTTGCAGTGGGATGCAGCACTGGTTAGATATAGATCACCATGAACACTGAGGCACTAATAAAAATGATCTGAGAATTTCAGCTTCAGTTTCTTCTTCCTTTCTCTTCTAAGTAACATAGAGGGTGCTGGTTTTAGACATCTCATTTGCACTGAAGCTTGAATACAAGAAGTAGTTCAAAATGTCTAGATTACATGGGAACCAAAACTACAAGGTATCCATTTGACTATAACTTGAATGCAATAAAATGCTCTTGGCAGTGTGAACAGCAAAGGAGCCATGAAATCTTAGATCTAAGAATCATTCTAGTCAAGATCAAATTTTATTCATCTCTTTCTCTATATATATCTACCTCTTGTCTTCAGTGCCTTTTCTCTTGCTTAATCCGTGTTTCTGCTTTGGCTTGTAAATGCAGTTTCAAGTATGAGCCAAAGGCCGTGGGAATAAAATTAAAGCCAGGAGCTTTAGTGCCATATTGCCTCCAGTCCTAATCACCTTTCTGCCAAGCAGCAGGCCAGCACTGGCATCTCCGTATTTCAAACCTGAAGTTGTACTTTTCACAGTATTTTGGCTATTATGAATTGTTCAGTGAGAAGGGAAGAAGATGTCATAGGCTGTACTGTTGAACTCTATTCATCCTAATGCAGTTTCTGAGCAAATCCCTCCATGCCATGTAAGTAGAGCATTAAGGGAAACAGCACTCAAGATGATGCTGTCAAATGTGCTTTAATACCACAATCACTTATTATGTTCATGTTGTATCTTTCATAATAATCATGAATTTGAAAGCAAACATTTATGTAACATAAACCTAGCTTAAGACAGACTTTAGAGTTTAGAAAGCTTCAAATGATGTCCACAATCTCTCACAGGTGCTTAAAAAGCTTAAATTCTCAGTAGAGGGTTTTTTTCAATGAAATCTCTTCCTTTTCTTCCATTTCATCTGCCTGGGTGACTGTATTTCCCTGAGGTGGGGATATTTTTATGACTGCTCTTCGACCTCTCTCAAAGCCTGGAGAAAAACCCCAAGAGCCCAGCAGCCTTCAGGCTCATGTCCAGCAAAATGTCTGAGTGGTGGCAGCTTTGCTTTAATAGGTTGTGTCTGCTGAAGGCTTTAATAGTGCTCTATCTGCTCGGCATTGCCTTCATTGCTACTAGATGGACTTTCCCAGTGCCTCAGATGGCTGGAGCCTTTTATAATACAGATTAAATTTGCCCAGAAGGAGAAAAATATGAAAGGAGTTGTTTTATATCACTACAGGGATGTATCTTTCTCATTTTGATTTCCCTTTTCTGTGCACATTGGAGCCATTATTGTTTCTTCATTTCTGTGACTTCTAATTGACCCCTGAAGTTGGTACATTTCTCACTATCCCAAGGCATGATCAGCTGCCCCACTAAGGTGTCTTCACTGCTGAGGGCAGATGATGGGAGAGCAGCTGGGTATCAGAGGAAGACACAGCACTGGGCATTAAAGGAGCTTGGGCCAAGTGATCAAGCTCCTGTTGAAATTAGAGAAGTTTGATACTGGAGGTTCAGGACAGAAAACTTTTTTTGTCCCCTGTCAGTATTATGTGGTAAGCCAAGTCTTCTTCCCAGATGTGTGAAATCTACTGGTAGATATGTAGCAGATGACTCCTTCTGAGCCTGAGCTGTATGTGATGTAAATCTGTTGATGCTTATAGTAGAGAACACGGCTGTAGGTTTTAGTTTGGAAGATTTCCTGTTTGGCATCAATTTTGTTGATTATTTTAGCGATCTTTGCACACACTTCTTTGCCAGTTTAGGAAATAACTGGAAGCAAATTTTACTTTAGAGTACACTGTAATTGCAGAGTGTGAAAAACACTATGCCCAATTTATTGGCTGTATTCATAATTCATATTCTTATTTTGGCAAGGGCAGCCTACCTGGCAAGACACAGCTCATAGGAGCTTTCCTGAAAGTGCCCTATGGGATCAGGATTATAGTCCATAGTGTATTTGGGGTTAAAAAAGGAGATGGGTAAAGTTGAAAATTAATGTTCTCCTTCCAACTCCCATTTGACTTCCTGGAGCTTCAGCAACATTCTTTTGATGTTAGAAAGAAGTGAAGACAGACAATCTTACCACGTCAAATGCTTGAACTCTGAAACTGAAAGAATATGTCACCATGAAGCTATTTTGACAATTAGCACCCCCTGCCTCTCCCATATCAAATCTCTTTCAGTTGAACGGCAGTGGATTATATTTTGTATAATGAGGCATGATCTATCCCAAGTATTTAGCATAATGAAAGAACAATAAATCATTCTAGAGGTGTCAGCACTAGAGTTGGATGCTTTACATTAGCTAAATAAACGGTGCCTTACTATATTCAGGAGTTTGTGTGAAATCAGGAGGCAGGAATTGTATTATTGTGTCTCCAGACAGTAAGCGGTTGGTAATTATTTTAAAGCACTGGTGTGAATAAGTTGTAATTCATTTGTAGCCTCCCTTTTGTCTGCTATTGAAGAAGACTTGAGAAATATCCATGCTTGTAAGCACTACTGTGTGCCTGGAACTGATAAATGTATCAAACATTAGCGTGACTTTATCTAGGAAGCAGATTTTGATACCTGGTAAGATTTAGGTCATTGGATAATTCAGTGCAAACTGCAAATCTTAATACTATTGACAAAAGATGGAGCACAAATAGGCAGCACTTTTTATAAATCCCAGGCCTTTAAGTAGCTTTCTTTTCACAGGCTTGTAGTAGATGTCCTTGAAAGCTATCTGGATGGGGAGGCTGGAGGGAGAACCCGCCGGGTCTAGATTGACAGGTTGCCTTTTCGGATTTCTTGCAGCCATGCTTGCCCTGAAATTATGTTGTAGAAGACCTGCTCTCTAATGGAATGTAAACCTGTGCAGAGTAGAAATTTCTAGGAGTCAGATTCTCTTCCAGTCTAGTAGACGAACCTCTCTGGAATGACTAGGATCACTTGCTTTCAAGCAACCATTTCTTTTTTTCCTTAAAACATGTTAAAAATGGAAAGTGTATTTAAAAAAAATGCCAAAATACCAGTGCATTTAAAGTTATTGTCAAAGAGAGTAACAGTTTCTGCTGTCAAATAGTGAATCCCTGCACAGGACTGCTCTCTGAAGTTTCCAAGTTACTTTTAGCAGTGTTCAATTCCAGCAGTCACACACCTGCGGCATTACAGGAACTGAACTGATATTTTGGCAGATGGAAAAATCTGGGGATATAAATTAATCATTCTGTCAGATTTAAAATTGATTCTTGTACATTTTCTGCTTACTCTGTGATAGTAGAAAAGTTTTCTTTAGATGCCTGTTTCAGAACTGTTCATTTAACCAGAACAAAATCAGAATAAAACTAGTCAGAGTGTAATGTGTACATCATCTGCAGTAGCTGCGATCAAAGGCAGAACTTCTCCATATGTCATAGAGAAGCATCATGACACTGATCAAGAGCTGGCTGGAATCTCATGAGATTTGAATAGGCAGGGTGATGACCAGTGTATTGAAATCGATAGTCTGGCCTCATATTTTTAAGTTTCTACCATGGGTGTTCTTGCCTTTTTCTTCTTCAAATGCTGTCGTTTTGTTGTTAGAGATTCTTTAATTCTTCATCAGTCATTCATTTACTTAGAGCTTCCAGGTGTGGTTCAAGTTTCATCTTCCAATGCGCATTTTGCCTAGGGTTAATAATGACCCCAAAGTTGGCAGCACTTAATATCCCAAGCAATTACAGAAGGATTGAAAGGAAAATGAAGGAAGATGAATAGTAGCTCTGGACATCAGCAACCACATAGAAAAGAAAGTGAGTCCTCCTGTGATGCATGGTCAGCAGTCTCCCTGCCATAACTTCCTGTCCAGTGGTTCAGCCCTCATCAGACCCAAAGCTGAGCCATTCCAGCTAAGTCAACAGAAAACTAATGCAAGAAAGTCTGCTTCACTCTCTGCTGGTACAGCAGGGACAATTGATCCACACAGGGGCTGAGAACAAGGATAGAGATGGGGCTGTGGTTGTCTTTTGCTTTCCTTGGGGAAGATTTACATTCTTATTTCACAGTAACATGAAATTCAGTGCTTCTAGCTGCTGCAGGAGAAAGTGCTCCGAGGCCTCAGCTCTGCCTGCTTGCTGTCCTTCAACCTTAGCCTGTGCTTCTTACTTTCCCAGGAAGGATTTCAGATTCGCGTCTCCTTGTCACAAAACACAAGGCTTTAATCTCTCCTCCACTTCCAAACAGCTGTGGGCCCAGTTTTCAAGGTGCTGGGGCTGAACTCACAAACCAGCCCACCTGACCTCCTGCATGGTGCTGCTGTCACTCTGGCACACCGCAGCACATGGAAATGTTTTGTGAGCTTCATTACATTTGCAGGGAGGCAAAGCTCAGCTCCAGCATTATTCATGGGCAGCTTTCAGAGATGTCCATTTCCAATAAGGACATCTCCTTCTCTTTGAACAACACTCTGTAAGAGGACATTAAAGATACTGCAGTCAGCTTGTCACCCAAATGTGATATGGAGTTCTGGTAGAATGCCTCTAGTATTAGGAGTCTGTAAATGCTTTGACCCTCTGACTTAATTAGAAAAAGATTATGTTGGTTCATTGTAAAAGAGCTCCTGACACCATTCTTTGCTTCCAGTGTGGTCTGGGTGGGTAGTTTTTGTCTGCTTGTAGCCTTTAGCAACCATAAACACAACAGAACCTGCATGAAATCTCTGCACACTGCCCACACATGGCCTGGAAGGAACCAGGTGATAATGTGAATACAGATTAAATTTCATTTTGAGTATTACTTTTCTGATTGCAATTTTGCATCCTCCTGATGAAGTGGTCTGTGTTTTGTTTGCATTATCAATGGGAATGCTTTGAAAATTGCTCTGGTGCTCTGGAGAGCAGGAGGAAAACATTGCTTTATGGTAAGCATTTTGAAAGGATGTTTACACCCAGAGCATCAAATTAATTTCCCTAAAGTACAGACTAAGCTGAGCTGATCAAAACCAAAAATGATCATTGGTTTTGCACATATTTGAATACAAATAATTTAGTTTCAGATAGTCTGAAGCAGCTCATGATTATTTCCATGTTTCCTCAAGCACAAAATAATTATTTTTCAGGCTCCGTTTTCTTGGTTTCATTAACCACGGTGTAGGCTGTGGCATCCCTTTCTGTGGGATTCAGCAGCGTTCAGAGGCAGCTCAGTGACCAGGCAGAATCAGGGCACAGCCGAGACCTCACGCTTCTAAACACAGCTGAGCTTCCAACGGCGGCGGTAGAGCTGCAGCACATCATTTGTGCCTTTTCTTCTTCTTCTTCTTCTTCTGTTTTTTTCTTTGGTTTTTGTTTTGAAGTTTTGCTGCAAAGATTTTCATTCTTAGTTGAACTTATTTGGAAATCCCAATGGAGAAGTAGTTGAATGCATCAGAATCTCCAGAAATTCTACCAGATCTTCATACGTCCTGAGGAAGTCTTCAAAACTTCTGAGAATTGACACCCACATTCTCAGCTTTTCATATATATATGAATATATATATACATTTATATATATATTTACTGAAACGACCAACCAAATTAGTAGCAGGGGAACCACGTGTGTCCGATGAGGTGATGTGAGAATGGCAGTGCTGAGAATATGGGTTTACTTGGCAGACATCAGTATTCAGGCTACTGAAGACAGGGTTTTTGGTAGGTGATCATGTAGAATAAATAAGCCTCATATGGAATCTGTTCACATAGTTATAAAAAAAGCAGAATTTAAGGTCTGGGCATTATAGTTTAATGTGAGAAGAATATCTAAACAGAGAGTTAACAGTGTTAACAAAGGTAATATTAGATTTGAATGAGAAACTTTGTACGGTTAATTAAAAATCAAAGACACAGTTATAATAGAAGTAATTATCCAAGAGTATTAAATCAGTGGCAAGTCCGAGCCCATAAAAGAATTAATCAGCAATAATGTAATATTTTATATTGAGGGCTTATATTTTCCGTAGTACCAAAATCCATTCCGCTAATACAGTTCTTCAAATTTATCTATGAAAGACTGAAAACTGGACAATAGATGGACAACTCTGTGGGAAGCAGTTTTAATTTTGCTTTTAAACTACAATTACAGCAAACAGAGTACCGTTCCTACCAAGAGAATTGCACGGGCTAAGGCTAAAAATATTTCAGATCCAGTTCCTCAGGTCTGACAGTGACTGATAGCAAATTCCATCGTGATAATGTAAGAGCAAGGAAAGCAGCTTTCAAGGCTATGTACCTCAGCATATTTGTGATCCAGAAGTGTGATCTGTTCTATTACTTCATGATTTCATCTAATTGCTCTTTAAATTGCAGTTGAAGTCAATCTATGCAAACGTTCCTGTTCTCTGCAGCAATGAATTCCATGATTTAGCTGTTATGTGGAAAATCATCTTCTGTTTGTTTGGAGGCCTGCCACCTCATAGCTTTTCTTTTCTCTTTTGGGATGTGGTGGAGGCTGTCTGTTCCCCATCTCCAGACCAGTGGCCATCCCATGGACTTCTCTCAGCCTCTCTCAGTCATCTTTATTTTATACCTGGCTCTTTTGGGGCCCTTCTCAATTGTTCTAAATGTGAATAGCAAAAAACTTAAAGCATGTTTGAAAAGAAAAGCAAAAAAAGGTAATCTGCTTTTCATGGAGAGGAAATTCTAATATAGAAAGCAGAAAGGCATAAAAGAAGCATTGATTGATGGGGAGATTGTGGTTACCATTTACCCACTGATAAATTACCAGCTCAGCCTAGTAAATTCTGCTCTAACCAGATCTTACTGAAGTCAGTGCAAGCCATCACAATAACTTTGATTCTTGAAAACAACCTTTTGTTGAGCAAAACTGTTATTTTATTGGCATAGGTTAGAAGTTGTGTGCAGTTATAGCTGCAGGGCCTCTAACTCCTCATAGATTTTGAACCAACAGGAGAACCTAAGCAAATAAATGCCAAAGTCAGATTGTATCAGTCCCATGTGTCTGGCAGCACCTTGAAGAAGAACCAAGCTTTTATTGCTGTCATCTAAAGATTTTCTTCTTTTTTTTTTTTTCTTTTTTAACCCAATAAATAATTTTGTCACAAACCAGAGCTGAGCCTACTGCAGCCGTTTATCAGCTTGCCTCCTGCGGGAGCAAATGTCTACAGGCAGTCTGTATGGCTGGTAACAGGGTGATAAACGGGCACACCAGGCACAATGTTGGCATCTGGCATGGTTATTTATCAGATCAAGTGCTTTATAAACTCTCCATGAAAGGCTTTGTGGGTTCCCTTTCCTTCCTAAATGTAAGCTTTCTTCTGAACACATTGAAAGGAAGCAAGATTTCCTGAAGAGTTTTGTACTTAATTTGCAAAATTTGCAAAAATGGTGAATACGTCGAGGTACTTTTAGTTGTATTTGATTAAAGTTACACTTTATCATATTGCAGCAATATCATCTTAGTTTTCAGGCTTATGCTAATTTTTGCTTTGAAGCCATCAGATGCAGTGTGGGTCCCACTCCTTTCCTTATGTCTGACCTTGGAAACAGCCTCCTATGCAGTCACTGAACACTGCAGATAATAATATTGTTATTGTGTTACAGACTGAAACTATTCTGGTTCACAACTTCATAATTATTACAGAACAACTAGTGGTTAATATGTGATTGTTTCTCAAATTTTAAATAAGAGGAAGCTGAAGGAAACTGCTGCTCTTGCACGACATCGGGAGAATTATTGGATAGAGATCTCTGCATCCATCAGATTAGGAAAATACTTCAAATGTCCTGGTTACAGAATATGTAATTTAATGTCAAGTCCAGAACGTATTTCCTTGAGGACGCTGGACTGACATTAACATAAGTTCTTTACCAATCATTCTGGGCAGATTAGACTTTAAACAACTGTTGCAGTATGTACAATATAGTCTTAAAATCATTGAATCTGAAGCAGGCATGTTCCCCAGGATATTATTACAAGACTCTTCATGTCTTTTTTCTAATGGCTTTTTGGATTCTCTGCTTTCAGCCTGCCACAACCAGCATTACAAGTGTCCAACCGCTCTCTTTTTCTATGTTATTAATATTTTTTTTTTCTATTGTAAAACATTTCTGATCATTCTTCTGTCTGTCTAATTGCTTCTTAAGTTTATTGCTTTGCTGTGGTGGTTTTGGGGATTTTATTTCCCAACTGGTATTACTTTTTAACCACTCATGTAAATCTGTATCAATTCAAACTCATGCAGAAAAAACAATTTGTCACAAATCTGCATAAGCTAAACCTTCAAAGCAGAGCTTGTGGGCTCACTCCTTTTTTTCTCTTCTTTCTTCACCAGATCTAAAAATATTCTGTCTTCATTCAAGTCTTACAGTGCCCTGTGCAACATTCTCCACATATTACTGGGGAAATTAATGTATGGTCAGTTTCTTGGCACATCAGCGAAGCTGTATCCAAATGTACCTACAGAGGATCTGGCAGTAGTTGTTGTCACAAGCTAATCACTCTTGAAAGGTTCTGAAGCAGAAGTGCCACTAAAATCCAGGCATTGAAACATCTTCATGGGCATGGGGCTTGTGACTAGTCTTTTAGGGGTAATAAGATTTTGGTTTCTGAGCCATATCAAATATATATATGTATGTCTCCAAATTTCCTGACCAAAACCAAATGTGCTAAGATGGAATTTTGAGCCCCACATCAGGACCTGTAGCCTCCATGGTGTTCTCTATGCTGGAAGTTTCTGAGGGCAGATGAAGGACATTGTAACTGATGACAGTGAAGCTAGAATTTGCAGTCCAGTGGGTTAACATCCACCTGTGTCACCAGTGTTGCTGGTCTGGGGATAGCAGTGGCTGGGTGCAGTGGTGGGAGGTACAGTGCTCCTCAACTGTGGGATGGTGGTGTTACTCCAGAGGTAAATGGCACTCACCTACTTCTGTTCCTAGAGATGTCAGGGCCCTTCTCAAAGTATGGCACAGGGAATGCATGAGTTCACTCACAGTTGCATGAGTTGCACTGTCCTCCATCTTGCCCAAGCAGAGACCAGTGTCCTTATTTGTTCCCTGCCATGAATTTTTTCTAATGACATACTGCGACCCAAATTCTGCCCCTGGGCACCATTGTGTCCTTATGAAGGTCATGGCCACATGTCCCAGAGCAGACTTTGGCCCCATTTGCCATATGGGAGCTGGAACATTATATGTTTGTTTTTTTTTTTCTTTTCTTCTGAATGTCCCTATTGTTTATTTTTGTGTTTCTGTTAAAAGTTCAAATGAAGAGCTAATTACTGACCCAGCAGAGCCGGCTGGCTGCAGGCATCCCTGCTGTGAGTCTGCTCATGAATGAATTTTTAGTTTTGAGGCAGGTTTCCAAGGCTCCTGTGATGGTCCCAGTTTAGCTCTGTTTGTTTATTACTTGACATTCCTAAAAATGAATGTACTATTAAAATTACATGGCCAATCTGTAAGGAAGCATCAAAATAGGTAACTTAGTCACTTCTCCTCTGCAGGGTGACCAGGACAGCATGAATTCTCTTGCTCCTCACAAAACTCTTTTCTCTCTGAGAAGTGATCTGTAGACAAGGGAACTGAATCTATGTATGCATTTAAAAACACCACATGTGCACTTTGATTTAATTGTTTTGCTGGCAGATCTTGCTTGGTTTCACAGAGTTAAACCAATGGTCAGAGATGAGAGGAGAGGAACAAATGTGTTTTAGAGACTTAAAATTTTCTATAGTCACTATGGCAGAGATGAGTTTTAAAGAGCACTGTTACCTAAGTAGCTCTGCAGGTGTCCTGGGTAAAAACATGGATGTGCAGGTGAAAGAGATGACTGGTAGGCATTAAAAGCATGGAAAATTGCAGAAGATGATAGAGCAGCTAGGTGGGATGGGGCAAAAGTGTCACCTTTGAGCTAAACATGAGGCACTTGCCTTGTGCGCGTAGGTTACAAAGCTCCTCAAAACGCCAAGTACATCAGTGATGCATGTTGGGTGTGTGAGCTTTGGGCAGAGCTGGGCAAAGCAGCACGGAGAAGGGGAGTCCTGTGTGGATATCCATCATCATGACAGCTGCATCAGTGTGTCTGCTGATACCTCTGCCCATGTGAATGCAGATTCAGAAGGGTCACTGTAAACATGCGGCTAACGGAGGACGTATGAGTCACCAAGGCAAAAACTCATGGCAGTAACCTGGTATGTGAAAATAATTAGATGTCTCCCAGCAGGGCTTGAAAATACAAAGAAAACTGCATAAAGCACTGACAGACGGACCTCAGCATATGTATCATCCCACATTACAAGATGATATTGAAGTTGTTTTCAGGTGTGAATTCGTTTGTTGATAAAACAGCAGAAAAATCTAAGCATGCTCAGAAAACAAAACATCAAATCTCCTTTTGTTCCATCTGTTTTGCCTATCTCAGAGGGCTCTGCTGGGCATAATTCCCAAAAGGCCTGCGTCTAGGGAGGCTTCTGCAGAAACCTTGCTTTGCTGTACATGATATACCCATCACTTACACCTCTGTGATAAGCACTCAGAAATATTTTTTTCTGAGAAAAATATTTTTACTTAACTGGTGGGATTGTTGACTCACCTATGCCTTCCTAATCTGTGTATCAATATTTCCAGTTGGTGCAGAAGCTGGCGAATATTGTTATGTGGGAGAAAGAAAACAGATAGCAGCATAGCGGAAATGCTAAGTCATGACCTGAAGCAGTGATGAAGAACCTGGTGGGAAGGAAAGGCCAACTCAGGGGAGTTTAGGTGCAAGCAGTGCACCTAAGTGTTCAGATGGGGTGGAGCCAGGGAGCCCTTCCCACACCTCATTTAAGGGTTGGCATGGAGGTGAGGGTATTTTGTTGGAGATCCCTGCCTACTTGCCTTCCCATCTCCTGCTAGTACCAGCCTCAGCTCTCTTTCACTTATCTTTTCCTAGCTGCAGCAGTGTAGAAATATGTTTGTGGCCAGAACAGAGAGCTGAGACAGCAGGGAGCCCTCATTGTCCCAGGGCCCTGCCCCTGTTCTGGGGACAGCCATGGTGAATGGGCCGAGGAGAGGACACAGATGTCATCACTGCATGGCTCTAGAAAGAAGAGAGTGACAAAAAAAGGAGCTGTCAGACTTGTCTGCTGTATATGTCCACATCACAATGGATGCTGTAATCTGTTTCTTGCTGGCCAGCCCCCAAGGAGCTGTATGGCAGATGGGAGCAGGATTCCCTGGCTGTGCCCTTTTGTATTCCCTTCAACCCACCAAATGCATGGGGGTTAGTGCTGCGTGGAAGAGGGAAGGGGTTGATGTGCATCTCTGAATTCAGTCCAGGAATGACAAAAGCAAGTGAAAGAAGAAAGAGAAGATATATTAGACAAGGGCTGTGATTTGTTTGGGGATTTTTAATACTTCCCTCCAGGAAGGCAAAGCGCTCTCAGTCAGTTTGACTCCAGTTATTCTGGCTCTGCTACACATTGCACCAAATATTTACTCTGCTAAATTGCATTGCAAGAATCTTATTGACATCTTTTCTTTGAAGTGATCTCCTAGAGCTTTCATTTTGTTGCTGGAAATCCTGACATCATATCCCATCGTCTGCCCCTGACAGAGCTGCAGACCCCTGCAGGCACAAACCTAGACGTTTGGCTCCTCCACTGCAGGCCTGAGAATCAAAAAAGCCTTCATGCTGGCATGTCAATCTGGGAGCTGAGATGCTGACCCTATGTGTGAAATTTTGATTGGGTTTAGCTAATTTTGCATGACGTGTCTCTACCAGTCTCTCAAGTCTCAGCAATTCAATAGCATCGCACACAGTGTATTGCATACCTTCAGCCCAGCTCTCCCAGCCCTGCTCCTCTGAGAGGCCCTCCTTTGGCAACAGGACATCCCTGTCCCCCCTGCAAAGATGTCTGCTCAGGGAAAGCAAGGAATCCCTACCCAATTTTGTTGATTTGCTTTTTGAGGAAACCTTGATTATCAGCTAAAGCGGTCTGCTGAGAGACCAAAATCAAGTATGCACACACAGCTTCATGGAGTTACAGTTTGGAGCCTGTGAATTAATTAGCAATTTCTCTGAAGAACTGCAGCCTGACAATTCATAGTCTTCATAGCTGCTTGACTTTGATAAACAGGCAACATACATGGCAGCTTCCTGCAATCATAGTAGCACTGCTAACCATCAAAAAACAAAGCAGGACTTGCCAAAAGCAAGCTAACACAATTCCTAAATGCTAGACATTAAAGCAAAATGTCATTTCAAGTAAACTAAAATTTGCATTTACTCTATAGCTAGGAAAAAAAGTGACCTCCCATGTGAAGAATTTGACCCCTCATCTGCTTGAGAGCAAAGGGAATCCAGTATGACTTGGGCAGCTTCCTGGTACTCTTACAAACCGTCCCATTCCTGAATAGTAGCAAGGCTTTAAGTAAGAGCGCCAAAGGCAGCATGTCCTATCACCCCTTTTTTGTTCTTGCAGCTGTAGCCTGTGCTTGCCATGTCTCACCCCCATGACAGCAGTTACCTTTTTTGGTCGGCTCAGCAGCTGGAGCTCAGGGCAGAAGTGTGAGCTGGACACTGCATAAATACAAAAACCAATCAGTGTGATAATTGGAAGGACTGACAGCCTTATGTGATTATCCCATGTTACTTATTTCTCTACAGCACAACCCAGCTGCTGGCTGTTTTCTCTTTTTAACTGGAATACTGTGATTGCTGTGCTTTGTATTTATATGCAGCTTCATTTCACTGCTTGTCCTCACCACATTGTTCATTTCTGGAGCAGAACCTCCTCTGTCTCCATCATAACCCCATTCCAATGCAGTAATGTTCTTAGCTTCAAGAAAGACCACATTTTGAAGGCTTCAAAATCAAGAAGTTTGAAGAGTAAATATTCCAGTAGAGCTCTTAGTTTGTGTTTTCATTTTTGTCTTGCAAAGAGGCTACCTGCTGTGCCAGGAAAGAACTGGCCATTGGTTTACTTTTCTAGGACTGCTACAAACTCGGTTTGGAAATACTTGTATGTCAGATATGGCATGAAATGAAGTTGTTCATGTTAATTCAGGAAGTGAGATATAGCCTATAATACTCAGATTTGGAAACAACTGCTGCCCATGTTGTATGCCTGCTGTGCTCTTTGTGAAATCCCACCGTGGAACTGCAGCCTCTGAGCCTAATTCATTCTGAGAAAAGCAAATATTGATAAGTTGGCTTCAGTGAGGATGCACCTGCCTGCAAGATTAATAAATTGGCCCTATGTCTTTGCTGAGCCACCATCATATCTTGGTCAGGCTGCAGCTGCTCTGCTGAATTTTCGTGGTGACTCTTGGAAACCCACCAGCTTGGTTTTCTGTGTGACCTTTTTGGCCCATCGATATTTGACTGAACTTCAAAGACAAATATGCACTCCTCCTGGACCTTCTGGGCTGCTATTATAACTTCTCTCTAATTCCTTTGTTTGTGGTATTTCCTAGACTGTAATACTCCAGCAGTCACAATTTCTCAGAAACAGGAACTAAATAGACAATATTTAGCCTGTAGTATAATTGTCTTGGCACCTGTAAATCACTGGAAAGGTGGTGATTGATTCTCAGAAGAAAATGATTATCTGTCAGGCCTACTGGAGAGGCAGCTATATTTCATCATTAACTTTTAGCAGCCTTTGCAGAACCTGGATAGGAGACTTATGATTTTAATGTCACTGATTTCTCTAGTGTTTAAAGGAAGTATTTTTTTCGAACTACAGAAAATACGTGGTTCTGTGAAAATTGAAATGTAGTTAACCTTGCGGTTTGTATTGGATTTAGTCCATAATAGTTCGTTGCTGATATTGTTTAGTAAGAATTTATTAGTTAAACTCATTATTTTTATTTACACTTTCAGCTTAAAGGCAATTTGAAAGAATGCTTTTAGCTGACAACTCTGAGGAGGATTGCATTATAAAACAGGGTAGCAGGGCTGGAAATTATTTTCATGTTTGGAATAAGTTTGTGCGTGATTTGTGCACGGCTGGCTGGAGGATGTGTGTGCATGCATTGCTCTTACAATTCAGCACTTGCCTCTTTTTGTGTATACTTTTGGATTACTGAAGGAGAAATTCACTTCGGAATAAGATGTATCAATAAGAGAGGTCATTTTTATGCAACATATGTCATGAAGCCAGCAGCCTCCCTTTGCATTTGCAGGAGACTGTGTCTCTGGTTATTCTCTTCCTAAAACTCCCTTGAGTGTTGACTCTCAGATTCTGCCCTGAAATTTGAAATGGTGTGAATGTCACCTCTCAGAACAGCAGTATGAGATGGTCCTTGTAGTGCCCCAGGAGCTGGGTCTGATGGTGCATCTTCTGCAGACAGCAAAACACAACATCTCAGCTATGTGACAAAAATCTTACCCGAGTCCCTGAATTGTGTCAGAGATCAAGGATTACAAACCAAGGGGATGAGAGGATTAATTAGTAATAAGAGGTTAAACGGGTGTAATGTTTGGAAGAAAGTGACTCTTGTGTTACTTCCTTTCTACGCCAACAATTTTAGGCTTATTATCATATGTAAACGAGGTAGGAAAAATAATTCAGCTAATCAAACATGGATTTTGTTTGGCTTTGAAACAACTGCCAGCAACCTGAAATTTGTTTGTTTGCTCAAGCTGAAGTTTCATAACATTCCCAGGCAATGTAAACACAGCATGGAAATTGGTTCCCCACCTCTCACCCCAACTGTGCCTCCCCAGACCTTCCCCATGTCCAGACTCCATCTGAGGAGTGGTGCTGTGAAGCGGAACAGGGAATGGATCTGGCAGAACCCCCCAAAGCAACAGAAGAGATTGATTTTTGGCCACATGGGTTGTTTAATCTTGCTGGCTCTGTATAAGCATTGATTCTGCCCCAGTGGAGGAGGTGTGAGACAGTGGCTGGAGGAGACACCCCCCGTTGCACGGCATTATGAACTTTTCAAGGGATCACAGCCTGAAAAAAGAAGAAAAAATATATTCAGACTAATTCTGCCACCCATTTCTTTATCAGTCAAGGTTTTGCAATCACATTTTGCTGTTTAAAAAAAAAATCCATTTTTCCCTGTCTAGCAGCTGTGTTGAAGATTCAGAGTCAGCAGGTAGATGTATCCAGAGAAGCACACACCTGGGTTTCATTTTCTGTTCCTTTTTACCCTGTGTCCTGAAGCTGAGCACATCTGAGCTGTCTTGCTGGTACTGAGTAAAAGCAAAAACCATTTAAGTAGCAATTTCTTAAATAAAACATAATTAATATGCTCCTCTCCCATCTTCCATTCCCACTTCAGATTCCACTCTTCACAATGAGAAGTGCACACATTAAAACAGTTGGTTTTGATGTTCGTGTCAGCATTCTCGCATTTCTGCATTCAGGTTTCATCATTCTCGTACTGGTAACACTGTCAGCTCTTTCATTTATATTGCAGACTTCAGAAATTATTTTGTGTGTGTTTTACTTTCTATCCACAGTTCCTTTGGGCACAGGAGAACTGCATCTAATTTTTCAATTTCTCCTTTTTATTTTTTTGCATCCTAAAAGATTAGGAACCACAAGGCAAGTAAGGAATTCAGAGTTCTTTCATTTACTCCAAGCTTTTAGACCAAACACAATGACATTTTAGGCCTGAGCTCAAGCTGTTTGCAAGCTCAGATCTGACAATAATGTAATACAACCAAGGAAATTTGCTTTGGAGCATTTCGGCTCCTTTTTACCACCGTGTATCTAGCCTCCCCAGCTGCTTCTAAAACTTGTACTTCAGCTGCCATAATCTTATCATTAAAGGTGGATTTAAGTTTTAAGAACCTATGAGCAAACCTTTGTACTTGCAACCAGAAGCTGGGAGATGACTCTGCATTTAAGGTGCAAGCTCAGCTTTACTCCCGTGTTGGCTGCTAATCCAGTGCAGCCAAGTGTTGGGTGCTGTGACCTCCCAGCAGCTCCTTCAGAGGTGCATCTTTATTGCTCAGCTGCTGTGTTCTGACTTCTCAAATCCCTCCTATCTTGTTGTTCTTGTTTTCTACCCTTGCAGTGGTAGCATAAGGAAAAAAAAGCTGAGTTTGACCACATCCGTGAGGATGTCAAGCATTTATACTTTATTGGTTTAGAAGCTTACTAAATTTAAACAGAAGCATTAGCATGGCCTTAGGCTCTCTTGACAGTTATAAACTCTTCCTTGGGGGGATTTCGGTAATGCTTTCTAATCAGCTTAAGGAGTTAATTAAACAGCTGTCACTTAGCTTCTTAATTCTGAGACTTGATGCTAAATAAGATTTGAAATTAGTTATGCATGACTGAGGCGTGGATCCTCTGATACAAATAGGATGGCTGCTAGCTGAAGAGGTGGAAAATCTGGGCCTTTAGACATAAATAATGGATATATTCATGGTGGTACCCTGGATTAATGCTCTAATGTCTGATTAATGAAAACAACAGCAACAGCAACACTGTGAGGAAAATGGAAGGTGCTAGTGTCCAAACAGGGCAGATTTCCAGGCAGCCATTCATTCCCTCTTGCTGGCATGCCCTGTGCTTCAGGAGATTTCCATGATCGTTTTCATCTCTTCCCTATTGCAATCTGTCGATGGCAAACTCAAAAGCCAAGATAGCTATTGAAAAAAAAGAGAAGAACCAGGCATCGTTTTAGAAGCTAGACGTTTAGCCTGGAAATAATGTATTCTACCACTGTAATCAGAAATGCAACTGGAGATCTGCTGTGCTTATGAAACGTGATTCGTAGAGCTGCAGTGGCTTTATAATACTTCTTCCCTGTTTACTGTGGTAGGACAAATATTCCTCCTCCTGAAGGGTACGAGCTGCAGATCAGCCCGAGTTGTTCTGAAAAAATATGTCTGGAGGTCTGTTTGGAAAGCAAGCTGGTGTCTTACTGCTGCTTGTGAGCCTTGTGAGGGCTAACAAGGATTCAGCATTACAGCCTCCTGAACCTTGCTAAACGCTCTTGGAAAAAAATGCTGACAATCACTACCAGCTTTTCCTTTGCGTTTTACTATTAGACAAAATGTTTCTGATACAAAGCTGATGTGGAGACTCAAAGAGGAGCGTGAATCGGTTGTATATTTATTTGTTTTAGCAGTCATCATTAATACAAACATTAGGAAACAACGTTTATGGAGGGAGAACAAAGGGAAGAAGAGAAATGCCTTATGAGTTATAAAGATATTGTTAAAGTTCTTTCTTTCACCCCAGGAATTATAAGGTAGGAGATATCCAAAGGTAAATTAAATTGCACAGAAGCTACCAATTAAAACTGAAAAACTAATAGGTGTTCCCTTCTGCGTATCTACTTAAATAGATACTTACTGTGTGCATCTTCTGAATATGCTTCTGCTGGAGGGCTTAATATGCTCAGTTATTTAATATCAATCTCTTCAGCAGGCAAAGAATGCTCACTCCAGAATCTTCTTGGACAGTATTACCATTTTTGAATGCAGTAGTAATTTCAGAATAAAGATTACCTGGTCTTCCATTTCGATTGTGAGAGAAAAATGTTTTTCCCTGATTGCTCTTCCTATTTCCTTTGGTTATTTTAGGGGATCCGTGTACGCGAGCTATGCTATGTAATGGTTAGAGAAAGATCAGCAACTTTTTTAATAGCTGCTCAAGGAAGCAACCTTATGTGGTCTGAGTACTCTTCTATAGCTTTGCAAAACCTGTAAGTATTCCCATCTTGCAATGCCCTAACATGATATCTCGCATAATCTGTGTTAGTTATGGATAAAGAAAGTAATATTTCTTCAGAATATTCTGTTATCACTTAAGCAGCAAAAAGTAACACTTTTAAATTAGAAACTATTTAGATTTATAGCTTTTACATGCTGAGACTCTGATCCATAAATCTCTATGTAGCTAAATAAGCATCATGTTTGTTTCCTCAAATGAAATAATTTTCATACGCTTTCACCATGGGAACATTAAGCCCTTTCTACCATTAAACAAATGACTGAAAAAACATTTTGCTCTGCCCCCGCTGCATAAATTGGTGTAAATTGTTATTATGCCTCTACGTTGAAGGGAGAGATGCAAACCAGGTGCTTAAAGAAATCATCCGCCAGACCCCTGCGTGTGGACATACTGAAGACTCTGCAGACAGAATGTACAGCTCAGTTAGTCCAGCACAGCTGCAGACGTTGCCTGCTTGCTTTGTGTTTGTTTTGCTTTAGAGAAGTACTGGGTGATTTGTTTTCCTGGGACTGGGCACGCACTTACTGATAGAAAAACACTGTGTTTATTTCCATGAACTCCAGACAATAATTTTTTTCACCCCTCTTTTCTTTTGGACAAGAAAGGGATGGACATCATTACAACTGCCTAAGAATTAGCAGCACTGCCACATGCTGAACACTGTGCTGATGGGGCTGTGCACAGTTCCATAAACACTTTGGTTGCGAACATACATCTAGAATGTGAATACAGACAACAGCTATAAAACCTTGACTCTGGAACCTTTGGTTTTAGAAATAAAACATGAATTTACTTCCTTCTCTTAGAATCAGCAATGCATACACTCATCTCCTGGTATTTAAGCATTCCCATTAATGTCTTCAGGATTACTGCCATGATTGGTTGAAGTTCAGCTCTGTTGGACCGTGGCTCTGGGGGCAAGATGTCAAGATGTTATGGAGCTTTGAAGCCAGCTGAGACTTTGGGCATGCAGAAATTCCCTGTGTGTTAGATGTGCTTTTCAAAAGTGACTGAGAAGGAACAGAAGCTAGTGACAGTGACATAGCTGATGTACCGAGTAACTTGGTTTTGCATGCATTTCCAGGGAGCAGCAGGTATCGTGTACATTAGGATGTAGTCCATATTCAGAATGTCCAAAGCCAGGACTTAGAATTTGGAAACACAAATTCATGAAGCTTTTGAGGAACGTTATCAGTTACTAGTTCTTACCATGGGAAATTACATTTGCCTTTGGTGAGCGGACCTCATTAATCATACTGTTTCAGAGGGTTAGTTATTAAATCTCTCTTTACTTTATAAAATAATTACAAGGCTCATTTTGTAACATACTGACTGGGGAAAGAAGGGCATTTCTGCTTGGGGGAGCAGGTGTTTTCAGCTTGGCACTAGTTGCAAGCAGCTAGGCATGTGCTGTGGCCTCAAACAGTCCCACTGAAATGCAATTCGTGCAAAATGTTTGTGAGATAGGAACCTAATGCTTGGATTCTGTAATTATCACGGATGCTTAATAGCACTTGTTCTGTCAAACTGCCCCATTTCTAGCTCAGTGGAGCATACAGGAGAGTGGCAATTGGATCTAAATAACCTGCATGTAGTAGCTTCGCTGCGAAGCTCAGATCTGAAATAAATAAGAGAATCTGGAAACTTAATTGCAAATCTTCCCAAGATCTTGGTTGCCTGAGTAATATATCCTCTTCTGAGCACAAATGTGCACTCATGACAGATGCGCCTTACAGTACAGTTCTCATATTGATATAAATTGTAATTTCAAAATATCTGAAGGGCTTTTGTGTTGAGGGAGGGAGAGGATTTTCATAAATTCTCTTTTTGTGAAATCCTATTTCACCCTCCCCTAAAGATCACGGGGAAGATGGGAAAACTTTAGCAAAGCAGCTATCAAAAGAACATGAGCTTTTTTCTTTCTTTACATATTGCTTTGAGTCGGAATAAAGTATCTCTATTTCTTTAAGTGATAAGAAAAGGTCTCTTTGATCCATACCCTTTAGATGAGAAAAGTCTCAGTTTCTCCTCCTTAGCCCAAGAGGCAGTAGGGGGAGTCATCATCTCCCAGTAACTCAATTTCAGTCTCTTACTTTATTGTCTTCCATGAGTGAAATCAGGTCAATCTCAAAGCTCATAGCGTGAGCTATTTAGGTAATGAGCAGTTAGCACTTGGTGGGCTTTGGAAGCATTTATTTCACGAGAGATAGCTGAAATCAAGAGCCTCTTGTTCTATGGGATAGTCTGTGATTCGCAGGCATGATTCTGAAAAGCTCGGAGACCTTTCCAGGAGTGAGCAATATTCTACAATAAGGAGATGAAAAATTCAGGGACCAATTTGGGCTTCCTGTGTATCTTGGCACAAGTCAGCAGTTCCTGCTGTGCACGACTGACATAACATCCAGGTAACTGAGGGTGTTATTACATAGCTTAGCCCTGTGCTCTTCACATAATCAGAACTTGGTGCTAGAAGTAATAAATCAAATGGAAGGTGCAGATTTTGCGATAATCCTCACAGTGATGGTATACTTGTAACACACGTCACTGCAGAATTTGCTTAAGGAGCCTAAACCTTCCCAGCATCCTTCCTTTTTGAGAGAGGATGGGTTTGCATGAGCCTCATTAATAGATAAATCATAGATTTATATAATGACTTGAGTTGGAAGGGACCTCAAAGTTCATCTGGTTCCAACTCCCTTACCATGGACAAGAAACAATTGCAGACAGTTCTTGCCCATAACTACCCAACATAAGGAAGGATAAATCCAAAAAAGCCTGGCTAGAGTCTGATTCCCTACTGCCCTGCATTGCATGAAGTCCTTTGGATGAGGCCAGAAGGGCAGCACTCTAATTCCCTAGGCAGTAGAGCAAGAGAACCCAGATCTTTCCTGTCACAAGAGGCACTGCCACTAGCCATTCTCATTAGTTGTAAATTAGGGGACATGAGCTGGATCTGCCAACTTGCATCTTCAAGACCAGCCTAAAGCCTGCATTTAAGGCTAGAATTTCTTTTGTATATATGTATTTTGGATAAAACAGCCAAACGTAAGGTATGTTATTTTTTTTTGTGATCAGCATGGTCACTAGTGAGCTCAGGATGGAGTCTTCACTGTTGCTAGAAGCAAGAAATGTCTTGTTAGTATGGCACAGAATCATGCCTTGGGCGCCAGGTTGCTCTGACACCTGATGAGTATTCATGAAAGAGTAATGAGTATATGATGAATGTCTTAACAGTCCTAAGTCAGAACTGGAAATTTGGTTCCAGGATGGAAGGGAGGACATTTTTTCTTTCTGCCTACTGTGTTGGGAATAATTCTTAGAATTGTCTTCAGAAATTAATGTAATGCTGATTCTAGGTGGTATTAATGAAGTAATAGTGAAATATGCTAATTAAAAGGGCTTTTTTGTCTCTTAGGAAGCAGAGATCCTGAACACAGCTATCCTCACTGGGAAAACAGTGGCTGTCCCTGTCAAAGTGATCTCTGTAGAAGATGATGGGACTGTGACTGATCTTCTGGAATCTGTGGAGTGCAGATCATCAGATGAAGATGTCATTAAGGTAGGCTCATACTGCTTCATTGCACCAAGGGAGAGGCCCAACAAAACAGTCATGTTCTCTAATGTGACAAGTTCTTTCTTTTTCTAACTGTTATACTGCCAAGAAACTAAGGTTTATTATCACTGTTATGTGTAGATTGGTTCAGTGGAGCAATGAAACAAACAGGAAATTGCATATATTCCAATCTACGTGTCAAATACTTGGAACTGCCTGTCACTTTCCACCTTTGAAAAGTATTTTCAGAGTTCATTCTACCTCTCCTTTTTACTCTTCAGTTATATGGGTTGTGTGGGGTCAGGAAAGTTGGCAGCTGATCTTCTAGAAAAGGAAATAGTTCCTCTGAAGTTAGTTTGCCACACTGGTATAGGAACTGTGTGTCTCAAAGCTCATGTCTTTTCTTGGTACTAAGCCGGTCATGTACTGCAAACATTAGCTTTGAAATTGTGATTCTGTGCAGCTAATAGAGTGCCCCACAGAAAGCACGTTGCCTGCCAGTCATGGACTGGAAACTACTTGATAAGACACTTGACCAATGGATTTACTCTGTGCAACAGCTATGTAGGCTGATCTTTGAAAGATAAGCAGCAGCAGCAGACAATATAATGGCGCTCGTACCTTTTACTCTCAGTGTATGCTTCTTCAGTAAATGATGAGGAGACATCTTGCAGGAAGATTTCTAAGCCACCATTTTTGTTGAAATCTTAGTGTCAGGATGGGCCCTCAAGAGGTGTACTGATTCATGAAGACATTCATCTTGTACCAGTAAACATTGAAAGTTTATAAGAAGCCCTGAATATTTCTGCTCAGGTTAGTTAATGGCTCATGTACATTAATTGCAGTGGAAGCCACAGTCGACCATGATGATTATTGGAGATAGTGGAAGGCATTCCAGCGTGGTGACAGAAATGTTGGCTCATGTACAGCAGCTTATATGCTTTTGCAAACTTATGCATGGCTGTCACATGAGAAGACAAAATAAGAGACGTGGCTACAAATAAACGTTCTTTCTTTTTTTAACATAACCAGCATGTCACAAAATGATTAAAAATACTCCATGCCACCCCTCCAGCTGCTGGAAACCACTGTTTTCCCATTAACTTTTGTGAACTGCACCATATTGAGGACTTGGCCTTTGTGAAATTTGCCTTAGACTAAAACTGACTGGAATGCTAAGCATTCTTCATCTTACCTTCGTTCATTTTACTTTAGATTGAAATGGCTGAGGGTACTGTTTATCTCCAAGCAGGCCTCTTTGGGCCCCATTAGCTGAAAAAGACTCTTCCTGGTGGAGGTAGTTGTCTTTAAAGGAACAGAAGAGTGCAGGCGCTTATTTGTTACTGTCATATGGGAGAACTGCTGGAAGTTTGATGTGTAACTTTATGTCACAGAGGGAATGACAACCTGGAGCAGGGTAATTGAAGAATAGAGCTGGGTATGGATTTAAATAATCTCCCTTGAATTTTTTCTAAGCAGATTTAGCTTTTTGTCAAAATGTTGTAAGGTTGATACTTATTGGACTTGTTTTAAGCAATTTCTTCATGATAATTTCTTTTACACAAGATGAGCCCATGCAATTTAGAAGTCCATCTTCACTTATGTTTTTATTTTAGAATCTACTCAGGTCTTCTATTTATCTGAATAGCCACCATGCTGGCATTTTCTGATTAAATGTCTTTCTGACTGTCTTAATCTAGACAACTTTTTTGCTTCTATGGAGGCCCTTCGAATCTGATAAATCTGCCAAATACAGCAAATTGATGAACTGAATCTAAGTTTTAAAATATAAAGAAATAATTTGTTTTTCTTGCCTTGTGTTGTTGAAGTTAATGAGCTAAGTCTTCACTCACATAAATTAATTAACTTTTCAATTTATTCAGAGAACTGGAAAAATAATTTGAAAGCAAATATATCATCTGGAATATATTTTAAACATTAATTTTATTTTCTGCAGTTCTTGTTTATCAAATCATTTTGTTTTGGCCTATATAAACCTCCAACTGTTTTGGTATATAATATGTTCATCTCTTACCCTGGCAAAGAAAAGTGGTAGTAATTCCTATGTATGTATCTGTCATCTGTAAATTCATTAATGTACCTATAAAGGTTTATGTGCTTTTGATATAGATACCCTTTCACATTGATGCTAATGACAAGACCTACAGCAAACAGAAAATCTAGTCAGAGAAAAGATGTTCCAGTCTTCTACAAACATTCCACTAAAGTTCACTCCTCTGCAGTAGAATGGCAGATTTCAGGAGCATTAAAATGAGTCACCGGTTTAAAGTCAGCTTTTAATTGAAAATGTCTGAATTTTCAGTTTACCTGCTCTGTTTCAGACCAAGCCTTATTCACAGACATCTTATGTAATGAAGATAAAGCTATACAATTAGTGGCCAGCCTTCAGCATGCAACAGTAATTAGAGTTTCTATTCACTGGGCATTAGAGAAAGGAAATAAAAAATGGGAGAAAACGTCTGCTCTAAATGCCCATTGAAATATAAAGTCTTAGGTTTCTATGTCTTCACTGTTACAGGATTTTCAACACATCTGTCACGTAACATCTTTTATTCCTTCTGTTTTTTGTGTTGTTTGATGAAGAATTTAAGCTCATTTTCCCTGCTGGATGTTAGTATCTCCACTTAACTTCTAGTTACAGGAGCCACATTTATTACTCACTTCTTTTGCTGCGGATTTCAAAGCACTTCTACCAAATTGCATCTACCTGAACTTGGTTGAATAAGTCAGAACGGAATTTAGTCCACTTAAACAATATCACTAATGGCAAAAGATGGCGTGAAATGATTTAGCCTACACTGATAGAGTAACCATTCCAAAATAAGGGAGGCAAATTACAGACTGCTTCACAAATGAGAATGGCCCCTTTTTTAGCCTTACCAAAGCAGAGAAATCTCCAAAGCATCACTTTTCAATGCTCTGCATTTTCAGTCTTTTCAGATAGAGATACAAACCTGTTCCAACCACATCTACGTAGTAGGTAGCTACTCCCAGTCAGGTGAAGGCTTAATAACTCCTTTATTCTGATTGCTTTGGAATGTATGAAGGAGGTAACAAAGCACATGGCAATTTCTAAGATATTACTTCAGACAAACAGAACTTCCAGTAATGCTTAGCCTGGTTCTATCTGTGGCAAAATAACATCTTTCTAACCAAGTGATAGACTTAATAGAAAGTGAAGTATCAGAGCACCTAAAACAGCCTGAAGCAAACAGTGTTTTAAAACATTAAACTTTCAGCAGCTGCTTCTCTTCTTCCTTACTCTGTGTGCACTACAGGGGAAAGTTGAGTTCTTTTAAAATTGGTGGAGAGACAGAGTACAAAATCAGAGGAGAACGTAGTCAGGTCCAGGATTTTATCTGCTCCCTGGTTTAGCATTGGCAGTCTCAGTGCTGTTGCTTCTGTCATGCACACTGCTGAGGGCAGTTCATTTGAGATTCTTTCTGCAATACAGTTTTGGACACATCATCACACAAGTTTTCAGCTGGAAAAGATAACCACCATGTGAGCAGGTGAAGACATGGCCACAGAAATGGAGGTGTTGCAAAGATGCACCAATATTTAGAAACAAGTGTATGAAGAATCCCAGTTTCCCTCCTATTTCTTAAGTTTAAGCCACGGTAAGAGTGATTTGTGTTGTGTGTTACAGCTTGATTGAGTTTAATAGCTCACCTGGTCCAAAGGAAGAAGCCTGTATTCATCCTGGCCTGTGTCTGTCCAGTGAGTCACTGGAGAGGGCAGAGGCAGAAATGCAACCTGCAAATGGGGGTAGAGCAGAGCAGAAGATGAAGAGCAGCAAAGAAGAGCAAGCCCCTGTTTCAGAAGTCACAGTCTATTCCACTAGCTAACCACAATGTGAAATATTCAGGAGAGGTTGTCACAGAGGTTTTATAGCTCAGGGTTCAGAGCATCCAAGTGGAAGGGAAAAGTGGATGTGGTCAATGTAGTTTGTTGTGTGATATGAAAGAAGATACTTTCCCATCAGCAAATGGGATTTTGTTTAGATTGAACACTTGCACAGAATATGGTTGTTTAGGGCTGAATTTATGGAAAAATAAATCTTTGCCTGGAGGTTTGGGTGAAGATCAAGTTCAATCTGCCATGGTTTTCCACAATATAATGTGGTTTTTCTCACCAGCTGAACTGCCTTATTTCATTCCAAATAACTTTGATCTGTCTTGAAACAAACATTTGATTTAAGTCAGCAAATGGATGTTTTTATTTTCTGCTACGTCTAAACATTTCATTTTGATAGAAAATGATGAAATCATGTCCTGTCATTTCAGCTCAATTTCAGTATTCCTGACATCAAAATCTTTCTGAACTTTTTACCTTAGGAGGAAGCAACTGTGAGAAAGAAAATACTTTTCCTGGTCTGATCTAGTAAAGAGGACAAACTCAGAAATACACAGTATTCAAAATAAAAGTTGAGTGCTGCTGACGTTGGTTTTCAAGGTAGAAGGAACAATGCTATTATCTCTCCGGTATGAAGAGCAGTCATGGCAAAGATGAGTTCTGAATGTAGAAGTGATGTAACAGTCCCACATCTTTCAGGAATCATCCAAAACTCACCCAAAGGTTTATTGGTGGAGTTGTTTGCCTTTTTTTCATCACCCATACTGAAAATCCCAGTATGAGTGGGACAGTTGAGTGCGTAATTCTTGAAAAGGAACTTTTTCCAAATTCTGCAGAAGATACCAACAAGTCTGTTTTTTTGTTAACATTTTTTTCTGTGGTATTTCTGTTACATTGTGGGGACAAATGTGTTTATACATAAGAGCAAGACAAAATTAAAGAATACCAAAACAGATGTCAAAGAGGATCTGAGTGAGGAATTCTGTTGAATACGGAGTCGGGGATCATGGCTTCATAGCTTCACTTCTTAGTCACTGATATGAACAGTTTATGATGAGAGGAAGACAGCTAGTAGTCAGCAGTGATTGTGAGAGATTCGAAAGAAACTATAATGACCAGGTTTGTAGAGCTGTTCTTTTTGCAGAAAGGCAATTTCGAATTTCTTCTTCTATTTTTTCTTGGTGTTGGAGAAGAGGTAGCTTTTGAGTACAAAGATTTGAAATTCTGGAAAGTGTTCGATTTCATAGCTTGAGCATTGGAATGAGCTGGCATTGTATAGGCATTTCCCTGCTGTCATATCGTTAGTCTGGTGCCATCCATGTGGAAGGCTTATCCTGGTCCTGTGCCTATGAATCCCTCTAGTAAAGATACTTGGGAATATTTTCTTCCAAGTGTTTTGCCTATTTCTGAGAGTCAGATTTGTACAGCAAAAAAAAAAAACACCCGTGTAGAAATGTCAAAATCAATTCCCTTTTCAAAGGGGATTATGTGTCTTACTTTTTTCAACTGCTTTCAAAACTCAATTCATTGTGTGCTGTATCCCAGCACTGAGAAGTGCTCCATCATCTCAATAAAAAGAGATTGGATGACCTCTAGAAGGACTGATGTGAAGACAAAGTAGGGAGCAGACAAGCTGAATGCGAAAAGAAATTTATTTTCTTCTCTATTCCACTGGGCTAAGCCAGCAGTGCCTTACTGAAGCGCATGATGTTGCACTGATATAAATGAAAGCAAAATGGGGCTCAGAGCATCCAACAGCACCTATCTCCAAAACTGAACCTGACATTAATCATTATAACCTGTGATTCTTTAAAAAGTTCCCTTTAGCTTTAATACTCATTGTGTTGTTCAGTTGCAGTGCCTGTCTGCCACTTTCTTTTAGAAGATGTGCTTTTTATAGCTCCTGGTGCCTGCTCTAAGCCATCCTCCAGATCATGTGCTGCTTTATTGCTACCTAGTAAATAGTTACAAGATGCCATATTGTCCTGATTTCAGCTGGGATAGAGTTAATTTTCTTCCTAGAAGCTGCTATGTAGCTGTGTTTTGGATTGAGGATGAGAAAAATGTTGATAGCACGCTGGTAGCTGCTGCTGAACAATGCTGCACAAAGCCAGGGATGCTTCAGCACCTCGTGCTGCCCTGGCAGTCAGGAGCTGGGGTGCACACATGGTTCAGAGGGGACACAGCCACTGCCTGTAAGTGTTGGGCAGGCTGAGATCAAAAGGAAATCATGAACTCAGGACTTATAATGATTTCTAGTGCTCTCTTCACAGGTAATGAATAAAGAGTCCGCACAAGTGGTTAATCTTGGGTTGGGATTTTAAGCATTACAGATCCTAATAAGGGCTCAGTCTGCATACATTGTGTGACTTTTGATTTTCGTTTCATTTGCCTGTGCCTTAATAAGATTAGATATTAATTGGAGAACCCATTGGATGGGTTTTCAGATGCTATATTGAAATGTGCTGGTTGTAGTGCGGGCTCTGGCATATGCTTTTAGATGTGACATCGGTGTGCTATTGTGGTCTTTGGCATGCCATTTATTTGATCTATCTTAGCCTAGACACATACAAAAGATATATAATGGTTTTGAATTACCTTGACAGATAAAGAGCATTAATATTAAATCCTTGAAAACTGCTTTGAGATCTCTGAATAAAATGTACCCTCAAAGCATCATCATTATGTTTGTTAATAATATACATACCCCTAACTAGGACAGAGCACAGGCTATTTAGGAAGCACTCCTGTTAAACTTAACTTAATCACAGCACATAAAAATAAGTGTCATGATGTAGTATTACTGGCTGAGTAAGGATTTAGAAACATTTTCAGATTTCTTTTACAACAGAGGACATGCAGATCTGCTGACTGAAAATTTCTTCCATTTTATCCAGTATGTGGACCATTTTGCATTAATTTCTAGGAGTAATCTTACAACTCTTTTCGTGGAGCTGAACAGATAAGGACATCTGGCCACAAACTAAACAACTTTGTCTTAGGCAAGATGGGATAGACTTCTCTCTCCAGTCTCTGTTGATGCTAACAACATGACTAACACCCAGCTAGCAGTATGCAGCCCTTAACTCAGCCTCATCTTTCACTCCTCTTGTGGTTCTGCAGTAGCTATCCAGTTGTTCAGTACTGTCTATTATTTGGTCCTTGCTGTTTCTTAAATACATTTCTGTCCTCCTGTCCTTACCTACCCTTTGAGTTGTCAGCTGTTAGCCTTCTTGTATCAGTGCCCTTGGCAACCTTTTCTGAAAACTTCCAGACAATGAAATATTCAGCGGTATCCTAATGTCTCCTAAGGCCCATATATAGCTCACGCAGTTTCTTATTCAAGAAGGTCTCAACTTTTGCTTAGAGAGTGAGGTAAGCTTGGGCAGAGTCCAAAGGTATCCTGTGAAGGGCCAATTCATCCTTTCTCTGAGATGTTTTTGCTGTACAATAATCAAATTAAAAACAACAACAAATGCTGTCCTTAAGTACTTCAGCAGCCCTGTGTTTCAGAGGCAGATGTTGTGGAGTGGTTTTCTTCTATCAAGTGCAGTGCAGTCCTGGCCTGTGTGCTCAGCTCTTCACTGCTTTCCCATTCTGACATTCAGCTAACTGCTTACTTGTTCTCTTTGCAGTTATTTATAACATTGATGTAGTGCTTCTGAAAGACTTTCAGGAGCAGGAGAAGGTAAACAAGTAAAGCACATCTGAAAAATGCTTTTAGATGTCAGAATACAAGGGGTTATCTGAGTCCAGTTTATTTTAATAAATAATTATCTGTAACAGTCTCATTCTTTACACGTGAGAGGATCTGGTCTCCTGCATACTCTGAGGTTGTGGCATGCGTGCTGTATTTGTTTGCAGGAGCCAATGATGCTTTTATTTGTCTCATATCATCTACCCGTAGAAATGCTGAACAACTTTCCAATTTCAGCCACATTTTGCATTATTACTTTAACTTATTGTTGGATTGGAGCTATTTAAGCACCAAATCCAATTGATTTTACCAGAAATTACAAACCTAAAGACTAACCATAACTGTTCTTAATGGTTATTCAAGTTTATTTAAAGTATAAACATGAATTGTGAGCAGATGGGATTTCAGAGAAAGTTTATATTTTCTCCCAACTTATATAATCTCTTCTTTCTGTTTAATCTCAATTTAATTGCAATTGACTATCGCTCAAAGAAAGAAGTCAGGCCCAGTCTCACACACACATACAATTTCTGCTGATGATTAGATCTTATTTCTGCCACTAAAAATCCGAAGTGAATGCAGTTTAGTTAATGAGATTGCTTTGGACTTTATTTGATGATCAGAAGAGTCTGTTCCTTGCAGAGAATATTTTTTGTGTCTGTGTACAGCTCTCACCATCACTGGAGGGTTTGGCATCAGCTTAATGCTGAAAGCAAAGATCAGCCCGAGCCAATTTTAGCTGTTTCAGTGCCATAGCCATAAGTCAGCACATGTTTCCTTGAAAGTTCTTCACACGTTTCGATGACGCCGAGCTGAGTTTCAAGCTTGTAACAAATCTTGAAAGCAGCTGTTTCCCTAGGGCTGAGAATTTCATCACAAGGATTTCACACAGTTCTGTAGACAGGATAGGAAGCAGTCCCTCTGGCAATACTGCTGTACATACTATGCTAATTTTTGAAGACACCTTGACAACTAGTTTTCCAAATTGTGCCCTTTGTTGCCAGGTTAAACAATGTATGTGTCGAATCCCATCTCCCACTCTCACTCTTCTAAGTAGATTCAGCTGGGCTACATTCATTGATATTTATTACTTTGGATCTCAGGCTGTGGGAAAGCTGTGCACAGGTTTGAGTAACCTCTTCCTGCATTTTTAGCATCCAGATCCAACAGTTATCATTTGATCTCTCAGTTTCCTCCATTGGCTGGATTGGATTTCTTGTTGTTGTTGAGACTCTGAGAAAACTGAGACATAAAACAAGATGTTGAAATTAAATGTGTGCCCACCACAGAAAAAATGTAGAAAAGAGAACGTGGAAATTACCAGAGGGCATGAATCAAGATGATTCCAGGTTAAGATGAACTGAGAGAGGACGTCCTTTGCTTAGCAGCACAGGAAGCAAATCAAGAGGTAATGTTTTTTGTGCTGGGAGGATAAGAGTTATCTGCAGTGGAAGAGTCTCTTTCCCACTCTGTCATCAGCAAAATATGAGTCATATGCTTTACATACAGTCAAGGGTGAAATGCTCAGCTGTTTGCAAACTTCTTGTTTAAAAAATTGTGTGTAGTCAGATACTTTTGCCAGAGGTTGCTGTAATATGTCAAGACTATGACAATCCTCTAAGGCCATAAACTACCCCCATGGATATCTCTGGATTTGGTAGTAATTGACTTTGTCTGTTCTGTCATTTACTCTGTTTTTTTAGTGAAATGATCCAAGGAAGAATTAGAAAAACAACTTGGATTATAATATTGAGGTTTTGTCTGTGATGTGAGGTCACTGAGCTTGCATCGTCTAACAGGAGTTGAGCACTGGGCTTCAGGTTTTATGGCAAATATAATTCAAGAGATCATTTTAGGTGCAAGATCAAGATGAAATCTGTGCTTCTCCCTGGCAAAGTCTGACAGCAAGAGTGCCATGTCCCACCAGCTCTCAGGAAAGCTCTCATTCCCCAAACAGTTGCAATAAGTTGAAGATGTTCTACTGAATCCTCAGATTTATCATAATAATATAATAATAATATGTAATAATTACACTTTTCTTTTTCAAAATAATTCAGATGCAAACCCTCTGTTCAGCCCCACCTGTTATCTGTAGTGCACAGGATGGAATTAGTAGGAACACTTTTATGTTTTCTGGAGCCTGGTGTCTGTATAGATCAGTTGTCTGCTATCAGATTTTATGGGTGCTTCAAGGCTGCCCTATGGTTTTAATGAGTTTTAATGAGCTAAATGTTAACGAGACTATCACTCAGGCAGGCCTCACTGTATCTTGGCATTTTTCTGTTCCTGGGAATACCCCCGAAGCTCTTCTGTCAGAAGCTGACACTGCAGTGACCACTCCAGTTATTTACAAGTGAAAACACCTTTTGTATTTTCTGTACTCTATAGAATGACAGGAGTGCAGGTGAGCCAGAGCTATGGGACCAAGAGCAACTGAGTACATCTCCTAGGTCTGAGATGTTCCCTGCTTAGCTAGGAAGGGAAATAAAGGAAGAGAGTGTTGAACATAATGGGATTCTGCCTGCATTGGTATAATCATAAAACAGAGCCAGATTACTGAGAGTGGTTCTGTTATAAGGATGGAAATGGGAATAAAATGAATGCCACTTTCATAGGGGATGGGGCACCACCATGATCTCCCACTGTCTAATTGTCTGTTCCACTAAACACTTATCTAACTTGCCTGGGGCGTTTGTGGGGTTGCATCAAGTCTTTCATTTGTTAGAGTCATATTATTCCCTTTCACGTGAAATGTAGCTCAAAATAGAGAAAAGAGCAGTTTCTAATTAAGCTCCTGCCTAGATCCATTATAGCTTCTGAAGTGATTGGAGCAGGGAGATAAAGAACTATAATGAGCCCGGTATGTAAATATAGATGTAAAGTTTGTTTGGAGGGATGGGGGTTAGAGGCCAGATATCGTGAAACCAGACATAAAGCCTCTGGGTAGAAATTCAATCAGTGCATTAGTTATCATGGATTTTCATAAAAATAAAGTAATAATGCACATTCATGTTTCAGTTCATAAATGTGAAGTGACAGGCTATGACTTAGCCACTGAAATGATATTATAGACCCAAAAAAAGAATAATAGAGGAAATTGAGAAAGCAGAAGAGATGGTTGTAATAGAATTGAGCATTGGTATAAATAAAAATCATGAAAGGGAGATTGATTTAATGCAAGATATGAATGTCAGAAACTCAAGGTGTTAAAAAGATCATTGGTTCATCTGGTAAAGCATCCCTAAGGCTGCAAAACTTCTAGCTGAAAGAGCCAGGTCTGCTTGAAGTAGATGAACGTGCTTTAAAATTGTATGAGGAATAATGTATTGGGGGAAACATGCTTCTGCTCCACACACAGTTCATTAATAAGTCGTGCAGAAGAGGAAGAAGCATATATTGATCCACTGGAAAATTATCTTTTCTTGCCTGTATTGATAGAAGACTTAAATGTAGATATGGGAGTGAGAAATTGTTTTAATTCAGAAAGTCTAAATAGCAAACATTTCCCTGCTAGCTAGTTACAAAGCTTTGGAAGAAAACAATCTTAGTGAAGTAAGTTGGCCAGGCTACATCTGTGATTGGTGTTTTGTACATAAAAACAGGTAGGACAGGCACAGATTTCATGTGAGTGATGTCTCCATTTAAGTGTCTGCTAATGTGGAAAGATTTATTTTAACTTGTGAAAGTCTTTTAGGCTTCACACACACCCATCTATCTCACTGCAAAGAAGCTAAAATCTGCCTTGTTTGCACATGTCTGAGGGAAGAAGGCTCAAAGTTCCAGATGTAACTGTGCTAAGTTCTCCTCACAGTAGCTGAGAGTGACAGAACAACTCTTTTTTTGGTACTGGTTTGTGTAAAAAAGAATATAGCAGCCAATAAATTGGAGTGTGGCTTGGTTCTCATCAGTCCTACAGGCATGAGTAACTACACATTGAGATTTTGGAGCTGTCATAGTTCTGTTGATAGTTTTGCATCTTTAATTTTCCCTTCATTATATGGAATTCTGCTTTTCAAACAAACAGAAACAAAAGTCTTGGGAAGGCTTTTAACAGCTGGGTGCCAGTGGGAAAAGTCCATATACCTGCACAGAGTCTGGGTGCAGCACAGCCAGAAGAACCCAGAAGAACCTAGGGAGGAACTGTACATATCCTGAAATTTTCTCTTTCTATGATTTTTCATGCTGAGGATCACCTCTGCTTCTGAAAAAAAAGTAAATAAAATCTGAATAACCTTAGTGAGTCCCTCATATCATCTTCCTGGGGCAGACAGCCCTCATTGACCTGAGGGTGAAATAGGAAGTGAAATGGCTCACCTACAAATCTCACAGCAGATAATGAATTCCCAGGGCCGTTCAGAAGGTTGTGTGGAGCCTGTGGAACACCACCTGCTGTAAGGAGGTGATCCCTCTTTGTCAGTCTTGCCCTCCCTATGAATTGATGAGCAGCAATCATCAAATGCATGCAACTTCTTTCATAACAGATCTTGAGGCTTAGTGTAAATGAGCAATGGCACAAGAGGATAGTTGGCAGGGCACCAACAAAATTTCTGCTCTTCTGCCAGTGACAAATGTATGCTTAGCCAACACAGTGATACCAAATCAGCCCAGCTTCTGCTCTGCTTGAGTGAAAAAGATAAGTCTGTGATCAATTGGAATTGCAGTAGCAGTTTGGGCTCTGTACAGTTGCAGTAATATTTAGCCCTGTCATCTGTGGTCTGCTCAGCCCACTGATGAGTGTGAAGGATAAAACCAGGGCGGTCTCCTGCCAGCTCGCCGTGCTCAGAGCTTGGCATTAATATGTGCATTTTTCCAGGGAACTTTACATATAGTTGGGCTGTCCAGTTTGTTCACATTGTTTGGAAATCAAGAGAAGGCACAGCTGCCCAGCTGCTCCAGGTGCCTGCCATTCAGGCCAGGGTATGCTTCTGCAGGGCGCTTGTGGATTAGCATAAGTGAAGCAGTAAAGTCTGATGAAGCTGAGCATGTCTGGCACAACATCAACGCTAAATACGTGCGTGTTGTTGGGTTTTGGCCATGAGGTCTTTGTAAAAGAGCAAGAGTATCTGCAATGCCAGAGATATGACAGGCTGCTCTGTCATTGGAGTTGGGAGCTCTGTAAAGGAGTGAAGGCATCACGTGACCATCAGAATCTTGAACGTGAAATTCCTGAAGATCCTTGTGAAAGCAGCTCCTCTCACCCTTACCTTCCCGGGAATGTCTTCATGAATATTTTCATAAATGGTTCTTTGGAGGTGGATGTAACTGTCTTTGAAAGGAGGTGAAGGTCTGCCCAGGGCACTGCAGAACTTGATCAGGTTTTTCAATTTAACTATTAATATAATTCATTTCTAAACGCTTAGACCATGCAAGATGTGTCAGGGCAGCGGGGCAGTGTGCTTTCAGATGCCAGCAACCTGGCTGTTTTTCCTTTTGGTTGTTTGAAGATAGTTCAGATAACAAAATTCAGGACTCACCTTGATTTAACAGTGAACAGATACAATGTGTGAGTGCTTGTCAGGTTGGAAAGTGTGTGAAAGCATCTGGAAGATCAAAGCAGCATGAATCCTATCAAAGTCAGTGGGGAACAAGCAACTGAAATCTTACAAAATGCTTACAAATTGTCCTTTACCTTCCATTCCCTGTCCTCGTGGAGGCCAGCTCTTGGTACATTTTATTGAATGTGTCCCTATTGTCCTTTCATTGAAAGTGAAAGGAAGCTCAAAGCAGCTGTAGGCTCAGGTTAGCAGCAAGATCAACTGTTTTGAACTTGAAGGCCAAATGCACCTTGACTGCAGGGCCATGTAACCCCATTAGTTACATTATGGCTGACAGGGAAAGAGCTAGAGCACAGTTTGGTTTTCTCTTTGGTTATAGTGACAAAAGCCAAAGTTTTTCTCATCTCATAGCCACCTCCAGTGTGTTTTAAAAACTGTTGTTGCTTTGCTGACTGTTAGCCCCAAGCACATCACAGTCTATGTCCCATGTATCTGGTCTGTTCTTTCCTGCCCTGGAAGATCGATAGGCATGAGGCACGGATACTTGCTCTTAGCACATCTATGACTGTCTCTTTCTGTATGCTTGCATTACATAGCACCTCTGTCTCCCAGCAGTACTGAACTTCAGTGACCAAGAACTGCAGTTCCCTGTTGCTAATAGTCCTGTGACAATCTAAACAGCTCGAAGTAAAACATTAAGGAACAAAATGAGCAGATAATGAACCTTTTCTGAAGTCAAACAGCAGAGGAGAAATAGAAATTGCTTCACCAATCCTCAGCTGGCCTTCTGTCCATTCTGTCAGTGTTTTTGTGTCATAAATTTTTCTGGGATCTGTGTGAGAGGAATCAGTTTCTGGCTTGGCTTTCCTATTTGTGCTTTCATGTTTTGCTTGATCATTCTCAAATTTCTGACAAACAAGGCCTCAATTCCAGCCCCAGACAGCATTTGCATGTAGCACTTTGTGACCAAGGGGAAGCCACTTAAACACTGCATTCCTTCAGCTGTACGTTGAGGATAATAATATCTATGCCATATAAACATATATTTGTATGAAAAAACACATACACACACTTATGTCCACTAAGCTTTGAGATTTCACTCTCACTTTGCAAATGTAATTTGCAAAGCATTGGAGAATTTTTTCCTGCAAAATGTTGAGACACTTAGATAATAGGAATAGTTCAGATGTAGAATGTTCATCATCATCACCATTGTTATTATTATTTTATTCGAGTGCACCAAGAAAGAGATGTGGAAATGAAATAATATTGATCTGTGGCAATTTAACTGATCCTAAATCAGGTCTTTGTTTAGCTGCCTGAGGAAAATAAGATGCCTTTGCTCCGTCTTTTTAATATGTTTTTTGTTTGAATTTTCTTGATTTAATGAAATGCAATCGATTTTCAGGCAGTGTCTAGTCTTGCACATCAGAACACAAAAGCAATGTACGTTATTGTTGCTTTTGCTATAAATACAGGTTAGTGTAATATGCTTAGTGTTTTTTCACATCTTATTAGGAAAGAAGAGATTATGAAAGAGCATTTGCTTTGTCTATGTGCTGCAAACTTATTTAATTGCATTTGAGGAGCATTAATTATGTTGCCGCAAAGACTTCATTCTAAGTCATCAGGAAGGGAACATTTGGCTCCTGTTCAGAAGAGCTCAAAGGGGTGGCTTTCACATCGTCTTTTGGTGTCCAAAATACACTGCAGACAGAGAAGTTGTACATTACGTGGTTCATACCTGAATATATAGCTTAAAAATTGCTAAAGGTTTTGAAATGGGCTGAGGGGGGCACAGGTGTGGAAGCCATTCCTTTTTTCCCCACTGCTGTCACAACACTCATCTTTTCTCTTCCTCTACTCTGTTATTTTTACCCAACTTTTTTCTTTGCTCTTATCTTTCTTGAATTGCATCTATTTATTTCAGAAAACTTTCTATACTATCACATCATTCTGAATGCTAATCCTGTTCACTGAACTACTTAATACCCCTCCCCGCTTGGCATGATCTGCAAGTTTAATGAAATTAATTAAATGGAAATTAAACTAAAGACTCCCATTGACTTCAAGGGGCACTGGAGTGAACCCAAACTGTCTTACATCTTTTAGAAGTGGTTCAAATGAAATACACTTATTGCTTTACAAGCCATTTTTGTAAGGGAAAAGACAGATGCATGCTGAATAATTCAGAGTCATTGTTGCTGACTGAGAGAGATTTAACTAATTTATCAAAATAATGACCTTTGTTCACAAAGGGGAGCAAGTGGCTTTAGATTGTTTCTGTCCCCAGAGGGATGCTGAAGGAGCCTGGGTTTTGCTCAACACCATTGCAAGGGGCTTGTGTGGGGATGTAAAATGAGCAGTGAACATTAGCAGCAGCAGCGTTTGCAGGTGGTTGGAGATATGGTGGAATGATGATGAGATTTTCCTTGAAGATTGGTGCCACTACTCACTGTGTGGGAATCCTGGGGATACAAGGATCACTCCCATCCTGTTCCCAGCACGCACACATAGATGCATTGCTGTTGTTTCTCACCCTCTCTGCTAAAACAAAACCACTGGGCACTGAGAACTTGACATCTTCCAGAAATTATTGCAAAGAGAGCATGCACCCAGTAGAAGAGGCAGAGCAGGCAGCCTGCATGGAGTTTGCTTGATAACAAGCAAGCTGAGGACAGCTTTTTGGGGAGGAGTTTGCTAAAAACTGGTGGGTCAGACAGTGAACCCCCAGCCATGGCCACCAGCTGGCCAACCATCAGCACAGCCTGACATCTGTGTGCCACACCTTACTGGTGTGAGGGGCAGCAAGCTCACAGTAATGTGCCATTTTGCAAACCAGTAAGAAAGTGATTTATCTTCAGTTGTTCAGAAATAGGCATCCCTAATAAGAGAAGGTTGTGGTAGTAGGTCAGGCAAGGACAGAAATCTCTTCATTGCTCTCACATCCTAGCCCACAGCTCTGGTGAGAAAGGACGTGTTCTCCCATTCTAATATAAACTTTGCAGTCACTTTTATAGTGAATGTGGTTTGGAAAACACTCTCTGGCATTTCAGTCTGTCCATGCTGACTGATGCCAGCTTTCCTCTGATACTTGCGTGTTATGGGTACAGTTGTGCTGTTGAAGCACTGCCTTGGTTATATGTTCCTCTGCAAATGATTTTTGGCTTAAAAAGCCGTAGGTCTCTGTGAGAAATTTTTCATGCTTTACTGTTGCGTTGTTTCTCTCCAGTCACTGCAAGGTGTTGGCCAGCTTTCCAGAGCTTGGCGTGCATGCATGAGTGTATGTATACAGCAACAGATTTTTCCTTTTTCTTCTAAGTGGTAATGTTGGATATCTGCCTGCTTCCCAGAGCAAGAGAACTAGGCTTTGGCTGTGCAAATTCAGTGCCAGAGGAGGGCTGAATCTTCAAGATGTTTTGAAACCATACTATTACCAAGATGGAAATATCTTTGTCCTTGTAACACTAACCTCGAAAGACTGCCATTGCTAAACACATTTCATCTTCTTCTCCCTGTGTTGAAGTGACTAAAGTGCAGTGCATTTGCTCAGGATGGTGTCTAAGTTACAAAAGTAATTTCAGCAGCATTTGGTCATTATTCTATTAACCACCAGCTGAGCTGTGGTTTAACTCAAGAAGCTGTCTGCAGATCTGTGCTCATGGGACACTGAAGTCTGAGAACACTGAAGAGTTCAAACTCTCTACTCTGCTTTCATCATGGCCTTCTCTTCTCCCTGCAGGGTCTTTTCATTTGCTTCTCCTGCATGGCTCTCACCACCTTTAAGTCAGTGGAGGTCTGGTTTCATGCTTGGCTTGGGTCAGACCAGTTCTCGGTGGTGAACCTCATTAAAATTTATGGATAACCCACTGCTTCTTGGAAAGAAATTTGAACAGGACTCTTCTTGTTCAAGGGCAGAAGTGCTTGCCCTTTAGGGTAAGATCAAAGCCTACCAGAGTCAGAAAGAAGTCTGAGGTCTGGATGAAATCCTTGGGCAGAAATATTACGTCCCTGGGGCTCCAACCACTAATGATATTCTCTGAGGTAATAAGTGCTGTTGTCCTCACTTAATGGATGGAAACTCTACTGAAGAGTGATTCTTTGAGCATCCTATTCAATCTGTTGCTGGAGGGCCTGGCGCATGACCTGCTCATGGCACCTGTGGCATGCCAAGGTGCAGAAATGCCCAGGATAGTGAGTCTTCCCCTTTTCATATGACTGCCCTCAGCATTCTTCTGTCTTCCCTCCTTTATGGCTATTATTGTCAAGAACACGGCCCAAACTTCAGAATCCATTTGCAAAAGTCAAAGTGTCATTTCTGATTTTTTGGTAACCACCTGTCGCCGCAGCACGAGCTGCATAATTAGAGCTGACAATCCCTGTCTAGAGGTTTTTTGGAAGCTGAAAAAATGGGAATGTTGTCAAAAAAAATAGCAATGCTTCTAGTCTGCAATGCAGTGATGGAGATGAATGATGAGTGATTCCAAGGAGGCAGAGCATATATCAGCCCAGTGCCTTTTGCTAACCAGTTTAGAAGTCTTAACTAGTTTAGAAGGTTTTACATTTCTCTTGTAGCCTTAAACAAAATTTATTTTTTATGGTTTCTCTGTTTCTCACTTTTTACTAAACCATAGCAGCCATGCTTAACGCCTCAGTAACAGTGGTAATTCCTTTTGCATCAGCTGATGCAAAAAAAATCTTTAGATGTTATTCATTTTTTAGTTTTGGAGACTCTTTAAAAGAGAGTCTTATTTTTTCAAGGGAAAAAATAAATTTAATTGGAGTCAGTGGTGAATCATAGCTTGTTCACAGTGCTGAGTAACATGCAAATTTTAGAATACGATATGAAGATTTTGTAGGTGGACAGTGACTTTCATTGCACGTGTTTCAGGGTGGAAATTGGTCAGCTGGTGAGGAGGGGATTTCTCTACAGGTGTTGCTTAACAGATATGTTTGTAACACTGTCATCTAGGCAGGACTTCGGGAACTCCTGATTTAGAAGTTCCATCTGAAATAGGGAAGCTCAGTCCCATGTCTTGCCTGGCAGCGGGATCCTGCACTGCACAGCTGGGTGTGTGGGGGAGCTGCAATGCACACTGCTTAGCACAGCAAGCATGCTTTGTTTCCATTTTACCTATGCCACTAAGAGCAGCATCAATGTAATAGTCATTTGAATTTGTTCATGAAGTAGAGTTCTGCTTCTACACTTGTACAGTCTATCAAAAATGGCTGGATAAGGGTAGATGAGAAATGACTGGAACTTTGTCTCAGGGTAATGAAGAGAAAAATAGGAGTTCCTTAGGACAGGCTTGTTAACATAATTGTAATATATGTGATGGCAATGCCAAAAAAGAGAACTCAACATAGCCAATGGAAATACTGTACTATATAAATTGCAGAGTTTGAGACAGCCCAATCTTTCCAACTGCCCATGCTGTTACGCTGCAGGGGTATCACCCCAAAAGAAAAAGTTCCCATGGCTGCTGAAGCCTCGAGAAGCCGTGGAGGTGGCAGCAGCCTGAGCCAGTAGCACCAGCACAGTGCTCCTGCAGGCAGCAGGCAGGGAACACCTGCCCCGAGGACAGAGCCTGCCTTGGCAGAGTGGTGCTCTGGTTCTGAATAACATCTTTCTAGAAGAGCCCTGGGATTTTGGAATCCATTTCTTGACTTGCTTACAAATATTATGTGATGCCTTAGGCATGTCGGATCTCCTTCATCTGCCCTTTCTGCGTGTGGTGAGTTTCAGCATATTCTCTGTTCCCTCAGCTGCCACGGGAGAATGTAGGAGTAACCTGAAGTACTTTGCTCTCCCTGTGTATTCTCAGATCCCTGCCACATGTGGCTTTGCCCATTTTCCTCTCCCCCAAAGGGGACTCTCATGCATGATACTCAGAGACCTTACAGTAGGCTATTTCAGGCTCTGTGTGCTGCAGTTCCCTTCCTCTCCCCTGTGCTGCTTCACTGACATGAGCTGACCAATGAGAGACTGTCTGTCCCCTGGTTCTGTGTCAGTGTGTGGTCCGTCCTGTTTGTCCCTGCATTGGCTCTCCTTCACTGGGCAGCCAGTATTTATCATAATTGCAGCCTGAGCATCTCCATTATTTCATGAGTGTGAAGCATGGTTGTTCTACTGCCATTATTCCTCTTTAAGCTTTCATGGAAGGAGGGAAGAAATGGCATTCTCAGTGTAGTGACAAACCATAGGGTACTTGATGTGTTTATCGTTCTTCTCCCGCTTTGCTTGGGCAACCACAGCGAGTGATATGGAGTTCATGTGGTTTTCAGATCAGGAGAGAGGTAGGAAGCTGTAACTTCATTAACACTGGCAAGAAAGCGTTGTCACATTTGTTGCAGCCAACTGTGGCTTCTAAAACCTGAGCACGAGGTGGTGGGTTGAGCCCACAGTACTGGCGAGCAGTCAGACAGCACTTGTCTAATGGAACGTTGGCATTTCTGTGTGCCAGCACTGACATCCTCATGTCCCCATGATGTAGGGCAGCCGGTGCTGAGGCCGCTCCATCCTCCTGCTGACCGCGTGCTGGCAGCAGTGATTTTTAACAGAGCATCCTCCTGCTGATCCCTGCTCTCCCAACACCAGGAGCAGCAGGTGGGCAGGAAGGCACCACCTTCCTTTTCCAGCTGGAAAGCAGGGACGGCGGCACAGCCAACAGCAATAGGGATGGCTGCAGCCACAGAAGGAGCAGAGGACAGCAGGAGTGAATGAAGCTGTTTGATTCCTCTTGGCTTTGCCTGCTTGCCAGGAACCCTGTGGTGCATCCCACCAAGCTGTGCTGTGCTGATGGAGGGCTCTCGTTGGCTGCTGGTTCCTAGAATGGGTGGAAAAAGGGAAGGACTGTTCTCTAACTACGGAGAAATGTTAAGCAGAGGAAAGATGTACTTGTGTAACCCCAGCACCTTGTTTCTTATAAATTAAGCTTTGCAAAATCCTTGTAAAACAAGGGGAGGGTATTCCTCATTTTACAAATACATCACAAGCTGATTCAAGCCCAGATTCTTAAGGAGATTTAACCACCAAATTCCCCTGAGTTCAATGGGAGTAAAGACTTCAATATCCTTGAGAGTACGAGTCTCAATAAATTATACACAGCTATCTTGTAAGCGTGGGTTGGGAATTAATCCCAGACTTCCAGAGAGGTTGTCCTGTGCCTTTGCACTCCTTTCTGCAAATGAAAATAGCACTATTCATTTCTCTAAAGATACTCCAGATTGTATGAAGTGATTGGATTTTAATTGAGCAGAGTTTTCTTGTGATGGTTTTGCTTTGAGTTGTGGCCCCGGCTGATTAAGCTTATTGGGGAAAATTTGATAGGATATATTCTCTCAGAATTTGTAGTTCTGTGAAAACAGTTTCAAGAAATTATGCTAACTTCTCCGGAATTTCATCTCTGAAAGAAAGAAAAAAAATGCACGATAACAGGTTCCTGTTGTGTCAAAGAAACATCTTGTTTTGACATTTGCAAAGTGAAATGTTTTGATTTTTTTCATTTTAAAATAACTTCTTTCTTGATCTCATGGTATTTTTACATAATTTTAATCATTTGAAATTGAAATGAAACCGAATTTCATGACCCAAAAATGAAACCATATATAGGTGTCTTGAAAGCCTTCTTACAGTGAGGCTTCGTGCTGCAGGCAGCCCTACTGCCAGCTCTGGGGAAAGGAACCACCTCACATCCCCCAGAGACCCAGAGCTCAGTGGGGACAAGGAAGAAGCTGCTCTTCTCTCACTGCATCCTTGAAAAACACATGGCTGTGCAAATCCACTGCATAAAGATTTATCTGATGGCTCTTAGCACTCAAAGTGAGTGCAAAGCTTGGGCTTTGGAGGGAAAAAATCCACCAAAATTATATACTCCAAATCTCAATCTTTATTTATTTTTTTTAAAGTTGATTCTTCCGAGACACTTTTAATGAGGGGATTTTCAGTTAGTTACACCAACATGCTGCAAACGTTATGTCAGACCCATAATGTTCACAAAAGAAGTATTAAACTTGCAGCTAGAATTGGATGTTTGCCCAGAATTGTAAGGCATTTTGAAATGTGCTATTTTACATTTTGCTCAGGTATATTTTGCTGAGGATAATATATTGATATTTGCCACAGAGCTGTAGAACAAACTAAAAATTCCTTAGAAATAAATAAGCATCAGAGCTCTCTTCATCAATATCACCTATAACGTGCTTCAGGCGGATTAGTGCAGTAAAAAAAACTATCAAAGAGACATTTCTTCAATTGCACATCTCATTGCTAACGTCTATTTTTTGCTGAACTTCCTCTGAAGCATTGTCAGGAATGCTTGCAGCATGGTGCTATGGAGACGTGGCAGAAAACAAGCTCTTAGGAAGGCATTTGGGTAATAAAAGTGGATGCAGCTGTGGATAGCAGCATTTTCTGGTGCTGTGCTGCTGCAGGAAAACTGCTGCAAAAAAGTGTGGATACTTTGAAGGTGTGCCCCTTCATCACAGGAGCTGCTGGGATTATTCCTTAAGTGCAGCAATTCAGTGGTTCCTACTTCCAGCAACATCCAGAGTGGCTCACAGATCTGCTGCCATTGGATCTCAGGATGGTGATTTCACATCCCCTGGGTCCTCACAAAATCCCAGACCAGGACATCTCCCATCTCTAGACATACAATGGGCTTAGGGCAGATCTACGCCCCGTGCTGCTGCTTCATTGCAGCCATTTATCTGCAATGCCTGATTTCAGGCTGCAGTGGGTTATCGCGGTAACCGCACTCCTCCAGCACAGGTGATTAAATGTGGCTCCGCCTCCCCTGAGTCATTTCTAAGTGAGTTATGGAGCTAATAACAGCCTCATCCTTTTGTACCTTGGTACACAGCTTGTGTTCTGAAGTCTTTTATAGCTCAAATGAGCTGCTTTTGCTTATTTATTTCCCTCCTCATTCATTTTTAATGGTTATAAGAGACTCCTCCATTCTTCTTCTGACAGTGGTGATTTAGGCAGGACTCATTAACATAACTTACGTTACTAAATATCACCATTTATGCTGGTAGACCAAGGAAAATGTGTGCAGCGCTAAATCAGAAGAGATCCCATGAGGTTGCCAAGGTGGCAAGGCTGTGCTTGATGCATGTTTTAGAAATGGAGAGTGCTTGCATGGGGGAAGGAGCACTTACAGAAGCACGGATTGGAGGCAGAGTCCCAGTGTATTTCCAAAATACAGAGACTTGCTTTCCTAATTGGCCACCCTTGAAATGGCTAAACCAGAACTGCTCCAGATGCGTTTAATTTTCAAAGACTTATTAGCTGTGACTTTGTAAGGGGTCCAACAATTACTGCGTCAGAAAAGCAGTTTCCTGTAAGGATTTTACTGTTGTCCCGTGGGAATTTAGTAATGATAATGAAGTGAGAGAAGACAGTTACAGTTATTTCTGAGAGCTAATGGTGAAATACTGTGTGCCTCTTCTGGGAGTTACGGTGTGCATTCCCCTTTCCCTCTTTCTTTTTAGATTTTTGGTTGCTATTCAGCAAACCTCACATAGAGTATACAGTCTTGAAGGAGTAGTCAGCTACAGAGATACTTATGGGAAGAGCACTAAAATGCTTTTAGGGAAGGGATGGGACCAATATACACTGCAGGAGGCAGTGGGTAGGGAGGATGTGTTATTTCTGAGCAACCTTATTGCTTCTTTCCATGTTTCTCCTGGGCTGGCTGCAGCTCTGCTTCAAAGGGCTGAGTGTTTTCTTCCACAGATCGCCTCTCAAACCGTGAAATGAGGATAAATTAATAAAATCTCATTTCCCTTTCTTGTGATCACACCTGAAGAGTATAGAATGTGGGGTGTTTTGAAGGAGAGAGAGCTGGCATCTTTACACATAAAACAAACAGACGTTTTAAGTAAACATAATAAAGAAGAGCCTTGGTGCAGCAGGAACCCCTCCTTTCTGGTCAGTGATTGTTTGCCAAGGAAACAGAGTTTGTGTGTTCAAGTGATGCAGCAGCATCACTTTCACAGCTGTAGGGCTGCTAGTTGAGTTTTGGGCACAGCTTTGGGTGTACAGAACTGCACTTGGGGCTGAGGAGTGAATGCTTATGATGAGGATTTTGTGGCAGGAATCGGCAGCGCTCTCGCTCTGCTCCCATTCAGAGAATAGGGAAGCTGAATGCAGTGCTGGGCACAGCTGAAATATACTCTGTGCACATTTTATAGTGCTGATGATTGAACTTGACATCCAGCTCGCCAGAGCCACGTGCTTGGTATGGACATGGCGTACCTACCAATCTAAGTCCTAATCCTGTGCTATGCTGCCAATAAGGGACCTCTGACCTCTGCTGCCCCAGTGCATGGAGATTAAATGTGTGTGTGGAGTTGTTCACTGATGTAAGGAAAAGAGGTGGAGCTGCAGGAGCCCAGCAAAACTCAAAGTGCTTTAATATCCTACCAAGTTTGTTCCCAAAAAAACCATTCAGATCTCATCTCCCTCAAGAGATAAAAGTCCCCACAGTCCCCTTGTGTTGAGAGAATTTGCAGAGCATCTTGTGAGTACAGCTGCCCTTAATTAATAGCAGGCAGCTCAGCGTAGATGTGTGAAAGGCCCCTGTGACACAAAGCCCAGAAAGGCTTTAGCAAGGGAGCACAGCACCAGAAGAATTTAATGGCATTATAATGTCCTTGTATTACAGCCACAGCATGCAGAGATGTATTCCAGCATTACATTAGCAGGAAAAGAAAATCTACTCCTTCCCTCAGGAGCCCTTTGCACCTTTCCTGAGAACCATGGAGTGGCCATCCCCGTGAGATGGGAACTTAAAGGCAGTGGAAAGGGAAAAGACTGATGGTGAGAGTCCCCGCACTTTGGAACCACAGCACGTCGCTTTTCCCTGCACCTTGCTCCAGCCCCTTTGTAGCTCCCATTGCATTTTATAGTGTGTTTAGTAGTCTTCTGTTTGGGGGCAAAGCCTTTGCAGCTCTGTAGTTAATAGCAGGCTGTTGGGGAGCTGTCTGTTGATAGAGCGCAGACTCGCTCACACGCTCGTGCACCCACATCCGAGGGTATGTGCAGCCACTCCACCCATGCGTTTAATAAACTTGAGCCACAGCCATTGCTGCTGTGTGTGGTGAGGCGTGCAAAGCGAGAGCTGCGGTGCAGGAAGGGTTGGTGGTTAAAGGCTGGTTGTGTGAATTAACGCAAAAGAAAGGGAGCTGCTCGACGGAGTGACGGGTGGAAATCCAGTTCAGATTGAAGAGACAAGCATGCTCGGGAAAGGCAGCGGCAGCAGGGCTGCCTTGTGCCCCCATCAGTGTGACGTGGGGCAGCCTGGGGCTGCAGGGCACTGGGGATGCTGCTGCAGGGCTGCCTGGGGCTACCAGCTGCTGGGCTGTGCTCACAGCTCTCTGCTCTGCTCTGCGTGTGAGTGTTTGTCCTGCCGAGCCACGGCTGAGCCCCGTCCAGCTTGTTCCACAAAATCTGCACTCATTTCTAACAAACAGCTTAGAAAACTCGGTCTCAAAAGAGACAGAGGAGCTCGATGTTTCTTCCTTCTCTACATCTTTTTCCTCTTTCTCTTGTGGTGGAAGATGAATGGTTCGGATGTGTCTGCAGCAACACAGGCACAGCTAATCTGCCTTTCTATTGATGACCTGTTTCTGAATGTCCTGGCCCGATTTATGAAAATGTACTGTATTTTGCACCATGTTTTGATGCTGCTCTGTTAGGACTGCATGCAAACTGCAGCAGAACAGTGATGCTTATTCATTCCAGCAGTGAAGGGCTGGCTGGGAGCTGAATGAGCTCATAGTTGTTGCTGTCTTCACTTACAGAAAGGGAAATGGGAGTAAGTGGGTATCCCAAGCCCAGTCTTTTTTTTTCTCTGACCATCGGTTTGTTTTGTAAATCATTATCTTGAAAGCACAAGGTCAGGGTATTAATTTAATCTTTCATATAGTAGGTTTTTAGGGCTGGATTCTTTTTTTAACTCACTCCTAATAACCTCTGATAAAGTTGAAGCTGAAGTCTCTTTGTCAAATGTTCTTTCTCTTGCTATTGCTTGAGCATTAATGAATTAAAATCCGAGTTGGATTCCCATCACTTACTGGAGTAATACAGCAGTTCCCTGTATTGCCTGGGAGAGCCTCAGCCTTGCTGCAGCCCCTGTGTGCTGATCTGCTCTTCACACACAGGCAGCCCAATGAAAGCAACAGCCAAACCCCACCTGTGTGGTGCAGGAATGCTTCAAAGGCTGCTGCTCCTACAGGGAAGCATTTCCCAGAGAGAGGACTCTTGGCAGGAGGCCTGCCAGAAGCCCTATTGCATGAGGGCTGGACAGCAGGGCTGTGGGTCCTGAGGCTCTGCTCTGCAGAGGACTCCTCAGCTGGGATTTCTGTGCTGCAAGGCGTCTGAAATCACCAGGAAATGGTTTCAGCCTGAGGCTGATCACCCAGGGTGACATTTAATTGCCAAATACATTAGCTCCCTAAGATTCACAAACACAAGGTGTTGCTGGCTGGAAGCAGAAGTGGTGAGCAAGGCACTGAAACCTATTGGCTCTGTGCTGCTCTGAAGAAAATCCTTATCTTCGGGCCATTCTCTAACAAGTGTGGTCCAACCTGCTGCTCACAAAGGTGGGTGAGGGACCTCAGGGCAATCAGCCCCAGGCTCAGTGCTTTCCTCAAGGCCACCTCCTCTTTAGGTTAACCAGCTGCCTCACAGGTGGAAATCAGCACATTGCGACTGCCCAGTATTTCTTGCTGGCAGCCTAGGGAAAAGAGGAAAGGTATAAAAAGCAGCAGACGTTGCTTTATAGCACATGGGAGAGTTGTCTGGTCTGAGAGCAGTATTTAAAATAGAAAAAGGCAACAGGGATAAGTGCAACGCCAGCAAGGAATTGAAGTTTTTCACTTGCAGAAGCAAGGTAATATGGGTTGAGAAAAGGAGCAGATGTACCAGGCACTGCCTGAAGCTCTGTGCCTGCCTGCTGGACATTCTGGTAATGTTGCAGGTGGGAAGTAGGATGTAGTTCTTGCCCTGAGTGTTGCACTCACATTAGTGTGCATTCTGTAAGGAAGCAGGGGCATCATGTCTGTTCTCCTGCGTTTCCCAGAAGGGAAACATGCTCATGCCTCTAGCCTTTCCCATGGCCATTTCTGCAGGCTCACTTGAGGCTTCTCTCACAGCCCTGCACTCTCATTCTCAGCTCAGCCAGGTTGGATCAGCATTATGGCTGTTACTCTGTGCTCCAGCCTTCTGTGAGGCCCTTACGGTACATTCACCCATGCCTTGAGGCTTTTGTGGCAGCAACTAGTTTCGCTTGTTGTACAGCACAATGAGATTGGATCCTGATAGGAGCTGTTAAGAGCTCTTGTAAAACATGCTAAAATGAGAATATCCCTAACAACATAATTCTGGCTGTAAATAAATTCAATATTCTCCTGCTGAAACCAATAGCAGCTGCAAGATTTTGACCTTAAGACAGCTATTGCTTGCAAGGGAGGTATTGGTAGAGTCATGATAACCTTTTTTGTACACTACCTAGGATCAGAGAAGCAAGGATGGAAATGGATTTGCTATGGACTGTCCGCAAGGGGGGTTTGTTGTTGTTTAAAGATAATAATATTAGAAATGCAAATTACCCCACAAAAGCTGTTGATATTTAAATACGATTTAAATTTATTTAACATTTAAACAGAAAAGTAGAAAATGGCATTAAATTCAGATGAGGATGAGACTGCATTCTGGAGTCAGAAGTATTAAATACATCCACAGAATGAAATAGATGGCCTGGCTGGTAATGGATTGTGAAAAGAGTTCAGGGATTTAATAGATCATTCCTTCACATCATCAGCATGGTAAAGTGGTAGTTAATAAATTATTTGACGTGTACATTTACTCGTATATTTTAACTAGCTGTAATGAACAGGTCCTGTCAGCTCACCTAGATGCTTGCAATAGCTGCTAAATTGCTTGAGTGGGATTTAGTAACTCTCAGCAATATTGATGTCCAGAGCTGCAGGCTATAAATAAAGTGACATCAGGACTAGCTTGAGCAGCACGGTGTGTAAGACCTTTGTTGGGCTTGCAGTTGAGATGGAGCTGCTTGGCCCAATGAACATCACTGGGCACGTCAGTGTGAGTCCCTTTCCAGTGATTAGTACTGGGCTGATGCAGTCACCCCACGCTTGCCACCCGTAGCATAAAACTCTTTGTCCCAGTTCAGAAGTGACTATACAAATTTGTCCCCTATTGAACTGCATAATCAGGCAGTTATCCACCTGCTCCTCCCCCAGGGCACGAGGAATTCCTTGTGGAGCCCACAGAGTCAAGGAGGACAAAGAAGAATCCTCTCTTAAAACCACTGTCTCAGGACAGTTGTAGTATGGAATGGGAAGTAAGGAGAGAAAGATGTTCTTTTATCTCAGGTTATACTAGAAATGTTTATAGCAGAGAAAGCCTACCTGTTAAAATGATGCTAAATTACCCAGCCTGTTACGGTCACACCAGGCAACCTTCTTGTTATTCCTAGTTGTCCTCTGAACTTGGAGCTAGTTTAAACTTATATTCTTTTTCTCCCTCCCACTCACTCTGTGATGTACTTTATAATTTGTGAGGAGACTCATTAACTTTTTTTTTCTTCCTCTTTTTTTTTTTTTTTCCAGGTTTCTGACAGGTGTGACTATGTCTTTGTCAATGGGAAGGAAATGAAAGGCAAAGTGAATGTCATAGTTAATTTTACTTACCAGCATCTGAGTGCCCCTTTAGAAATGACAGTCTGGGTTCCTCGTCTCCCGCTGCAGATAGAGGTCTCTGACACAGAACTAAATCAGATCAAGGGATGGAGAGTCCCCATCATCTCTAATAAGAGGTAGGTTTCATTAGAGGATGTTCATTCTGGGTTGTGCACTTGCCAAAGACCTGTCAGAGGCAGTGGATCTGAACATGCTCATTTGGCCTTAATGCAATTCCAGTGTAAATTTGAAGGTCATCAGACATTTATTCAATAGGCTACTTCACTGGTCTTATAAGGGAAATGGAAGATGCAGGTTGCATGATCCTTCAGTGGAAATCAATTTCTGTTTATAGTGCAAGGGAGTGAGACAAAAAGAGTCAATTGCAGGGTTGGCTATGGGAGCAGCAGGAGGCACCCACACTGACCAGCTCTGGCCAGGCTCCCACCTGGTCCACAGCTCCTGCCAGGTAATTTGGTCATTTTTAATGGCAAACAGTTGGTGCATGCTTATTTTGCACTCATGTTGTAGGATCCAGTGACAATGATCATGTCCCACAGTCAGGGTTCTGATAGAGCAAGGCTTTAGGTTTGCTGTCTGCACCCACAGACAGTGAAGACAGGACGGTGAGTGGATACAGGCAGATCTAGGCTGTCAGTGTTGTAAAGCAGAAGAACAAATGGATAAAGTGGGAACTTGCCATTCTCACCTGCTGATGAGAACATCACTTATTATCAGGTTTCTGTTAATATCAAAGCAGAAAGGTGAGGACGTTTGTGGAAAAGTGATTTCAGCCTGAATGCCATACAGAAAAAGATATGTAAGTAGGTGTAAACAGAGGAGATTTCCATGGCAACACCAAGATGTTTATGGGCAGATCCAGAACAAAAAAAGTGCGGATGTCCTGAAAGTAAAGACTTAAGTTTGGAAAGCATGAGAGAGGTTCAAAGAGGACAACATAGCAGTGAAGCTAGAAGGTTGGTGATTTTCGAGGCCATGCTCTAGCATGGAGGCCTCAGCTGTGAACAAGGGAAATGGGATGAAAGCAGGGTGGCCTGGCTGATTTCAGAAATGCAGACAGAAGCAGTTTCAACAGAGACGTTGGGGGGCAGGGGGGGGTAGCAGCTCTATATTCCACCACCCATGCTACAGACTGATGTCAGCAACAACTTCCCTTTTCCAAACTCCCCTAGCATCAATTTTTGTTAATTTTTGGCTCTTGACGTTCTACCAGACCAGCCAGGGACAGCGATGATGAAGAAGAGGACGAACGGAAGGGAAGAGGCTGTGCCCTTCAGTACCAGCACGCGATGGTCCGGGTCCTCACACAGTTTGTGGCTGAAGCCCCAGAGCCTGGTGGCCAGCTGAGCTATTTGCTGGGTTCTGACTGGCAAATTGACATCACCGACCTGGTGAGCGACTTCATGCAGGTGGAGGAGCCAAGAATTGCTAAGCTACAGGATGGACAGGTTTTGATCGGGCAGGAGCTCGGAATGACAACAATTCAGGTAGGAAAAATTAATTATTTACTCCCTTTCCTCTGTTAATCCATCGCCTCTGAACCAATGTGCTGATCAGGTGTAACGCAGCTTCTAGCATTAGCAACAGACACTGGAGATGGATTTCTGAACAGAGCACAGTTGCAGCAAGGTCTGGAGGACACAAGATTGTTTTCTATGCATGTCTTGTGCCATGAAATATGCAGACTGCAGTCCTAGGAAATCTAGCCCAGCCTGTGTAAGTGCAGGTTATGATTATTTTTGTTTAAGGCCATTGCTGAACATGGAGCCAACATATGGGCTGGCACGAGGCATGCAGCTGGTGGAACATCTGTCTAATCAAAGCCTACAGTGACAGAGGAAAGGGTAGAGGCAAAGTTAACTCATGTTGGCTGAGGAACCAAGGCTGAGTCACATGGCAGTGAATCCCCACAAGCCTCCTGAGCTCAAGCAGTGTTACGAAACATGAACGTTAGGGTACATTTCCAAATACACATAAAGCAGTAATAATAACAGGCACTTCTAGAGTGATGTTAAAAGATCAATCAGTGACAACTGAGCTGTATTCTCCAGAGGTACAGATTTTGTTTCATCAATTTCAGCCAATATGGCCAAAAATATGGCCAGTAAATGCCACTGTGCCTCAGTTTCCCCATCAAAAGCAACTCACCTAAACCTATGCATAGGGTCATCGGCAGCTTTTCACATATCTTTTCACATGTTCTTCCTGACATGCAGAGAAATACTGGCCCAGGAAATGGGGTCCCAGAGGGGAAAAAGAAAAAAAAGAAAAAAAAGGGAGGGGAAAGAAAGAAAAGGAAAAGGAAAAGAAAAGGAAAGAAGAGAAGAAAAGAGAAAAGAAAAGAAAGGAAGAGAAGAGAAGAGAAGAGAAGAGAAGAGAAGAGAAGAGAAGAGA